>NC_037352.1:0-625000 GCF_002263795.3 Bos taurus | reverse complement strand
ACCAACCACTGTTCTGCTTGCCCTCGTGGGCGGGGCACCGAGAGTCTCCTGGGAACGACAGAGGCCTTGGCAACACAAGCCACGGTGTCGCAGTAACAGGCCGGTAGTGGAGGCGACACTGGGCTTGGGGCAGCCTGCAGTCCCTTCTGTGTATGGAGCATGGGGCAGCCCCAGTGCCCCCTCCTCGGGCCACTGAGAATGTGAGTCCTCCCAGGACGCTGCTGCTTTTGGGGGTGTCCCCTGTTCCCTCACAGGCCAGGAGGGGTGTATGTACTCAGGAACTGGGCCTGATCCTGGCCACGGGAGAGCCTGCCCCAGCTCTGCCAGGCTGGGTGTGCGAGGGTGGAGGCCATAGCCCGGGCTTGAGACGAACCTTGGGGTTGAGTGGTGGTGCCTCCCTAGGTTCTGCCACGGGCCGAGGCCTGGCTGCCAGGAGTCCCTGGGGGTGCCCCAGCCTGGGCCACCAACCTTGGGACAGAGCTTCCCTCAGACCTAGAGCTGAGTGAGGAGCAGCGGCTGCAGGTGGGTGTGGGGCTTCTGGGTGCTGGCAGGAGGGAGGGCATCCCCAGGGCCTCACAGACTCACCCTGACCAACCCCAGGTCTGCAAGGAGCTGGTCGACCTGCAGATCAAAAACCAGCGCCTGCAGGAGCAGCACGATGCTGAAATCTTTGAGCTGAAGAGTGAGGTGGGCACTGATGTGTGCCCAGGTGTGGCATCCCAAGGGCATGTGGGGGGGTGCAGGTATGCCCCGAGTGACTATGTACACTTGCACAGTGTCTGTACACACTCACACACCCCACCTGTCCTGTGTGTGCCGCGTCCCTGTGGATGCCCAGATGGACAATGACCTGGTCTCACGCAGGTCCTGTGGCTGGAGAGCCGCATGCTGGAGCTGGAGCTGCAGGGAGTGCAGGCGGCCCCAGCAGAGGCTGATCCAAGGCACCACCTGGCCCTGGCACAGGAGCTCGGGCACAAGCCCGGGGGGCAGGGACACTCCTACCGTCACAGACTCCAGGTCACCGGGAGTGCACAGCGGGAGGTGGGGGCAGGGCCTGCCTGGGTGGAAACTAAGCGGGTCCAGGGAGGAACAGTGAGGCCTAAACAGCTGTTCTGTGCAGGCACAGTCCGCAGACTTCCTGACCCCCGAGAACAAGCAACAGGAGCTGGGGGATGGCACAGGTGTGCAGCCACCCAGCCTGAAGGTCTGTCAGGGTTTCTCCCAGCCTGGGGTGGAGGTGGGGCGGAACAGGGGACCTGGGGCTTGGGCTTTCATCCAGCCAGCCATCCTGTGCTCCACAGCTGCCGGCAGAGGCAAAGCGGGTGCAGGAACAGCACGGGGCTCAGCAGAAGGCCCTGGAGACGTGTGTGTGAGTGGCTGCCTCCCTCATCTGGGACTGGAGGGCCCAGCGAGCGAGGGGGCTGTTCTCAAGGGGAAGAGGGGGTTACCCTTCCTGGGCCCGGCTGAGCCTCACACTTTGTCCACAGGGCAGCCCTGGGCCAGCAGCTGCAGGGAGCCTGGGAGGAGGCCAGGACAGCTGGGCAGCGACTGGCTGCACAAGCCGTGGTGAGGCCCAGCCCTACCTGCTTTGCAATCTGGCTCTGCAAAGTCCAGCTGTGGGACACAGACTCAGGGCCTCCTCCACCCCCAGGTGTTGTCTTCCTGCCGGGGCCAGCTCCACCAGGCTGAGGCAGAGAACGCCCAGCTGCAGCTGCAACTCAAGAAGCTGAACGAAGCGTATGCCATCCGACTGCAGCACTGCGCCCAAACCGTGGCCGTGAGCACCGAGGGGTGGCCTCGTACTGGGTGGGAGGCCTCTGGGTCCTGGGGAGCCTGAGCCTGGCCTGACCGCGATCAACCACCTCTGAGACTCCTGACCTTGTTAGAGAGACTTCAGGCCTACCCAGCACACTATCCTCAGACCAGCTCTAGGGAGGGAGTTAAGAGGGAGATTGGATCTGACCAAGCCCCGCCCTTCTCGGTCCTGGCCCCGCCTCCTCCAGGGATACGCAGATGGCGCAGGCCCGAAGCCCACAGCCGCAGCCCTTCGGACATTCCTGGAGACCACTCTGGAGGACATTAGGACAGCTCATCACAGCCGTGAGCAGCAGCTAGCCCGGGCTGCCCGCTTCTACCGCAAGTGCCTGGCAGATCTGAGCCGGAGGCATGAGGAGCTGCTGACCGCCCACAGGTGGGCCCCTCCCTGAGACTGGCACCTGGGGGTGGACGGCCCCTCCCTGAGGCGGGCATCGGGGGGCAGACGGCCCTGTGAGACCCGGTGTGGGGCTTAGTGTGCAGCAAATGCTGGTGAACCCTTTCAGAGCCCAGGGGACCCCCAGGGCTGCCTTTGGTGCGGCTCCCTCGGATGTGGCGCTGCTGCCCCTGAGCACAGTCACCGAATCCAGCCACCAGACGGAGGACCAGGCCAGGCTGGAGAAGGAGCTCCAGAAGCTCAAGGCCCAGGTGACCCCTCCCTGCTGCCCCCTAACCCACCCCAGGACCCCTTCCAGGCTCAGCCAAGCCCAAACCCCCAGGCCTTGGAGCAGCCTGCCCTGTTTAGCACCCCCTGCTCTTGTTCCCACAGAAGGGATCCAGTGAAGTCTCCCAGGGGGGCACAGTAGAGCCACAGTGAGTACCTAGTGTGGGTGCTGGGGGGACCCATTTATTCTGGAAGCTAACTACAGGGGCAGTGTTCTGGTTGCTGCAGCAAACAAAGTGATCTAGCTGTGACTTCCAGTCTCGGCCTGCTTAGGAGACACTATCTCAGAAAACCAAGCGCCTGGAGTGAGGAGGGGTCCTGACAGGAGAGGGGCTAACCTTGAATGGGAGGGTCAGGGAGACGCCCCAAGGAATGGACATCTCGCCTGAGACTCAGGAGCCCCAGCTGTAGACCACTGGGGGTGTGGACAGAAGAGGGCCTGACCCAGGACAAGGCAGGAGCAGCTGCCCGGTTACTTTCACAGCCTTTGTGCTTTCATGTTCCCAACATGAAGCCTCCTTACTGACACTGCAGTCACTGTCCAAGCTGGCCCGGTGGCTCAGCTTTCTGAGTGGCCAGTAGGGCCCCCACCCCCACCCCCTACCATACACAGCTGGCGCCAAGACTCAGGCAGGGCCATCCCAAACTTGCTCCCAAGAGGAACCTCAAGGACCGCAGGGCCCTGACTTGAGCAGGGTTGTTGATCAGCACTTGGGTCAATGCCAGCTCTCATGCCCACCTCTCTGCCTCCCCTCAAGGGGCCTGGAAGCTGCGTCCTGGGCCCAGATCCGCCAGAATCTACAGGAGTTCGCCCGTGGCACCCAGGTAGTGAGCAGAGCCTGGCCCGAGGCCCCTCCTCACAATGAGCCTAGCTCATGGCTTGTGTCCCCCACGCCAGGCAGAGCTGGAGCGGGAGCGGGCACAGCTGCTGGTCCGCGCCACGATGGCAGAGGAGCAGCTTTCTGAGCTACAGGAGTACGTGGACCAGCACCTGGGAAGGTGGGCCTGGGATTCGGGGACCTCGGTTCCAGGCACTGGCAGCAGGGCTTGTCCACAACTAGGCAGGTGACTAACCTGGTTTCTCTGAGCAGGTACAAGCAGGAGATCCTGAGGCTGAGAAAGCTGGTGGGTACAGGGGACCCCTGGAAAGTGGGGGCCATACCTTCAGACAAGCCCCAGCACCCAAGGACCTGCAACCACTAACTGGTCAACAGGCAAACCTGGAGGAGAGCTCTTCATAGTCAGCCAGCATGGCGCTCTCCCCACAGCACCCCCTAGATGACTTCACCCAGCCCTCCAGCCAACAAGAAGCAGGGTGGGGTCTTCCCTTGTGGTCCAGTGGCTAAGTCTCCACACTCCCAATGCAGGGCACCCTGGTTCAATGCCTGATCAAGGAACTAGATCCCACATGCCACAACTAAGAGTTCTCAAAACATCCCACTGCTGCAACTAAGACCCAGCATAACCAAATAAATATTAAAAAAAAAAAAAAAGAGAGAGAATCAGGGTGGAGCCCAGAGTCTTTAATGCCTGCAGTCAGCCATTCTGAGAATTGGGGGTTCCAAGTACGGAGGCAGAACTGGGCCCTGGCACAGCCTGCCCAGCGGGCCCACCTCTGTGGATGTCATAGGCCCAGACTCGGTCCAGGCCCTCACCTACCACAGCCACAGGCTGCCAGGTGGGGAGGGGGAAGCGCCCAGACACCACGCGGGCTCCTGCAGGCAACTCTGCCTGCAGCTTGTCCTCCAGCAATGGGAGCTGTGGGAGAGAGGGGAGGGTGGCGTGGGCCAGGGGGACATGGCTCCCCCTAGCAGCTCCTCCAGGTCCAGTGCCTACACTGGGGATGGCCTGGGCGTCCCATGAAGTCAGCAAACCCCAGACCTACCACACTAGGAGCCAGGAACACAGACACATTATGGCAGTCCCTCAGGCTCACCTGCAGGAAGAGGAAGTCACCCCAGCTGGGAAAGAGGTTTGCTGGGCATGGAGTCACCACAGCTTCCAAGGCCCAGCCCCAGCCTGCCAGGTGGTAAGAGGCACCCGGCGCTGTCAGCAGAGCGGCCATGCCAGAACTGGAAGCATGGAGATCAGGCGTGGGGTCTGAGGGGATCCAGGGCTCCCTAGGTTACCTTCCAGAGGTCCTCACGGTGGTAGCGGACACTGCCAGCACAGCCTGCCCTCCAGGCACGCAGCCGCGCCAGTCCCACCAGCCAGGGGTTCAGCTCGTAGCCCACAGCGGGGCGGAGGCCGCACCTGTGGGCAGCCAGCACCTGTGGGCCCAGAGAGTCAGGACCAAGAGACGCGGAGGCGCGCTCACAGAAAAGGTTATAGCAAAGATGTCCCCAACACACACAGTCCTTACAATCCTGCCGTCCCCAGAGCCCAGGTCCACTGTCTTCCCAGGACGGCCTCGCAGCAACGACAACACGTGCTCCACCTGCCTGGCACTCGCGCCGACATACGGCACCTGGACGCGGAAGACGGGGCTGTGAGGGTGGGGCCCGCCTCCCAGGCCTCCTCTCTGGGCGAGGGCTGTCAGGTCCCACTTGAAGCGAGCTCCACCCCACAGCCCCGCCGGCCCGGCGCAGCAGCACCCTCCGCCTCACACCTACGCTCAGCAACCCGCCCCAGCCCAGCCCACCCGGCCGGCGCTGGCCCGCCGCACCCCGGCCCCGCACCTGCAGGCGCAGCGGCACGCGGCGGAAGCCGGGCTGCAGCAGCAGCGCCCACACGGCGTAGACGGCCAGGCCCGAGCCCGCCGCCACCTGCAGCAGCTCCAACGGGCCCGGCCGCCGCTCGCGCAGCTCCGTCAGCGCCTCGGCCGGGTCGTCCTGCTCCATGGCTGCGGGGCACTGGCTTAGGGGCGTCCCGCCGCAGGGACCCTCCCCGGCTCAGGCCCAAGATCCTCACGCGCCAGCCCGGGCCAGAGACCGCCCCTCCCCGCCGCCCTCGGCCTGCACCGCGCAGCTCCTTCCAGCTCCGCGCCTGCCCGACCCGGGTCGCCGACGCCGGAAGGGGCGGGGCGATGGCTGCTCCAAGACGCCGGAAGCGGTCGGTCCGTTCGCGTCCCGTTTCCCCCGGGTCCCGGGCCCGTGTCGCGGGTTCCGGGGCGACCCTCAGGGGTTCTGGCCACACAGCACGCCGCGCGTAGCGCGCGTCCCCCAGTCGCGGACTGTTGCTGCAGACTCCAGTGCCGCGCGTCCCAGAGCGGGGGCCGCCCGCGGGAGGCAGTGCCGGGCCCCGGGGACTGGCGGCGGAGGCCCGTGCGGCCTGGGAAGGGCTCGCGCGGCTGAGGCGGCGACCAGCACACCCCGATCGCCCGCCGAGCCCAGGAGCAGTCTCGGGGGGCCCGGGCCCTCCCACGGCTGAAGGCAAAGAGCCCGGGTGCGCGGGAAACGCCGGGTTCTGCAGGGGCGGGGGCGGGGGGTTGGTCTCGGCTGAGGGGCCGGCGAGGGGGTTGACAAGGAGAATTCAGCAGAACGGAGAAGACAGATGGCTGTCTCAGCGCGACGGGAGGGGAGGCGAATACGAGGGGCTGGACCCTCTGGCAACTGGCCCAGCCATGGGGGTGGGAGGAAGAGCCCCAGGAACTGGGGAGACCACCTCCCTTCTCCAGGAAGCATCACACACACAAAGAAAGATGGAGCTCCCAGAAGTGCCCTGGCAGAACTTGGGAACGGGAGAGGGAACTGGCAGGACAGAGCCAGGACCCCCTCCTGAGGCCAGAAGGCCTTGAGTGGTAGAAACTTGTCTGCACACAGGCTCCTCCTCTATCCATGGCCCGTCAGTAGGCCCAGCGGGGACGGACGCTGCTTCAGGCAACGTGGACCTGCCGGATACCACTGTCCGCACCCCCCCCTCCCAAGTGCAGACTGCTTCACACTGGGGCCCCGCTGCCACCAGCGTGGAAGACAGGTATCCTTGTGCCCTGCTCCCGAGACCTGAGTACTGAAGAGGAGGAGGGCTGCTCCCACCTCCAACCAAGAATCTCCTGCCTCCTTCCTGGCTCCCACTGCCCCTCCCCAGAAAGGGAGGACGTGCACTGGGCTTACACAGCATCCCATTCTTGCCTCTTTAGTTCCTCAAATTATTCCTGGTGCCTGGCACAGCACCTGACACCTAGAAGAAACTCAATAAAAGCTGGTCAAGTGAATGACAGCGCCTACCCAGACTCCCCCATGAGCACATTCACAAGTCCTTCACTTTCACACCTGCATCTGCCCCTCACCTTTGGGCACCGGTGCACACCTCTGTAAGTACACGCACCCAGCGGTGCCCCAAAGGCATCTGCTCCCATAGCCCCAGCCCACATGCTCACCCACACCTTTCTCTTTGGCTACTTCCTGGAGAGCAGGCATGAAGCTCCTGGCCCAAGCATTTCTGGTGCCTCCCAGAGCACCCTGGGGCTCCTTTGGTCCTGTTGCCACACCCACTCCTGCTCTTTCTGCTCCTCCTGAACTGGTTGCAAAGCTAACACTTAATCTGGAGGAGGATGTGTGCATCAGAGGTGCTTCATCGGAGGCACTTCCTGGGGCAGGTGGGTAGAGGCCAGTGTCCAGCCGAGGGCCCACCCCAAGGCAGCTGCCCTACATTTTTATGACAGATGGTCCCAGAGACAATCCACAGTGACCACTGGGTGTGGCCGTAGGCCTCTCTCCAAAGAAGAGGAGAGCTGGCCAGACCATCATGCCAAGAGCCAAGGGTAAGGCACCCCTCAGGTCCCGAGGGGAAGCTCTCCTTGGCCAGGGCCTTTGCAGACAGAGAGGAGGAGGGGGCAGGAGAGCACACTCCACTCCTTCTTCTCTGGTCTTTACTGAGATACTCCCTGTTGGTGGGGGAGGGAAACAAGTATACAAGGGTCTGGTCGAGGAGAGAGGTCCATGGGAGATCCAAATGTGGGGTCATCAGCATGTTGGTGGTATTTAAAGGCAGGAGGCTGGCCTCACTCAGGATGTACTCGGAGGGGAGGTCTGGGGCCTGAGCCCCGAGCAATCTGGGGTTGCCAGTCTGAGTCTGGGGGAGCAAGAGGCTCCGCAAGGAGCCTTAAGAACAGCAGAGGTGGGAGGAACCCAGGGGCGCTTGCCCTCCAGGGTGGCTGTACTCCCCCTCACAGTTCTCAGCAGTCCCCGCAGCCACGGCCCGTCTGAGTGAAGAAGTATGTCCCCCCAGCACTGTAGCCTTAGACAGTCTGTCCCATGGGAACTCCAGAGCAGCCACTGGGCGTGGCCACACGAGGCACCTACACCAGCTGAGTCTGGCAGCAGGCGCCCCGAGGAACCTTGCTCCCTTCCTGCCGGCAGGATGGCAGGGCTGCTTCTCCAGTGAGGACTGTAAGGAAAGTTGTTTCTGGGGCTCAGCCCAGGAATCTCCCCAGATATGAGCTATGGGACTGGGTCAGCAGAGCCAGCTCGTTCCAGCTTCCGAAGTCCCCCATGCACAGCCTCCCACCCCCTTCTCTTCCCCCCACCCCCTGCCTGGCACTGGGGCCTTTCAGCCTCAGGGCCTTCAGCATGGTCCAGAGCGTGTGGTCCAAGGCAACGACAATTAGGCCACTGGGGAGAGGTGGTGGAAACGGTCCTTAAGAGACCCCATTGTGTACCCCCCACCCACTGGAAATGGGCAACAAATAGGACCCCTGCAGGAGAGACCCCACAGCTGTGGGGGGAACACATCGGAGGGGCCTGGGGACAGAAGCCCATTCTTCCCCATGGGTGGGGTGGGGCCAGGGTGACCGCTGGGCTTGCGGCACACCACTTGGGGAAGTCGGCAGGTTGCCAAACCGCAGCCCTTTCCCTCAGGGTGGGAAGTGGGGTTGCCTGCCTGCCCACCTGAGACCTTGGGGGTTATGGCCCCTTTTCATTCCCACTCTGGTGGTAGAAGCACCTGGCATTGGGGCAGCAGACCAAGGGTCACATGAGAGGGGGTTCCTGCATGCACCCCCAGCAGCAGCCCCTCGCCCGGGCATGGGCTGTGTGGCCGCGGTCTTGGGCTCTCTGAAGTGGGAGCTGTGTGTCCCGAGGCTGTGGGAGGACAGAATGGAGTGAGGCGGCCGGGGCTGGGGACCATATGCACACTGGCTCATCCATTCAGCGCTCTTATTGGTCATCGCTGTTACCTCAAAAGCAGGTGACGCTGTAATGCCGTCTGCAGGCCACCCCCCACCCTCCCCAGCACCCTGCTCCCAGGCCTGTCAGTCCAGCACCACCTCGCAGGGGTGCAGGTGGTCAGCGTGGGCAGCCGCGTAGGCACGGCTGAATTCCTGGAGGCGGGGAGCACAGCCCAGCCAGGCCTCACCAAAGCGGTTCCAGCCCATGAAGAGGAAGGTGCCAGGGCCAGGGCGCACGCCACAGTGCAGTGGGGTGCGAATGGAGGCCTGCCCCTGGCCCCCAGGGCCCCCCACCCGGAAAACCGGCAGCGTCTGGCGGAGGACACGTGCAGCTGCCACGGTGATGACAGACTCCTGTAGCTCTGCGTTGTGGGCAACTCCGAGGATGGTTCCGTAGATCACTGTGGGGACACGTGTTGGCCAGTGACCTCAGGGGAAGACAGGCCCCTGGCTCCTCCCCACCACCCGCCCCGCAGCGGGGCACTCACCAAAGTCACTGGTGCACACGGCCAGGAGGAGCTCGGCATCACTGCAGGGTCTGCAGGCAGCTGACATGCAGGGCAGGTCAGGAGTGGAGCCCTGAGCCCTCCCCCAGCTGGACACTCCTGTGTCCAGGGCAAGGGCAAGCTCCCAGATCCCCCTCAGGGCCTGATGGCACCTGTGGTCTCAGATAACTTGTGTGCACACTCTGAAGACACCCTGCACTTGTAACACTAAAGGTTTGTGCGTGTGTGATGCACACACAGCCATGGGCCAGCACGCAGGCACAGGGCCCACAGGCCTGGAGCTGCAGGGCCAGGTGCCCGCCCGTCTCCCATGCAGTACCAGCAGGCAGTAACTCCCTGTCTCCCAGAGCTGCTTCCTGGGGCCCAAAGACACCAGCCCAGCCCATGGGGCAGGAGGTTATGATGGGTTTGGGGGTCAGGGGACAGAGCAGACACCCCCGCCATCCCCGGTGGGGTCAGGCTCCGACCTCCAGGAGAGCAAAGAGCTGGGCCTGGTGCCCTGCGGGGAGGCGGGGCTGCGTCTCCATGGTGACAGGCTCACAGTGGACTTCTGTTATACTGGGCTAGGGGAGGGGAGGGAGGTCACCGCCGGGTCAGGGAGCCCTGGACAGCTATGGCCGTCATCCCCTCCCCCAGCCCTTCAGGACCGTGTGGCCCTGCCTGGTCTCACCTTCCAGGATTCTGCCCCCCGCCCCTCCCCACCTGCCCTGCCTGTGACAGGCCGCCTCCGTTTCTCCCCCGGTGCGACGGGGAGGACAGTCAGGTCTCCACCCAGACCCGCACTCACCATCCGCTCCAAGGCTGCGGGCCTGCGGGGGCAGCTCCGGACGCCCGTCCTCCCGCAGCTGGAAGCGGAAGGAGGCCAAGCGGCGGCTGAGGTCGGGATGCGGGGTGGCCTGCAGGAAGAGGGCCCGGCGCTCGCGAGGACCCCAGCGCGCGCACCGGGCCCCGGCCGGGCCCTGGCCCTCGGCCAGCAGCAACTCTAGCCCGCCGCCCGTCCGCTCCACGAAGACTTGGGCGCCTGCGAAGGGCCGCGTCGGCCGCAGGCAGACGATGCCGGGCTGCGCGCTGGGCTCAGAGCCGCCCAGGGTGAGGCGCAGCGCCCCGGCCGGGTACAGCCACTCGATCTTGCCGTCCGCACAGGCCAGGGCGAGCTGTCCCACGCTGCCGGGCTCCTGGGTCAGGCCGCTGTGGACGGACAGGCGGCTCTGAGACGGGCGGCCGGCGTCCCCACCCGGTCAGCCCGTTCCCCCTGCACCCCGTCCCCGCAAGCACCAAGAGCCGCGTCCACTTGGTGGAGAACGAAATTGAGGCCCGGGGTTCAGAGTCTGGGAGACGAAGGTGGCAAAGGCAAGGGTTCGGCGCCGGGACGGAGCGCCCGAAAGGGCGGGCGACACATCTCCCAGCCCCCGCCTAAGAGGCTCACACAGCTCCGAGGGGTCGGCCCGTGGGGGCTTCCAGTGGGGCTCGTACCTGCCCCTCCAGCTGCAGCGGTCCTCCGAGTAGCCGGCGCGAGCGGCCGCGGCCAAGAGGCAGAAGCAAAGTGTGCAGAGCAGCGCAGAGGTCGGCATGGCGCGGGGGACGCGCGGGGGCGCGGCGGGAGCAGCCGGGGCCTTGGCCCCGGCCCCCGCACAGCCCCGACCGCCCGCGCCGCCGGCCACGCACCGGGTCGGAGCCGGGAGCGGCTTAGGCAGTGGGCGGGCCGGACAGCCAATCGCGCCGCGGGCCCCGAACTTTCCACCAATTGCAGCGGCGCTCTCGGGGTGGGCGGTTCGCCAGGGGCCCGGGAGGCGCCGGGGAGGGGGCTCCGCGGACTGGGAGTTCTGCGTCACCTCCTCAAGGTCCCCCTACTCCCCGCCCGCCTTCAGCCTCGCCCTGCACGCCGTCCTGCTCGGCCCCTGTCCTCCAGGCCTTCGGCGGCAGTGATGCCCACTGGAACATCTGGGGTAGGGGGGCTTCATCTGGGGGGCTCTCTCTAAGAGTGGTTCCTGGGCCTGCGTCCCCCACCTCTCCCCAGCCTGGCCCTGGTGACTCCCCACATGCCAGGTGGGTAACCCCAGGATGCGGGCTCAGGCTCGGTGAAGCAGCAGGAGCAAGAACAGCCCTAGCCCCCGGAGTCAGGCCCTGGTAGGTCGGGCCAAGCTAGAGCCGGGCCCACTCTTTTAGAGGAAACTCGCAGCCAGTGTCACTGTGGAGGCCAGGGCAGGAGGAGAGGCGGCGTGGTGATCAGCTGGGGATTGCAGAGACGGCCAGACAAAAGGGAGGGGCAGACAACCACGCCTGACGGTGTGGACCCAGCAGACAGGCCCCAAAGAGCCTGGTGAAAAGCCGGGGTCGGATTACAGAGGCCTTAGGCCCAAACCCAGGACTGCAGCCTCAGTACTGGACCGCTTGGGGTCCCTGAGAGCTTTGGCTGACAAAGACCCTCTGCCGTCTCTGGGTGTAAGGTCCCCCCGGCCCAGCCTCCTGCTGCCCTGGGCCAGAAGTCCACCCTGACAGATGAGGCAGACGGCGCCAATGGGAAGGCGGCATTGGAGCTGCTGCCAGACCGAGCAGACCACCGCCTCTTCTCTGGCCCCACAGCCCTTCCAGGTCAATGAAAAGCCAGGCACACACAGGGCTCAAGGGCTCAGTTGCCCCTGGCTCTAGGCAAGGCGGGTGGGAAAGTGAAAGTGTTAGTCGCTCATGTCCGGCTCTTTGTGACCCCATGGACTGTAGCCCACAAGGCTCCTCTGTCCATGGGATTCTCCAGGCAAGAATACTGGAATGGATTGCCACACCCTCCTCCAGGGAAGCTTCTCGACCCAGGGATGGAACCCAAGTCTCTTATGTCTCCTGAACTGGCAGGTGGTGGGTTCTTTACCACTAGCACCACCTGGGAAGCCTCTCAGTCACAAAATATGAGTCTACTCACATGAAGTACCTAAAACAGTCAAATTCATAGTGGAAAAGTAGAATGGAGGTTGCTTGGGGCAAGGCAATGGGGGATTGGTGCTTAATGGGGACAGGGTGTTCATCTGGGAGGAACAGAGTGTTCTGGGGGTGATGGTGGTGACAGGGGTTTGACACACACACTCGACACCCCAGTGCACTTGGAAATGGTGAAGATGCTAAGCTTTATATGTATTTTACCCAACTACGAATTTAGAAAGGGGCGCACAGGGCAAAAAAGATTTTCATGACCCAGATAACCATGATGGTGTGATCACTGACCTAGAGCCAGACATCCTGGAATGTGAAGTCAAGTGGGCATTAAGAAGCATCACTACGAACAAAGCTAGTGGAAGTGATGGAATTCCAGTTGAGCTATTTCAAATCCTAAAAGATGATGCTGTGAAAGTGCTGCACTCAATATCCCAGCAAGTTTGGAAAACTCAGCAGTGGCCACAGGACTGGAAAAGGTCAGTTTTCATTCCAGTCCCAAAGAAGGGCAATGCCAAAGAATACTCAAACTACCGCACAATTGCACTCATCTCACACGCTAGTAAAGTAGTGCTCAAAATTCTCCAAGCCAGGCTTCAGCAAAACGTAACTATGAACTTCCAGATGTTCAGACTGGATTTAGAAAAGGCAGAAGAACCAGAGATCAAATTGCCAGCATTCATTGACTATGTCAAAGCCTTTGACTGTGTGGATCACAACAAACTGGAAAATTCTTAAAGAGATGGGAACACCAGACAATCTTACTTGCCTCCTGAGAAATCTGTATGCAGGTCAAGAAACAACAGAACTGGACATGGAACAACAGACTGGTTCCAAATTGGGAAAGGAGCATGTCAAGGCTGTATATTGTCACCCTGCTTATTTAACTTATATGCAGTGTACATCATGGGAAATGCCAGGCTGGATGAAGCACAAGGTGGAATCAAGATTGCTGGGAGAAATATCAATAACCTCAGATACACAGATGATACCACCCTTATGGCAGAAAGTGAAGAAGAAATAAAGAGTCTCTTGGTGAAAGTGAAAGAGGAGAGTGAAAAAGTTGGCTTAAAGCTCAACATTCAAAAAACTAAGATCATGGCATCCGGTCCCATCACTTCATGGCAAATAGATGGGGAAACAATGGAAACAGTGACAGACTTTATTTTCTTGGGCTTCAAAATCACTGTAGATGGTGACTGCAGCCATGAAATTAAATGACGCTTGCTCCTTGGAAAAAAAGCTCCTTGGAATTAAAAAGCGGACATATTACTTTGCCATCAAAGGTCCGTCTAGTCAAGGCTATGGTTTTTCCAGTAGTCATGCATGGATGTGAGAGTTGGACTATAAAGAAAGCTGAGCGCAGAAGAATTGATGCTTTTGAACTGTAGTGTTGAAGACTCTTGAGAGTCCCTTGGACTGCAAGCGGATCCAACCAGTCCATCCTAAAGGAGATCAGTCCTGAATATTCACTGGAAGGGCTGATGCTGAAGCTGAAACTCCAATACTTTGGCCATCTGATGCGAAAAGCTGACTCCTTGGAAAAGACCCTGATGTTGGGAAAGATTGAGGGCAGGAGGAGAAGGGGACGACAGAGGATGAGATGGTTGGATGGCATCACCAAGTCGATGGACATGAGTTTGAATAAACTCTGGGAGTTGGTGATGGACAGGGAAGCCTGGTGTGCTGCAGTCCATGGGGTCGCAGAGAGTCGGACAGGACTGAGCGACTGAACTGAGCTGAGCAGAGGGTGTGGCACTGAGCACATAGAAGGCAAAGAAGTCTCCAGTGGGAGGAAGGGAGCAGGAATCCCGGTCGGTTGCCTTTGCTGAGACCTAGGTCCAGTTCTGGAGGGACTCCCAGGGCCCTGGACCGCCCTTGCCCAGGCTGGTGAAGCTGACAGCGGGCTTCAGGCGCCCTCCGGTGTCAGTGTGGGGAGTTGCTTCAGACCCTCCTTCCGCCGGCTGGGGGCCCTGGCTCCCCACCCTCCCCGTCGGCCCCCTCCCACCCCCTGAGAATGGGACAGTGTCCCTGGGTTCCTGGGAGGGGTTCCTAAAGAGTGAGCTGGTCTGGCAAGGCCCGGCCCTGAGGTGGCCCCCGGTAGCAGGCTTCCCCTTCCTTCTGCCTAGCTGGGTCTCCAAGGGCTGGGTGGTGGCACTGTCACCTGTGCAAGAAGGCCCCGCAGGCTGCCTTTGCTCACAGCTCCTGGCCCTGCAGCCTGTGAGGGGTGCTTCTCTGAAGCGCCCAGTGCGGTTAGCCATCAGAGGTCTGCTGCCCACATCAAGAAGCCCAGAAGGCTGTGGGTGCAGAAGAAGACGTGCTCGGTAAATACCCAGAGAGTGAGTGTGTGGACGGACGAATGACACCCCAAATCTCAGGTAACTCCCCCAACGCTGTGTTCCATTGGAGGCTTTTGCATGTCCCCCTAGCTCCAGACCCTGCAGTGCCCTGACCCTCCAAAATGGGCCTTTCTCCACTTCCCACTCAAAGCCCAGGTCCTGGCTGGGGCCGAGCAGATGGTGGAACCAGGAGCAGTCTCAGGTGGGCCATGCCCTCTGGCAAGGGGCAGCCACGCAGGGTGCAGGGCACAGGTGAGGAGCACACAAGATCGGGGTGGGGCTGGGCCGTCCAGGGCCTATGGGAGCCACACCAAGCCTACGCAGAGTCAGTGGGCATGGACGGATAGGAACAATGCCCCAGGTCTGGTTGGTGCCCAGGGCAAACCAGGAACAGGAAGCTGGCCAGTGGGAGGCAGGAACTGGCTTCAAGGGGTCGGCTAGCCAAGCTCCTGAGGAAATGGTGGGAAATCCCAGAGGGGTCAAGTTCCCCCAGCTGCCGAGACGTCTCATTTGGGCTCCCATTTCAGCAAAATTGAGAGGGAGAGACGTGGGCTGAGCAGAGGCCAGCTGAGCCTGTGGGCACCCAGACCCCCGCAGCCAGGACCCCCTGAAGGTGTGCTCCAGCTGACCTGGGGCAGGGTGCCGTCACCCTTGGAGGGGCTGGGGGCTGGAGACACCAAGATGGTTCCCACAACCGAGAGCCACGTGGTGCCAGGAAGCTGCCACCCAGTGGCACACTCCAGGGGTGCCCACCATCAACACTGGCCTGGAAGGCTCCTGGCCAGCCTGACCTAGGGAGACCCAGGGTGCTGGAGGGACCAGCCCTCCCAGAGACCCCATCAGGGAGACAGTCACATCTATCAGCTCTCGCGGGAAGCCTGAACAACCTCTGGTTCCCCTTCACCTGCACAGCGCCCCACCCCGTTCCCAGGTGGACTCTGGCCTGGCCCACCTATGAGCCTGTACCTTAGGAAACATGGCAATTTTCCTCCCTTGACGAGAAGTCCACTGACTCCCTCCCGCCGCCCCACATACACCTTGCATCTTCTCCAGGAGCCAAAAATGCAGCTGCAGATTGATTTGCAGCTGAGCTAAAAATAACCGCCAGGCTCCAGCCAGGGCCCGGGAAAATATCCCATTGCTAGGAGACAACGTTACTGGGAAACCGCCATTGCTAGGCAACAGGGTTGCTTGGTGACAGCTGGGCCCTGAGTCATACTCAGCCCTGGCCACTCCACCCCCCGCACCCCCTCCCCTGCCTTGGTGAGTCGGGCCTGGGTCCCAGGAGGAGGGAAGGCAGGGAGCAAAAGCTGGAGGCAGCAGAGGCCTGCACCCACCGCCTGCCGCCTCCCACAGCTGCCAGGGCCGCCCCACGCTTCGAGATTCTCACTTCCCTGGGCTCCCATTGGGCTTCAGAGTGCTGAGGACCGCCAAACACACCTGTGGCCTCCCCACGCCATGTGGTCCCCCCTGCAGGCCCTCTCAGGGGGGCCCCTTCCTCTGGGTGGGGATCAGGGGCAGTGGGGGCACAGTGTCCATCCTCCCTGCGGGTCCAGGGCAGCCTGACCTCTGGGGAGCATGGGGCTGTCCTGACCTGCACTACATGAGGATGTCCAGGGCGACCCCTTGGGCCCCAGACTCACTTTCCAAGAGGGGACCTGCTTGTCTGAGGCCCCACCCCGGGAGGGCGGACCTGAGCCCAGGTTTGTGATCCCTGAGCACACACCTCACCCCAAGGAAAGGCCGTTCCTTCCCCATGAGGAGGTCGGGCCTGCAGAGCTGTGAGGTAAGCAGCTCCGCTCCCGATGTGACTGCGGCTCCCTCTCAGGGCACAGTGCCTTTCGTCCTCACCCCCTCATGCTCCAGAACTGGAGACCCCCAGCTGCCTGGGCTAGGGAGACTCCTCTGTGCCCAGGCAACCAGATGAGGGGAGCTCCAGGTAAGGGGTGCCCCAAGTGAGTGCAGGGGTGTTTTAGGTGATGTGGTGATCAGGTGAGGGGTGTCCCAGGTGAGGGGAGCTCCAGGGGAGGGGTGCCCCAGGGGAGGGGTGCTCCAGGTGAGAGGCACTCTGGGTGAGGGAAGCTCCAGGGGAGGGGAGCCCTAGGTGATGGGAGCTCCAGGGGAGGGGAGCTCCAGGTGATGGGAGCTCTAGGGGAGGGGAGCTCCAGGGGAGGGGAGCTCCAGGGGAGGGGTGCTGCAAGTGAGGGGAGCCCCAGGTGAGGGATGCTCCAGGTGAGAGGCACTCTGGGTGAGGGAAGCTCCAGGGGAGGGGAGCCCCAGGTGAGGGGAGCTCCCGGGAGGGGAACCCCAGGTGAGGGGTGCTCCAGGTGAGGGGTGCTCCAGGTGAGGGGAGCCCCAAGTGAGGGGAGCTCCAGGGGAGGGGATCCCCAAGTGAGGGGAGCTCCAGGTGAGGGGAGCCCCAGGTGAGGGGAGCCCCAGGGGAGGGGAGCCCCAGGTGAGGGGAGCCCCAAGTGAGGGGAGCTCCAGGGGAGGGGTGCTCCAAGTGAGGGGAGCCCCAGGGGAGGGGAGTCCCAGGTGTTGGCACAGCCTGCTTTTTGCCTGGGCCCTGGCACCTGCTGAGGGGCAAGAGCCCCGCAAAGTGCAAAGTGAAGCCCTGCCTCCCAGTCAGGGCAGTGTGCACACCCCACTGCCCTCTGCCCACCAGGGCTGAGCCTACGTGGAGGTGACAGGCCGGGTCAGACAGCACTCCCCAGTCACCTCAGGTCTCACGCACCCCCACCCACCCCGCCAGGCCTCCTCCTTTGGTCAGGGTCAGCAGGACGGGGGCACAAGTCCCCACCACACACAGAGGTGTCCTCACCCCGCCAGCACCCACACAGCTGCCTGAGCGGCACCTCCCAGGCCAGCGCGGAGGGCCAGCCTGCCCCCTTCCGCTGCCCCACCTCACACCAGTCCCCCTGGGTCTGCTTCCTGTCAAAATGTTGCTGACAACAGCCGGTTTCATTTTCTATTAAGGCTCTCAGGGGGCTGCCTCTCCGCCCTGAGGCTCTTTCCCTGGTGCAAAGACCCGGCTTTGCTCTCCCCACACCTGGTCCCTCTGCTGTCTCCCAGGAGGTCCCGAGGTGGGCAGTATGAGCCTCGGTCCTCCACCCTGAGCCTGCTGGGAGGCCTGGCATCCCCAGGGGCCCAGACAGAGCCTTCCGCATCCTCCCGCCCCGCCCCGCCCCGTCCCACCCTCTCTCCAGGCCTATTCCAGAGGGAACGTGCCTCAGGACCTTTGCACACCCCTTCCTGAACAACTTCCTTTGCCGTCTCTCCCTTGGGGGACTCAGTTTAGTGTCCTGTCCGCAGGAGCCCCACCACCACCACCACCCTCGGAGGCCTCCATCACGTGTCCCTCTTGAACCTCCATCGCGCTCGTCTCTCTCCAAAATGATCTACTGGTCACTTGTTTCTCTGCTCTGCGGGTGCGCAACTGTGTCCCCCGCTGAGGGAGGTTCCGGGGCCTGGTACCCACAGGTGCGCGGAGGATGTGATGGCCGGGCGGTGAAGGGTGCCCGGCCGTCCGCTCCGCAGGAGGGGCCGGAAGGGGGAGGGTCGGACCGCTGGCGCCCAAGGGCTCGATTCTCTGGGCCCCGCTGGATTCGGGGTCCCCGCCACTCCTCCGAGGCAGTGCTCGCTCTAGCCTGGCTCTCCGTTCGCGGGCGTGGACCTTCCTTCGCCTCCCTCCTGCCCTCGCCGGCCCTCCTCTCCGCTCCCCGCCCCGCGCGCGCCGGGTTTGTTATTGTGCGGGCGCCCGTGGCAAGGGGGAGCGGGGGCGCGTGCCGGGCCGGCGCGTGGCCGTGGGCGCCGCGGCGGGAGCGCGCTGTGCGCGCGGGAGGGCGCGGCGGGGAGGGGCGGGGCTCGGCATCCTCGGCACCCCCGCCCCGGCTCGCCAGCCCGGATTGGCTACCGGCTCCGGGAGCGCGCGAGGGAGCGGCGCGTAAGGCCGGGCTGGGGGCGCGCGCGGCGCCGCCGGCGGCCGCGGAGGAGCGCGGGGAGGAGGGCGGAGGAGGAGCGCCGGGAGGAGGGCGAGGGGAGGGAGGAGGCGCCCGCCCGACTCCCTGCAAAGCGGCCTTATTTATCTGGGCACAGCCATAGCCTCCCCGGTGGGAGGCTCGGGGCGGCCGATCCTCTCCCACCGGGGAGCTCCTCTCGGGGGTGGGCAGCGGAGGGGCCCGGCCAGGCCGGACGCGGGGCGCGGGGCGCGGCCGGGCCCTGCCTGCCAGGCCAGCACCTCGGTCGCCTCCCTGCCTCGCCGGTGCCCATGCCGGGCTCCCCATGACGGGAGGACGCCCGGTGGACAGCGTGGCATGAGCCAGGAGCCCGGGCCGAGGTAAGGTGTGTGTGCCGGGCTAGGCTACAAGGCGGGGAGGGGGCAGGCCACAACACTGGGGAGGGGGCAGGCCACAGCACCGCGGAGGCCACAATGAGCAGGAGGCTGGGAAGGGTCTTGGGACAGCGCCGCCGCTGCCCCCCCGAGGGCTTACGTAACCGCAGCCCCTTCCCTGGCGGCTGCAGCTGGGCCTCCAGCCTGCCAGACCTTCCCCCAGCCCTCCACCCCAGTGGCTGCCTGGTTGAGGCCCGATCCCCATGGCAACTGGACCAAGGCTGTGGGTCGGTGCCACCGTGCTGTTCCCCCGTGGACTCCGAATTACAGGCCCCCAGCTGGGCTGCCTGGGCGAGCTCCTGGACCCCCCACAGCACTCAGGACTCCTCACCCCAGCACCATGAGCCCCTACACCTGGAGACAGGTGTTAGATACAGTTACACTCCAGGAGGAGCTTGTGAACGCGAGGCCCAGTGGCTGACCTGCCCCTGGACACCTGAGCCCGGCCCTGCATGGAGCTTCCACAGTGGGAGGTCGAGGGGAAGGGAGGGCGCTGGCCACGTGTGCTCTGGAGGAGGGGCCGGGCGCTGGCCAAGGCTGGAGGGCCCCAGAAGCAGAGCTGGGCACCCTGAGACTTGCTGGGGGAGGGTCTGTCCTTCTGGGGGTTTGAGTGGGTCGAGGAGTCCCCCACCCATGACCCAAGAAGGAGAGAAGGCCTGGCTGTTGGAACCTCCAGGAGCCTGCAGCCTGGCGGCCGCTCCTCCACCCCTCCCAGCCTCTGCACGGGAGGCTTTCCCTCCATGGACAAGGCCGATGGACCAGGGTCAACCCAGGCCCCCCTGGCGCCAGGCAGAGCCTGGGCCCCTTTCTTCCCACAGATGCCTTCGAAGGATGCTGGACGGCAGTCTTGGGGCAGGAGGCCTGGGCGGGTTGGGAGCCTGAGAGGTTTGGGGTCCCCCAGGGCAACCCACTGGCTCCACAGGAGGTGGCCCTGGGGCTGGCCG
Source organism: Bos taurus (assembly GCF_002263795.3). Taxonomy (NCBI): domain Eukaryota; kingdom Metazoa; phylum Chordata; class Mammalia; order Artiodactyla; family Bovidae; genus Bos; species Bos taurus. The sequence goes on along the minus strand of NC_037352.1, from coordinate 605,314 downwards.
AGGCTATCTGGGGAGGAGGGGCATTCAAGGCCCAGTCCCAAACACAGGCAGAGTGGGGAGGCTGTGCAGGCCCCAGGGCACCCCAGGACTCACCTAGCCGGATGCCTGCTGCCTCTGTGGCCTGGCTCCCCCTCACCTGGGGCCCGGGGGGCCTCTGTCTCCCCTTGCTGTGGGCCAGGCCTACGGGCATCTCTGACGCTCCGGGGGTTCATGGGGCCGATGCCACCCTCCAGCTCACACCCACTTTTGGGGCACTCGCACAAGTCCTGTCGCCCACTAGTAAGAAGGGAACAAGTAGCTGGAGGTTGGAGCACCTGGACACTCAGGCCAGCTGGGCCCAGCCTCAAGAAGGGCTGCACTGCGGGGACCAGGGAGACATCTCGCCTGGAGGCTGGGGAAGGGGTTCCTGGGCTGGCGCTGTGAGCTGTCTGCAGCCCCCATCTCATCACACGTGGGAGCTGCTGCTGTGTCTGAGGGCTGGCTGGAGGGATGAGCGGAGGTGGCAGCGAAGCGGGTGGCCCGGAACCTCCCCTCCCAGTGGCCCGGGGGAGCCTCAGTCAGACCCACTGCAGAGGGTAGGCTTGGCCTCCCCTGGGCAGTGTTTGAGGCACTGGATGCACCAGGCCCTGGAGGGCATGGACCCTTCAGAGCAGAGAGGCCTGGAGCCTGGCACATACTCCCAGAGGCACCCGGTCCCACGTGGCTGAGCTGCCCTGAGCTTGGCCACAGGACATGCTCTGCTGGAGCGCCAACTCGGCTCTCTCTTGAGGCCCACGTGCTGCCTTTCCAGAGCCCTGGGCGCCCGGGTGGGGCAGCCCTCACCCCCAAGCATCTCTGAGCTGGGGGCGGGAGGGGAGCGCTGCTGCTAGGACGTGTGCAACGTGGTAGGGATGTACATGTGCCTGAGTCACAGAGCTTGTCATGGAATTTGTCAGCCCGCGCCGTGTCCCCAACCCCAAGCTACCCTGGTCGTCACCCCAGTCCCTGGGCCACCGCTGCAGGTTGACTTGATGTGAGCTACCCATGCCCTGTCTAGCTCGATGGCCCTCAGCCGGCAGGGGGAACTGGTCAGTGCAGGTTCTGTTGTATTAGACGGGCTATCAGGGGTGAGTGAACCTCTGAGCTGAGGACCATGATGGGTGGGTATGAGCAGTCCCAAAGATGAGTGTCTCAGTGGTCGACACGCAGCTTGCAGCTTCTGGAAGGAGAGCAGGGGCGTGACAGGGGGCACACTGGGAGAGACTCCCGGCCCAGGGCTCCAGGCTGGGAGAGCATAGGGACTGAACCAGAACAGAGCAGAGAAAGGAGGCAGCAGCAGCGGGCGGGGTGGGGGTGGGGGTGGGGGCGCAGGGTTGCACTCTGGACAGCCATGCCTGGCCTGAGTCTTAGGAGTAGGACAGCTGGAGGACTTGGGGTCAAATCCTAGCTTTGTGCAACTTCTGAAAATGCACTCTGAACCTTGCTATCCTGGCTTGTGTGTGATGGGCTGAGATCAGCAGTGCAGTGGGAGGACGTGGCGCTCAGAAGCTTCCCTCCCTTCTAATGCTTCCTGTCCCCTTCCCCCTGGTCCGGCCAGACCATGGGGAACAGGCAGCCAGCACCCTCAACCCTGCAGCCCTCAAGGGGGGGGACTTGGCCAAAAAGGAGACACAAGCCGTCCCCTTCCCGAAGGTCTGAGTAAAGGTACAGCCCGCCCCAAGCCCCAGGGTCTTGGGAGCCTTCTCAGAGACCCTGGCATCACTCTTTCCCTCCCTCATGGACACCGGCCTCTGTCACAACCTGGACTGAAGAGCTGAGCCACAGTTGAGCCCTTCCGTCAACTGCCCTCCATCCCACCTCCGGGGAAGCTGCACCCCTTTCTACGTGACCCTGATCATTGGGCTGGCATTCTTCATTCACTCAGCCACCCAGCCAGCATGCTGTCTGTCCTCAGGAGAGACAGACAGGTAGACAGTGATGACAGTCCATGTCATGGCGGACATCTGGAGATGCTTTCAGGCCAGGGGTCCCACGGGGAGAGGCAGGGCAGTGCTCACACCAAAGGATAGAACAGGAGGAGCTTGCGGGGTTAAGGATCCTGGAGGCTTCCTGAGCAAGCAGGGGACCAGCATGTGCCTGGGCAGAGGGGGAGAAGAGTACAGGACAGCAGGTCTCACTGAACTGTAGGGTCAGTCTGGAAAGGGGTTGGAAGTGAGGCTCTTAGGTGGACTTGCTGGGTCTCAGCGCCCAGTGACTTCATCTATAGAAGAGGCAGCTCCTCAGGAAACCCCAGCATGGCCATCTCCAGACCTGGAAGCCACCAAGGTCTGGAGTCCTTGCAGGACTCACAGTGCTCCCCAGGTGCCCTCTGGCCCCCACGGTTCCCGTGAGTCTTCTGGGGAAGCAGAGGCCTGGTTTGCTCTCCTTGATTCACCTCTGGCTCAGGCTGGTGAAGACAAGAAGCTAAACTAGTGACTACCTTACTCCTCCTGTGGTGAACCAGGAGCCTGGAGCCCCTGCAGCCATCATAGGAGAAGCCCTCCCCCAGAATCCCACTCCTCATGGAGACACAGCACACCAGGGGCTGAGGCTGAGAATAGTGCAAGCCTGACTGTCTTATTTTAAAAGACTCTTTCCCTGCGCCTTAGCTGCTGGTGCTGCTCCCTAAAGGGGAGTAGTCCCCAGGGGATTGGCTGCCCCGCCCCGTCCTGACAGGAAGTCCTGACAGGAAGACCAGGCGGGTCCTCCTGGACACACTAGGTGCAGTGGGGGCAGGTGCCAAGAAGGCAGAGATTGCAACCTGTCTTCTGGGTCAGAGGGTCAGAACCAGGCTGAGGGGCCCTTGTCCCAGCCCCCCAGGGGCCTCTTGCCTCACCGGCAGGAAGACCCATTTCTGATTTGAGCATTGTCCCAAAGCCCTGACCCCTGAGCTAAGGTGTGGCTGTTTCCAGTTTCGAACTGAAGATCTAGGGCTCAGACTAAGTCAACGAGGCTGGAGGGTGAGGAGCAGCTGGAGCGCAAGACCATGGACACGGTCGGGGAGCAGCAGGCCTGCTCTGTGGGAAGGAGGCTCAAACCCAGAACGTAGCGGGTGGGGAGGCTAACCGACAGGTGGACCAGGGGCTGTGGAAAGAGGGGCGGCCAGGTCTCGGACACTCCCTGCAAGCTGCTGTAAGCTCTTTTCCGTGGATGGGCTCCACCCAGAGGTCTGGGGGGTGGGGATGGGATTGTGGGTGTATGCAAATGTGAGCTGCTGTGGGGGACGGAAGGGAGCCCCGCGGATGCCCGGGGCATACACGTGATCCCCCCGACTCAGGCTCCACGTGCGCACCCATGGCTGGGAGAATTTTCAACCTAAATCGGCACTGCTCTTGAGTTATTTCTCCCTTGGTGCCGCCTCCGCCGCCTCCTCCTCCGGATCTTAGCTGGGCGGGCGTCTTCTCCCCCCTCCCCCCGCAAGCCTTCCGGGCCCCTCCCAGCCGAGCTGAGTTTGCCGGGCCGTACCCTCCCCGCCGCGCGCTGCCGCTGTCCGTGGTGGCGCGGCCCGGCCCGGCCCCGGAGCCCGCACGAGGCGGCTGCGGGGGCGCTGTCCATGGTGCTGCCGCCGCCGGGCGCGCCCTGCTCTGGGACACAGAAGGTATTCAGACAGGGGCTGCCCCTCTAACCAGCATAGCTCGCACGAGGGAATTGCCAGGATGCTCTCCCCTCTGGCCCCAGGATGGGGGGGGGGGCACTTGTAGGCTTCATACTGTCCCTTCATGCGGCGCTGTTGTCCCAGGATGGCCCCTCCTATGTACTGGCATTAAGGGGTCTGGCTACCCCTGCCACTGTGGGCAACTGTAACTCCTGGGAGCCTCAGGTTCCTGGTCTGAAAACGGTGCTCACAGCAGTGCTTTCCCCTGTGCCCCCCAGCCGGGCAGTTGTGAGGCTGACATACACTATTACCCCAGTGGGCACTCGGCACGTGCTGTTAGGGATGTCGTGTATCAGCCCAGGTGAGGAATGCAACTACCTGGTCATGGCCTGCAGTGAACGGGCAGCCAAGGTGTGGGGGTCTCCTCTTCGGGCGTGGACTGGCAGCCTGAAGGTTCATGACTATCAGGGCATGAAGGCCTTTGGACTCAAAGCTGAGCTTGCAGCCACGAGGGCCACGTGTCCCAGTTAGACCCTTGGGCCCAGCCCAGGATGCATCCTTCCCAGATGTGGAATGCCGGCAAGTGTTGTCCTGTTCAGGGCTTGGGAACCAGTGGAGGTGTGATGCTGGGAAGGGCAGGGCAGGGAAGGACCACTGGCTCCCCTCCCCCTCGGGCCAGCAAGCTCACTCTGAGCCATGCCCTTGGTCCTCTTCTCATGCTGTTCCATGGGGCATATCGTCACCCCCAGGCTTTGAAGTGAGGAAAGTGAGGCTTGGAGCAGGGAAATGGCTCCCCAAGGCCACACAGCGATTTGGGATGAGCCACTGGGTACCCACCTCCAAGCTGAGTGTCAGAGGTGGGGACGGGCAGGAAATCTGGAATGAGAGGCAGATGGTAGCCCTGTGAGGGACCCACTGCCTCTTCTCTCTGGGGTCATCTGCATCCAGTGCCCTCTGCCACCCATTCACAGCCTTGGAGGCCTGAGCAGGGGAATGGGGGATGGTCTCAGTCCCACCCTGTGGGAAGATCCCTACACATAGCCTTTTTCAGCCAGTTCTGTGCCTGTGTCTTGGCTCCACCACTTACTGTGACCTCAGGCAAGCAATTCATGCTGCCTCAAGCTATGGTTTCCTCTTCTGTACAATGGGTACAATCATCAAAGCATTGTCCTCCATTGGTTGAGTGGGAGATTAAGGAAACGATATGTGTGCAGGGCTCATTGTGCTGGCATCACCATGAGCACCCTGGGAAGACACTTGCCCTTTCTCTGGGTATGTTCTGAGCCACAGAACCTCCTGCAGCCACAGAGATTCTCAGTGCATGCGCCTCAGATGGAGCACTTAAACCACTCCAGAGAGCTACACAGGTGTGACATAGAGGAGTGGCCAGAGAATGCCCCAAACCCTCAGTTCCCCAGCCTTGCCTGGCAGAGAGAGGCCTGGCAGGTGCCGATGGTGGGCAGCAGAGGTGAAGGGGACAGTCACCAGCGAGTGTTCCTCCACCTCTGTTCTGTCCATAGAACCTGGGGGTCAAAAAGCTCTGTGGTGGGTGGAGGTTGAGCTCAGTGCATACAGTAGGTGCTCAGGAGTGTTGTAGTCGTGACCAGCCCTGCCTTCCTGCACCTGCTCAGTCAGGGAGTCAGGGCTTACACTCAGACCCTTTCTGTTGGGCGTTTCTGGGAATGGCCTGGGAGGGGATGCCGGGGCGGGGGGGTGGGGGGGGGTAGGGCGGAGCCTAGTCCTCCCGCGCAGGACTCACTGCCGTCTCCTGGACCCTGTCTGCAGCCCGAGCGAGGAAGATGTCGAGCCCGGGTGTCAACGGCGACCCCAAGCCTCCATGCTTGCCTCGCAATGGCCTGGTGAAACTGCCGGGCCAGCCCAATGGCCTGGGTGCAGCCAGCATCACCAAGGGCACGCCAGCTGCCAAGAACCGCCCTTGCCAGCCACCCCCGCCCACCCTCCCACCACCCAGCCTGGCTGCCCCGCCGCCCCGGGCTGCTCTGGCTGGGGGCCTGTGCCCCCAGGCAGGGCTCCCCCTTGGTGGACCAGCCTTAGCCCCAGTGTCTGGGCCCCCAGCAGAGCGACCGCCCCTGGCCACAGATGAGAAGATCCTCAATGGCCTCTTCTGGTACTTCTCGGCCTGCGAGAAGTGTGTGCTGGCGCAGGTGTGCAAGGCCTGGAGGCGTGTGCTCTACCAGCCCAAGTTCTGGGCGGGCCTCACGCCTGTGCTGCACGCCAAGGAGCTCTACACAGTGCTGCCTGGAGGGGAGAAGGAGTTCGTGAACCTGCAGGGCTTCGCAGCACGTGGCTTTGAGGGTTTCTGCCTGGTGGGCGTCTCTGACTTGGACATCTGTGAGTTCATCGACAACTACGCGCTCTCCAAGAAGGGTGTCAAGGCCATGAGCCTCAAGCGCTCCACCATCACTGACGCCGGCCTGGAGGTGCGCACTGCCATGGGCCCAGAGGAGCAAGGGCTGGGGGCTGGGCCAGGCAGTAGCCACTCAGCACATGTGTGTTGTGGGGGGTGGGGCGGTGAGGAAGAAGCTTTCACACACAAGCGGCAAAGTGGCTGAGGGTGGGGCTGGTGCCCTGAGGAGTGTGGCTGTGGGGTGGGGGGAACAGGGCTGGCTACTTAGTTTCGGGGATCTAGTTCAAAATGAAAATTTGGGTCCTTTGCTCAAAGATAACTAAGGATTTCAAGACAGTAACAGCAAAGCAGGGGCTTCCCAGGTGGCGCTAGTGCTAAAGAACCCACCTGCCAATGGAGGAGACAGCTTCAGTCCCTGGGTTGGGAAGATCCCCTGGAGGAGGATATGGCAACCCATTCTAGTATTCCTGCCTGGAGAATCCCATGGACAGAGGTTGCAGAGTTGGACACAACTCAACTGACTTAGCACTCATGCATGCAACAGCAAAGCAGACAAATGTGAGACCCTGCATGCCGAGGATGCTGGAGGAGGTGGGAGAAGCAGGGGCAAAGGTCAGAGGAGCAGCTGTGGAGGTGGCCCCTTCCCCAGGAAGGGGACTCTAATCATCACATCATTAACACCAAGGGCTCTGAGCACCTGCTCGGGCCTGGCCCCGGACTCCCAGATCCCCTGTGCCCTGCCTCCTCCCTTAGAATGTTGTTTACATGTAATGAACACACTGTAAAGTGCACTTGGCAGAGTCCAGCTTGATGGATGTTGACACCCTCTGCACCCTCAAGAACACAGCTTCCTGCCCCTCAGCGGGCTCCTTCCACCCTGTCTGCTATCAGCCACCATGCCCATGGGGAGGCTCATGCTTGGGAAACCACGGTAGGCTTGAGCCCCATGGAGGCCTCCTGACCCCCCCCCGACCCTGCACCTGTCCACAGGTGATGCTGGAGCAGATGCAGGGCGTGGTGCGCCTGGAGCTGTCAGGTTGCAACGACTTCACCGAGGCTGGGCTGTGGTCCAGCCTGAGCGCGCGGATCACCTCGCTGAGCGTGAGCGACTGCATCAACGTGGCCGACGACGCGATCGCGGCCATCTCACAGCTGCTGCCAAACCTAGCCGAGCTGAGCTTGCAGGCCTACCACGTGACGGACACAGCCCTGGCCTACTTCACAGCGCGCCAGGGCCACAGCACGCACACACTGCGCCTGCTCTCCTGCTGGGAGATCACCAACCACGGCGTGGTCAACGTGGTGCATAGCCTGCCCAACCTCACCGCGCTCAGCCTCTCTGGCTGCTCCAAGGTCACGGACGACGGCGTGGAGCTTGTGGCCGAGAACCTGCGGAAGCTCCGCAGCCTCGACCTCTCCTGGTGCCCGCGCATCACTGACATGGCGCTCGAGTATGTGGCCTGCGACCTGCATCGCCTGGAGGAGCTCGTGCTGGACAGGTGTGCACGGCCCCACCCCTAGGCCACGGAGGGCAGGGCCAGGCAAGGCTGCTGGACCTCTAAGAAGGGAGCCTAGTGGACAAACCTGTAGTTAGAGGGGGGCTGCAGCGAGGGGGGCGGGGCCCTCAGAGGCTAGCCTAGTGTGGACTATAACACGGGGGCGGGGCTGAGCAGTGCCCGCCACCCCCCACCGCCCCCGGGAATATGACCTAGCGGCCAGTTGGGGGCGGAGCCTGGGTGGCGCGCGGCACGGTAGGGCAGGAAGGTAGCTCAGCTCCGGGCGTCTGGGGCGGAAAAGGAGGAAGGGGCCAGAGCTGAGGGGCGGGGACAGGTGTTTTGAAGGTGGGCAACCCCTTCTGTTGCGACCACAGGTGTGTACGCATCACGGACACTGGCCTCAGCTATTTGTCCACCATGTCGTCCCTCCGCAGCCTCTACCTGCGATGGTGCTGCCAGGTATCAGCCCTCCATGCCTCCAGAGACTAGGGAGTAGCGAGGGAGGTGGGGGGCGCGGGGAAAGCCCGCACCCAGATATGCCGCTGACCTGTAAGGAAGCCCACTCAGATCCTGTAAGGAAGTCTGGGATCCCTTCACACCCAAGCGGTGCGCATGGAGTCCCCAGGGCCCTCAGCGACTCCGTGGGGACCTGAGAACCTACCCCCTTCCCCCTACGGCCTGACGCTAGGAGTGGGGCTCCCTCGAGGCGGGAACGGAAATAGCTAACTCGCCCCGCTCTCCCGCCCAGGTGCAGGACTTCGGGCTGAAGCACCTCCTGGCCATGAGGAGTCTGCGTCTCTTGTCTCTGGCAGGTGAGCCCCTGTGCCGCCCTCCTGGGCAGTGGCCACTCATCCCCACCTAGGCCGACTCCGCCAGCAGTGCCGGGACCCTCGTGCAGACCCACGCCTGGTGTTGACTCACGGCGGCCCAGATCCCACCCGGCCAGAGGCGGAGTCTCGCCTGGTCCGGGCCCCGCCCTGGTCACGCCCACTAAGCCCCGCCCCTCCGCAGGCTGTCCGCTGCTGACCGCCACCGGGCTGTCGGGCCTGGTGCAGCTGCAGGACCTGGAGGAGCTGGAGCTGACCAACTGCCCCGGAGCCACCCCCGAGCTCTTCAAGTACTTCTCGCAGCACCTGCCCCGCTGCCTCGTCGTCGAGTAGTCGGGGCCTCCCGGCCCTCGGCCCCTCGCTCTCCTCCCCGCCCCGCCCCGAGCAAGGAGGGCGGCGGGCGGGCCAGCCCCGCGCACGCACGCACGCACGCTCGGGGAATTTGTGCATGCCCCTCGCGCCCGCAACTGCACGCCCGCCCTTCGCCACGCCACAGTCGCCTCCATCGTTCGCCCGCCCGCCGGAGGCGGAGCGCTGGGGCTCGGTCCTGGGGGCGCTTTGAGCTCGCCAGACGGCCGCCCCTACCGCCTTCTCCGCCACACCCCGCTCTGTCTCCCCACCCCGGGCAGGGCCCAGGGGGATTGAGGGGAGCTGGGTCCCCTAGGACACAGGGGCCCGGAAGAGCCCCCAGGGCTTCCCGCATCTTCCACTGCACAGCGCCTGGAGCCCTCCGAGGGGTGCGAGGGGAAACAGGCCGCCGCCAAAGCCATGGCCCGCCCAGGAGCCCAAGTCCCGCCCGCCCTTCCCCAGCTCATGCCAGCCTGACCCTCAGCGACCTCCCCTCTTCCTTGCCGCTGTGTGAGAGAGGCCCGGCTCGCCCCACCCCACCCACAGACCTAAGGTCCTCGGACCCTGGCCAGGCTAGGGCAGAACTGGATTAGGAGAGGGGCCACCGGGCTGACAGTGACCTTGGCATAATCAACATTAGCCCAGCTGGCCCCAGTCCACTTCAACTCAGGGGTGGCATAGCTACCTTGAGAGGCTTGCAGCTGGAGCGACCATTAGGGCCTGCAGGCCTTGGGAGCAGTCCTGAGTGGACCCTGCCCTGCAACCCCTGTAGCCAGCTGGGCCCAGGCCCCTCAGCGCAACGCTTCATCCTGGGCAGGTCTCCACCAGGTGGAAGCTGGGAAAGGGGGCCCTAGCCAGTGACCAATCTTCCAGTGACCAGCTCCCCCTCAACACCCAAAGGGAGGGCTCCTTTCTAGCCACAGCCTCCCTCTCCCCAGCTTCCCAGACTTCTACCTGCCCACATGGGCGCACCGTGTTCTGTCTAGTCCCAACACACCTGGAAGTCCTGGGGTGCTGGCCCATCTTGGCGATTGCTGAGGAGGGGGCTGGGACCCCTTTCCATCCCAACCTTGAGCACCCACACCCTATCTTGGGACACTCCCCCCGCCCCCAATCTGGTTGGAAGAGAGTAGCCAGTTTCCAGAGAGCCAGAGAGTGACAGAGAGAGAGAGAGAAAGAGAAAGAGCGAGTGAGAGATGCTGTTGAAGACAGACAGTTCAACAGCCCAAAGATTTCCCTGCCCCTGGAGTGCTGGCCAGAGGCTCCAGGGCTGAGATGGTCAGGAGCCAGTTTCTTCAGCCCCGCCTCCCCACAGCTCCCAGTGGGGAGGGGCAGCTGTCCATTTGTCCAAAGTATTAATGCAACTGAAGCTGTGATATTTCCAACGACTGTAGGAGGAAAAATTAGGGGGACAGAGGAAAACAAAACCAACCAACCCCTAAAATCATTTTCTTATTGTACATAACGACCTCATTCTCCTGTATATGCGGAAGATATAACCTTATATTTGGTAAGTGTTTCTTGTGCTATTTTATCACGTGACCTGTTTATAAAAATATATATTAAAAAAGTTGTAAAAACACATGTCTGAATTGTTTTTAGGTCATCACACCATGGTGGGGAAGGTGTTATCTGTCCTGAGTGGCCCAAGTCTGAATTTTTGTGCACCCCTCATCAGGTTTATTGGTTCTTTTAATAAACATGCAGAGACTGGTAACACTGTGCCAGGCTGGAAACCCAGCAGTGACCACCACAGAAGGCCCCTAACCTCTTACTGTGTCAGCGGGGAGAGACACTAAAATCATTACATATAACAGTCCTTCCAAAATATCTAGGATATAGCCCATTCTTCCAAGGGCAAAAATGAGGGCTGCTAGGGGTATCCTTGGAGAAGGAAATGGCAACCCACTCCAGTGTTCTCTCCTGGAGAATCCCAGGGACGGGGGAGCCTGGTGGGCTGCCGTCTATGGGGTCGCACAGAGTCGGACACGACTGAAGCGACTTAGAAGCAGAAGCAGCAGCAGCAGCAGCAGGGGTATCCTAGACGATCACACAGAGCAGCAAGCACCGGCCAGGGCGCATAGCCAGCAAAGAAAGGGCGGCTCAGAGAGGGTCACTGATTGAACCGTTTGTGTGAACAGGTCCAGTCAGGCACCAGAGCTCTTGGAGACAGACGGATGCGAGTTCACACTCGTGTGAAACAGATGTAATCAGTATACCAGGTTGTGACGAGCGCCGTGGAGGCCACTTAGATGGGGTGGCCGGGGAAGGCCTCTAAAAACGTGCCATTTAAGCTGAACTCTGAGGGATGAGGAGAATTGTTCCGGGGAGGACAACGAGCGAGCACGCGCGATGACCGTGAGGCAGGCAAGGGCGCAGCCGGCTGGGAGCCGCCGTGGCGGGAGCTGCGCGGAGGGGACGGGGCCGGGAGCTCGGGATTTGCCTCCCAGCGCGGTGAGGACGTGTGGGGAGGCCCGCAGGCCGAAGAGTCCCTGGCTGTGTGGAGCTCAGATGAGGCGGGAGGAGGGACCCCTGGAGAGCCGCTAGGAAGCTGTTCCCGAGTACCGAAGAGGGCGAAAAAGAAGGCGGAGACGGAGGAGGGGTGTGGGGCTAGCCTGGGGATGCCTGGGCTTGCTGATGGACCGTGGGGCAGAGATGAGCACTAGCGTTAAAATAGCACGAGTAAAAGAGGAAGAGGAAGAATACCGGAGGCGGAACCGGCGGAGCCTCTACCCCACCTCTGCTCTCCCCTCCGCCTCCAAGGCGCGCTCCCGTCCCGGAACGTTTGTGGTGTGGGCACCCGCTTCCAGCGCGGGGCTGGAAAGAAAAGGACCACGTTCGGCGGGGGGCGGGACGGAAACGGGCTGCTTCCGGCGCGGCCGTTCCTCCCCTGCCCGGCAGTTTCGGGAAATGGCTCATGTGCCCGCGGAAGGAGAGACTTCTCCGTTCCTCCGGTTCCCTCTGACCCTCGCGCCTCTGTAGTCTGTGTTTTCTGGGCGTCTCTGGTCTTCCTGCCCCCTTTCCAGAGGCCGGCTGTGCACGGTGGGAGCCATCTGGTTTCCCTGGCGGGACTGACTGCCCGAAGGTCCAGTGACCATCCTGATTTGGCAGTTAGGGGGTTGGAGAATTGGCCTGGCCTGGGGCTGACCAGGTAAGGTCTCCTCCAGAAGTCAGACATGGGGCTGGCTAGCCTCAGGGCAGCCATGGCGCCCTCCGTCTGCCCGGTGAGGGTGATGGAACTTGCCTATCAGACCGACTAACGGTGGACTCCCCTGGACTAAGCAGTTTTGGAGGAACCACCCAGGGTGAAGGGTCTGAGTGGCCACGCCCCTGCCGCCAGGCTGACCAGCCCTGCCCACCTCACTGATCTGTCCTCGCCACTCGTGCAGCCATGGAGAAGATGTCCCGCGTGACCACGGCCCTCGGTGGGAGCGTGCTGACTGGCCGCACCATGCACTGCCATCTGGATGCTCCGGCCAACGCCATCAGCGTGTGCCGTGACGCGGCCCAAGTGGTCGTAGCAGGCCGCAGCATCTTCAAGATCTATGCCATTGAGGAGGAGCAGTTTGTGGAGAAGCTGAACCTGCGCGTGGGCCGCAAGCCCTCCCTCAACCTGAGCTGTGCAGACGTTGTCTGGCACCAGATGGACGAGAACCTGCTGGCCACGGCTGCCACCAACGGCGTGGTGGTCACCTGGAACCTGGGCCGGCCGTCCCGCAACAAGCAGGACCAGCTGTTCACGGAGCACAAGCGTACAGTGAACAAAGTGTGCTTCCACCCCACTGAGGCCCACGTGCTGCTCAGCGGCTCCCAGGATGGCTTCATGAAGTGCTTTGACCTGCGCAGGAAGGACTCTGTCAGCACCTTCTCGGGTGAGGCCCTGGGAGGCAGGTCAGGCAGGTGTGCATCTCTGCAGGTGGCCGACCTGTCTAGGCAGGTTAAGAAGCGCTGTTTGTCAGAGGCCCTCAGGTGTGCTCCCAGAGGGCTTCCTGGAGGAGGAGCCAGCTGAGCTGGCACTGGAGGAGGGGGTGGAGGTCAGCAGGGAAGGGGCAGGGGTGGGCCTGGTGGAAGTGTGAGGGGTATGTGGAGTGTGGGCACAGCGTTGATGCACTTGCGGGGCCAGCAGGAGTCGAGGGTAGTGTGGGATCAGGGAGAGGGCAAATGGGTGGCTGCCCTGGCAGCTGAGCCTTCTCTCGCCATGCCTCAGAGCTCCAGGCCACCTCATTGCATGAAGTCTGCTTCCAGGGTCCTCAGCCCAGGGAAGCAGTGGGGAGTGGGGCATTGCCTGGTTCCTCCCCCCTCAAGTTCCCTTCCCAGCAGGTCCAGCTCTTGACACCCCCGCCTTGAGCCAGCTTACCTTTTTACCTCGATGAGACCAAATGAAGGACAGGGCAGAGCCCTCAGATAATCAGGGAGCATCTTACGACAGTCCTTGAGCTCCCTGTGCGGGGGAAAGCTGGATGCTGCATTCGAAGTCTCCTGGTGTGGTGGTCCTCAGGGCTAGACGTGTCCCCTCAAGGTCTCCAGTCCTTGGGGGCTGGCCAGCCTGGCAGCTCCAGCTCAAGGTGTAGGGCCTGGGCAGAGCCTGGGGCATTCTATCCCTGCCTCCTGGGGCCTGAGGTTTCCAGAGGATTGTGTTCGGCCCACCAAGGCTCCTGTTCACACAGTGCTCTGACACCTGGTCCTGAAGCCGTGACAGCTTTGCACGAGGACGGATGTCAGATGCAGAATCCAGAGAAAATCAAGGTCCAGGAGTCTGTTAAAAACCACCCGATGCCTGGTGTCCCTCTCACCTGCCTAGGCTATTATCTGCTTTGCCATGCCTCTCTTTGCCCCTGTCCACTCTGGACAGGCCTTGGCAGTGTCTACACCACCCTCCAGGCCTTCTGGTCTGGGCCATGGGCAGGAATGCAGCACCAGCCCACATCCATTCCAAGGAATCCCCATTGGTTGCTTGCTTTCCCTCCTGGAGCTCCTGTGGGCCACCCTGTCCCCCACCCTCAACCTTCTCCCTCCACTAATGTCCACTCACAGGCCAGTCTGAGAGTGTGCGTGACGTCCAGTTCAGCATCCGAGACTACTTCACCTTCGCGTCCACCTTCGAGAATGGCAACGTGCAGCTCTGGGACATTCGGCGGCCTGACCGCTGTGAGCGAATGTTCACAGCCCACAATGGGCCTGTATTCTGCTGTGACTGGCACCCCGAGGACAGGTGTGGGCTGGGGGCCAGGGCAGCGGGGCAGGGTGGGTGGGCTTGTGGAAGGGCTCTCTGACTGCCTCAAGACCTGTGAGACAGAGTGGGGAGCCCTCCCACCCCGAAAGAGGTCACTGAGGACTTCCTGGGCCTTCCCCAGGGGCTGGCTGGCCACAGGTGGGCGTGACAAGATGGTGAAGGTCTGGGACATGGCCACACACCGTGCCAAGGAGGTGCACTGTGTGCAGACCATCGCCTCCGTGGCCAGAGTCAAGTGGAGGCCTGAGTGCCGCCACCACCTCGCCACGTGCTCCATGATGGTGGACCACAATGTCTACGTGTGGGACGTGCGCCGGCCCTTTGTGCCTGCCGCCATGTTTGAGGAGCACCGGGACGTCACGACGGGCATCGCCTGGCGCCACCCGCATGACCCCTCGTTCCTGCTCTCCGGCTCCAAGGACAGCACTCTGTGTCAGCACCTGTTCCGCGACGCCAGCCAGCCTGTTGAGCGTGCCAACCCTGAGGGCCTCTGCTACGGCCTCTTTGGGGACCTGGCCTTCGCAGCCAAGGAGAGCCTCGTGGCCACCGAGTCGGGGCGCAAACCCTACGCTGGGGATCGGCGCCACCCCATCTTCTTCAAGCGCAAGCTGGACCCTGCCGAGCCCTTTGCGGGCCTCGCCTCCAGTGCCCTCAATGTCTTTGAGATAGAACCCGGCAGCGGCAGCATGAGCTGGTTCGTGGATACAGCCGAGCGTTACGCCCTGGCCGGCCGACCACTGGCTGAGCTCTGTGACCACAATGCGAAAGTGGCTCGAGAGCTTGGCCGTAACCAGGTACACAGGGTGGGCTGAGGGCTAGGATCTTGGTACAGGGCCTGGCACTCCTCTGACAGCTGCGGCTGGACCGTGCCGAGTTCAGAGTTCAGCTCTGGCTGAGGACACCCCCAGCTTGCCCCAGTAACAGAGTGTCCAGAGCCCCAGGAGTGGGCCAGATGCCAGTGCCATTCCTGGGGTGCAGGCCTGGGTGTTGTGGGGTCTTGGCCCCTCTTGGCTTGTCCTTGCTTCTAGACTTCCCAGGATGTCCGGCCCTACAGAGAATGTCCACATTGCCTTGCTCATCATCTCCCTGGGACCTCAGGCCCATTTCCATGTTTCCTCTGCCCCTACAGGATGGAGGCTAGGTTTTTTGTTTTTCCTATGGGCCTTGGCTTCCCACCTGGGGTGGGCCAGGACGTTGGGTCCCTGGGGCAGCTGAAAGCTGAGGGTTTGTGGTTCTATCCAGGCAGAGGGGAGCCTGTGCAGGCCTCCAGGGACCCAGGACCCCCATGAGTGACTAGTGCCTACCCCTAGGTGGCTCAGACGTGGACCATGCTCCGGATCATCTACTGTAGTCCTGGTCTGGTGCCCACCACCAATCTCAACCACAGCATGGGCAAGGGCAGCTCCTGTGGCCTGCCCCTCATGAACAGGTAGACACCTGGGGGCGGCTCTCCCCAGAGGGTGGGACTGCTGGTGCCTACCCACCCATCGGCCCTCCCTGCCTCCAGTTTCAACCTGAAGGATATGGCCCCAGGACTGGGCAGTGAGACTCGGCTGGACCGCAGCAAGGGTGATACACGGAGCGACACAGTGCTGCTGGACTCCTCAGCCACACTCATAACCAATGAAGGTAGGGTGGGGGCTGGCAGAGGGCCTTCATGGGATTGGGAATGGGTCTCCAAGCGTGAGGCAGTCCTGGAATGCTCTCCCTCCCTCCCTTGGACAGATAACGAGGAGACTGAGGGCAGCGATGTGCCCACTGATTACCTGCTGGGCGACGTGGAAGGTGAGGACGATGAGCTTTACCTGTTGGATCCGGAACACGCACACTGTAAGTGGGGGTGTTTCGGGGAAGGGGTGGAGTGGGGCTGGGAGGCGGGGCCAGAGCCTGCCTACCCTTCCTGCCCCTATGTCATAGCGGAGGAGCCCGAGTATGTGCTGCCCCAGGAGGCCTTCCCGCTGCGCCACGAGATTGTGGATACCCCGCCGGGGCCCGAGCACCTGCAGGACAAGGCCGACTCTCCCCACGTGAGCGGCAGTGAGGCAGATGCAGCCTCCCTGGTGCCTGTGGACTCCTCCTTCTCACTCATCTCGGTCTCGCACGCGCTGTGCGACAGCCGCCTGCCGCCCGACTTCTTCAGCGCCCTAGTGTGTGACATGCTGCGCTTCTATGCCGAGCAGGGTGATGTGCAGATGGCCGTGTCCGTGCTCATTGTGCTGGGTGAGCGCGTGCGCAAGGACATCGACGAGCAGACCCAGGTGGGTGACAGGGTCTGGGGGTCTTCCTGGAGCAGCTGCCACCCCGAGGACTGCCCCTGCACGCCCCGCCTACACCTGCACCTGTGTCTATGCCCAGGGAACCCCGGGTTCTTACTCCGCCCTCCCCGCCCTGCCCACCAGGAGCACTGGTACACGTCCTACATCGACCTGCTGCAGCGCTTCTGCCTCTGGAACGTGTCCAATCAAGTGGTCAAGCTCAGCACCAGCCGCGCCATCAGCTGCCTCAACCAGGCCTCCACCACCCTGCATGTCAACTGCAGCCACTGCAAGCGGCCCATGAGCAGCCGGGGCTGGGTGTGCGACCGCTGCCGCCGCTGCGCCAGCATGTGCGCCGTCTGCCACCACGTGGTCAAGGGGCTCTTCGTGTGGTGCCAGGGCTGTAGTCACGGCGGCCACCTGCAGCACATCATGAAGTGGCTGGAGGGCAGCTCCCACTGCCCCGCCGGCTGCGGCCACCTGTGCGAGTACTCCTGACCCGCTGCCGGGCTGGTGGGGATGGGCTTGTGAACCAAATAAAGGACGCGGGAGGCATTCTGAGCGGCTTGTTACCTGCTCGTGTCGCTTGGGGTCAGCTGCCGGCGCGGCCTACTTTACCGGGCGGAGGGCGGGGCCTCCGCGGCGCAGTAGCCAATAGCATCCCTTGGAGCGGCCCTCGCCCCTCCTCCCGGAAGCGCCCCCCTCCTTCTGGGCCGAAGGAAGCGGCTCCCCAGCCGGTCGGTGGCCTCACGGAGGCACTCCCGGCGTGCCTCGCGGCTGCAAGCTCATGGCGCTGGAGGCGCGGCCGCTTCTGTGGCTCGCGCTCTGGACGCTGGCGGTTCCCGCCCGGAGCTTCGGGAAGGACGCCGACGGAGGGTGGTGAGCGGCGCCGGGTGGCCGGGTGGGGCGAAGCGGGGCGGGGAGCGCAGCGGGGCGGCCGACAAAGTGAGCCGCTGTGTCGGCAGGCGACGGCCCGGACCGGGGGCGCCGGCGGCCGTGACGGAAGAGGAGCACTGCACTGTGGAGCGCCGGGCTGACCTCAGCTACGCCGAGTTCGTGCAGCGGTACTTGCGGCCTCCTTCGGGGCCACACCTCCCGGAAACCTGTGCCTAGAGCCGTCCCCTGCACCGCCGAGGCCGCTTCCCCTTGAGCCCCTTCGAGCGCGTGTGGGCGGGAGCCGAGGGTGGGCGAGGGTCAGACCTGGCTGTGACCCTGCCCTTCCTTTTAGCTACGCCTTTTCCAGACCTGTCATCCTGCAGGGGCTCACCGACAACTCGGTGAGTATTCACGCCCCTCTCGACGACCACTCGCCAGTGCAGGGCCCCGCCCCGAAGTCCTTTCTCTACCTCCGCAGAGGTTCCGGGACCTGTGCACCCGTCAGAGGCTGCTGGCCTCCTTTGGAGACAGCGTGGTCCGGTTGAGCACCGCCAACACCTACTCCTACCAGAAAGGTGAGCTGCCCCACCCTGCAGCCCAGCCTACTTGCCAGCACCTTGCAGGCAGCACCAACTAGTCCTGACCAACGCCTTTCAAACTGCAGTGGACCTGCCCTTTGAGAAGTATGTGGAGCAGATGCTGCACCCCCAGGACCCCATCTCCATGGGCAATGGTGAGCCAGACAGGTGACCATGGGTGTGTGTGGGGGGTGACTTGGAGATCCCTGTGTCCTGTGTTTTCCGCTGGCAGACACGCTGTACTTCTTTGGGGATAACAACTTCACTGAATGGGCCTCCCTCTTTCGGCACTATTCTCCACCTCCGTTCAGCCTGCTGGGTACAACTCCTGCTTACAGCTTTGGAATTGCAGGTGGGTGCCCTGCAGGACAAAGGGACTTGGGGGCTGGGTTGGGGAGGATTAAGCTTGGTAACCAGGTGCTCGTAACTCGCCCCACAGGAGCTGGCTCTGGGGTGCCCTTCCACTGGCATGGACCCGGGTTCTCGGAGGTGATCTATGGCCGCAAGGTCAGCACAGGGTGCGGGCTGAGACTCTGGGTTCACTGACCAAAATACAAAGCATAACTTTGCTGCTCCTCCCCACCCCCCAGCGCTGGTTTCTGTACCCTCCTGAGAAGACACCCGAATTCCACCCTAACAAAACCACACTGGCCTGGCTCCGGGACACATACCCAGCCCTGACACCATCTGCACGGCCCCTGGAATGCACTATCCAGGCTGGTGAGGTCAGTGGCTGGCAGGCAGGGGCCAGGCTGAGCGGGGCCAAAGATCCCCAACCAACCCATCAACCCACATGTCCCCCCCACCCCTCACCAGGTGCTGTATTTCCCTGACCGATGGTGGCATGCCACACTCAACCTCGACACCAGCGTCTTCATCTCTACCTTCCTCGGTTAGCCAAAGGGGGTGGCTGGCGAGCCCACTGCACACCAGCACACATCCCTGCAGTGCTCACAGGTTTTATTACAGGGACAGAGGTGGTGGCAGCAGCCTCAGCCCAACCCACCTCAGCCCCCCTTTCCGGCCCAGGAGGAGGATGAGAGGTGCGTTGCCCAGCAGAACTGATGGGGGTGGGGTTGGGGACACCAGGGTAGGGATCCAGGGACACAAACTATGTACAGAAAACTAGGGGCTACTGCCCCAAGGCCCTCCTGAGCTAGGGTACCGGGCAAGGCAGGTGGGTGGCCCATACACCCACCCTGCTCAGTAATCCTCTACCCAGCCATTCTCAGAGATGAAGGCATCGATGACCTCTTTCATGGCCAAGTTGGGGATGAGCTGTTCCTGGGTCAGGGGGCTCCGAGTCACAGGGTCAAAATGGCCCACGCGCTGTAGTGACGACAGGATCAGAATTAGGAGCTGCTCAGGGTGTGTGGGTCCTGCTGCCAACACCCATAGGCCCTCACCTGCAGGTGCTCCTCGATGTCCTTGCGGTCGTACGTGATGCCGCTGGGCGTGATGCAGGGCTCCCGCATCAGCTCAAAGCTGATCTTGCCGCACAGGTAGTCGGGGATGTCTCGCTTCTGCAGCACACAGGGTTGGATCAGGTCAGGGGCTGGGAAGGGACACTGCTCCGGCTACCCACAGGCCCCAGAAGACGGGCAGCTCACCTTTCTCTTCTCATCTACCTGGGAGAAGAGCTCGTCCATGTCTGCCAAGTACTTGTCCTGCAAAGAACCAAGCAGCCACTTGTGGGCCTGACACCCCTCTCCCCTCCCCAGGCACCGAGACACACAGACCCAACAGGAGCTGGGGGACCTCACATCACAGCACACACACACACAGAGGAACCACACTTGGGCTGGGGCACCCTCACATGCTTGGCTTCAATGCAGGCCTGCTGGGCCCGTATGTGGCTGTCGTCCTCGTCACCCTCGTGGTTCCGCTGACACTCTTCCAGTTCCCTGGGGGTTGACCAAAAGGTGATCAGAGATGGGTCTGGCCAGGGACAGTCAGACTCCACTCCAGTCTTAGGATCATTCAGGCCTCATTCCCCTCCATCTCCTGTGTGCCAGAGTTGACCTTCAATAAACACCTGTGTTCACACCTCAGAGTTAACCTAAAAGTGGTGACTCGAGGGGGGGAGCCCACCTCTCACGCTCAGCCACAATGAGCCGTGTAAGATAAGAGTGCAACTCATTTTCCTGGTGGATGCGTCGCTCCTCAATGCTGTTCCAGCGCTTTTTCTTTGCGATGCGCAGAGCACTGGGGATGTCATCCCCAAAGTTGAGCCGCTGCTCCTTGGCCAGGTTGTAGGCTGGGGGATAGAGTATTTGGGTAAACTTCAACCAGTCCACCCACCTGGTCCCAGGCACCCTGGAACCGGCTAGCCTATAAGCCCACCTCGCTGCAGGTTGGCAATAGCCTCATCATAGCTTTCCATCTCCAGCTGGCATTGCCCCAGGAAGAAGTGTGCCTTCACAGACTGCCCGTCCAGCTCCAGGGCGCGCCGACAGTCAGCCAGGGCTTGCTCGTGCTGCTGCATCTTCAGGTAGCACAGTGCCCGGTTGGTGTAATACACTGCCACCAAGGGGTTCCGGGTCTGGGGACCAAGGCCGGACCAGCCGGCATGAGGGAGTGAGCTCAGCCTGCCCACTCTGTCCCAACTTGAGGCCCACAGTTGGAACCAAGACACTAGCGTTTTCTCAGCTTCCAAGCCCTTGGGTTCTGAGGGAGGGTGAAGCCTACGTGAGCCCACTCTCTTGGACTCCAATGAGTCTTGTGAGGTAGCTTTCCCAGACTCGTGGAAGTGCCCAGCATCGCGTTTGACTCCTCAAGGAGCAAGGGTGCCTGGTCCCCAGCCCAGTGGGCCTCGAAAACCTACAGTTCCCACCCAACACAGTTCTCTGGCAGCCCGCACTGGCTTGGGAAAGGCGCGGCCTCGGCCCCAGACCCCAAGCACCCACCCCCTCCCTCCGAAAGTCTGGCGGGCACGGCCTGACATGTTCTGGAGAGGGCGCGGGGCAGAAGCCGCACCCCGGCCCCTCCCCTGGCTCAGACGCCAAGCCCCTCCCGCAGCGCGGGCGCACTCACGATGGCGCGGCCGTAGCAGGCCGCCGCCTCCGGGTACTTGCGGCCCACGAAGAGCCGGTTGCCCTGCTCCTTGAGCTCCTGTGCGCTCGGGCTCTTCTCGGGGCTGGCGCCGCCGGCGCCCAGCCGTGCGCCGCCCTCCTTCTCCTCCTTGCCCTTCATGGCGCCGCGCGGCACCGCCTGGGCTCCGCTCCCAGGCTCCGCGCCCAGCCCGCCCTGCGCCCGCAGCCCGAGCCCGCGATCCGCTCGGGCCCGGTCCAGCGCTCCGCCACCGGAACTTCCGGTCTGCAGGTAGGCGGGGCCAGCGGAGCGGACCGCCGCGCGGGTGGGCGGGGCCGCGCGTGCCCTCGGCGCGCTGCGGGGGCGGGGCCGGCGGGGAGCGTGACTCTCTGGCAACGCGACGCGACGTCGAGGCTTGCGAAGCGCCGGGTCACACGGCCAGACGCTCGCCGCGGCAGTGCTCCGAGGCCCCGCCCGGCGCGTGGAGATGGCCGCGGCCGGCGGGCTCTGGAGCTGTGAGGACCCGAGCCGCTGGGCCGCGGTCTTGGAGTGCCGCGGGGCGGTGCTGGGGGCGCGCGCGGGTCCCCAGGGGCGGCTGGAAGCGCTGGACCAGTGGTAGGGCGGAGGGGGCAGGGGCGGGCGGGCCGAGCCCCGTGGCCCAGATTCCGTAGCGCCGCCTTCCCCCAGGTACCGAGAGGAGCTGCCCGCGGCCATCGGGGCCCGCGCGGAGAAGCACGTGACACGAGACGAGCTGGAGCGGCTGCTGGCGTGGAAACTAGCGGTAAGGCTTCCCACGTGGGGCGCGGCACAGCCACGTGGGCGGGGTTTCTCTGGGGGCGCACCCTCGTGGCAGTCTTGAGGGGGCTCCTGACGAGGGCCACCACTCGTGACACCCGACTCGACCTGGCCACAGAGGGGCCGCTTCCGACCGCGCCTGCAGCAACTCGTGGCCGCCAACTCTCCGGAGCTGGTGGTGCAGCATTCGGCCGCCGCCTTCCGCCTTCTGCCAGACATGTACGCAGCGGTCATGGCTCTGTGCGCCCTCCGTGGCGTGGGCCCGGCTACCGCCTCGGGTTAGTCGGGAAAGCTGAACCGCCCCCGGGCAGGGTCGCGGGCGGAACCTGGCCTGTTAGTGTCCTTATCCATGAAATGGTCCGATGGCCAGATACATGATACAGGAGAGTTGCTGGGGACAGCAGCCCCAGGCCCAGGCGGGGCTGAGTGCTGTCCATTCACTGCCCACAGCGGTACTGGCTGCTGGAGCTCCTGAGGTGGCAGCCTTCATGTCTGAGGAGGCAGTGGCCGCAGTGCCCGGCCTGCCCGCCCTGCAGTACACCGTCAAGCACTACCTGCTCTACTTGAGCCGGGTGCAGGAGCGTGCAACAGCCTTGAGCCAAGGTGCGGAGACCACGGGCGGCCAGGGTGGTCACGGAGAGCTCTCTCTGACAGTAGGAAGATCGGTATCTCTGAGCCCCAGACTCCCTCTGCCCTTCTCTAGGCAGTGCGTCTGGGCTGTGGACCCCGCACCATGTGGAGACGGCCCTGTGGACCTGGGCTGTAGGGCGGAAGATGTGCCCGGACCTGCTGCCCAACCTGAGTCCCAGCCCGGTCCCCGCTGAGGACACCAGGCCAGCCAAGAAGCGCAGGACCCAGGCTGAGTGACTTGGCTGCGGCCCAGAGCCTGTTCACCTGCCCTGTGATCTCAGGCCGTATGTCTCTGGACAGGAGGCTGGCCGACCAGGAAGCTGGTTGCTGTTGAAGCTCAATAAATGCCTGCTGAACTGACACCTGAATGTGAGGCCCACAGCCCCTCCCCAGGGCTCCCGGCTCCCACAGACACAGCTCATGCTGGGTACAGAGAAGCAAGGCGGGGGTGCCCTCAGCCATTCTTGTGGAGGGAAGGGGTCTCACAGTTGCTCAGAGTTAGGGGGGAGACGAGCCCAGCCCAGGGCCCCAGTACAGCCAGCTGATGCTGTGTAAAATATTTATTTATTCTTCAAAAAGGCTCAGACTGCAAGTCTCAGGGAAGAGGTGGGGGCAGGGTCTCTTCTGGGGCCACCCTTGGGGACCTCCACCACCCGCCCCAGGCCAGCAGACCTGTCCCTCCAGCCTGGGAGGGGGTGGCCAGGGCTGGTGTAAGGCTCGGCCTGGACTCAGTGGGCCACAGGGGCCACCAGCCCACACCGGGAAGGAGCAGCCTCAAGACTACATTCACTGAGGGTGGACATGCAGGCCCTCCCAGTGGCTGGCCCTGGGGTCCTGCACCCTGGCCCCTGTAGCCCTGGGGACCCTGTCAGGGTGGTGGGGGGATATGGGCACCCAACAGGTCGTAGGCAAAGATGTTCCAGAAGATGGCGAACAGCAGGAAGGTGCCATAGGCAAGCAGCACCACCCACCAGCCGCACTGGTCCCTCAGGCGCTCTTCATAGCTGCGCAGGATGGTCAGGCCCATGCTGACGCCCACCACCGCGCCCGCCAGGTGCGCCATGAAGCTGGGCTGTGGGCCTGAGGCAGGCAGTGGCGGGGAGAAGCGCAGCCACACGGCCCGGCCCACCTCGGAGCTCACTGCAGGGGGAGGCGGCAGGTGAGGCCCCCTGGCCAGGGGCTGAGACCCCCGCCCTGGCTCCCTACTTACTGCACACCAGGGCCAGCACCATCCTCAGGAGCTTGTAGGGACACCTCATCCCAGCCCAGTTCTGATGGGGTGCAAAGAATAGGTGGTGAGATAGGTCTTGTGGGCCCCTCCCCGCACCCCACCCCAGGGGCTGCCCCGTTACCATGACGACATTGGCCAGGTGTGCAGAACACA
Organism: Bos taurus; assembly: GCF_002263795.3. NCBI lineage: Eukaryota > Metazoa > Chordata > Mammalia > Artiodactyla > Bovidae > Bos > Bos taurus. The sequence goes on along the minus strand of NC_037352.1, from coordinate 581,881 downwards.
GGGCATAGACCCCGCCGGAACCCCCCACCACAGGGGCCCGCATGTCAGTAATGGAGACGGTCAGGGAGCCTGTGTGAGCAAGGGGACAGCTGTGAGGGCGAGGCTGGCCGGGGCGGCCCCAGCGCAGGCAGCTGCCTCACCTGCCAGCACACCCGCCAGGTAGAGCAGGCTGATGCGGAGCAGGCCATGCACCATCTCCAGCGGCACCCCGATCATCAGCTGCAGAAGGGCATTGAACCCCAGCTGCTCCAGCCTGGCCATGGGGGGGCAAACGGGTGTAAAGGGAAGGGTGGGGTCCACAGTGGGGCTGCCAGCCCCCTACCCCCACCTCAAGGGGCTGAGCTCTCCAGACCCAGTCTGGGAGGGCGGGGTCCTCACCCGACATGCATGAACATGTAGGTGAGGAAGCGCCAGGCCCGAGCGCGGTGGCCGGGGTGGTACACGAGGGGGCTCTTCATATACTCGGGGTGGTAGGTCTGCAGCACCCACTTGTTGAGCCGGGCCCCGTAGCACAGGAACACGATGATCTGGGGGGACAAGTGCTGGGGCCAGGCAGGACCAAGGGCGCGGGAGGCTCCTGGGGAGCTGGCTGGACAGGCAGGCCCACCTGGGCGAGGGTGACCGAGGCCATAAACACAGGGGGCGGGCAGCTGCGGTGCCGGTAGAAATACCAGTGGCGGTCCACCTCTCGGGGCAGGATCTCGTAGGCCACGTAGCGCACGAACCGCTTGTAAACACCCAGGCCCGGCTCATCCAGCAGCCCGTCCCGAGGCAGTGCCCGCTGTCCGTTGGCGATGGCCCGCTTGAAGCTGCTTGAGCGCTTGCTGCTGATCTAGGGGGCGGGGCCCAGGCATAGACCACCACACTCCCCCCCAGGGCCGCCCCTCCTGAGCGGTCCACCCAGCTCCTCACCGGGTCCCAGGCTCTGCCCCATGTCCACAGACACCCCGGTGGGCAGGGCAGGGAGGAGGGGCCACCTGCCCATCCCACTCCAGCCCCGGGGCTGCACGCGCCAGGTTGAGCCCCACCCCGCTGCCCGCCCGCAGCACACTGACCAGGTCCGCCAGCTCCTGGTAGCAGACCTGGCCCCGCTCGTTGCTCTGGGCCAGCGCCACCAGCATGTCCAGCTTGGCTGGGTCCAGGGGCAGTTCATGGCGGTGCACCAGGCCAGTGAAGGTGTCCGCACCGATGAAGCCTGTATTCTCAGGGTCCAGCTGCTGTGGTTGTAGGGGGGCGGGGGGGCGGCCAAGGCTTGAGCATGGGCCCGGCCCCCAGACCACAGGGCTGGGCAGGTCAGCCTGGAGAGGCAGCCTCTGAACACTCCAGGTCCAGGCCCCTGTGCCCACGTGGTCGCAGGAGCTGCAGGCACCAGTGCCTAGGTCCCTGGCCTGAAGCTCCGCTAGTTCTCTAGGGGTCTCCCCACCTCATTTCAGCTCTACCTATCCTGGAAGGGTAGGGCCAAGGTCTGAGGGCAAGCACCCGCCTGCTGCCACGCTGCAAGCGCCCTGCTCTGGCTCGCCCTTTCCTGGGTCTTGGGCAGGAGGCTAAGGTCGTGCAGGGAGAGGTTGGGCTGAGGGTCTCTGAGAAGTCCGTTCCCCCGGCCCACCCAAGGGCGAAGGGCCGCGGCGGGGGCGGTGCCGTCGCCCGCCACCTCTGCACGCACCTGCTCCTGGATAAGCTGCAGCAGCGAGCTCCTGTCCATAGAGCCGGGCCGGGGGCCGGGGCCGGGGTCGGCGGCCGCGGCCGGGAGGGGCTGCTCTGCGGACGACTCCGCTCCGCCCCGGCCCTCCGGCTCCGCCCGCTCCGCTCGGCGCCGCGTCACGGAGCCGCCCGCCCCCGCCGCACACGCCGCCGCCACCGCCCGCCCAGCCACGCGCGGTCGGGACACGCGCGCGCCCCGCACGAGGACGTGCCCGGGCAAGAACGGTGCGCGGCTCCCGGTTCCCATCCCGCTAGTCCCGTGGGGCGGCAGCCGTGAAACTGAGTCAGGCGCAGTACCCAAGCCCCTCCCGCGCACGACCCGTTTTCCCAGGCGGGGTCTCAGCGCCAACGCCACCTCCTCAAGGAAGGCTTCAGGGAACTGCCCACTGCTGGAACTCTCTAGGCGGGGGCTCCCAGAAGGTACCTCCCTGTAGGCAACTTGCCCATCCTGACAGACTGGCGTCACCGCCCAGCCGACAGACAACTAGCAGGGGGCAGGGAGTGCCTGCAGCTGGCCCTGCTCGGCAGGCAGGGACCAACACACCTTGGGCTGGAGGCTCCTGACCCCGCCTGTGGCCACAGCTGGGGTGGGATGGGAAGGGGACCTGGCCCCCAGGGAGGGCAGGCGGTCAGCTCCAGTAAGGAAGGCGGCACTCGGGACATGCACTGCAGGGCCACCCTCACCCCCGTGCAGCTGGGCCTTGTGATGGACCCAGCAGCAAAGAGCATCCTGCCAGGCCTGGCACCAGGGAGGACTGTACCAGGAGCCTCGGGTGTGGAACTGGGGGCCAGCGGGATGGTCAGACAACGTCCAGGTCTGACCCCCAGCCCCTCCTGGGCTAGGCCTGAGCATCCCTGCTGGGTGGGCAGCTCCCCACCCCCTAGAAACAGCTTGTCAGGACCCGAGGGCCTGGGCCCAGGGCCTACCTTGCACAGAAAGACCAAGTGCAGGCTGGAGGGGGCAGGAGCCCAGGACGCAGGCCGGAGTGAGGCCTGAATGCTGAGCCAGGCCCCCACCTCAGCCCCAGGAAGGCTCTCTGCCCGCTTGTCCGCAGGCTGTCCTCTGCCCAGCGGGAAGGGCAGAGGCTCAGGAGGGGCGGGAGGAATAAGTGAGAAATAAGACAGCTCCCCTAGAGCAGGGCCGCCGCACACCCCAGAGCCTCAACACACTGTAGCCAAGCTGATAGCCAGAGGCTGAGATTGGAGAGTGGGTACTCCTGGCAGTGGGGAGGGGGTCGTATCAGGGGGACCTCCAGTATTAGGCACCCCAGCCTCTCACCCTCAGCCAGCATGGACTCAATAGTCCTCAAGGCTCTGAGGCTGCATCAGGGCTGAACTGGTCCTGACCTGGACCCGAGGCCTCAGGATGGTCACCCAGGCCCAGAGGGGAGGTGTGAGCTTAGGAGGAATGTTCCCAGCCCACACCCACGAGGACGCACTTTAGTTAATTCAAGAAGTCGTTTTCAGTAAGCAAGACTCAATATGGAAAAGACACAAATGACGTTTAATCAGGAAACCCAATCTCACGTCTGCCCTGGACTGGTCTTCAAATTGGGATGGGGGAACATGCTGGTCCAGCCGTTTCTTCCTCCCACCCCCTGCCTTTAGCCCCAAGTTCCTGCCTTCGTACCCCCTTCACACCCACTGGCCATACACCGAGGACCAGGAAGAAGGGATGGAGCCCTGAGAATTCGGGTCTGGGGGTACTGACTTGCTCAAACACCCCCGGTCCCTCCAACACCAGATGCCCAGAGGCAGGCCACACCCAGCACCTGCAGCAGCTGGGAGCCAGGCCTACCTGTGGGCAGGGCAGGGGCAGAGCAGTGGGGGACTGTCCTCAGGGGGAAAGCGGAGACCGGGGGGAGCCCTGCCCCCCCAGCACCCTGAGATAGACCACGGGGCCCGGGGCCTCATCGGCTCTTCACCAGGACCCTGTAGAGGGAGAAGCTGAGGATGGCAGCGACGGCAGCCCCCATGGCCCCCAGAGCCACCCGGAGCCAGAAGGAGGTGGCCTGCAGCTGCCCGTGGACAAGGTGTCTGCAGGAGAGAGGAGACCCTTGCTGCTGTACCCCCGTCTCCCAGGGACCACAGAGCCCCCGCAGCTGCTCCCTGCCCGTGCCCACTCGACAGACCGCCCAGAGCAGGGGGAGCCTATGAGGCCCGGTCCCTAGGGCCCGCCCTGCCCCACTGCAGTCCCAACACCACAGCCACGCCGCCCTCCTGGGACAGGGTGCATCTCCCACACGGGGGCTGCGTGCTGGTACCCACGGGAAGGTGGCCATGGTGGCCAGCCGGGTGAAGATGCCCATGCAGGGCTCGACTGGACCGGCACAGGAGAACAGGGTTGGGGTGGGCAGCCGGTGCCGGCGGCAGAACTCAGCAGGCGACAGGCCGGGCAGCGGGACGCCTCCGGGCAGGTCAGCCTTGGAGCAGACGAAGAGGCAGGGGGTCTGCCCATCCATGTAGTGCTGCTGCAGGGCGGGGGCCATGTGAGCACGCCGGGGGTGCCTGCTCACGCCCTGCTACCCCACAGGCCCCCAGGGCGGGCGGGACCTTGCCTTATAGACGCTGGCACACAGCGCAAAGGACCTGAGGTCACTGCCGTCAAACATCAAGCAGGCCACGTCACAGGAGGCGTCCGCCGAGGCGGTCAGCAGGCTGTCCGCAGCCACCTCGCATAGCTAAATGGGATGGCCACAGAGGGGCACAGGGCTGGGTCCCTGGGCTACGCTGGGCAGCGCCCCCCGCGTGCATGTGCCAGGCCACCCTGGGGACCCCCGGCACTCACGATTAGGTATTTCTCCTGCCCGTTGACTTGCACTGTGTCGATGGCATAGACGGAGGGCTCCCCGGCATCCTGGTGCTGAGGAGGAAGGCCCCTGCAGCTTACGGCTCGGCTGCTCCCCAGAAGCCCAGCCCCCAGGTCCCCTCACAGCCTCGTGGATGCTCACCCCCAGGCTGTGGCCAAGGAAGGCCCGCAGGAAGGATGACTTGCCCACACCGCGGGCCCCCACCACCTTGCATAGGAGAACGTTTCTCTGCGTCTGTCCCTTCTCCTGGTCCAGTCTCTTCTCCCGGGTGACTGTGGGCAGGAAGAGAGGATGAGCAGGAGGTGGGGGCTGCCAAGGAAGTGCTGGCCAGGGGCTGGGGTGAAGCGGGCACCCACCTGTGATGGCGTGGGCCTGGGAGTCCTGCTCGCAGAGCGTGGGGTAGCCCAGATAGCCTAGGTGCTCAAGAGAGCGCCGGACATCCAAGTAGGTCACCAGGCTGGGGACGGGAGAAGGGGCATGTGGCGTTGCTGCGGGGCAGAGGGCGTGGGCCTGTCTGGGCGGGCGAGGGCTACACTTACGTCCACTGGCAGAGGTACCCGTGCAGGGGCAGCCTCCCGGCCTTGGTGCGGACCGTGCTGGGGAGGTGGGGGCCCCAGGGAGCAGCGGGAAACACGCTGAAGAGGCTCTGCAGCTCCGCTGGGGACAGGGCACCGTCCCGGTCCTGCGGGCAGAGGGGCGGCGGTGACAGGAGCTCAGGAGGCCACGGGGGTGCAGCCGGGGCCCAGCGCCCTCACCTGGTCGTGCTTCTCAAACATCCTCTGCACAAACTGGTAACCTCGGTGGTTGAGCTCGGCGCTGCAGCCAGGGGGCACACGGAGCCTGTGGGCGCCGGGTGGGGCTGTGCTCAGCTCCCGAGCACTGCAGGGCACTTCTTCCCAACACAGGCCAGCCACGCAGCCAACCCCCCAACCCAAAGATATGCCAAGAGCCCCCAACGCAGGGTCCAGGAGCCCCATGCCCAATCCGACACAGAGCGGAGGTGAGCCCTGAGCCTGAATGCCACTCACGGTGGGCAGAGGTAATCAGCTGTCAACTCCAGTGAGTCTCCATAGCCAAAGCGCCTCAGGATGGTCCACGTGGTCTCATGGCGGCCTCGCTGGATGAAGAGCGTGTTCAAGAAAAGGAAGCCTGCTCAGGGGTGCAGAGGATGGAGTGGCACTGGACACAGCCTGGCTTTGCCCACCCCCAACCCCCGGGCAGGAAGGGCGTCAGGCCTCACCGTCCAGGGTTAGCTGGTCGTCCCGTACACCTCCCACCACGTTCTTGCTCACCACCATCTTCACGTCCTCCAGGGCCTGAGGGGCCAGCGGGTGCCCAAAGCAGGACGTCTGTCTCCAAGAGAAAGCGGTTGTTGGTCAGGTATCCTCTCCCTCTGTCTCAAGGGTGGCCCAGGAGTGGGGGTCCGCTGCTGCCAGGGGGCATGGGAGGGGCCGGGAGACAGGCGGGGCCGCACCTGGAAGGCGTTGAGCTCCTGGTCACTGAGTGCCTGGTCCATGTCCTGGTCTGAGAGCCTGAAGATGCGGGTGAGCGCCTGGGCGCACGCGGGCCTCAGCTGTGGAGACAGCGGCTCAGCACCCCCGCCGCTCCCTCCTGCTCCCCCTACCGCCGGCACCCACTGCCCACCTGCTTGGCCTCGGGGTCGTAGAGGGGGGCTGTGGGGTGCAGCACGGCCTTCTGAGCGTAGTAAAACAGCTCTGAGATGTTCTTCAGGTTCTTGGCCGAGCACTGGGACGTGTGGGAGCAGACTCGGGTGAGACACGAAAGTGCACACCCTCGCCTCTGCAGCCCCGTGGCCCTGGTCCGCTCACCTCCACGCAGGTCTCAATCTCAGGGAACTGGCTCATGATGGGCAGCACGGCCTCCATGGAGCCCCCTGGCCTCAGGTCCGACTTGTTGCCCACCAGGATGATGGGAACCCTGGGGAGAGGCCCATGTCACCAGGGATCAGGGAGCCGGCAGGGCCCAGCCTCCTCCCTGAGCCCTGCCTCCTACCTGGGTCCCCTCTTGGTATCCCCGTTCACCAGCGGGATCCATTTGGTTCGGATCTGAAAGTAAGAGCTGCTCGTGAGGGCTGGGGCCTACCCAGCCCACCCAGCCCACAGCTCCCAGGTGGAACTCTCACTTGGCTCAAGACAGGCCCACTGAGGAGCGAAGTCACAGCCACTGGCAACAAGGCCAGCGTGGGAGAGCAACCAGCAGGCGGTTCCCAAACACCCACAAAGGGCCTGACGTCAGCAGCCCTTCCCCAGGGCCTAAAGAGACTCAAATGTAAGGCCATCCACCATCTCTGCTCAGACACGTTCCAGGGAATTCCAGGGAAGCTGGGTGCCAGGGGCCCCACGAGACTCCCCAAAGCCCTCATGAGACACGGGGTAGGCTGCGGATGCAAGTTGCCCTGAACCTGGGCCAGCCTGGGGTGTGTGCGAACGGGTAGGTGACCAGGCTGAGCACCAGTGACGAGAACCTGGAACGCTCACCTTCTCGACGGTGGCCTCTTCAGACACATCATACACCACACACACCACGTCCGCCTGTTGAGGGAGGGCAGAGGTCGCACAGCGGGACCTGAAGCTTCCTGCTCTGCTCGTAGGCGAGACAGGACAGGGCTCAGAGATCAGGGAAGCCCACTGCTCCAGCTGCTCCCAGGCTGAGTTGCTGGCCGTTGGCCACCCACACCTCAGGCCTGCCCTTCGCTGCCCTCTTCTGCTGCAGAAGCCAGGCCCTAGTACTCAGCTCTGGCCAGCAAGTCCCGTGAGGACTCAAGACACAGCCACCCTGACATTTGGCACCCCAACCCCAGCCTCAGCTCTTCGCTCCCTGGCCCCTACCGACAACAGCAGATAGACAGCGACAGCACAACGGGGGTGATGGTAAAACAGTGGCTGTGGCCTGGACCCTACCCGGCCGCGCCCCAGGACACAGCGGAGGCTGCAGGGGCGGCACCCGAAGCTTGGTCCAGGCCCAGGTCCTCCCGAAAACAGGAAGGCAGAGAGCCCTCAGCCCTGGTCACGATGCCCAATGCAACTAGGAGATCCAGGACGGTGTGCTGGACTAAAGGGTCAGGACTGGGGGTGTGGGCACACAGCTGTCAAACGGATCACTTTCAAGAACTTGGAGGCTGCTCCCCAGGGTCCAGCAGAAGAGGGAAGACCAGGCGGGGAGGGCTGGAGGGCTGACCAGCTCGGTGGGCAGGAGAGGTGGAGCCCCGCCCCCGCCCGAAGAGCTCGGGACAGAATTAGCAAGGCTGTGGCTCCTTAATCCGCTCCCTGGGAGGATGAAGCGGATCCGGCCCGCGGCGGCCCCGCCCACAGGCCATGAGCCCTGACCCTGCGCCCAGCAGCCCCCCAGGACACCCTGTACCTTGTCAATCTCACCCTGGAGCTCCTCCACCGTCTGCTCCGTTTCTGAAACAAGAGACCCCGCTGCAGATCTGCCAGAGACGCCGGCTCCCGGGCGGAGCGGCGGGCGGGCGGGCGGCCGCGCTACCTGAGTAATCCACGATGTGGGTGGGCACCTTCTCCGGGGTGACATCCGCGGGAATCGTGATCTCCTCCGCCCGGGCGGGGACCTGGGCAGACGCGGCCGTGAGGGAGCCGGGCGGGGGCGCGGGGGGCGCAGGGGTCGTGGGGACGCAGGGGCGCGGGACGCTCAGCCTTACCTCCTCCGGGAACTCCTCGCCCACCAGCGACAGTATTAGCGACGTCTTCCCCACCTGGGCTGCGCGGGGCAGCGCGGTCAGCGCGGCGGCCGAGGTCGCGCCGCTCCGCCCCGCCCCGGCCCGGCCCTGGGACCCCCGCCCGCCCCGGACCCAAGCGCCTACCCTCGCCCAGCAGCAGGATGCGCACGTCCCGCTTCATGGTGGCACCGGGAGCTGCAGCCCGGGAACACCCGCCCGCCCGCGACCGCGACCCAGACCCGGCCCCGCGCTCGCGGAGCTCGCACTTCCGGCCCCGCCCGCGCAGCCGCACTGAGGCCGGCGGGCCAGAGCGGCGGCGGAGCGCGGCGGCGCCCCCGTGTGGGCGCGCCGAGCACCGCGGGCGCGTGCGGTCCTGGCCCAGAGCAGGACTGGGGCTGGGGGTAAGCTGAGCTTTGGCAGTAGTCTGCAGTGACAAGGAGACGATGTCTCACCGCTACACGCACATTTATTTCAACTGTACAAGGCAAAAACAAAACCCCAAGGGAGAAGAGCTCCGAGTACTTCACACACGTTCAAGGTCCTGATGCTTCACACATGCTCCCAAGGTGCCGGTGCGGAGAGCCCACCGGGCCGACGGAACCAGCACAAGGCCCGGGGCGGACCCAGCTTCTCAGTCAAGCCTCTGCCCAGGCCAGGGGCCCAGCTGAGTGGCAGGGCTCAGCGGCCTGTGACTTCCCACACCAAGATCTCGCTGTGGGCCGCCGTGAAGAGCAGCTGGGCTGACGGGGCGAACCTGCACAGCTGCACAGAGTCGTCATGGCCCGCGAAGTCCTGTACGGCCCCCGATGCGCAGTCCAGCAGCCGTACCATGCGCTCTGCAGGCAGACAGCAGGGGCTGGGCCAGGGCGGGGGCGGGGGGCCTGCTGCCCCCTGGCCCTCTCTCCAGATGGAGCTGGTGCCTCGCTGGGGAACCTGGCGCCCCACCCCCTCACAGACCCTGTCTGTGAGCCCCAGAAGTGGTATCCTCAGTCCACTTTCAGGGACAAGAAACCCGGGGCCCAATGGTGAAGAGTATGGCTCTGTGAGGGAACACAGCAGTGCCCAGCCGGCCCGACTCGAGTCACCAGCACTCACCAGAGAAGCCAATGGCCACAAGGTGGGCCCCAGGGCACAGACTCATGGACACAGCAAAGAAAGGCAGCGGGATCTTCTCCACCACCTGCGGGCAGCAAGCATGAGGCTCTGGGGGAGGGGCCCCTGGCCCTGAGACCTGTCCCTCCCCAGCCCTGGGTCCCTCAGGCTCCCAGGACCACAGCGAGGTACACGTGCCTGCTTCTGGCGGAGGCTGTAGAAGACCACCTCAGGGTACACGCCGAGGCCTGCACACACCAGCACCGCCGGGTCCCAGGGGCAGAAGGCGGCGAGCGAGGGTGGCAAGCAGCCGGGAACCTGTGGGGGCACAGTGCAGGGTGGGAGCCGGGGGCACTGCGCCCACGGGGCCGCCGGGACTCTTACCTCTGTGAGGCCGGGTGCTGGGAAGCTCAACCAATCCACGAGCTCACAGTGGTCCCGCAGCCAGTCAGAGGCCCACACGCTGACTCGCTGGTCCCCGCTGGCGGCCAGCCACAGGTCCGTGCCCTCTGCCCCGAAGTCTCCACACTGGGGGAACAAGGGCTGGTGGTGCTGCCTGCCCTGTTCTCCCACCCTGTCCTGCCAGCACCCCAGCCTGTGCGAGCCCCGCCCAGGAAGGACCAACCATGTCACCTCCTTCCTCGTGCTCTGGAGAGTGCAGATGGGGGCGCCGCGATGGTCACTCAGCACCCGGAAGGTCATCCCTGTGCGCAGGCGGCTCACGGCCACGAGCCCGTCCTTGTCTCCAGAGATGATGGTCTGACCTGGGCCAGGCAGACCCCCTGCTGTCACTTGTGCGCCCAGCCTTCAGCCCAAAGGCGCGACCTGGGCCAGGCAGAGCCACAGAGCCATGCCGCCCCCGGGAGCCCAGCCTCACCGTCAGCGGAGAAGGCAAGGGCCCTGAGTGCAGCCGCGTGCGGGCACATCTTGAGCTCTACGGCCGAGCGCGCGATGCTGAAGACCCGCAGAGTCCCGTCGCTGTAGCCCGCTGCCACGTGCTCCTCTTCTGGGCGTCCGCACGACGGGGGGCTCCAAGCCAGGCAGAGGCAGCTCTGGGGACCACCAGCGGAAATCGTCAGGACCCCCGGAGGGGCGGGGCCCGGGCCCAGCCAGACACCAAGGCCGGAGGAAGGCCGTGGGGCCTGCAAGAGGCCAGGCCAGCGGGGACCTGGCCCGGGCTCGACCCGGATATACCCCCAGCCCCGGGCGTGCCCCCAGCCCCGCTGAGTACCTGGCTGAGCACCTGGAACTGGATCAGCAGCTCCGTGCTAGCCACGCACCACACCCTCACGCTCCCGTCATCACTGCACGTGGCGCAGTGGGACTCGTTGGGGCTGAAGGCCACGTCGTTCACCTGTGAGGAGCCACCAGCCTGCCTGAGGCCCACGGCCAAGGAGGAACACAGCCTAGCCATGTGGCTCTGGAGAGCATCCGCCTCCCCCTGGAGTCTGCCAGGCCCCAGCCCTGCCACGTGACACAAACTCACTGTCCCAACCTCCAGAGGTCCCCCACGAGGCCTGGGTGAAGGCCCCTCCCCAGGTCCCCCACGAGGCCTGGGTGAAGGCCCCTCCCGAGGTCCCCCACGAGGCCTGGGTGAAGGCCCCTCCCGAGGTCCCCCCACGAGGCCTGGGTGAAGTAAGGCTCCCTCCCAAGGAAGGTCCCCCATGAGGCCTGGGTGAAGACCCTCTCCCGAGTTCCCCCATGAAGCCTGGGTGAAATGTGAAGCCCACCAGTCAGTTGAACTTTACCGTCCACTTGCTGGGACGTGACAAAAAGAACTGTTCTGACAAAACCCAGAACACAGGACTCCTGGGGACCACAGACTGAACTAAAGGATGTGCTGTTAACCAGGCCTCAAGGGGGGGGGGGGGGCGGTGCGCAGTAGGGGGTGGCTTGAGATCGTCAGGTGTGTGGAAAGAAAGATTACGCAGAATCAGGGTCTCTGGTATAAGAAAAGTGAGATGAAGACCATGCACCAATGATGTGTGGACAAAAGCCAAGTCTTGAATTGGAATAAAAAGCTAAAAATCGAGCCCTGCCTGGGTGAGAAGTGCTGGGCCCTCTGGCCCTCAAACCGGGACCTCTAAGCCCAGTTCCCATTGGAGGGGCACAGAACTGGGGCAGGCAGGCCGGGGTCAGGCAGAGCCACAGAGGGAGGGCCTGGAGCACGTGTGCCCCTCGGGAGGCGGGACCAAAGTCAGCACCAGCTCTGGGGGACTCGGTACCAACAAGGCCACTGCCACCGCCACCAGACACGGGCACTGCTGGAGAGACACAGTGCTCCCCAGGGAGTCAACGCCGACTGGCTGGCCCTGCCTAGACCCCGGCCCGGCCTCCAGACCCAGGGGATCCTAGAGGGGCACACCCAGCCCCGCTGGTGGGGGATCCCAGCAAGGACGACCAGCTTTCTCCAAGTAATCTACAAGAAAAGGGGTGGGACAAGCAGGGTCACGAAGGCCATGGGGCCTGGGGCTGCTGCGGGGACGCCTAGCGGACACCGCACCCACGGGCAAGGGGGAAGGAGCGAGGAGGCTTCCCACCTGTGTGAGCAGTGGCCCGGCACTCACCTTGCTCCGATGGCCACTGATGAGGCGAGTGCTGGTGCCCTCGGCCCAGCTGACGTACCAGAGCGTGCCCGCTGTGGTGCCCACCACGCCCATGTCCATGCTGTCGTGGAAGACCGCACTCACGACGGCCCCGTCGAGGGTCAGCTCACGCTCCAGAAACACGGAACTGGACCTGGAGAGTAGGGATCACAGGGCAGCGGCGGGAGGCCAGGGCGCCAGGTGGATAAGCCCATGGCCCTGACTTGCCCGAGCACACCCCTGGGGGGCGGGTCCAGCCGGCTGGAGCGCTAGCTCCGGACACAGCACGCACGCTCACCTGGCCCCCGAGCCCCTGCGCCACAGCTCCGACACGGCCCCCACAGCCCACAGGCGCAGCCGCCGTGTGTTGCTGCCGCTGACCAGCCAGGTCCCTGAGCACAGCAGCACTCCTGGGGAATGGGAGCTGGCGTGAGCCGCGTCCCCAGAGGCCTGGGGCTCCAGAGGGCATCGCACCGCCCCGGCACTGTGACTCCCAGGGGAACGGTGCCCCAAGGGCCGTGGGCTCGTCAAATACCCACCGATCTCGCCATCGTCCGCCTCCCAGGCCAGGAAGCAGCGGCCGGCACGTGTGTCCCACACGGACACCTGGCCCTCGCTGGAGCCGCAGTACAGCAAGGGCGGGGCCCCGTAGCAGAGCGAGCTCAGCTCGCAGCCCCCCGCCTCCTCGGGGACTGGCTCCCGGTTGGCCTGGTGGGAGAACAGCAGGGGTCAGCCACGCCCGGGGCGCCCCACCCCGTCCTCCAAGGCCACCTCCCAGCCCCGGCACCTGGAGGCTGACGTCACCCGCCTGCCCCCACAGCAGCTGCAGGGTGAGGACACCCCGGCCCACGCAGGCCAGCTCGCTGGCGTGCCAAGGGCTGAAGGCCATGCTGTGCACCGGCTCTGGGAGGCGCGTGGAGGACAGGAGCTCACAGGTGGCCGTGCTCCACAGGGCCAGGGTGCCGTCGCCACAGTCCCCTGGGGAGACGCAAAGGGCCCGTGTCAGCAGCCCAGGGGTCCCAGGACTGGCAGGGGCTCAGAGACCACCATCCTCCACCCCCGTCCACTGACCCAGTGTGACAAGGAGCCTGTCGTCTGGTGAGAAAGCCAGCGCCTGGACTGCAGAGTCGTGGTGAGAGAGGAGCTGCCGGCAGGAGCCCCGGGGCACGTCCCAGAGACGGATCTGGCATCGGGAGGCAGTGCCGCTTCCGCTGGAGGCTGAGACCAGGACCTGGCGGTGAGGAGCACGGTCAGCACGGAGGGTGCAGTCCACGGGCCCGCTCGGGTTGCAGGGGCACCTCAGCTCCAGGCCTGTACAGGGGGCCACAGGGCGGGCACCTGGGCGTCGTGGCTGAGGGCCAGCGTGGAGATCTCCTCTGGGTGGCCGAGCCAGTGCTGCTGGGCGCCTGAGTGCAGATCCTCCACCACCACCAGGCAGCCGCACGTGTAGGCGAAGAAGCCTGTGGGCAGACAGAGCCCGGTGGGTCAGCACACCATGGCACGCTTCCCTGCAGGCCCAGCCACAGGGGCTCACACCCGCGCCCCCCCCCCCGCCACCCACGGAGAAAGGCGGGGGGGGGGGGGCAGGGGGCCCAGAGGAGCATCAGGACAGGCCCCCCGCAGCCCCTGGGCCGTGGCCACACCCGTGTCTGGGCTCCAGACCAGGTTGGTGCGCCCGTTCCCGTTGTAGCCCACGACGGCCTTCAGACGCAACCACTCGTCACCAGCAGGTGGCAGGGAGAGGCCCTGTGGGGAAGCGACCAGGACGTGGGTCCCCACCTTAGACTCTGCCCTCAGGCCAGGCCTGGATGGAGCCCGCAGGTGTGGCTCCAGGGGTGAGGCGGCAGAGGGCAGGAGTTTGGGAGGACGGGAGAGAAGGGAGGCCAGGCAGGGGCTCCTGGGAAAAGCCTGGGGTGCGGGGAGACCTGGGCAGGGCAGGGAGGAGCCTGGAGGAGGCCTTGGTCGGGGGAGGGGGGGGGGGGCGGGGAGGGGCGCGCACACAGGACACTCCCGGTCCCACTGGCACGGAAGCAAGCCTTCACCAGCCCGCTGGGGACACGGACCGGGCTTGAGATGGAGGGTGACCAGCAGCCTCTAGCCCAGGGAAATGCCCCAGGGACACGCCAGGAACCACTGCTGACAATGGGGGAGCCCCTCGGACACCACAGGCTGCATTGCCTGAGCTCGGCCTCCACAGCATCCGTCAGTGGCCAGGACCAGGAGGACCCCCGCCCCGCCCACCTGGGCCAGTGAGGAGGCCTTGTAGCGCGCAGTGAAGTGCCTGTAGGAGTCCGGGCGAGCGAGGGTCCGGGCCCTGGCTCCCACTGTGCTGCAGGCGCCTGTCGGGCAGGGTGAGAGGCTGTGGACCTCTGGGACCACACAGCGACCTCCCCGCTGTCGCCCTGCCCTGGCTGGTCAGATGCTTGGAATCAGAGGGCACTGGCGGGCCACACTGCCCTGCCCGCCTGGCTTGACCGGGGCCTCAGGGTATCTGCCCTGCAGGTGACCCCCCCTTGTCTGCCGGGGCAGCTGGCTTTGTCCTTAGACCACCTAGAGCCCACAAGGTACAGGCACCTGGGCCCGAGCCCAGTTACGAGGGACCCCATCCCACGCTGCTGCCCTGCCCCTGCTTACGGGGCCAGCCACAGGGGTGGGGACGCCTGCCAAGGTCCCAGGGGCCTCCTGTCACCCCACAGGCCCCATCGTCAGCCCGGCCAGCCTCCTTCTGCACCAGCACGGACGGGCCTGAAGCCTGATGGAGATCCTCGGGGCCATGGCTCTCGTCTGACGGGAAGAGGGCACCTGGGGAGGTTGGGGAGACGGCAGGGGTGGGGAGCAGGCGCTCTGAGCCCCCAGCCCGCCCCCAGGCCAGGAGCAGCAGAGCACGTAGGGGGGAGCCTCCCCCTCCCAGAACCCCCACCCTCACCGTCAAAGCCCTCAGGGGGCTCAGCACAGAGGCCCGGCTCGGGCGGGAGTGCCGGGGGTGACACGGACACCTGCCGGGGGGGTGCTCTGGCCCCGGACGCCACGCCCTCCAGCTCTCCTGCACCCGGGCCTGTGGATGGAGGAGCCAGGCTGTGCTCAGAGACGAGGAGTGGGGGCACAGAGCAGGAGGCATGCCAGCCTCCCTCTCCCAACCAGCTCTGGCCTGGGGCCCCAGCCAGCATTAGCGTGTGCCTCCCACACCAGGGGTCACCACAGGGCCTGCCAGCGTGGTGGGGCCACTCACCTGCTTCGCAGGTCAGGGGGGGCCTGGGAGCACCCTGGACACTGCAGAGGCGACAGGAGAGGCTGTCAGCGTGTGCTGGGGGTGGCGGGTGCCCAGAGAGGCCTGGCAGGTTCAAGTGAAGGCAGACACCTACCTGCCTGGGGACCAGCCCTCACGGGGAACCAGAATGTCCCAGAGGAAGATGGCGTCTCCCACGCTGAGGAGCTGCTGCTGGTCAGGGGTGAAGGCCACGGCCTGCACCGGCTCCGAGTGGCCAATGTACACCTGGGGTGGCAGTGTCGCCCAGACCTGAGGCACGGCCCTTGCGCACTGTCAGCCCGGGGCACCCAGGGCCGTCCTCCACCCTCCTGCCCACCCGCCTGGGACACACACCTGGCAGCTGAGGCCAGCCTGCGTTGCGTAGTCCCACAGCCTGACAGCCCGCTCGGCGGCTGTGAGCAGAAAGCGGCCATCCGCGCTGAGGGACAGGGAGGCACAGGCCGCGGGGTGGCCACAGGACAGCTGCAGGAGAGTGCACTTGCTGCGAGGCAAGGTGGGCGCACCCAGGACCGCCGGCCGGGGGAGCCCTCCCCAGCGCGCAGCCACCGGGGAGCAGCAGGCAGCCCAGGGCCGCCCCGCCCGGGCGCCGGGAGCAGCAAGGCCGGGGCCGGGAGGAGAGGGGCCAGGTCGCCAGCCATGGCCTGGGCTCACCTGCCGCACCACGCGGCCTGACCTGGCGTCCAGCACGGTGATCATGTTGGAGGACATGGACACCAGCAGGTGGCTGGGGGGTGAGGGGCCGAAGCAGAGGGCCACAGCCGAGTCCAGGCAGCTGCCAGCCAGGTCCAGGGCACTGACGTCAACCTTCAGAAGCTGTGGGAGAAGCAAGTATTGCCCCCACGAACTCCAGGCGGAGCTGGGGCCCCCAAGCAGAGGCCCAGGTCATGGGCAGCCTCAGGCACTCTACCCTGCCCAGCCACCCACAGCTCATGGGTCCTCTATGCCCCTAAGGGGCCCAGGGCCTGGGTCCTCTCTGCAACGAGTGTGGCCTCCCGCCCACAGGAACAACCCAGCCACCAGGGTCAGGGGTGCCCATGGGGTCTGTGCA
This sequence comes from Bos taurus, assembly GCF_002263795.3. Classification (NCBI taxonomy): domain Eukaryota; kingdom Metazoa; phylum Chordata; class Mammalia; order Artiodactyla; family Bovidae; genus Bos; species Bos taurus. The sequence goes on along the minus strand of NC_037352.1, from coordinate 565,680 downwards.
CCCTCAGCACTCACGTGCAAGGCTCCGGCTGACTCACCTCATCCAGCGAGGCTGTGTCCACGACGCTCACCGTGTACTTGGAGGGACCCACGAAAGCCAGCAGGCGGCTGTCCCTGCTGACCACCATGATGCTGGAGCTTGGGCAGGCCTCCTGGCACACCACGTTAGCTGCCAGCACAAAGGGGCGGGCAGTCAGCCGGGCAGGGCAGACCCCACGGCAACATGCACTGCCCGAGCGCCGGGGCTCTCCCAGTGACCACCCAGAGACTGCCTGGCTGGCCAGAGACACAGTGTCCATGGGGGCCTGGCCCTGCCCTCTGGTGCTCGGGCTGCAGGCGATCACCCCCTCCTGGCGCAGGGCGGGCGCACTCTGATCTCCCACTTGGGGAGTGCCGGGCAGTCCTAAGATCACACCTGCCCCGGGGGTCTATGAGTGAGGCTATGGAACACAGTGCCGTGGTCAGGGAGGTACTGGGAGGTCCAAGCGGGGCTGGGCATGGGGGCCTGACCCGCTACTCGCAGGACGCGGCACCGGGGCGCACCGCTGTGGTACTGGGCCAGGGCGCCCCGGGAGCAGGCGCTGAACAGGAAGCGACCGTCAGGGCTGGCGGCCAGGCTGGTGATGGCTCCTCGGTGACACCTGCGCCACACGGAAAGGTGTGGGGACGCCCACAAGGTGTCCAGGGGCAGCAGAGGGCGGCGTCCACCGCGGGCATCTGTGGGGCAGGCCCGCCTGGGCACCCACCTGTGCTCCACCAGGGCCTCGGCGGACTCCAGGCTGAAGGAGCGGACGGCCCCGCTGCTGAAGCCGCAGAAGAAGGTCGGCTGCGTGGGGTGGAAGGCAACAGCACGCGGGGCCTCCGCGGGCGACATGAAGTCATACAGCTGTGGGGAGGGGCACGTCAGGGCAGACGGCGGGGCCCCGAGAGCCAGTCTCCCCAGAGGGCTTGAACCTCGGGCCCCAAACCCGGGCAGAACCCAGGGCCCGCCCGCCGGGCCTCAGTATGGCCTGCGGCTTCCAGACCGCCCTCCCAGCCGGCGCCCCTCTGGCCACACCTCACCTGCTGCAGGGTCGCCAAGTCCCAGACGCGCACAGTGCGGTCCTGGGACACAGTGGCCAGCTGTCCCCGGCTGCGCTCGATGGCAAGGGCCAGCACTGGGGCGGTGTGGGAGCGCACCAGCATGTGATACTCCTGGGACGGGACATCCAGGAAGCCCAGGTGACCCGAGGACGTGGTGGACAGCACACGCAGGCCGCCGGGGCTGACGCAGACAGAGGTGACTGGCCCCTCGTGCTCTGCAGGCAGGGGGCTTGGTGACCGCCTGGGCCTGCAGTGGGGCGGGTCCCCCACCAGGGCCCACCCGTGCAGGCTGAACCAACCCCTAGCCCCTTGTCCAAGACAGCGAGAAGTGTGTTTTCCTGCAGCCTGGAGCCCCGTCTCCCTGTGAGCTAGGACCAGCACCGCCCCCGTGACTACCCACTCCCAAATTCAGGACACAGCCCCGTGGAGCCCCACGCTGTCCAGCCTGGGGACACGGCCCTCCTGTGCCACCCCGGGGGCGAGGTGGTGTGCAGGCCCCACCTGCCTCCAGGAGGACGGAGGAGAAGTCCAGCGGCCAGAGGCGCAGGTAGCCATCCTCGGAGCCCACGGCGCACGCGGACCGGGAGACGCCGAGGCTGCTGATGGCGATGCCGGGGCCTGGGTGGGGGGAGCCGGGTCAGCCCCCAGCAGCAGGGCCCCTCCCCCTGCACAGCAAGGCCCACCTACCCGAACTGAAGGTCTGCTTCTGTGCGAGGGGGTCACGGGGCGTCTGCAAGGGCAGGAGGCGGCGAGCATGCCGCACGGCCATGCGCTGGTGGTCAATTTCCAGGATGTGGCCGCTGCGGCTGCACACGTAGCTGCCAGGGAGCGGCAGGTGAGGGCTGTGGCGGCGGGGGCGGGGCGACGGGCCTTCAGGGAAGGGGGCGGGGAGGGGGGTACTCACAGCGTGTGGCCATCCTGGGCTGGCCCAAAGGCCAGGTCGGTGAACTCCAGAGCGTGGTGCTCCCCCAGGTCCACAGCGCAGGAGCGCAGCACCCCACCTCGGAGCCGCCACAGCCGCACATTGCCCCGCCCACACGATGCCATCCTGCGAGGGTGGGAGGTGAGTGGGGCGAGGGGCGGGCTCACAATTCAGCGGCCCCAGCACCCAGAGAGGGCAGGCAGTCACCTGGCTTCGTCGAAGAAGGCCACCCGGAACACCTGGACATCGGCGTCGCTGTGCGCCTGCGCAAGGATGATGGCCTCTCCGCCTCGCCCCAGCTGGGCCACGCCCCACACCAGCACCGTCTGCAACAAGCCTGCACTGAGTGCCCGCCCACCCACCCGGCATCTCCAAAAGAAGTCAGAGAAACCTGCACGTGCCCACCCAGGGCGTCCACAGACGTGTCTGCAGAGAGGAGCAGAAGACGCAACCGTAAGTGGAGGGGAGGCCCCGAGGGAACACCCAGCTTCACAGACACTGGCGTGAAAAAACATCCATCTCAGGCCTGCAGGACTCGCCAGCAAAGAGAGCAAGGCCAGTCACTTGAAAGGCAGCTCCGCCCACAAAGGCGAAACAGGTGCCCTGTGGAGCGTGTGACTTGGGGGTGCCCGGCCAGGCTGGGGGAGGCCAACGGGGGTCCCTGCTGCCTGCCTGTACCCTTGGACGGCTACCCCACCTCCCCGCCGGCCCAGTTACCGTCCGCCCATGGCGGTCCTTGCCAACGCCGCAGAGCAGCTCCCCGCTGTTGGAGAAGCTGTGGACAGAGGCGACAGTAAGCGTCACAGGGGCTGGCCCCCACCCCCCCGGAGGCCCTTCACCCACCTGAGGGAGCAGATGGTGTGGACCGGGCTCCGGAACAGGGCCAGGCAGCTCCCCGTCTGGAAGTCCCAGAGACGCAGCATGCTGTGGGGCCGGGCCTGGGCCGAGGCCAGCAGCGAACCGCTCCCATCCAGTGCCAGAGCAGAGACCTGGGGGCAGGGAGTTAGGAAGGGTACAGGCCAGCAGACCAGGCTGCCCCGGGCCAGGGGTGCCCACCTTGTCTGTGTGGCCAAGGAAGAGACGCTGCTCCCGGGTTTCGACGTGCAGGACGACAACAACTGCGTGGCAAGGGTACACAACAGCAGCCCCATCCGGGGTCCACAGGGCCTGCGAGCAGGGGCCAGAGGCTGAGGTCACAGGCTAGTCAGCTTCACTCCCCGCCACACGTGAGCCCCCCGAAGCACAAGCACAGGAGTCACTGCGTTGCATAAGCCCAAAGGACAGAAAGCCTGGTTGTGTGTGGGCATGGCAGGGCTCCCGCTAAGCAGGGAACTATAGGGTTAAACTAACAAAAGGCTGAGAGCCCACAAAGACTCAGAGCCCACATCCAGGACAGCCTGGTGAGCACACAGCCACCTCTCCCACGGCTGCCTCCACAGGGACCCTGTCTTGCCCACACCAAGCCCCCCTTGGCTGGATGACACGCATCCAAGACTTAAAGGATGAACAAGGGTCTCAGATCTCTCAAAGCTCGAGCATCTGGACTGGCACCACCCCGGCTGGTGCTCACAACAAAAAGGGCCGCCTGTGTCTGGACATCACAGTACCAAGGACGCACCAGGCATGTGCGGACGCGGGCGGGGCTGGGTGACCACAGCAGTGCGGGGACCCGGTGCCTAGGGGAGCTCAGAGACCCACAGCCAAGGCAGGGAAGTGCAGCATCTGCCCGCCGTCTGCTCGGTGTAGCTGATGCTTGTAAGACCCAACAAGAGCACAGGATCCCTCACCCATTTGGTGCTGTGACCCCCAAAGCCGATGACCCCCTTGAGCCTCAGGATCGGATCTGGGAGGAAGCTCTGAAACAGGTAGACGCACAGTGAGATCCAGGTGGCAAGGTCCCTGTCGCAGCAGGGCTACCCCGCCCAGAGCCAGTTCCGGCCTCTCAAGAAAGCCATCCAGTCCTGAGCTCCGGCCAGCCACTCTGCGGCAGGAAGCCAGGACTGCAGTCACAATGCTGGATCCTCCAGGTGCCCCAGTCCTGTGGACCCCCCACAGACCACTGGGGCTGGGGGCAGGGCACCAGCTCTCTTACTCTTTGTTGAAAACGCTTCTTGCCCAAAGCTGCCTCCGGTAAGCTCTGCTTCCTGCCAGGAGACTGGATGGGAAGGGACCATCAGAGGGGACCACCCGCCCCTTGCCTATTCCCCGCAGGCAGTAGCCCGACAGCCCTCCATCCACTACTCATCCACATGCAACCCCCTCGGGGGTGCAGTCCAGCCCCACCTTCCTCGGGAAAGGCCCTCACCTCATGCGGAGCTGCATCCTCTGGGGCCGCGGGCTCCACCGTCGGCTGACCGGCCGACACGTGAAGGCCGTCACCAGCTGCATGCTCGTCAGTGGCCTCCGCCCAGGCTGAGGGCTCCTGGGTACAGCCACCAGGGCCAGCCACACGGGAGACCTCTGAGCGCTCACAGGACATGCTGACCTCCGGAAGGGGCCTGGGCATGGAGGGGGCCCAGCGGGACTGCAGGAGGACAAGTGCCCATGAGCACCACACCTTAGACCAGCACCCACAGCCCCACCTCCAAGGGCGCCGGGCACTCACGGCTTCGGGGTCATGCTTCTGGACCATGAGGGCCCTGCTGTCCCGCGCAGGCTTGCTGCAGGCCACTGGGGAAGGGAGCAGCCGCGGCACGTGCCCCACTAAGACTGCAGCGGAGAAGAACCGACTGAGCAGAGTGCAGACAGGCACAAGGCACTGGGCAGGGGCGGCAGGGGGCCTGGCCTTGCCCCCTCTGCAGGAGAGGGGCCACGCCGACAGCGGCAGCCCACCTAGCAGGGGCCCCAACACCCATCCCAGCAGCAAAGTTTGAGGCCCCAAGCACTCAAGTCACAGCCTCCCGCTGCTCCAGAGCCTCAAGGCCACCTCCCTGCGCCCTTACAGGCACCACACTGCTGGGGTCCCCAGATGCAGCATCAGGACCCCTCTCCTGCCGAGCGCCGTGGGCCCTGCAGACCTGAACCCCGGTCAGCGCTGCCCCACAGGCCCACCTGCCTCAGGAGGGAAACCGCTCTTCTGTACCAGCTTGGAGGGCACATGCGAGCTGCCACTCGGAAACCTTGGTGGGGTAGAGGGAGAGTCAGCTTCCGGGATGGCCCTGCCCAACCTGTGCCTGGGATGGCAGAGCACTCACCGGATATGGACATAGCGGTCGTGCCAGCTCTCCCCCTTTGGCACTGGGAAAGCCATTTCTCGAGGTATGGGGGTGACAGGCAGTTTTGCACGCCGGGCTTCAGCAACAGTGACGGCTGCAAAGAGCAGAGTTGGTCCAGGTCCAGGGAACCGTCCAGGTCCCTCTCCCAGCCCAGGGGTCTCAACCAGGGGCCATCAGGGTCCCGCCTGGCCACCAGCCCAGCCACCACTCCCTCTGATGGCTGCCTTGGGAGCTGGGAGGCTCAAAGCTGGCACAGCATGGGCATTTCCACTGAGTGCCAGGGACGGAGCGGAGGGCAGCATACAGGGAGCAAACGCAGGTGGGCTGCAGGCTAACACAGCTGGGGTCCTCACCAGGATTGAAGCACAGGTCACTGGTGTAGAGGTTCCGGACCAGCATGCTGGCACACAGCCTGACGCCCTTCAGGTGACTGTAGCATCGGTGCAGATAGACCAGCAGGATGTCGTGCAGGTCAAGCTGCAGGCAGGTCCAGCGGGCACCAGGGGAGGCCACACCTGGCAGGTATGCAGGACTCGTGCCAAAGTCAGCACCTACCCTCTCACCAACCAAGCCACAGCACTGTGTCCTCGGCCTGTTCCCAGTCTCGCGGCCACAACCACGTGGCCCCCACCCAGACCTCCCCCTGAGCCTTCTGACTGGACGCCTCTCCCAGACCATCCCTGTGTCCCATTCATGCCTCATCTGCACGGTACCTTCCCTGGGTGTCCCAGCCTCACAAATGAAGGGGAACTGAAGCCACGTAGCTGTGGACTTGAACTCCTTGAAGAGGTTGGAGAAGGACACTCGGATGACCTGGCTGTCCTGTGGGACACAGCATGGATATGAGGGGTCCAGGCTGCCGCAGGAGTGCAGGGCCCCGGGCGGCCCCCCTCTCCCAGCTCAGCACCTCAGTGGACACATCCAGGTGAATGACGAAATGCTTGGTGGGCAATGGCCGAAAGAGCACGTACAGATACCGTCCAGTCAGCCCCAGGGACTGGGTGCTGGTTTTGGGGAGCTGGATGTAGTTGCTCGCAGAGACAGAGCCCCGCACGCGGTACACGGTGCACTTGAGGGTCTTGTCCTGGAGAGAAAGACGTCTTACAGACGTCCTGAAGCCCGGGGAGGCCGGGAGGGCTGCAAACAAGCGTCCATAGAGAAGAGAAAAGATGCCGCCGCTACCGCCGCCGGGCGCCCCGGCCACTCACCGTCACGGCGGCCACGTCGCCCTCCTTAGTGGAGCGCTTCCACTCGTCCACCTTGAAGTGTCTGAAGACGTTGAGGAACGGCTGCTGCCACACTGGGGGACAAGGGGACGTGAGGTGCCAGGCCCACCGCAGGTCCAGGGAGGGCCCGGCAGGGCCTGCGCTCTCCCCAGCGGTGACGGCCAGCGCTGCACGCAGACTGAGCTGCGAGCGAGTCTCAGCACCAACCCGTGCGCGGCGGCGCGGGCCCTTGGACCCCAAAACCCAGCCCCGGTCCGCGCGCCGCTACCTCTCGCCATGGCGCCGCAGCTCGCGCTTCCCGCCTCTGCCGACGCGCACCGCACGCAGGGCACGCAGCGCGTGCCTAGCAACAGAAGCCCGGCAACGGCGCCACTGACGCCGCACGGCCGCAGGTACGTCACCGCGCCTGACACGTGACTGCGGCACGGGGCGGGGCCTGGCGCGGGGATAGACCCCAGTTTCCCCCGCTGCCTTTCTTCCGGTAGCCCCGAGTTGCTGTCCGGCCACTTCCTCTTTACTGCTGTCTTGCCACGGGACAGGAGCCTCCGCCCCCGGGGCCTCTGCGGCCATCCCCAAGCCGGGACCCCGTGGGCTTGCTCTAGCACCGCCGGCACCCCAGCTGTGGGGTCTGATCCGGAAGGTTCCTGATCTTGAGGCCCGTGTTCACGATGGGAGTGAGACGCAGCCCAGAAATCCTGACCGCACTTGGCGTGGGTGGTCCTCCCCTCCCCTGCTGCTGCCCAGCCCTCTGGAGGCTCTTATGTTAGCTGCAGGCCTCACAGGACCCTGAAGGCTCCCCGCCAGACCTGGGGGGTTCAGATACGACAGCAGGCATCCTGAAACCTGACCCCAATTCTGCGTGGCTGAGACCCCATCTCAGGGTCAGTTAAGTAACATCTCTGGGTCTTGAGAGCAGGTTTCGACACCTGACAATGATTACAGGGAGAGGAAGGGGGCGTGGGTGTCAGTGGGATCGGCTGGCATTTACAGACTTCTACGCAAAATGACCTGGCCCAGGACACAGGAAGGCAGCTAGGCAGGAGGCTAAGTGCCAGAGCTGGACAGAGCTTCAGCTGTGGGGAGACGAGACTACTGAGCAAGTCATGCCCGGCCTGGGGCCTGTACACAAGCGCACTTCCCCCGCTCATTCCCCACAGCCCACCGAGTCAGGGGCTCTCCAAAAGGCAGTTTCTCAACTTTATTAGCCTGGAGCTCCTCCCTGCCAGCCCCACAGGCTGGTCCCCGGGCACAGTGAGCAGGACTGAGGTCAGACAGTTTCAACCCCTGGCCCCCGGCAGCCTGGAACAGCTGGGCCAAAGGGTCAGCAGGGGCAAAAGTCCAAATGCTGGCACTTCAGGTGTGGCTGGCGCCTGGCCAGGCCCAGGGTGAAGCACAGCCTGCCGCAGCTGGTGGACAGGGCGCCGTGGTCCTCTCCTGGCAGAGGGTCCAGCGTGGGGCAGGGCCAGGCCCTGCACAAGACAGCCTTCCTTCCAAAGCTGTGACTAGGAACAGCTGGTGATCCTGGCCAGGAACTGCTGTGCCCACCACTCGTCCAGGTCAATGGGCACGAAGTCTGTGGAGAAACAGAAGGCTGGGCAGTGACACACCTTCCCAGCGGACCAGCGTGAGCTGGCCACAAGCCCCTCACCCAGATCCCAGCTGTAGCAGACGCTGGGAAGAGTGGATCAGGCTCCATTCCTCACCCCACCCCCTTGGGGCTAGAACCTGGCTGAGCCAGGTCAGGCGTGGAGGGCAGGGGGCGCTCCTTGAGGGTGGGGGAGGGCTCACTCTGCAGCCTGGGGTTGGGGGTCCTCTCCACGTACTGCACAGGCCTTGGCCCGCTCTCACCGGCCGGGCCACCACCCAGCTGCTGCTCCACTTGCTGCCAGGCTGTGGGGAGAGGACAGTTAGACTGAGCCAGGCCCCTGGCACCCTCCCACCCTAGTGGCTAGCCTGGATCCCTGCCCGGAGCTGGGAACGGGAACGGGCAGCCTGCTGGACGGTCACAGGACAGACAGGCCCAGAGCCCAGGTACGTCCCAGCCCTCCAGGGACTTCAAGTTCAGGTTACAGTGGGAAGGGGACCAGTGGGCTGGGCCACTCCCTCAGACCTCAGCGCTACCTTCTGACACAAATCGGACGTTCTCCTCGTGGGCCAGTGTGTAGGGCTCCTGGGTTCCCTCGAGGGATGGGGACGTGGCAGGCGGCCGGCGGCCATTCACCCGATTGAACACGAGCCTCGGCCCTGGACTGTGGGAAGGCAAGGAGACACTCAGCCACATTCCCAGGCCAGGTGCTACCTGGCAGAGCTCCCGGAGCAGTCGCAGGCCACCCCGCCCCACAGGCCAGGCCCACTCCAGGCACTTCCCTGAACCACAGGGCAGCTGTGGGCTGCAGCCGGTGGCCGAGGCCTTTCTCCTGCAGGCCTGCATCCCCAACAGCTCAGCTCACACCTACAGCCCCTGGCCCTGAGGCAGGTCTAAGTCTGCAGAGGGGCTCTGTGTCCCCAGATCTCCACAGAGCCCCATGCTCAAGGCACACAGACGGCCCCCGTGTGTCTCTCAGGAACCTCCACTGCCACCTGCCTCCCCCTCCCCACTGACGGGCCAGGCCTCCAGCAGCCCAGGTTCTGACCAGAGTAAACAGGTTTTTCGGCCCAACCCCGCCCCCAGGCACAGTTCTTGGTCACTCTCTCCCCCACAGAAGCCTCTTCATCTCAAGATGCCCCCAGGATGGAAGGAAGGACCCTAATGAGAGCAGGTGGACTTTGCCCTTCGCAGCTGCCCGGGCTCCAGAGACAGCTCCTGGTCTGGCGAGACAGTGCCAAGTGCTGAGTGGGCCATCCTGGGTGGGGAGGCTGACCGTGGCCCTGGTCCACCCCTGCAGCTTCCCGGCAGGGGCCATGCTCTTGCCCACAGGGCAGGAATGCTGAGTGAGGAGATGGCCCTGGGTGCTGGAGCCTGGCCTGGTGGGCATTCAATGTCCAGATGGCCACTGGGCCCACCCCAGCCAGCCGGGCCCAGGGCATGGATGGGCTGCCCTGGCTGGAGTCAGCTGGCCCAGCCCTGCACACATGAAGCCCAGGATAGGGCTGCGGAGGGAGCGGGGCCCACACCTACAGCAGGAGGTGGGAGCCGGGAGTCCTGGGCTGCACGTGCCACTCCGCCAGGCACTCGCGGTCCCGCCGGCCTGCTCGCCATCCTGGGCTCAGGTGCCCCACCGCCGCGCGGGGTTCCTCCTCAGTTGAGAGGGGCACTAAAATAAAGAGGAGCATCCTGAGGGGCACCAGTCCCGCCAGCTCCAGGCTGGCAGGTCAGGTGGCCACAGAAAACGTGGAGGGGCAGGGCTGCTCCCAGGCTTGAGCGATACCAACCAGAGGGCGTGGATGTCTGTCCTCAAGTGGGACAGCCCCTCGCTTGCCTGCTAACCTTACCCCTGCAAGGCCACAAACTCTAGGAAAACTCGGAGACTGAGCATCCAAGAAGGAAAAAAAGAATTGCAGTCAAGGGCTACGAACTGCCAAGTACTTAGAGGGTGCTTTCCCTGGTGGCTCAGTGGTAAAGAATCCGTCTGTAACGCAGGAGACCCAGGTTCAATCCCTGGGTCGGGAAGATCCCCTGGAGAAGTAAATGGCAACCCACTCCAGTATTCTTGCCTGGAGAGTCCAGTCCATGGGGCTCCAAGAATCAGACAGGACTTAGTGACTCAACCACCAGAGGGCCCCCTGGCTGGGGCTGAGAAGGGGCTCAGGCTGGCACCTGCCCGCCCCCTGCTGGCAGTTACGTAAGGCGGCTCCGTGGGCCCTCTGGAGGAAAGGGCACTGCTCCCCTGTGCACCTATGGTCGAGTCCGGTGCCACCCCCATCTCCACCCTCGTGCCAGAGCCCAGGGACACGGTCCACTGGCAGGCCCTGTCCACGGCAGCAGCAGCTCTGGACTCCCTGCTCAGGGCCTGCCAACTAGGGCCTCCTCTTCATCCCCTTCACTATCCTCCAACATAGACCACCCACCCATTTTCAGCCAAGGCTCAAGAAAGAAGTGACCTGTCCAGGGTCACACATGGTGAGCGGATGGCAGCATCAGAACTGTACGCGTGTCTGAGCCCGAAGCCCACAAGGCGGTGCAGCTCCCAAGCCTCCTCCCCTGCACAATCAGCAAGTCACAGGGTCCCCTTTCCTCTTTTCCCCCGACAGCAGGTCTTACTCTCTGGCGCAGAGGGAGAGAGCTCATCAGAGGCCCAGACTCACACAGCCTGTTCACCACCATGGGCAGCGCCCAGACCCAAGCCCAGTCAGGGGCAGACGCTTGGGGCACCCGTGGTGTGTCAGGCACAGAGCGCCCCAGTGGCTCAGACTCCTTCTTCCCTGGCAAGCCTGGCCGAGGGAGGGTGGACCGGAAGTCTGGGTGGAGTGATTTTGGTGGGCCCCCCCCCCCAAGAAGTTTCAGGAGCAAGGCTAGGGGTCCCCATGTGGGAGACCTGAAGGTGCTCTGGCCTCCCAGTGGGGGCTCGCCCCTGAGGCTGGGAGGGGAGCGGCTCAGGGAAGGGGTGACTTCAGAGGTTAGGGGGGACGGCACGACCAGCACAGTCTGCCTTCCTGCTGACCCCCTGCCAGACGGGGCTGCAGAGGCAGGGCGAGCACCAGCACCCCCGACCGGGACCTGGCAGGCTGCGGCCCCTTGTCTCTTCCATCTCTCCCAGCATCTGGACCCTGCACACACCGCATGCTTCCTCCCCCACTCCCCGGCAAAGGTGCATGGAGAAAGCACAAGCTTCTCCAGGTAAGAGAGTGGGAACTTCCTGCCTGGGTGTCAGGGCGGGGGGCGCAGGGCGGCCGACGACCAGGGCTGACGTCACAAGGCAGGGTCACAGCGCAGTGGGCCCTGGGACGCGCCCCCACGGCCGCACGCACCCCTCTCCCTGGAGGCGCTTGTGGTCCTCACAGGACCAGTCTCAGAGTGTCAACATGCTCCCAGCAGGAGGCTGCCCGAAAGGGCCTCAGCCTAGAAGGGTCTCACAGGCTACCCCCACCTGTGGCATCTCAGGCCGGCACTGAGGGGGAGGGCAGGTTGAGGGCGCGCAGCAACACAGCCCCCAGCTCTTACCAATCCGGAGGCCGTCTGTCCTCAACTAGAGAAGAAATCCCAAGCCCTGTCAGTGTCCCCCCACCCACCCACAGCCTGCAGGAGCCTCAGGCCTGTGTGGCCTGGACCAAGCCCTGGGCCCTGAGCCTGCAGAGAATAAGTAAGAAGTAAGACCAGAGAACAGACTCGAGCCGAAAAGTTACAGTTTCAGTCCCAGAGATGGAGGCGCTGACCTCCTGGGCACAGTGACTTGGAGACCACAGTGGTTGAACTGAGGCTCCCAGAAAAACTGCTGGTCAGGAAAAGCAGAAAAGCACCGGTGGGGGCTAGGGGAGAAGGCGGAGGAGAGCAGCGGCCTGGCAGGGCCCGAGGGAACCACGTGCACCTCTCCCCCGCTGCTCGGCCAGCACGGGGCTGGCAGCCTCCGGCGGCGGCCGCTCCCGCCCTCCAGGGCGATTCCGCGGTAGCTCCTCTCAAAGCGTGGCCTCCGCCGCCCAAGGTCGGCCCGGGCACCTGACTCAGCCGCCTGGAGCCCCTAAGATCCAGGAGCGGGTCGGCTTCCTCCCGACTCTGGGTGCGTGGGGCCCCAGGGCTCGGAGGAGTGTCACGCACCCCCGGCCCGGTTCCCTCCGACCCAGCCAGGTGCCAGGTGAGGCGGAAGCGCGGAGTTGCGGTCGCGAGCCTCAGGCGGGCCGGGTCGGCGGGCTCCGCCCCCTCCGCGCCCGCCGGGAGCATGTGGCCCGGGCTCCGCTAACCTTTCCCCAAGGTCACCCTCGCGGCCCCGCGAAGGCCGGCGGGGGAGGGGAGAGGAGGGCCGTGCGTCTCACCTCGACAGAGGCCAGGGGCCCGGCGGCTGTGCCCGCGGGTGCTGCGGGGTCGGCGCGGAATGCCGGCATTTCAGGAGCTCGCCGAGCCTGCTCTCCACCTGCTGCTGCGTGGGACCTGTGGGCACCGGGAGCGCGCGTCAGCCGCCGGCGCCGCGCCGGGGGCGGGCAGCGTATGCGGACCCCCGCCCGTCCCCTCCCTGCCTTGCCCGCCCCCGCCGCGCACCTGTGCGCCGTTGCGCGACCAGCTTGCTGGGTCCCTTGGTGATGGTGTACATGGTGCGGAGGGGCCGCAGCGCGCCCGCGCCCTCCGCGCCCTCCCCGCCCGCCGGCCCGCGGCCAGACCTCGCGCCCTCCGCCCGGCTGGCACTCTGCTGGCGGCGAGGGCGCGGCCCCTTTAACAGGCGGCCGGCGCCGCGGGGAGGGGGCGGGCCCGCCGCACACCCCCGGACCTTAAAGGGCCCGCGCCGAGGCTCGTGGCAGGGGTGGTGCTTGAGCCTTGGGGAAACTGGCGGGACCCCCTGGCGAGGTCTGAAGGCGGAGTTTAAGCAAGTTTCTCAGGGCCCGGGCCGCCGTCCGCCACTGGAGGAGGCTCGGGGGGCCACGGGCACCCAGACGTGGCGAGGCTCTGGCTCAGGCCCTCGTGGGGTCGGCGGTGGTGTCCCAGGAGCCGAGGAATTGACAGGTGCTGGGAATGATCTGTGTGGACTCTGGAAGCAAGGGTGTCCCCACGCACCGCACGTCGGAGACCCTCGGCCAAGGTGCCTGGGCCAGTGCTGCGGTTCACTCACACGCGACTGAGGGGTGTCAAAGATGAGAACAGCGGGTCGGCCCCCGGGTTTGGGCAGAGACATGACACCCTGGGAATCTCCCTTTCATCCTACGGAACAGGAGCTGGGTACCGACCGACTGCCATGTGTGCACCTGCAGACCCCAGGGAGGGGGAGGGAGGCCCTTTACCAATCCAGGAGCACCCTGGGTGCTGCGGGGTGCAGAAGGCAGGTGAAGGAGCCCAGCTCGCCTGTCATCCCGCGCAAGAGAAAGAGCACTTACTCCTCCACCCGCCGCAGGCACTGGGGTCAGGACGCAAGATCTACTGCAGTGATGTGCCTCAGGAGGAACCAGATATGCCTGCAGGGGAGGGTCTGGGGGCTGGGCCCTAGCCTGCCCACAGCTCCTTCCCGAGGGTGAGGTGGAGCTGCTCCCCCTCCCACAAGGCCTGTGACCTGAGAGGAGAGAGCATGCCCAGGGAGCCAGGGCATGAGCACACCCCCGACCCGCACCCCCGGCCACACTGGGCCCCCTTTCCACCCCTGGGGCCCATCCCCCCACCCCACCCCCACCCCCTAGCTGTGTCAAGGCCAGCATGATCCTGCATCATCTGTGCTGACGGCCCTGGTCTCTTCAGTGGCCTCGAGCACAGTGCTAACTCAAGCTGGGGAGACTTTGAAGGGTGAGGGGCCTGGGAGTGGGGAGGGTCTCTTCCAGAAGGCACATGCTCTGGGCAGGAGGAGCCAGGCCGTGGGCTGACACAGAGCTGAGAGCTCCTCCTCTCATGGGCAACCCCTCAGGCCAACATGGAGAGGACCCTGTTGATGGGCAGGCAGGCTTGGCCTTGATGGTGGGCAAGGCTGCTAGACCCTAATATCCCAGCCCTGCCCCTGGCCCTTGTCTGACGTCAAAGGTTGGGTCCAGAGCCCTTGGAAAGACTCCAGAATAAAGCCACAGAAGAGGAATGGTCCTGCCAGGTGAAAGGGGAGGGGGTGCAGGACAGGCTGGGGGTGGAGGGGGTGGTGAAGGAACCCCGAGGGCCCCCAAAGACACTGAGCTGGGGCAGCAGGCAGCCAGGGGGAAGAAGGCCAGCTTGTAGGGAGCAGGCAGCAAAGCCATGACACCTGTGTGCAGGAGGGCAGGGCCTATCTCCCCACCCCCACCGCCACCCAGGGGCCTTCCCAGACTCCCTGCTGCCAGAACTTAGCCTGAGCACCTGAGCCACCCTGACTTGGGGACAGAGCCAGGAGGCATGCAGAGGGCCCAGCCCAAGCCAGGAGAGTCAGGGTCCAGTCAGTCTGCGACCGTGAGCTCAGGTCGGTTCTCCAGTTGGGGTAGGAAGCCTGGCCAGTCTGGCCTCGCCTTGACTACACTGTCCATGACAGTGAGCAACCTGCTCAGCCCCCAGAGACAGAGTCTTGCAGCCGGCAAACATTTCCTATTGTCAGAGAGGCTGGGAACCCAGCCCAGAGTCAGTCACGGGCAGCTGAACAGGAGGCAGGAGCCTCACCCAGCAGCCAGCCACAAGCCCAGAAACGCCTGGAGCCACACAGAGAACGTGGGCGTCGTAGCAAGGAGCGACCTTTACCTTATTGACTCCAGTTAACCCTAATGAAGACATTAGGGTTTTTCTCTTCTTTGCTGTTGTTCAGTCACTGAATTGTGTCTGATTCTTTGCAACCCCATGGACTGTAGCCCATCAGGCTCCTCTGTCCCTGGGGTTCTCCAGGCAAGAATACTGGAGTGGGATGCCATGCCCTCCTCCAGGGGTTCTTCCCAACCCAGAGATAAAACCCATGTCTCCTGCATTGGCAGGTAGATTCTTTACCACTGAGCTGCTGGGGAAGCCCTTCTCTTCTGTGTGTTAGTCGCTCTGTCATGTCCAACTCTTTGTGGCCCCATGGACTATAGCCTGCCAGGCCCCTGTCCATGAAATTCTTCAGGCAAGAATATTGAGTGGGTTGCCAGTTCCTGCTCCAGACTTTCTCTTCTAAAAGGCTCTAAACGTGATACGGAAATTTCATATTAGAGGAGAAAGTTTAAGTTTTCAGCCATCCTTAGTCATTTTGCAGATCTGAAGTTCATGCCCTCACCAACCCAAACTGGAGGATGGGCTTCTGCCAACAAAGTGTGGTCAGTAGCCCCAGGAAAAGCTCTGGCAGGATGCTCCCATACCTGCCACCAAGTGTCCAGGGACTGCCCATCCCTTTTTGTTTGCTTGTTTGGCTACAGCTTGTAGGATCTTAGTTTCTTAATCGGAGATTGAGCCCGGGTCCTGGGAGTGAGAGCGCCGAGTCCTAACCACTGGACGGCCAGGGGGTTCCCAGGGCTTGCCCATCCCCACACCCAAGTACAATGAGCTGAACAGTGGCCCCTCAAAGAAACACCACCTGGAACCTCAGAAAATGACCTTGTTTAGAATAATGGTCTTTGCCGATATAATTAAAGCAAGGGATTTGAGATAAGGTCATCCCAGATTAGAAAGGGCCCTAAAATCCAGTGAAGCCTGTCCTTGGGAAAGGAGAGGGTCATATCCTCCCATTGTGTGAAAATGGTATAAATCCTAATTATGTTGAATTGGTTCATAGTGCTTTTCAGGTCTACTCTATCCTTCTACTTGTCTATTCAGCCTATTAAATTTTAAAATTCTATTAATTTCTAAGAGTTTGATATTGAAACTCCAACTAAAAATTTTACTTTATCTACTTAAGAAAATAATTGTCATATATAGTGGAACTTTATGTAACTTTATACTTTCTAAGTATCCTGTAAATGTGTTATCATACTTTCATAACCTAAAAAAGAAAAAAATTTTTTAAATAAAGACAAAAAGGAGAGGGATATTAGGACACAGAGAGACCCAGAGGAGAGATGGCAGGGAGGTGGCCACAAGCCCGGGAGCGCCTGGAGACACAGAGAGAGAAGGAAGCTGTGCTGACTAAAGCGCTTCCGGTAGGGCCGTTGGGCAGCCGACATCTTTATTCTGGACTTCTGGCCTGCAGAACTGTGAGAAAGGAAACTGTTGTTTAGAGCCACCACACTTTGGAGTAATTTGTCACTGTAGCTCTGGAAAATCAATGTACTGAGGGAATCAGTAGTGGGCGAGCACCCTGGGTACACATTGCAGGGCTCCGGAGGGAGCTCAGCAGGTGGCAGGCACCTGGGCCTGGACCCCAGGAAGGAAGCTGGACGCTGCTGTTGGCTCTGGACATCATGAGGCAGCAGGAGTAGCCGAGAGAGCCCTTCTGGCTCCAACAGTAACCCTCAGGACACAACCTCAGGAGGTAGCACTGAGCACAGGCCCAGGCGTGGGACGTTTCCAGGGGTCCCATGTTCAGCAGCTCCTGGGGGCTTCAGAGTCTGACTTACATCCAGGACTTTATGGAAAGTGTTCGCACGTTCACACACACGCACACTCACACAGTCCCAGGTGCTCCCATGCATGCATTCACACACGCATGTGCACTCATACTGCAGCAAAGCCCACTGCTCTGCTCTGTCCACTGTCTCTGCCTCTGCCCCAGGCTCTGAGGGTGCCGAGTGTGGAGGGAGGGCAGGTGTCAGTCAGTCACACAGAATCCAGCCCACAGGGATGAACGGCAGGCAGAGAGCAACTTGAGGTCAAGAGCTGTTAAATGGAAGACCTTGCTGGGCATGTGGGCAGCACATACAACATGAAGGCTTGCTCCCTCCTACAGACGCATCTCTGACTCTTTGGATCCCAACTGGGTATCCTGCAATCTAAGTGGATTCTAACTCCACCCACCCATTGTCCACACAGATCCACAGGCTCAGGGCTCAGTCCCACAACACAACAGGCAAGAATACTGGAGTGGGTTGCCATCCCCTTTCCAGGGGATCTTCCTGACCCAGGGATCAAATCAGTGTCTCCTGCAGCTCCTGCATTACAGGTGGATTTGTGACTGACCAGCTGTAAATCAGGGTCCTGTAACTTGCCAGAATGACTCACAGAACTCAGGGGAGCATTTTGCTTACCTTATTGGTTTGCCACAAAGGACACAACTTGGGAACAGATGCAGGAGATGCCCAGGGAAGGTGTGGGAAGTGGTGCAGAGCCCCACACTCTCCCCGGGAGCCACCCTCCCAGCCCTCCACGTTCACAAGCTGGAAGCTCCCTGACCCCCTCCATTTGGGGTTTGAGTGGAGGTCCATCACATTGGTAGGACTGGTTAATAATGGAGATTAGCTGCATCTCCAGCCCCCTATCCCAGGCAGGAGGTCAGAGGTCAGGAGTGGGGCTGGTTTCCCCTGGCAACCAGCCCCCCCCTGCCCCTCCTCCTGACTTGTCACCTGTCTGGTGTGAACCCAGGTGAGATTGAAAGGGGCTTGTTATGCATAACAGATGCTCCTCTCACCCCTTCCTTCAGGAAATCCCAGGGTTTTAAGAGTTCTATTCAGAAATCAGGATGCAGACCAAATATACATTTCCTTCTTTTTTTTTTTAAGTTTCTTTGGCTGCTCTGTGTCTGGGTGTTTGTTGCCGCACAGAGGATCTTTGATATTCATTGCAGCATGCAGGCTCTTTAGATGTGGCATGTGAGATCTAGTTCGTTGACCAGGGATGATGGCTCAGCGGTAAAGAATCTGCCTCCTGAGTGCAGGAGACAGGTTCAGTCCCTGGGTTAGGAAGATCCCCTGGAGGAGAGCATGGCAACCCACTCCAGTATTCTTGCCTGGAGAATCCCATGGACAGAGGAGCCTGGCCAGGCTACCGTCCATGGGGTCGCAAAGAGTTGACTCGGCGACTAACACTTTCTTTCCCATTGGGAGTGAGGAGTCTCAGCCACTGGACTATCGAAGACGTCCCTCTATTGTTTATTGTATGAGAACAGCGCAGGGCAGCCCAGGGAAGCCAGGGAGCTTTGTGCCTCTTGAGTGGGCGAGGAGGCTGAGGGGCCTGGGTGGAGAGGCCCCAACTAGCCACTGATCATCACAGGTGGGGGCAGAGATTCACACTGAGGGACACCTCTTGTCCACCTGGAGACGCAGAAAATACCCAACAAACCAGGCGTGCGTGCGTTGCTCAGTTGTGTCCCTCCCCCACTGTCCGTGGAATTTTCCAGGCAAGAATCCTGGGTTGCCATTTCCTACTCCAGGAGATCTATCCTAACTCAGGAATTGACCCCATGTCTCTTGCATCTCTTGCATTGACAATGCTGATTCTTTACCACTGGCATCACCTGGGAAGCCCCAGCAAACCAGGACTTGAGGCAAAAGTGAGTCAGGTAACAAAAGCTTATGAAATGAGAAAGTCGGCTAAGAAAAAAGTGTGGTAACACTGAATGCTAAAGGGGTTGTCTGGAGGCCGGCCCACTGAAACTTTTCTAGGGGCCTTGTATTCACATTGGCCAGCTCTACACCACCTCTTGTCCCTAAGAGGCAAGGCTGTCCTCCCCATCTGATGGCATTCATACTGTAGTCTCTGGTCCCACTCTGCATGGCCCCGAGAGAGCACCCCCAGACTAAAGCCCGGTCAGCGCCATTCGCAGAGCTTTTTGTCAGAGCGACCCTGGGTGTGTGTGTGTGTGTGTGTTGGGGCCGGGAGGCGGGGGGTGGGGGGGCTGGAGGGGGGTGGCAGGGAGCGTCTCGCGCAAGAAAAATCGCCCAGCAAAGGAGATAAGCTAGACCTGAGTGTTGAGCGCCGCCTCACGCCTGCTAAGAGGGCTCTTTCCGAGACACGGGCCCCGAGACAACCAGGGAAGAGCGGTAGAACACACAAACCGGCCCCCGACGAGACTCAGAGGTCACCGACCCCTTAACACCCGTGAACCCTGGGTTTGCACTGCTTATCGCAGGGCCACAGAGACGCCCTGAGCAGTACAGGCTCGTCTCCGCAGGCAGCCCGCCCCTCCGGGGGCCGCGCCCGGTCCACCGCAGGGAGCTCCGCCCCGCTTCCCCGCCCACCACAGGGAGCTCCGCCCCGCGGCCCCGCTCAGACGAGAGCCCAGTCAAACCACGAAGGCCCTCCCATGGCCCAGTACCCACAATTTCCGGAATGCCGCGGTTGCTATGGTTTCCCCGGCGTCAGTTCGAATCCAGTCGGCCAGAAACCGCATCCCTCATCGCCGCTCCTTCCCCTGGAGTGCTGGGTGCCCGAGAGACTCGGCGGGACCACCGCCTTCCCGCTCCCCGCCCCTCAAGTCCATTGCTTCCAGCCCTGCAGCTCGCTCCGCAGCGACGCCTGCGCTCTGACGGCTCCGCCCGGGGCTGGGCGGCGGGGCTTGCGTCACAATCTCCTAAGTCTCGCGGACACACTTACTGCCAACCGCGCCGCTGGTGTAGTGGTATCATGCAAGATTCCCATTCTTGCGACCCGGGTTCGATTCCCGGGCGGCGCAGGTTAGGACATATATTTTTTTCCCTCTCAGCCCCCAAAACCCCCGAGGGATTTAATTAAAAAAAAAAAAAAAAAGCCAGACAAGGTGAAGGAATCCATTCCAGTGCGACAAGAATGAGACAATTTCGGAGTAACAAGCACTATGAAAAAGTGCTAGGACAGCCACGGGCACCGGGGTGCTGAGCCAATGGACGCCTGTAAACTAACGACCCAAGCTTGCCTCCCGGTTCCTGTCCAGAGGTGGCGGCTCGCAGCGCGCCTCCCGGGACTGCGGTGCCTTTACGGCGCGGCGCGTGTCCTAATGGGAATTGTAGTCCGTGGAGGGGAAAGGCCAATTGCAACACGGCCAGGCCACAGCCCCCGCCCTCTCGCAGTGACTACCACTCCCGACGGGCCCCGCGGCTTCAGACTACCACTCCCGAAGGGCCCCGCGGTGCTTGACTTCCGCCCCCGACGCTTCCGACTGTGCCAAACTCGCGAAGGCGCTCTCCGCGGGGGACTGGGAAAATGCTGGTTGCGGAGGCCGCCGAGCGGAACAAGGAGCCCATCTTGCAGGTGTTGCGGCAGTACTTGGACTCGGCCCAGCGCGGCGTCCGCGTGCTGGAAGTGGCCTCGGGCTCGGGCCAGCACATAGCCCACTTCGCGCGAGCCTTTCCCCATGCGGAGTGGCAGCCGTCCGACGTGGACCAGCGCTGCCTGGACAGGTGCGGCGGGAAGGTGGGACCCTGCGGGTGAAAGTGGGCCCCGTCCCGTTGCCCTGGATCCCTCCGCTATTGTGGTTCCTCTAAGCTTCCTCCAAGCAGGATTGCAGGGGCTCAGAAAAGGCTGCACAGGCCACCCCCACCACGGGCTGTCCTCCCGCAGCATCTTGGCCACCACTCAGGCCCACGGGCTGCCCAACGTGAAGGCCCCGATGTATCTGGACGTGACCTGGGATTGGAAGCAGTGGGGCGGGATCTTGCCGCAGTCGCTGGACCTGCTGGTCTGCATCAACATGAGCCACATCAGCCCCCTGAGTTGCACCGAGGTCTGTGGGAGCGTGGGCGAGCCACCCAGGGGCCACCCACCAGCGCCATGTGGCACTCTTTTTCCTGCACTGGGAGGGAGCAGAATGCCCGATCTGCCCTGTATCAGTGATGGGGACTCAGGCCAGGGAGGTCCCAGGAAAGCTCCTCACTGCTGTCCTGCCTCCCCGCTCCGCAGGGCCTGTTCAGAGCAGCAGGACACCTGCTCAAACCCAAGGCTGTGCTCATCACCTATGGGGTGAGTGCTCCTGCCTGAGATGGGCCTCCCCAGGCAGGCGGCCTTGGCTGTCCTGGCTTTTCTGGACTGCCTTCTCGTCTTGGTATTTTCAGTTGCCTTTCCCTCCAGCTTCCTATCAGCACTGAAGCACACCCAAGCCCTCTGCTCTCCAGCACTCCCCCGTCACTTGCCCTTGCTCAGCACTGTCCTCTGCTGTCCCCTGTCTGGGGATCATCGAGGGGTGGGTCCTTTCCATTCTGTGGGTGCCATCCTGCAAGTGTGCACAGTGCTTGGCTGCGGACGGCTGAGCCTGTGGACAGTGGGCAGAATCGTGTCTCCCGTCTCCACAGGCCTATGCCATCAATGGGAAGATTTCTCCCCAAAGTAACGTGGATTTTGACCTGACTCTCAGATGCAGGTCAGAGCTCGGAGGGTAGGGGGCTTGGCTGGGGGGCAGGTGGATCAAGTGACCCCCAGGCCACGACCCTGCCACTTCCCCTCATGCAGGAACCCCGAATGGGGGCTGCGGGACACCTCCCTTCTCAAGGACCTGGGCCAGGCCAGTGGCCTGCTCCTGGAGAGGATGGTAGGTAGAGAGGGCTGTGGTCATGGGCAGCCTCCCTGGGGACCAAGAGCAGCTTCTCCAGCCCAAGTATCTCCCCCAGGTGGACATGCCAGCCAACAACAAGTGCCTGATTTTCCGGAAACAGTAACTCCCTCTTCTGCGATGCCTGTGTCCCTGGACAAAGCCCCTGCCACCCTGGGCCAGACTGCGGGGCGTGGCCCTGCCCAGACTGGGGATTTGTGACCAGTGGCCACAGGGCTGCTGAGAACCTGAGAATAAAGTGTTTCCTGCTGCCCCACTGCTGGTATCTCCCATGTCATCTCCTGGGAGCACCCCTGCAGGGTGCCTGTGGGCTGTCTCTGTCTCTGAGGTTTCCATACTGGGCACAGGAGGGGTCTGGCCTGTGGGTCAGGACTCGCAGGCATCTTGGACTCTGCTGCTCCCCTCGGGCAGTGAGGGGATGGAGGGATAAAGGCCCCTGGAATGCTGAGGCAGGACCGAGCTGACTGCCTGGTCCTCTTGCCAGGGGGAGGTGGCATCCACCTCCCAGGCTGGTCCTCCCTCCTCATCTCAGAGCAGAGCCACGTGCGCATGCAAGGGCCAGGCCCCCAGCACCCACAGGCTGTGAGGTCCAGGACTTTTATTCAGGCAGAGGGTGGGAGTGTGGGGAGGGCGGGGCCTAGCGGGAAGCTGGGGCTGTGGGTTGGTGGGCAGGCTAGTCCTGGAAGCGGTTGAGCAGCTCGCAGGCCTTCCTCTCTAGCAGCTCAGAGATCTTCTTGACGCGCTTCTCGCTGGCGGCGCGCACATAGCTACCCGCATCCAGCATGGCTACGCCGTCGCGCACCTCGCCCATGATGACCAGCGGGCCGTCGCCGGCCGTCACGTTTGGGCAGGGACAGGCTCGGTCCACACCGATCAGCGTCACCTCCAGGTACTTGGTGCCCAGGAGCCTGAGGCCCATCTTGTCATCCTTGAGCACTTCGTCCAGCGCCACGCGTGCAATGCCGCCGCCCCCCGCCTCGGGCTCCTCCAGCACCTCGGTGAGCCGCCCCACGATGGCGAAGTCGCTGCGGCACAGGCTGAGCGCAAGCTTGCTGCGGAGCCGGCAGGCCCGGCAGGGCGGCGTGCGCGGCACCGGGCAGGCGTGCTCGCAGCTCTCGCGGCTCTCGAAGTTGTTGCCGTTGCCCTCGCAGCCACTGTACTCAAAGGGGTGGCAGTGCTGCAGCAGCGGGCTGTAGGCCCAGCGCGGCTCCCAGCCCTGGCAGGGGCCCTGTACGGCCGGCAGCGCACAGGCATCCCCAGGGTCACGGGCGCACGCCTGCTGGCACGCCTCATAGGTCTCGAAGCCCTGGGCGCCCCCAGCACAGCTGCCCACGGGGAAGGTCATGCAGCCGCGCCGCTGCGGGTCAAAGTGCCAGAGGACCCGGCCGGACGGGGGGCCAACACAGGCCTGCGTGCTGGGCAGGCACTGGGCGGGGGCGTTGGCCGCCTCGTGGGCCCCAGCCCCGGCTGGATCCCGCTGGACCACGGACAGCGGGAAGTCAGCCCGCAGCAGCCCGGCGGCGTTGCGCGCCGTGCACGTGTAGAGGCCGGCATCCTCTGGCCGGGCGTTGTAAAGCACCAGCTGCCCGATGCTGGTGACCACCACGTTGCCGTACATCTGGTCTGGCCGCATGATCAGGTTCTCCCGCTGGTCACTCTGCTTCTCCCAGGTCACGGCAGGGGGCGGGCGGCCGCTGACGTCGCAGTGGAGGCTGGCCGTGCCCCCCACATATACTGCCTGAGGGGAGGGGCTGCTGTAGAGGGCGGGCGGCACTGGGGCATCCCCGGGCGTGGGGCGGGCGGTAGTCTCGGGGGGCCTGGGGCTGCTGGGTGGCCAGCTGAGGACGTGCTTGCAGGGCACGACGCGCAGGCGCAGGCCACGCAGGCAGGCCTCAGCATCCATGTAGCAGCGGTTGTAGTAGGTGAGGCCATCCGAGGCGCAGGTGAAGCTGGGCTCCTTCTCACAGCGGTCCCGGCAGCGGCACACTGGCTGCCCATCCCAGATGTCGCAGTCAGAGCCCTGCTGTGCGCACACGAAGCCCTCACACGAGGCCGCCAGCCTGGATGCAGCCGGGCCGCCGTCAGGGAAGCGGGCGGCCACACAGCTTTGCAGCCCACACACGTTGGTACAGCACTTCTCAGTGGCCGCGCAGTCCTGGGGAGTGGGGGGCACGGCTCAGCAGGCACCTGAACGCTCCTTCCCGCCCAGCCCCAGCATGCCCAGCTTGGGCGGGGAAGGCCTGCTGCCCCTCCTTGCGTCAGTGTCCCCTCTGGAGCCGAGCAGGTTGGCTTTCCATCTGGGGGTGAGCCACAACTGCCAGCAGCCCCTCACAGGTCACCTTGCTGAACCTCACTACGCCCCCAGACAATTGGCCCCCAAAGCAGGTGGTGGTACTCCTATGGTACAGACGAGGACACGAAGGCCTGGGGAGGACGTAGTGTCCTGAAGGCCGCAGCACTGCTGCAGGGTCGGGCCGTAAGGACACAGCACATTCAAACAGGGCCCTGGCCTCTGCCTCGTTGGGCCCGAGAACGTCTAGTTTCAGGGTGGCGGTGGGCAGGTCTGGGGACAGAAATGAAAGTCGCTCTGTCGTGTACGACTCTTTGCGGTCCCATGGACTATACCACCCGTGAATTTCTCCAGGCCTCAATGCTGCCGTGGGTAGCCATTCCCTTCTCCAGGAGATCTTCCCAACCCAGGGAATCAAACCCAGGTCTCCCACATTGCAGGCAGACTCTTTACCAGCTGAGCCACCAGGGAAGCCCATTCAATCTTCAGACACATGGAGGCAGCATCTGGGGGTGTCTATCCCCAGGGCCCCTCAACATGGAGCACAGTGCGAAGAGTGGGGAGCCCCAAGAGAAAATGACCTCCAGGATCAAGGGTGGCTGGGTCCTCTCTGCAGTGCAGGCAAGGCCTGGGGGAGGGGTGAGATCTGGGCTCCTCCAGCACCGACCAACCAGACCATGACACCCTGGCCCCTCCAGGAGCTGGTCTCCCCCGCAGCCGGGCTGGGGGGGACTGCCTGTGCTCACCTGATCCCCGACGCACTCTCGCTCACAGGTGCTCTGCGCGTCCACCCACAGGTTGGGGCTGAGCTGGTTGGGGCACACCCCCGGGTGGCCCCCAGGGCCAGGCGGCAGGCTGGCCCCCGCAGTCAGCCCAGCCAGGAGCAACAGCAGCCGGAGTGGCCTCAGGGCCGGCATGAGGACCGCGGGACCACAAGGTGGGGGGTGTGGCCACTAGCCCCTCCTCAGACCCCGCAAGCCCCGAGCCCTGCAGGCATCCACCCTCCCAGACCTGTGATTGGTGCCCCTGCTTTCTGCCCCGGGCTCCCCTGTACCCCAAGGTTGGAGCCCACAGCGGACGCTGGCCTCAGACCGAGTAGAGCGGAGTCTGTGCATGTGGCACCGGCCCCTCCCCCGCCTGGCCCCTCTGGTCAGCTCAGGGCAGGGGGCGGGGAGACGAGGAAGGCTGGGGAGGGGCCAGCGCCCAGGAGCACAGAGACACTGGCCACGAGGGTCACCAAGGGGCGGAGAAGGGCGGCTCTGGACAGAGAGGGGAGGGGGCACTGCTGTAACCGGAGCCCCTCCCCCCTCCAGGCCCTGGGTTCAGGGATGGAAGGGCCCTGGGATCAAAGCTGCCCTGCAGGAGGGGGCAGGGCTGGCCAGCCCCTTCCCCAGAGCAGACCGCCCCCTGGGAGTCACTGTGTCCGTGCAGAGCTGCAGGGGCTCTGCATCCAGCCCAGTCACCGTGGGGTTCTGCTCCCTTCCCGGGGAGCCTCTTCCCCTGCTCCTTCCCACAGGCACAACCCGAGAGCAGGTCTTGGCGTCAAATCTAAATGCTTTCTGCTGGAGAGAGGCATTCGCAGCACAAAGATACCTGGTGGGCGGTGCCGCCTGGGCTTGCTCTGGTGACCAGTGGTTGGTGGAGGGGGGGAAGCTGATGCAGGGCAGAACTCTGCATTTAGGGCCCCCACCCCCAACCCAGGCGCCCGACCCCTGGTCCAGGGCTTTCCTCAACTGGCTTAACGGTGGGTGCCTGCAAAGGGTGGATCCTAGAGCTGTGGTCACATGAGACGTGGACACTAGACAGGCTGAGTGTTTGCTTGGACTGATTTGAATCTTAGTGGCCGTGTGTGGCCCTATGTGGGGCTATGTGGTCCTGAGAGAGACCAAGGGCATCTAGGAGCACCCTGAGAAGAGTCCTAGGAGAGCTTAACAACAGCCAGGACCCAAAGGCATTGGCCTGTCTCCTGCAGGCCCCACAACAGGGAGCCCCGCTCCTCATGGGCAGGGGCAGATCGGGGCCCAGGGGCCGGACCGCCCACTCTGAGACCAACGGGAAAACATCCTGCCACCCCATGTCTGACCTGTTGACTTGAGAGGCAGGGTCCTAAGAGCCTGATCTGGTGCAAACACCACCAGGAGACACCCCAGGTGCGGAAGACTGAGCAGGACAAAGCAGCCGTCTGCAGTGCCATCTGCCAGCCAGCCCAGCCCATGAGAGCCAGACCTTCATTCTCTCCCAACGCAGCCCAGAGACCAGAGCTGAATTATGTTTACTGAACAAAGAAGAAAAAACCGTCCCAAGACAAGCCCAGGAATGGTGCAGGTGTGGACAGCAGCAAAGGGTAGTGTTGACACGGTGAACGCAGGCCCGTCCGTTCCCTCCACACAGTCCAAAGGGGCGCCCGCCGGCAGCCGGGATGGGTGGCCTCCTCTGCAGGCCCTGCTGGCAGCCGGGCGCCTGGCCACAGATGCTGCGGCTCCCCCCACCTCACCTCCCAGGACAGCAGCCCCCGGGGCACCCACCACACAAGTCCTGATCAAGGGGTCACAGGCCAGGGAGGGGCCCACAGGCAGGAGGTAGAGTTGAGCACCAGTGTGACCTGTGGCCACATCACCAGCCAGGCGGACGGAAGGAAGCCAGGCCTCCAGCTCAGGCTGGCTGGTGGGTCCTCGAGGAGGGGCTCAGTGTCCACCACGAAGAGATGGGTGAGGAAGGCTCTTGTGACGTGTGACCTCACATTGTGACGTGTGACCTCACAGAGGGGTGAGTCTGGGTGAGGAGCAGCTATGGGATCCCACCCAAGGCCAGGAAACTGAAGCTGACCAGAGTAGGGTCTAGAAACTCCAGGGCAAGTGGGACTGGCTCGGTCCAGACCTACCCTGGCCTCAAGGCCCAGCAAGTACTGCCTGCCTACAAACAGCTGTGTCCTCAACTAGGAGAGAAGCTGAGCCAACTTCGCGTGGCAACAGGTACAAATGGAACTGAAGGTACAGAATCTCAAGGCTGTCAGCCCCCGAGTGGGGAGAGGGCGCGGGGGAGGGATGTGGGGGTGTGCCCACTTCCTTTCCCAAGAAACCTGAGACCTGCGCGTCACCCCGGCCCTGACCCCGCGGCTTGGGGCTCACAGGGTGTCCTCCAGGAGGGCTGGTGGGCGCCCTGGGAGCTGCAGCCTAGCGTCCCGGGGCAGGTGCGCCAATCACCGTGCTCAGAGGCTGACAGTGCAGCTGGGGGTCCCCGTGACCCTCGCTGGCCCCCGCAGCCACACCCCATGTGAAGGGCCCTGTGAGTTCAGACTCAAGCCTGGATGGTGGCTCCCTTCTGGTCTCAGCCTCACCACCCTCCCCATGTTCCCAGGCTCACCCCCTCAGCAGCCGTGCGCTCACTGCGTGGCTGCACAGAGGCTTCCCTGCTGGTCCTTTAAAAATGTACAAACGTGTTACATAAATAAGAAAGGGGGCCTAGCCCCAGTCCTCAGGCCATCACCAGGCACAGCCTCCTCGGGGCCCTTCTCAGCTGCTCCTTGGGGTCCCGGCGTGCTCCACCACCATCTGCACAGCATGGTCCCCGCTGTCCTGTGCAGCTGGTCTGGCCGAGACCACTAGCCTACCAGGTGCGTCCCCCATGCCTCCCAGGAGGGGCTATGTGGCCAAAGTCCCCGGCACATAGCACAGGGCCCAGAGCCCGCCAGGAGCATTCCCAGGCTGACCCTCCCGTGGCTAGGAGATCTTGCAGTTGCTGCGCGAGCAGTTCTGGGGGGGGCTCTGCGGTGGCCGGATGGACTTGGACCGCTTGAGACTGTTGCCCTTGCTGCCGCCACCCCCAGCCCCACTGGCCAGCGAGTAGGAGCGCCCGTGCATCATGACGGCGTTCATGCCATTGGCCATTGAGAAGGACTTGAGGTGGCTCTTGATGGTGACGGGCAGCGGGAGCTTGTCGATGAGGTGCACGGGGGTGCAAGAAACGATGGCCCGGCAGCAGAGGTCCTGCAGACTGAACACTGCGGGGGCGGGGGGCGGGGGTGTCAGATGATGAGGGGTCAGGTCGTGGGGAGGTAAGGGGGGGGGTCTTGGTGGCAACTGACAACCTCGCCATCAGATGAGCACAAGTGACAGAGCAGGGGCCTGGGGACTGGGAGGGGCGGTGCGCAAAGCCCCCAGGGCTGCTGAAGGGGAACAACCCCCACCCCACACCAGGCAAGCCCAGAGCAGCCACTGGGCACCCCGCCCCTGTCTCCTCCCCATCCCGCAGGGCTCGGCGGCTAGACATCCAAGCCCATAACCCTGGGTGGGAACTGAGCCTCCCTGCCACCTCGTTAGCTCTGCTCTGGTGGGACTGGGGCCTGGAACCTGTCCTCTGACTGGCGGTGGGACAGGTCAGTCCGCAGCCGCCCCTCCCCTGCAGGCCCCGCCCCCGCAGCCGGGCCCCGCCCCTCCCCTGCAGGCCCCGCCCCCGCAGCCGGGCCCCGCCCGCGCCTCACCTCTGTTGGGCCTCCAGAT
Organism: Bos taurus; assembly: GCF_002263795.3. NCBI lineage: Eukaryota > Metazoa > Chordata > Mammalia > Artiodactyla > Bovidae > Bos > Bos taurus. The sequence continues at coordinate 537,564 of NC_037352.1, read as the reverse complement.
CTTCTCCATGCCATGCCGCATGAGCACGATGCGGGACAGCTCAGTGAAGGACTCAATGACGTTGAAGTTGCACAGCGGGCTGACCTCGAAGAAGGTCATGCAGTTCTTCTCCGCGTAGGCGCGCGCCTGCTCTGTTGGGACTTGCCGCTTGAAGGCTAGATGCAGCCGGTTCCCCACCAGGATCCGGGGGACTCCGGGTGCGTGCTAGGAGGTGTGCAGGACTCAGCAGACGTGCAGTGGCAGGATGCCCCTCTGCACCCACCCCCAGCCCCCAGCTCGCAGGGCGGCCCTCCATCGATTCCGTGCTGAGGGGCCCCTGGGGGCCCAGAACCCCAACCCGTGGTGCCACTGCAGCCAGCGGCCAGCGGCTGGGGACGCACAGAACCTGGGCATGGGAGGCGCTGCAAGTGGGGGCCACAGAGGCTCCCTTTGCAAGTGGGGGATGTCGGCCCACATGCCAGGGATGGGTGTGGCCCTGGAAGGGGGTCTGGGGGAGTACACCTACCTCGTCGATCTCTTTGATCCACCGGTCAATGCCGTCGAAGGACCAGCGGTTGGTGATGTCATACACCAGCAGGATTCCCTGCAAGGCAAGTGAGGGTCTTACGAGGTCCAGGTTCCCACGGATGACGGGGTCTTGTTCAGGCTCTGCCCCGTAGCCCTCCGTCCCCATACGGGCAGGGCCGGGGCGCTCAGGCACCAGCCAAGCTGTCAGGTGGACACGCAGTTCACCCAACAGGCGGCGATGTGGAAAATGAGCTCTGAACCTTCCTCCTGCATTTAAGGGGAGCTCTGTGCACAGGGCTCAGCTAGCCCGACCTGTCTCCTCACCGTGGCATGCCCTGTCCACCGTCTGGCTGGGGGCCATCTGACTGTCAGGGACCTCAAGGGTTCGGTACTGCCTCCCTCCACGTGGGGAATCTGCTGGGATAGAACTGTAGTTTTTCCATATCTTTCCTCAAGCACACGTGCTACCCTACGTCGTCTAACAGTCACTCCACCTGAGAACGGCAGGCGCACAGGACTGCAGTGTGGGGCACTCTTCCTGGGGAACCAGGGGGTGCTGAACAGAGGTGTTTCTGAGCGGTTCCACCCACACTTGCAGGGGACGTGAGTCCGGGAGCAGCTGCCCCAAGACCTCCGCACAGAGGCTCTGCTGCGGGGACTTCCCTACCACAGCCCTCGGAGACTGCTACTCCGCCTGCCTGGTGGCAACCTCTCATGAGCCTCAGGGCCCCGGGGTCACCCCTGTCTCTGGCCTCATGTTCCACCCCGAAACAGGCTCTGTGAGAACCCACCCACCAGCATGGCTCACGCCCTCCCTGTGCAGGGAGTAGCCTTCATCTAGCCCACGTCTCCGTCACACACCAGGAAGGGGAGAGTGTAGCTGTGATGGAGGGCACCCTCCATCTCAAAATGAGGAATTCTGAAGCCTTTCCCCTTGAAACTGTGCTTCGAATTCTGGCAGATGAGGTCCTGCTAAGGAGCAGGTGGAGACCGCTTTCACCCCGGCCGGGGTGGGGTGGGGGATGGAAAGCCTGTGCAGGGCAGGGCGGAGCTGCCTGCAGGGGACACGCTGGGCCTGGAGGGGAGCCGCCCGCTGTGGGGGGATGACAGAGTCCACCAAAAGGCACATGGACCAAGGGCTGGGCCATCCGCGTCGAGTCTTTACAGATACTCAACATAGAACTGCTCATAAAACAAACATCAACAAACTAAACATGCGGTCCCCAGGCCCCCAGGCGGGCAGGGTGCACTTGCGCTCACCCACACTGCTCATGGGCACCACAGACATCGAGGGGACAAACACGGACCCGATGCCATACACGGGCAGTTTTAGAGAACAGAAATACAAACACACCACACAGAACAGGCTTCCACAGACGTGACCACCCGTGGAAGGGCTGGACGGGGACTTATTTCCTTGCTTACGCTTCCTGTGTGATGTTTATTTTTTGATTCAAGCATCTTTATTAACCTATCAATGTTACATTTTACACATAATATAAAAAGGGATCTACATTAGTACATCATGTTAATAAAGCAGTGCTCCAAAGTGACCAAGAAGCTGGGGAGGGAAAGAAATTTTCATTTTGGTCTTTTTCTTTCCACTCCAGCAAATTATACTTTCAATTAACAGCAACAAGGGTATCTTAAAAATGCTCTGCTCATTACATTTCTGTGCCTCACTGCAAATTAAGAGTAGCACTTGAGCCTTTCGGCATGTGACTGAGTCTTCACTGACAGCCCCGTCCAGGCTGGGTGCAGCCCTGGTCAGAGGGAGCACAGACGCGTGACCTCCGGGGTCCTTCAGGAGGGGGACACCTCCTCTGGGGCTGTCAGGCCCCCATCTGGCCTGGAGCCACACCAGGGCGAGAGGCAGGGGCTGCCATGCAACAAAAGGCCTGGTCGTGCCAGTCTGCAGGGTAACTGCTGAGGTGGAGGTGAGCCAGCAGCCACTGAGGCCGACCAGCAAAGGCCAGAGCTGGGCCTGGCACACTGGCCACACAGCCCGAGGACTGCTGAGGCTGTGGGGGCCCACGTGCTGACCACGGCCAAAGGCTGAACTCCACCCTGCTGTGGGCACAGCTGCCCTGAGCTCCGACCAGCCTGACCTGAGCTCCCGGCGGCCAGCAGGGTGAGGCAGCAGTACTGGGAGTGCTCCCGATGGCCGCCGGCTGGAGTCCTGAAACCGGTGTATCCGTTAAGCCAGATGCCAACAGGACATTTTCAGTGATTTCGTCCTGGCTTGTTAAAGCATCAGAAGCTGACTGCCGTGCTCCAGAACCTGAGCGGACCGTGCTCAGGGAGCACCGGGAGCAGTGGCGCTCTTCCACCACCACACCCTACTCCCGGGGCGCCTCTGGGTGGTCCTGGTTGCCAAGCCATCCAATGCACAGTGCACGCTATTTCCAAGTCCCACCGGTTCTTGCCGAAGGTCTCACCCAACCTGACTCAAGGGGTATTGGCCGGCTGTGAGCAAACACTCTGCTTTGGTTTCCTGCCATGCAAGGGCAAGGTCAGCACTACCAGATCTGCAGCAAGACCCCCATCTCCACGCTTCTGTCTCCTTGTAACTCCGTCAGCACTAATCCATCCTAAGTGTCATCTTCATCACGAACGGGAATCCGCAGACATCCTCCCCCAGTGGAGCTTTGATGATGGCTTCCCACTCAGTCCACCTGCCCATTCCAGGAGATTCCATATATGAAACTCCAGAGGCGCCCCCCTGGTGGTCCAGGACCTCAGTCTCCCAACGCAGGGGGCCTAGGCTCCAGCCCTGGTCAGGGACCCAGGTCCCACAAGGCGCATCTCACAGACAGCTCACCTCACTGGCAGCTCGAGCGGGCCCCAGCCAATCGCACAGACCCACCAAGCCAGTGCAGGCAGGTGGGGAAGAAGAGGGGACCCGTAACGTTTAAAAGCTCGAGCAAATGGAGAGAAGCCCATCTCTTGGGTTCAGGCTCAAGTGCACCCCAAGGCTGTTGAAGAGCCTCTGGCTGGTCTCCTAGCTGGCGCCAGTCTCTGCCTACCACCGCCACCCGTGTCCGCCAGGTCAGGCTAATGACAGAAAGGTCACAGGACGAAGGACAGCGAGACGGCCAAACTGTGGGCAGGGACCAAAGGGACCACAGACTTGGCAGGAAAGACACTTGGGACTGAGCACAGGTGGCTTCCTTGAGACCCCAAAATGAGGTTTCTGGTCACCAGGACCCCTCCAAAGGACCCCCAAGTCAGCTGTGACCTCAGAGAGCCACAGGAGTGGCAAAGACATTCTTACTGTATTCTCCCCTTTTCTCTTAACTTTGGCTCAGCTTCTTAAAACTGAGTAAGCCTCCATGGTAGAGACAGAGGCTCTGGTCCTGCCCCCGCCCCAGTTACCTGCTGCTGTCTTTCAGGCGCCCAGAGGCATCTCCTAACCCACAGAGGGTCCTGGTGCAAACCGCCCAGCACACCAGGGCCCTTCCCCACAGCAGCCACGCTCTTGCACCAGGCTGGTCAGCGGGCGCGGCTGCTGGGTCACAGGTGACACACCTCATTTTGTTACAAACATTGGCAGCGAGCCTCTGAGCACACACGGGTGACTCGAGCTGCGAGAGAAAACCTCCCAGGTGTGGGTGGGCGTGTGCACCCTTGTTGCCAAGGTAGTTTATTGAGCTTACACACCAAAAAACGTAGGCATTTCAGGTGTGACCTGTTCAATGAGTTTGGACAAACACACACTTGTGCAATCACCACCTGACCAAGGTTGGAGGGCGGCTTTTACCAGTGAGTGTGGGCTGAGTCACGCGGTTGTGGTACAGCGGCCAAGGAACCACAGGCTGTGGCTGAACGCCCCTGCCCACGCCCCACGGCGCGAGCACAGCTCTGCCCAGAAACCACCGCGTGGACGAGGGGAGCAGATGAACTGCATACACCCCACCCAGGCTGGTGTCCTACTTGGCACTTGCTGGAAGGGCGCATGTGCCCAGACCACTCACCTGTCTCCAGGAGACCAGCGCCTGGCTGAGCTCCCCTTGGTGCTAACCCAGCTGATCCCAAGCCCCAGCTCAACAGGACGCTGCCGTCCCCGGCTCCCCCCACACGCCCAGCCCATGGGAACTGGCACAGGGGACCACGGTCCCCCACGCAGGGAGCGCTGGCCGCCTGGGCCACAAGTGGCCACCTCAGACCTCAGCAACGGAAACAAGGGTCACAAGTCAGGAGACCTGAGACAGAGAGGGCCTCCCAGGAAGAGACACATGAGTGCAGCCAGGGCTGCGTCGGCGGCTGTGGGGCCCGGGTGCCTGTGAGGCCTCCGGGGACTGCACCAGGGCAGGAGGGCGACAGGACAGACAGGACCTGGGGAGGAGCAGCTGCTGATCGCACCCCGGGCCCCACGGGCCACGCTGCAGCCAGCGTGGGGCATCGACCAGGCAGGAGACCTGAGGTCAGCTTCCCAGTTGGAGACCCACCCCCACCCGCCACCCGGGCCGGAGACACACTCAGGATCCACGACTGGTTCCTCCAGCCCAGAAGCAACAGAAGCCTCCGGAACTAGCACAGTCAGCATGAGTGACACGTCCACGCCCGTTGCCCTGCAGAGAAGTGGACACGGAACGCGCTCCCCTCCCCAGGTCCCCGCAGGTGAGCCCTCAGCCAACCTGCCTACGCCCGTCCCAGAGGAGTTGGCCTGCATTCAGGGGCCCCCAGGGCCTCCTTGCTGTTCCCCGATCGCCCTATCCCCATAAACCGAGGTAACTACCCACCCCCCACCTCATTTCCTGTTTTATTGAAAGAGTAGCAATGGGTGCATCGTAAAAATTGGGAAACATTCAAAAGCAACGGGAAGAACAAAGACCTCGTCAAGAAGCCTGTGGTCTCAGGCCCAACACCCGTTCCCCCGTGCACGAGTAGACTCCCCGTCAGACCCCCCCACAGAAGAGGTCTCCTGGGCGCCCGCGCTCTCCCGCGGTCCTGGGCTGTGGGGAGGCCCCCGCACCCTTGTGTCTGCGCTGGTGCCAGCCAGTCTGCGGGCTGCCGGCTCTGACCGTCTGGGAGCAGCCGCTCCAGGTGGGACCGCCAGGCTAAGCAGGTCGGCAGCAGCACCCTTGCTCGCACCTTGGTGGAGGCCTGCACAGCCAGGAGCCCCGCCATGGGGCTATCCACCACACGCCCAGCCGCAGTAGGGAGCGGCGCTCCGGACGCTCCTGAGAGGCACCTGCAAACGTGTCAGCTCCTGCTCACCAAGCAGAGGAGGCCCAGCCTGCACTGTCCAGTCCACCATCGGGGGGCACGCCCCACCTGGTCAGAGCCTGGGCCCCCCACAGGTCCCCTGAAGCCAGTCCCCTCATGAAGGCAGCGAGTGGGCAGCTGGTCTATTCACACAACTGCTGCTTCCCTCCGTGCAGCCTCAAATCTCACACTGACGGCTGGCACACAGGCCACCAGGAGATGCCCAGGACAAACAGGGATGAGCAGGGCCCCAGGAGCCCCCGCACTGCACACAGCCCAGCCTCGGAGCTCCTCCCTGCAGGCCCACCACCACAACCCGTGTCCGCCCTCTGGCATCTACAGCAGCCCTTCCCACAGGGCTGGCCCCGAGCCCACAGCTGCCGCGCCCTGCACAGGGTGCCACAGCCCTGCAGACCCCATGGAGGATGGCCGTGCAGGTCTTACCTGTGCGCCCCGCGAGTAGGACCTGAAGATGGTGCAGAACCGGCCCTGGCCCGAGGTGTCCCTGAAACAAAGTGGGGGGATGCGACCCATGGGAGCCCACCTGCATGAAGGACCCCGCCCCTCCCGCTCTGCATGTGCCCTGCAGACCTCCTTGGCCTGGACACTCCAGAAGACTGCCCTGTGGGGCTGGAGAACTCAAGTGCGGGGGAAGTCACACATCAACTGCGAGGGTCTCCAAACGCCCTCAATGTGGAATCTGGTAGTGACAAGGAGGGAAGGGCCGGGGCCCCCTGGAAACACGTCTTTATGGGCAAAAGGGAGCCAGGCTCTGCCAGGACAGGCAGCCCTGACCTTCTGGTCTCTGCGTCACATGCGGTCCCGTGTCTACACGGCTGCTATACTGGTGGTTTCCTTAAGGACCCGACTGACTTCACCCCGCTCCCTGGCCCCGGCAACAAGGGAAGCACAGCAGCCCCCGCCCAGGCGTCTCGGCGCGCAGCCCGACTCACCAGAGCTCCAGCTTGACCCGCCGGCCGTCCAGCAGGATGGTGGTTGTCTTGTAGTCTATCCCTGCGATGAAGCAGAGCGCGGGTGAGAGACTCGCCTGACCAGGACCCGGTCTCTGCGGCCCAGAGGAGACAGGGCTGCAGCTGGGGAGCCCAGTGGCTCCTGTCATCCCAGGGGCCCAAGGGGGTGCCAACGCGCCAGCCAAAGGGAGGGTGGTTGGCCTCAGCGCTGGCCACGTCACACGCTTCTCAGAGCTAATGGGTTTCTGAGCTCCTGGGCTCACCCACCACCCAGGTGCTGACAACTGGAGTGTGCCTGGAGCACTGTTAATGACAAAGCGGCATCTGAAATGCTTCTTCTCTGGAAAGCTCTCAAAGAACCTCTGCTGGCCACGTCTTTACTTTTCATTTTTTGAATACTTTAAAAATTGAAGTATAGTTGAATTACAATTGCTTCAGCTATACCGCAAAGCGATTCAGTTTTATACGGTTATCTATTCTTTTTCAGATTCTTCTGTCATAGGTTCTTAGAACATACTGAATTTAGTTTCTGATGTTATACAGCAGTTCCCTGTTTATTACTTTCTCATACTTTCATGCGGAAAAAGCTAAACAAGTCCCGTCCCTGGCAGGGGCAGGGACAGTGATGGACGCATCGCCTTACACCAAGATCTTCAACTGGTGTCCGAAAAGCTGGGTCCTTCGTCCTCCTCCCTGGAGCCTTAGGCATCCAGGTTCTCGACTGTTCACGACACCTGTTCCAGGGAGGCTTGGAAATGGGCATTTTCCATGCAGACTCTGCACGTGGGCAGACTCCACCACAGCGCTGCACGAAGGGCCCGAGGGCCTTCCACCCCACTCACTGCTGGCCACATGTCAAAGCCTGGCTCCCACCCATCAAGACACTCATCAGAAGGAAAACGTAATCCACAAAATGGGACATGATAAATACTTGCAAATCACGTATCTGAAAAAGGACCAGTATTCAGAAAACATAAAGAAATCTTAAAACTCAACAAAAAGAATCCAGTTAAAAAGTGGACCAAAGACTTAAAGAGATGTTTCTCCAAAGAAGATATGCAAATAGCTAATAATCACATGAACTAGGGAAATGCAGATCAAAGCCGTATGAGACACCGCATCACACCCATCAGATAGTTATTATCAAAAAAGCAGAAAACAAGCAGTGTTGGTGAGGATGCAGAGGAACTGGAACCCGTGAGCACTGCTGGTGGGGCTGGAAGATGGCGCCGCCAGCGGGGACAGCACGGCGCTCCCTCAGAATTAAACTCAGAGTCGCCAAGGAATCCAGAACATCCATCCAACATGTACGTGTCGCACACGCATGCTTACGGCAGCATTATTCACGACAGCTAAAGGACGGACACAACCCCAGTCTCTAAAGATGAAAGAATGAATCAGCAAAACGCGGTCCATCTGTACAACAGAGTATCATCCCACCTCAGAGAGGAAGGAGAGTCTGACACATGCTGCAACGGGAATGAACACTCAGTAAAACGAGCCGGACACAAGACAAGCACTGCCTGACCCCTTCTGCGAGGTCCCTGGAGCGTGAGCCTCAGACGAAGACTGGACGGAGAGAGGCCGCCTAGGACCGGAGGCGTGGGGGAAGAGGTGCTCAGCGGGGAGTCCCAGCTGGGAAAGTGGAAAAGCTCTGGAGGTGCTGGGAGGGCGACTGAACTGTACACCTAAAAGACTTAAAATGATAAATTTTACGTGGCCTATATTTAGCCACAATTTTTTTCAAGACGGAAGAGAAGATTCTTCCACACGCACTCTCGAGCTAAAGAAACACAGAACTCGGGTGTCTCCACCGTCTTTCCTGTGCATTCACCTCCCCTCAACTGTCTGCCGACAACCCACTTTTTTAGGTGGGAACTCCTGGAATTCTCTGTCAAACGCGGAGCTCAGATTTGGCCCTGGACACCTTAGAGGGTCCGGGCTCTCCGGCTGCGTGAGCCAGACCCTATGAAGACAGTGCTGGACACAGCGATCCCGGGAAGGCCACAGACGCCCACGGCCCACGCTCCAGACAGTCACCTCTGTGGGTGCTCAGCCCAGTGGGTGCTGGCCATGGGGACCCACCCTGAGGCCGCCCCCGCGAAAGGACTGTGGCCAGTGGACCAGGGCCCGGGGGGCCAGCCTGGAGTTGCAGGGAGGAGCGGGCACCCAGGGAGGGCCCAGGAGGAAGCAGGGCACAGGAAGCCACTGGGGAGCACGCCAGCCTCTGTGGCCCTGGGGCAGTGCACACGGGCACCTCGCCCACCCCCCGCCTGAGCCCGCCCAACTCCTTACTCAGGACTTCAACTCCAAAGAGGACGGCCAGCACCCAGCCTTCAGGGCCTCTGCTCAAAGCGCTGCCAGATGCCACAGAGGGCCCTGTGCGGACAGGCTCGCAGAGCTGGGCACAGGCACCGCAGAGGGACCAGCTCCGCCTTCCCTGCAGCACCGCCTCCACGCACAGCGGCTGGGCCAGACGGCCCACGGACGGGAACCAGTGGGACTCCCACCCAGGAGCCCGCCCCAGGGCCGGAGGATCCTCAGGGCAGACAGCGGGGTCCAGCTGAAAATGGCCAGGGGCCCAGCTCTGCAGAAGACACAGGAAGCCGGCAGACTGACACACTCCCTCGGAGGTTCTAAACAACCTCAAGGAGGGGCTTCCCTGGCGGCCCAGGGGCTAGGACGCTGTGTTTGTACGGCAGGGGTGGGGGTCCCATATCCCTCCGGGGACTAAGATCCCACGAACCACACAGCGTGGTTAAAATACATCTCAAGTGTGCTCTTCAAGCTCACCCTGCCGCTCACCCACCCACCCGCCAAACCTGGGCAGAAACGTACAGTGTGCGTAACAGACTCAGAAAACCCAGACACTTGAGTGCAAAGGGAGGCCCACCCGCAGAGGCAGCACCTCCTGCAGGGACAGCGCTAGACCTCACGGCTTCCCAGCCCGGACCCCCTCTGTGGCCTCAGGACCTGTCCCAGCAGAACTGCAGTCCCCCGCCCATCCTCGAGGACCAGCAGCTTCATGGGATGCATGTAACACCTGGTGGGCACAGAACACCACCAGTCCCAGCTGACAAGACGACTGCCCAGCGCACACAGAGGCAGGGCAAGGGCACCTCACACACGGGGAGGAGTCCCCACAGGACCTGGCCAGGGGCCTGGGACTGCAGACACTCCTCCAATGGACACAGGGCTCAGGAGGCCGCTGGGGGCCAGAGCAGGCCGGCTGTGTCCCCATTGGCCCCTGGCTGCCCAGGCTTCAGCTCTGCGCCTCCTAAACGGCCAGCCCCTCTCTCCTGGGGGCTCACGGGACGTCTGCCTGCTGCTCCCCGGGGCTTCTGAGGGGGCGCAGTTCACCTGACGCGGTGGCCTTCTGCATGCCTCACTCCGCCAGGCCCCAGCCACCACGCGCAGCCCTGAGCCAGGAACTGCAGCCTGAGCGTCGACTTCCACCCCGCGCCCCCGCTGCGGCCGGGTGTTCACAGCTGAGACCCCACCTTAACATCGCGTAGGGTCCGACATTTCACAAGGATGTTTCCACTTTATGAATCACATACGTCTGTGGCTTGTTCAGAATCTGAACGAGAACTGTTCACCATCTCAAAAATAATCGCGTCATGCACAGTGACACCGTCACCAGGTCCATTTTCACCGTCACCTTCTCAGCGTTGCATGGCTGTCCCCAGGCACTGACTCACTCGGCCACAACCACCTTACGACTCCGCCCGCGCCCCTTTGTCCTGCTCCACGTTACGGACGTGTGTGCCGTAGCGACGAGTGTGGGCAGAGCAGGTGATCCACTAGTTCCACTCCTTTTCAGGACAGTCAAGGGGATGCTGCAGAGACCTGTCCGGGAGGGCCGACGCCTGGGACCCCGCGTCCCCTGGCCCACGGGACCCGCCCGGCAGGGAGGCGCACAGCCCGGGAGGCAGGGATGCGACAGGAACTGCCCGGCACCGACGCTTCCGCCCTCCCCAGAGGTGCTCAGAGCAGGGCTGGGAGGAGGAGGCAGGTCGCTCAGGTCCCATCCTGGCAGGTGCCCACGTCCTGGTGATCAGGGAGTCTATCGGGCACCCCTTAGGCCCTGATAGCCAGTGCACCAGGGGCTGGGACTACGTGCACGGATACACAGGAGGAAGGCCAGGGGGCCCCAGCCAGCAGGAGGAGCCCCCCGCGGCCCCAGGGCCCTCCTGTGGAGGACGGCCTGGTGCGGGGTTCGCCTCCCTCGGGCCCTTCTCCCCGCAGTGCAGCAGGCAATCCTCCCTTGGGACCCACATTTCCCACACCTGCGGGCACAGATGCAGGACAAAAGACCTTGAGAAAACCCACCTTCGCTCGAGCCCTGGGAAATAACAAGGTCAGCAGGGTGAAAGGGACAAGCAGCATCAGTTCTCAGCTTTAGCCTGCGCACCAACCAAGTCCGTGGGTGTTCAGAAGCCCAGGGTTCTGCCCTCCCTGGGAGCAACAGCTTTCAGGAGCAAGACCACCAGGCACAGCCTGCCTGACCCCTGGGGGATGGGGGGCATTTCCCATGCACCGGTCCAGGCTAAACTCAGACCCGTCTGCAGGACCGCCAAGGAGGGGTGCCCCACCCACAAAACAACCTGCCAGCCCTGCTTCCATCTGAACTTTAGTCTTTACAGAGGAATCGGCAGCTCTAGTGTATATCCACCGAGGCACTTCCCAACAAGATGAAAAGCCACAGGACAACTTGTTAAAAATTCATAACAGTGAGAAAAAAACAAGTGACGAAGACTGGGTTAAGAACGAAAGAGAAAATGCTGATCAATGCCTTCCCTTGCGCCTGACACGGGCGCACAGCTCCCGGGCATGGAGGGGCTGCTGTCACCCTGCCATCCCTGCACGGGAGGAGCTGGTCTCCCAGCACGGCCCCCAGAGCCCTGCTCCCCTCCTGGACCCAACATGATGCCAACGCCCAGCGTCAGGGTGCTGCCCCAAACCCAGACAGGCAGCCGCTGCTCCTCAGAGCTACTCCTTAGGGAGGGAAAACCAGATATCGCCAAGTTCCCAGAGACAGACAAAGGCAAAAAAGGCCTAGGTCCTTGCGGAACCAGAAACAGCGTTCAGCAACAGCGGCAGACGTGCAGAAGTGCTGGGGGCCGCACATGGCACTGCAGGCAGCGCCAGGCCAAGCGGTCCTCCTGACACACCTGACCAGCCCTTGCACACCCTCTCCCCGGGGGCGGGGGGGACAGCAAGGCCTCTCTCTGCCACGTGTGCCTCCTTCCAGGGCACGCGGGGGGCAGAGGAGGGTCTCCCGCAGTGTGGCGGGCCCTCACAGGCAGGCACAGGCCTCAGTCCTCCCGAGAGTGATGGCGGTCAAACCTGGTTTCTGCTCCTCAGAGAAAGGCCCAGTGACGATGGCCACTCCACGATCACACTGCACAGACAGCCCTGCGGCTCCGTGAAGCAGGAGGCTCCTGGTGAGAGGCCTGTGCCCTGGAACGGAGGCCGGGCACCACCGCTGACAACACTCAAGTTCAGCGGGCCTTCGGCCTGGCCCACGAGTGCGCAGAGCCCCCGAGGCCCAGATTCCTGCCCCACAGACACGTGCATGGTGCTTTGTGGTCGGTTCGGAGCTGAAACAATTCCACAGTCTGGGACTCATGGACAGCAGACATTTATCCCCCACTGTCTGGAGCCCGGGAGAGCACTCAGCACGGGGGATCCAGCATCTTTGGGGGTGGCTGCCCACCATGTCCTTGGGCGGAGGTGGCGAGGGAGCCCTCCTGACCAGATCACCTACCGAAGGCCCCACCTCCTAACACCATCTCTGGAGTCAGGTGTGAGCATGTCAATTGCGGAACGCCCGCCCAGTGCTGGCAGGGGCAGAAACACGGACGTGCGCTCCGCTGACCAGCCTGCAAAAGCCGACCAACACCAACAACCCAAAGACTCTTCCATAGGGCTGTGTGGTCCTAGTCCTGGAACCTGAGGACACGCTTCCCACAGGGCGAAGGGCTTGGCCGACACGATGGGTCCCGGGCCTCAAGAGGGAGAGGACCCCAGGCTCCCCAGCCCGATGTCATCACAAGTCCTCAGAGGTGGGCACCCCTGGCCAGTGAGTCTGACAGATGCGATGGAAGGAGGGCCCTGCCCTGGCTCTCAGAGTGGAAAGGGGGACCTGGTGAGGAGCGCAGGTGACCCTGAGGGGCTGGGACAGCCCTCTGTCCACAGCAAAGGAACAGGGACTCAGCCCCATCTGACTGACTGCTGCGCCTGCAGAGCAGCAAGATGGCGAGTGACGGCAGAGGGAGCGGCCGGGGGACAGGCGACCGTGGCAGTGGTCTCAGGGAGTGCCCAGGGGATGGGTGACCAGGGTGGTGGTCTCAGGGAGCGGCCGGGGAATGGGTGACCACGGTGGAGGTCTCAAGGAGTGCCCGGAGGACAGGCGACCAGGGCGGTGGTCTCAGGGAGTGGCCGGGGGACGGGTGACTGGGGCGGAGGTCTCAGGGAGCGGCTGGGGGACGGGTGACCGGGGCGGTGGTCTCAGGGAGCGGCTGGGGGATGGGTGACCGGGGCAGTGGTCTCAGGGAGCGCCCGGGGAACAGGTGACCGGGGTGGGGGTCCCAGAGAGTGCCCAGGGGACGGGCAACCGGGGTGGGGGTCTCAGGGAGTGTCTGGGGGATGGAAGATCAGGGCCGGGGTCTCAGGGGACGGCTGACCACAGCGGGGGTCTCAGGGAGTGCCCGGTGGGTGACCAGGGCGGGGGTCTCAGGGAGTGCCCAGGGGACGGGCGACCGGGGCGGGAGTCTCAGGAAGCGCCCAGGGGATGGGTGACCGGGGTGGGGGTTTCAGGGAGCGCCCGGGGGAACGGATGACTGGGGCGGTGGTCTCAGGCCGTTTCTAGTAACAACTCGACAGGGTCTAAAACCCGCCTGCTGGGAGGATTTACCAGGAGGCGGCCCTCAGCACGGTGAGTGTGGAGTGCCCGCAGCCCTCACGCCCTCCCCGTCGGGCAGAAACTGCACGTCTGCTCTGGAAAGCTGCCGGGCGGTGCCCACCCCCAGCACTCACCGCACCCCTGACGGAAATACGCGTGCTCACTCGCCCAGACATATGTCAGAATCCGCACACCAGCACCCCTCAGGGTGACCCAGACATGGAAACCCGCTGGTTGAAATGAGAAGACAAGAGAGGCCAAGTCGTACAGCTCCGCTTACAGAAGTTCAGGCAGGAGAAGCTGGCCGGAGGGGACGCGGGGTGGGGCAGCTGGGGCCTGAATCATACCATGATCAGGGCCACTCGCTGATCTGCTGACCACAGCAGATCTGCCCTTCTCCGGCGGCGCAGGGTCGGAACCACAGGTGCAGGCGGCAGCCCGTCACAGGCCTGGAGGGGACAGAGCGGATGCCCTTGCACACGGGCACTCGGGCTGGGGAGGAGCTCCAAGGAGGTCATGGGCTGGCTCCTTTAACACCTTGAAAACCACATGAAACCAAATCAAAGCAAAAGCTTTCTGCTGTCAACGAAGAGCAAGCCATGTTTCACACACGAAACTTGTTATTTAAAAAAAACAACACAACACCCTACCGATAATCCCAAAACTCAAAGGTGACCATTAACGTTCTTGAGTGTTTCAGCCGATGATTCTGCCCTTTGTCTTACTTACACAGCCTTGACAAGATAACAAAGGCTTTCCTAACCACTGAATGTTCATTCACTATTTCTCCACACCAGCATTTTTAAAGGCTCCACAATATCTCACCCTACCACTTTCATATGTCCTTGCCAGACCTGTGGGCTGCTTCAAGTTTTTCATTTTTTTTTTTTTTTTTTTTTAAAGAAAAAAGCTTTGCTTTCCTGCAGATGTGCCCCTTAAATTCCTCAGGGTGGGTGCCTTACCACTCGCAGGAAGCGGGGCTCATCCACGTCTGGACACAAGTGGCTGCACGCCCGGCGGGAAAGCAAGCATCCTCTGACCTGGGCTGTGCTGAGCTCATGGGCGAGCACCCCATCCCGCTGCACCTCAGGGCTGAGCGTCTTCCCATGTCCTCCCCGTGAAGCCTACGTGTTGCCAAGTGCCAGAGAGGAAAACACTCCCAACTACGACAGCATGACCAAGTTGCTCCCATTGTTAAGGCATGTGGGTGCTGCTGATGCGGTCCAAGTCAAATCACCACAGCCCCATGGTGTGTGTGTATGCATGCGTGCACACCCGCAGCTGACAGGCCTCTGCAGCCACGTCACACCTGAGCCCTGTGTTCAGGGACACACCTCCCGCCCAAACTGCATCGGTGGGAAGATCAGAATCAGGCAGTTTGAGGACAGACATTGGACCCAGGAAGGTAGGGGCCAGACGGCGGGGAGGAGAGCACTGAGCCACCACAGCCCCGGGGCAGCACGGCCCGCAGGGCAGGCGCGGGTGGCCAGCAACGCTGCCACACTGCAGCACCCATGGCCCCCGCAGTGGCTTCTGGACCTGAACACGGAACCTCGGTGCCCCTCAGATGGACGTCTCTGCGTTCTCAGGCCTGCACACCCCATCTCATGCACCATCCCTCCCCATCCCTCCCAGAGAGGCGCGCACAACCCTCATCCGCAGGCACCCTCCCCACTTCGGACCAGGTGCTCCCCTGGAAGGGAAGGCGCAGCCGGCTGTCTGCTCAGCTCATGCCCCCAAGAACTGCCCTGGTCCCAGGACATCTGCCCACTGAGGATCCACGGTGCCGTGCTCAGTCTAACCCACAGAACACACCAGGTAGCCTTTTGGGCTCACAAACACATGTTTATCACCAGCCAAGATCTCTGTCCAGGGGCTTCCCAGGTGGTTCAGGGGTAAAGAATCTGCCTGCCAATGCAGGAGACCCGGGTTCAATCCCTGGGTCAGGAAGATCCCCCGGGGAAGGAAATGCTGGTAACCCACTCCAGTATTCTTGCCTGGAGAAGCCCATGGACAATGGAGCCTGGCAGACTACACTCCATGGGGTTGCAAAGAGTCGGACACAACTGAGCAACTAAGCCGCACAAAGACCTGTGTCCAGGGTTGGCACTGACTCCTTTGCACCTGCTGTGGGCAGAGAACCAGCCCACTCCCAGGGCTCGGGCCTTCCCCGCTCTGCTCTTCCGTCTGAGGACGGGCATCCTCTCTGCCATGCCCTCTGCACGCCTTGACTCAACTAGGCAGAGTCCACCCAAGATCCTGGAAGCCTGCCTGCCGAGCAGCCTCCCCGTGTGTGAGCACATCCCCTGAGCGCTCCTGGTGGTGCCCACCGCCCCCATCGGGGCCAGTCTCCCTCACCGTTGTTTCCGCCCCCCTGCTTCTGAAGGACGCATGTCCACAGCCAACGAGGGTCCGGACATTCCAACCTCCACAGAAGAAAATGGTCCACCATGGACACCAGAACCTGCTCATTACTACCAGATCCCGAACGTGACTGAGAAACCTCAGTTACCACCTTACACTCAAGAGTTCAAGTTCACCTTTCCTGCATGCCCAGTTGCTCAGTCCAGCTCTTTGTGACCCCGTGGACTGCAGTCCGCCAGCCTTCTCTATTGAATTTCCAGACAAGAATACAGGAGTCGGTGTCACTTCCTCCTTCAGGGGATCTTCCAGACCCAGGAATTGAACCTGTGTCTCCTGCCCTGGAAGGATTCTTTACCACTGTGCCACCTGGGAAGCTCAACTTCACTTTATTCACTTCTATTTCCCAGCTCGTTCCCAAAGGACTGACGAAGTCCAACTGCCCATCCTGAGAGTGACCTGCGCATGGTCTCTGACACCCGCACGCAGTTCCAGCGTGCTCTCCAGAGCGCCCAGGTCAGCATAGTCAGCCCAGCGCCACCTCCCCTCCCTCCCGCGTTCCTTCTGCAGCATGCTCCAGGTCAGGGTGCCGGACACTGACATCTTCCCCACATTCTCCAAGCGACCGAGGGATGATGTCCCAACTGATGTGGTCCTGGGCCCTGTGAAAGGTGTGTCCCCCGCACTAAGTACTGCCCATGCCCAAACCACGCAAGTGGCCACCTCTTCAGGGAGCAGCCACTGTGCACCTGGTCAATTCCTGGGCTGCACCGCAGATATGAAGAGCTGCAGTGGAGGACTGTGGTCATCGGGGAGAAGAGCCAGGCCCAGGCCCAGGGTGGAGATGCAGCCAAGGGTGCAAGCACAAGTGTGAGAAGGGCTTGCCGCTGCACTCTCACCCCAGAACCCGGCACCCGACAGAGGGAAGGCAACCCCGAAATCACTTAGCTCCAGACTGCGGTGCCCAGGAAAACACAAAGGAAGAGAAGAGACTGGGAGAGGTTGGGCGGTAACCATGAGCCCAGGGGTGCCATAGCAGGCTGCCCGCTGTGCCTCCCAGGCGCAAGTCTCCTGCCAACACTAGGGACAAGGCAACGGAGAAAAGAGCAGGGGGCACACCCCAGCACGACAGCTCCGGGTCGGCACTGAGGATGGAAACCAACCTCCAGCCCCAGGAACAGCTGGGCCTGTCCAGGGACGCGGCACCACACTGGGTCGCAGAAACAGAGAAATAACCATCAGGGCAGACCCCGGGCAGGCCACCCCTCAAACCAGCTCGCCCCTCCGGCCCCTCCATCTCTTTCCTTCCCTCCCCCACACCCCAGGTTCAAAGGAGGCACACACTCAGCAGCACTGACACCAGGAGCAGACAGTGAGGACGGAGCTGTGCCTTTTCTCCAGCTTCCCAGGACATGGGTGCGTCACGACGATGTGTCTTCCCGCTACCCCTAACCCTGAAGACTGTGGGAGCCAGGGTGCCAAGGGCGGAACTGCCCTCTGTGAACGGGCAGGGCCCGAGGGGCGGCAGAAGGCTTCCAAGCACTGGACCCAGTAGTGTGGACAGTGTGGGAGCGGAGTCTGTGGAGCCCTGGGGAGAAGACGCTGGGCCGCCGGCGCCTCCCGCCAGCTGCCTCTGTGCCAGCAACTCCCAGCTGCCTCTGTGCCAGCAACTCCCAGCGGCCGGTCCACAGGAGCCAAGTCTTGCCACAGGCACGGACCCTTCCTCTGGCCCCATGGCGGGGTGTTAGCAGAAAGGAATCTGAGCTCCCAGGGAGCGGGGATCGAGAGGACCACCCGCGAGAGGCTTCCTTCACCGTTTCTGGCTGACCCGCACTGGCCCAGGCCACTGGGAGTCCCTGAGTCCCTGCCGTCTCCACGCCTCAGGCAGCGCTCCGCCTGTCACAGGAAGGAGGCGGGTCCCCTCTCCACCTGTGGCTGTGTCCCCAGTGCTCACCACACCCGGCAGGAGGACCCTCGGCAGCAGAGGTCTCGTCCGAGAAAACCTCTGTTGCTCTGATGGCGCCCTGGCCTCGGGATCTGCCGGATACGCACCACCAGCCTCCTGGGCATCGGCTCCGGGAAGGTGACTCAAGAGTCCACCATCCGCGCCTGGAGACACCCAGCAGTGGCGGTGGTGGCCTCCCGCTGGCCCTCTTGCCCTTAAAACGAACCCAGGGCCCTACTCTCGCTGAGGCTGGGAGCATGTGCTCGGGGAGGTGGGACAGACCTCAGCAGGGGGGGCCCGGCCAGCCCAGGTAGCCCTACGACCCTGACAGTTCTGAAAGGAAAGGATGGAGGAGCAGCGTCCACAGTCTTAGCCGCCACAGGCCAACAGGATAGTAAACAGCCTCCGCAAGAACCCAAGACACAAAGAGTGTGGAGGACGAGGACGCCAAGAAGCAGAATTCCTCAGGAAAGCCAGCCTTGCCGGGAGCACGAAGGTCCCGGGGAAGGAGCGCCAGAGCCTGGGAGGGGCCGCGCTGCCCCGTCAACCGCGGACGCTGAGAGAAGCCCAGGCAGGTGCCAGCGATGCCTACGTGCCGTGTTTGGGCCACAGGTCCGGGAACGTGGACAGAACGTTTAATCCCGTCAGGAGCGCGCGTTTTCCTCCTGCACAAGGTGCTGATGCTCGGAGCCCGGAGCCCGGAGCCAACCGCCTTCCTCTGAGGACGCCCAGGTGTGCACACCTGGAGCGGCCGCGCGGCCAAAGCAAGGCCCTTCTTCCTCGGAGGCCCGAGACCAAGCCTCCGCCCCAGAGACGCCGCGGGCCGCGGCGGGCCCCGGGGAGCTAGGGCGCTGATCCCCGGCCCCCGCCCGGCGCCGGCCCGCGGCCAGGCAGACGCAGGTCGCCGGGCGGCGTCAGGTGCCGGCTTACCGTTGCTGTAGGCGTACGGGGACTCGGCCGCGCCGTCCTGCAAGCTCTCCAGGATCTCGCCCTTGCCCACGTCGCTGTCGCCCACCAGCAGGAACTTGAGCAGGTAGTCGTAGCTCTTGACCGGGCTGCCCTGCGTGCCCATCGTCGCTCACGCGCGCGCGGGCCTCGCCCGCATTCCCACGGCGCCGCGGAGCCCGGCGGCGGAGGCCTCCGGCCGACCTGCGGGCGCCGGCGCGGATGAGTGGGGCTAGGGGACGGCGAGGCCGCCCAGCCCACACCTGCTCCACCGCCCCCGCCGGGCCTCTCCTCTCCTCGCCTCAGCGTCGCCGCCGCCCCGCCGCTTCCCGCAAGGCGCCGCTCAGCCCCGCCGCCCCGCCCCGCCCCGCGCGCCGCCATTGGTCGTCCGTCATCCCCCTTCCCACGGCCATTGGCCGGCGGCCACGTCCTTCAGCACCACGGGCGCCCCCAGCCCCTGCCCCCGCTTCCCAGACTTCGCCGCGAGACCTTCGCGCGCCCCGCCCCGCCGCCGCCCCGCCCCCGCGCCGTCGGTCATGCCCCGCCCCCTCCCCGCGGCCATTAGCCCGAGCGCAGGTCCATCACAGATGCCCCGCCCCACCGCTTCCCAGGCCGCGCGGAGAAGCCCGCAGATGCCCCGCCCCGCCGCCGCCGCGCCCCGCCTTCCCGCCGTCGCCATTGGCCCTCTGCCGCCCGCTTTCCCGGAAGCACTGGTCCGCCTGCACGTCCGTCACAGCCCCGCCGTCCCCGCTGCGTCCCACAGAGCATCGCGGACTCACCGGCAACCCTACCCCGCGCTACCACGGCTCCTCGGCCCGCCCTCCACTTCGCCACTGGCCGCCGCTGCAGCAACCCTCCCACAGCAACTGGACCACCCGCACATTGGTCTCGGCCTCTGAGCCCGCCCCCCTTCCGAGATGCTCACCAATCAGGAGCCTGGAGCTCCAGGTTGTTTGCATACGCCCCTCCTTCCGCGTACGGAGCAGGACGGCGGCCGTCCCCAAGACGGGGTGAGGCGGCTAGGCGCGGGAAGACTGGGGTCTCGGGAAAGTCGCGGCCGCTGCCCCCACGAAAACCTCGGACGGGACGGAGCGGCCCGTTTGCTTCAGCGCCCTCGGAAGCTGCACTCTTCGACAAGGGGGCGTGGCGCGGAGAGGAGAGCCAATCGGCGCTCGGAGTGGCCTCGGGAGGCGGGACTTCCGCTCCCGCGTGGGCGCCGGGGCGGTGAAGTATGGTGTGAGGAGGGGGCGGGCCCGGAGGACCGAGGAGGGCGGCGGGCGGCGGTGAGGATGGTTGGGCGGCGGTGAGGATGGTTGGGCGTCGGTGAGGAGGGGATGCTCGGGGGCGGCGAGGGGACGCGCGGGTCATGACGGGGGCGCAGGGCCCCCAGCGCAGCAGGTCCGCTCCGGTCCTTCGCCTCTGCTTTTCCCCTGGCAAGGCCTGCAGTTAGACAGCGGGGCTCCGATGGCGGGACTCTGCGGAATGGCGGGCTCATTGCTCTGGTTTTCCTCCGGCTCCAGAGAAGATGGCACTGCCGGCTCGGAGCTGCTGTGACCGGGTGGGGGGCCCAGGAAGAGGGCCGGGGCGTGGGGCTCTGAGGTTTGACCAGGGGGCCTCCAGGAGGAAGTGACTTTGGGGTTGTTTACAGGATGGATTAGAAATGCGTGTGAACCCGTGTGAAGATAACAGTTTTACTCTTCAAGATGGAAAGTAAAGCAAAATAATACTCTTCTCCCCATTGGATCAGCAATGTCACATGTGGGCCACGATGTGGGGAACAGCTCTCTGGGAGGGAGGTTGGACAGCCTAATAATCCCGTGTCTTGTTTAGCCTGGAGAAGTTGTCAGAAACAAGCTCAAAGAATCACTGTAGAGCATTGTAGTGATGGTGAAAGTGGTGAAACCGCCTAGACCCGGGATAGGGTGCCATTAAATCAACCAGGTTTACGCCGCCCCTTCAGTCATTGAGGTAAACCGCGAACAATACTGACCTGAGAAGACAGACAAATGACAGTACAGTTATACCCAGTGTAACTTTAACAGGAATGTTTTAAAGTTTTAATTTGTTTCATTCTAGATTTGTGTGTAGAGAAATATAATGTGTGCACAGGATGAAGTCTGGAAGGATGCTCACCAAATGGACAACATGGTTTCCTTTGGGGATGGAGAGTGGTGTTCTCATTAATAAACATTTTCCCGGGAACATATTCCCACATGACATGTAGTTAACAAAAGTTTAGCATATGGGCTTCCCTAGTGGCTCAGTGGTAAAGAATCCACCTGCCAATGCAGGAGACATGGGTTTAATACCTGGTCGGGGAAGATTCCACATGCCACGGAGCAACCAAGCTCATGCGTCACAATTACTAAGCCTCTAGAGCCTGGGAGGCCAAGAGCCTGTGCTCCGCAACAAGAGAGGCCACTTCAGTGAGAAACCCGCATACCACTAGAGAGTAGCTCCCTCTCTCTGCAACCAGAGAAAAGCCTGCACAGCAACAAAGACCCAGCACAGCCAAAAATAAACAAAATTTTTTACAAGTCCAGCATAGAACTACCATACAATGCAGCAATTCCTCTCCTAGAGAAATGTAAACATACTCTTAAACAAAAACTAGCTTATGAATGTTCACAGCAGCATTACTCACAGTAACCAAAAGGTGGAAACAACTGAAACATCCATCAGCAAATCAACAGATAAACAAGATGTGGCGTATCCACACAACAGATTTTCATTCTTAAAAAGGAATAAAGTGCTGATGCCTACTACATTTATATGAAACATCCAGACTAGGCAAGTCCACAGAAAGTAATCAGTGGTTGCCAGGACCTGGGGGAGGGGAAACGGCGAGTGCCTGCGTCCTGGGCACAACGTCTCTTTGGGATGATGAAAATGCTCTAACTGGTGACGGTTACACTACTTGGTAAAGCTATTGAAAACCCAGTGACTGTAGGGACTTCCCTGGTGGTCCAGTGACAAGGACTCTGTGCTCCAACGCAGAGGGCCGGGTTCGATCCCTGGTCAGGTCCCACATGCTACAACTAAGATCCAGTGTGGCCAAATACAAATATTTTGTAAAACTCAAGAATTGTACACTTGAAATGGGTGAATTTTGTAATATGTAAAGTATGCCTTAATAAAAACATTGAAAACAGTAAGTCAGTGAAAAGGACCCGAACTGGCAGAGGCCATGTGTGTTGGGGCTCCCTAGAAAGACTGCATGCAGAGGGGACAAGCACATCAGCACAGCAACTAGGCCCCGAGGACAGCTCAACTGGCACGTGTCCAGGAGGTGAGCAAGAGGGCACCAGCAACTCTTCCTAGCGGGTCACCAAGCCTGGGCCATTCTCCAGCAGTAGGTGGTCTTCACAGGGAGCAGACCTCTGCGTGGCCAGGGCACGACTGAGTGACCACCCCACAAGCTGCAGATAACCTGCAGTGAGCCGCGTGGACTCTTGTCATTTCACTTTGGTGGGGCACCTGGGGAGGCCTCCTAAGGAGGCCTGGTCGCTCTTTTGGGTGCACAGCACCCGGTGAGCACCGGGCCCTTTCTCACCTGCCTGCAGGGAGAGGCTCGGTACCCTCCTAGCTCTGGGGCACTCATGGGCAGGGGGGTGAGCAGGGCCATCTGGTTCACTCAATCTACAGAGCAGCCATAGCCTGGATGCTGGCCCATGGCAGACAGGGCCGCCAGCATGCCAAGACAAGGCACATCCTCCCACAACACAGTGTTCGCAGAAATGCCAGCCCGTGGGTGGAGTCTCATTAGTCCTCAGCTGGCAGGGCTGGGGAGCCGCAGCCAAGCCAAGCCTCTCCTGCAGAGGTCACTGCACCAACCTTGGAGCCCACCTCTGCCTGGCCTTGCCTTCTCCCTGCTCGAAAGTCACTCCTCACTGGTGGTGACATTTCTTTCTTAGAGTCTGAGGCTGCTTGGAAGGGATGGTGGGTGAGAAACTGTTATCCCACTTTGAAGAGAATTTTAAGTCAAAACCACCCTTTGTACCTCAGGACTGGGGGCCCCCACTCCCTGGTTCTCCATTACCCAGGACAAAGTGAGGCCACTGGGTCCTTACCAGCACAGCCTGTGCAGCAGGCGCGGCCACCCGAGACCTGTCTGCGGAGTCCAGTCCTGGGAGAAAGATGCAGCAGCCTCCCAGGTGCCTCCTGTCCTGTGGACTTACAGTTTCCAGTGCCACTGTCCTCTCTGGCCTCTGACCTCCTGGCCCCAGGGCAGAAGGGGTTGGCAAGAACCCACAGGGTCTGGAGCCAGGGGGCCCAGACAAGGGAGGGATGGTGGAGGGGTGCCGTTCCCTGAGCCCAGCAGGCCCTGTGGGTGGAGGAGCTGGCCTCCACGTAGCTCATGCATTTCTGCAGGGATGACCTTTGAGGAGCCTGAGGCCAAGGACACAGCAGCCCAGAACAGCCCTCTGCTCACGAGTCCTGGGTCAGCCCCGCAAAGGCGCCCAGGTGCTGGGTGGTCAAGGGTCACTCTGGGCCCCTCTGGTGAAGAGCCTGACGGTGTCCCCTGCAGTTCCCCCATCCACTGGCCGGGGCCAGGATAGGGGCCAGGCCCCCAGACCCAGACTCTATCCAGAGAGGGGGAACAAAGAAGTGGTCTGGGGCGTCTCCCCCTCCCCACTGAGTAGGGCCTGGGGTCCACCCATGGGGTGAGTCACACAAGTGACTGACACAAGTCACAACAATTGGCCCGCTGGTTACTCGACCTCCAACCCCCGGCCTGGGCCTGCTGCCAAGAGAGGCCCCACTGAAGTGCCTCAGATGGAGGGCGCTGGAGTATGTGCACGCCCAGCAAGAACCAGCAGGGGACGCTGCAACCAGTGGGCCAGAGCAGGAGGAGGGACAGGACAGGGGGCCGTGGTATCTCTCTACTGGTCACTGTCACGTGGAAGGGACAGCAGCTTGCAGAGGCAGCCCTGGTGTGTCAGGCTGACTTCACAGGGATGGGCAGACTCGGTGTTCCTCCCAAGGCGATGCCTGAGGTCACAGTGGCATTTGCGTGTTCCCACCAAGAGCACAGGAGCCGAAGCCCAGGATCATCAGACGAACCCAATGTAGGGACAGGCTACCAAGAAGTGACTGGTAGGATCTTAAGGACCCCAGTGCCAGGACAGGCAGAGCGGGGCTGGGGACGCTTGGGGGCAAAGCGAGAGGGGGAAGCAGCTGCCCCAGCCTCTCAAGTCTCCCTTGGCCTCACCGTGCACTGGGTACGTAGGTCAGGCCTTGGGCCCACAAGATAGGAGGCCCAGTGGGCCTTTCAGGGCACAGTTAGGGGCAACTGATGATCAGAGTATGAGTTCAACAAAGCGGCTGCAGGAAGCTGGGAGCCACGGGGATCTGGTGAAGGGCGCGAAGTGACGTGCCGGCTGTCTCCTGGTGAGAAGTTACAGCGTGAGCACACCGTGGGCCTCAGGCCACCTGCTTCAGCAGCTGGCCATCCCTCTCTGAGCCCACCTCTGCAGCAGAAGAGCACCGGGCCCTCCTCTGTGGGCAGCCGTGAAGACCTGTCAGGGAGGTAGCGGCCCCAGATCAAAGTGGAATTGTCCATTTCTCAGGGCAGCCTGAGTTGTATGTAGCACAAAGCCCTAGGTCAGCGTGGTAGGAGCAGTCAGAGCCCTGGGCTGGGGTGGGGGCCATTGATGAAAGCCATACAGGTCCAGAGACCAGACAGGATGGGAGCAGCCGAGACGTGTAGGTGGCGTGTCTCAGTGGCTGCCAGTGGCCAGTGTTCCCTCTGCTGGCTCTGGGGCCAGGCCTGGCCCTTGGGAGATGGACAGGCAGTCCTGTACCCGAAACGAGTGACAGCTGCCTGACAAGGCCGGGAACGTGGCTACCACTGCCCAGCAGGCTGAGCGGAGCAGGGGAGAATTCAGCAGGAGGTGAGGCAGGCCCCAGATGCTGTTTCTGAAGGTGGAGACCCTTCTTAGCAGAACATGGGGTGTGGTCCTGTCCGCCAGGCCCCACATGGGTCCTCTGCTGACCCCGGTGGAGACGCTGGCCTGGAAGTTGCCAAGTGGCCTCTTCAGGCTTCTACCCTCTCCCCCACAGCCCGGATAGCAGGCTCAGGGCAGTCATCCACGGGCC
This sequence comes from Bos taurus, assembly GCF_002263795.3. Taxonomy (NCBI): domain Eukaryota; kingdom Metazoa; phylum Chordata; class Mammalia; order Artiodactyla; family Bovidae; genus Bos; species Bos taurus. Next base: position 512,621 of record NC_037352.1, on the reverse strand, counting down.
CTGGAAGCTGCAGGATGGAAGAGTCCATCAGGAAGTACCCCGTCCGTGTGTGGAGTCCCAGGTCTCAGGCAACAACACGCTTATCAGAGCTTACCCACTTACCCAGAGGTCTGCACCCCAGGCCCATGTCCTGCTCTGGGAGCCCCTCACGCCAGGGCAAGGCCCAAACTAGAAAGCAAGTGGCCCTGGGTCCGTCCATCCACGCCAGGACATCTTCAAGGGGCTACACACCCAGCCCCCACATCTGCAGAGGCCTGCGGAGTGCCCACTGCCCCCCAGCTTGGTCATCGTCTTAGGACAGACAGTGGGGGCCCCCGCCCCAGGAGAAGGGGCACCTCCCCAGACCCCGTTGCTCAAGTGCTGATGAAGGCACAGTGGCGCACTCCAAGCACATTGGAGGCTTTATTGTCCCGGCAGAAAAGACAGAGCCAGGACCCACCCTCCTGACCCTGGGCTGTGGGGACATGCCCAGGCCTGCCCACTGTAGCCCCCAGCAGGGGAGCGTGGGTGTCAGGTGGGCAGTCCTGAGTGCCTGGGTGGACGGGGGCACAGCCCCACCGCCTGCTGCACACACGTCTCCACCTTCACGATGACACGCTGTACATGATGCCACCGCCTCTTGAGGGCCCCCATCCCCGGAACTCTGGGCTCACACCCACACCCAGGTCCTGCCTGTGGCTGCCAGGCAGGTACAGACCAGCGCTGGGACCCCTGCCTGGGGGCTGCCTGCCCCTGCCACAGGCCAGTGACAGGATGGAAGATATAGCCAACAAGCCTGATCCTGCAGGGAGTAGGGTGGGAACGGGCAGCCAGGTGGGCGGGTCCCTGCTGCCAGCAGGGGCACCCCCTATGGCCTGGCTTCACTGAGAGACACCCAGAGGTCTGTGGGCAGCTCCTGCTGCAGAACAGTCTTCCCAGAAGCGTCAACAGGAAGCCCTGTGTGACTCGGTGCCAGAGGCACTGCTGCCCAGCTTCCTGGAACCGCTGGACCGGGCTGGGGGTTGGCAGCGGCTTGGATCCCCCAGACTGGCTGGCTTCTTCCCCACTGAGACAAGCTGGAAGGCACTGGGGACCCCAGGGAGCAGCCCCCAGGGAAGGAGATGCTTGGGGGCCAGAGTCTCGAGGTTACTTGAGTGCACCCTGGGAAGGGCCCCCCTACCCATGACAGGGTGGGGTGCAGGGGAGCAGCCAGGAGGATCGCCGGCCCATCCCACTGGGAACGGGCAAAGCGGGCAGAGGCAAGGCTCTGCACACCCGTCCGGGTCTGGGGCAGGTCCAGGGGCCGGTGGGACAAGGTGAACCGTGCCGTCACAACAGGTCAGCAGGGGGCCCCGAGGCAGAGCTGATGGTGCTGAAGCTGGGTGCTGGCTTGGCTGACTGCGCGCGTCCCCCTCCTCACCACCCCCAGGACCGGAGTCGGGTGGAGATGCGACGGGTGGGGCCTGCAGAGGCCCCGACAACCAGGGGTAGCAAGAGGTGTGTGCCGCCCTGACACCTGGCAGATGGCGGTGCAAGGCGGGCCGGGGGCCGGGCCCTCAGTCCTGCTTGTCCCCTCTCTGCCTCCAGGGGTAGATGAGCTCCCCGAAGAACAGCTTGCGGCACAGGGAACCCCAGGAGTGCTTGGGGTGGCAGCCACAGCTGGGGAGGCGGTAGGTGCGCACCACGTGGCTGAAGGGCAGAGGGTTTATCTGGAAGCACAAGGGCAGCGATCAGCCAGGACATGGCCCCAACCCCCGGACTCCCTCTCCAGGCCTCGCAGGCTGTCCTGGGGGTCCCTGGGCTGGACAACTGCAGGGCAGGGCTGGCTCCGAGCCAGACACACTCTTGCTGGGGCACACAGGTCAGGCAGGCCCGGGCCTCAGTCAGCAGTGCTCTGCTCTGGCCCGGCTGCGGGGGCCGAGACCCCGCTCCAGGACTCACTCCTTGAAAACCACCTCGCTCCAGGCCTCCCCAGAAAACCACACAGGCTCCTTAGCCTCTGAACTCTCCTCTCAGGCCAGCCTGGCTGCTTTTGCGCCTCAGGCAACTGGCCCACAGCCCCAGGGGGACAGGCCCCAACCCAACAGGGCTGGCCTGTGCCACGTTTCTGATATCCTGCCTGGAGACAGAGCCCCGGCCCAGGGCAGGACACAGGGACGCAGGGCCCAACAGGTAGAGCCTGGGTACCCCAGGGTGTCTGGCACACCACAGGGATTCAACGCTGGGGGAAGGCCCAGGCAGAGGGGGCGTCACGGTGCCCAAAGGCCTTGGGAGCAGGGGAGTCTCCCCGGGGCCCCTGAGGCCCCCCACCAGGGGGGCAGAGAACATGCCCCAGAACAGGGGGCCTCACGGTGAGCAGGGCGCCTGTCGACGGGCAGCAACGCGAGGGCCGCAGGGAGGCCTTACCTGCATCAGGAGGCGCAGGGGCCGGCCAGCCTCGTGCTCCAGGACCCGGAACTTCACGCCGGCTGTGAGGAGAGTGAGGCCCGGTGAGGCGGGGCGGTCCCCGCAGTGCGCCCCTTGGAGGGCTGCACGTTGTGGGCAGCAGCCGCCCCTCACCAGAGCTCCAGCAGAACCGCACTGAGACCAAAGCCCAGGGTCTGCAGGCAGGGAAGAGCCAGCAGGCTGTGCTGCTCTGTGAGCAGGGCAGGGGTTTCCTAGAGTGGACACAGCACCCACTGGGGGGTGGGCACCCTGCTCATCACAGTGCCTTCCAGCACAGCTGACTCGGGGACCCACCACACTCTAGCCTGCAGTGTAGGCTCCCATGCCTGGGGATCCCCAAGGTGGAAGGTTCTTAAAAGGAGAAATAGGAGCTAATTATCAATTGATGAAGAGGCCCCAAGGCAACGCAGTGGAGAGAAAAGGCGGCATCTGCAGCCTTTCCTTTCCTGGGAAGTTAAAAGGACTGCGCAGGCCTGAGCGCAGGCGGGGCCAGGGAGGTGCCAGGTCCGGGGGCTGAGGTGTGGTGGGGACTGGGGGAGCCTGGGCCACCTGGGGGTCAGCGGAGGAAGCTCTCGGAAAGAGGGTTTGAGGACATCCGGTGGGCAGACTCAAGGCCTAAAGCCCACAAACACGCACATTCATGTCTCCTGACTCCAAACTGGCTGCGAGCAGCCGCCACAAGCTCTGGGGTGGGCTGAGCTGCTGGCTGCAAACCAGCCCAGGGCCTCCTGGGCACACTGGTCACCCGGGGGCCACGCCAGGAACCCCCAGTTTCCCCGACTGTTCAAAGACCCTGCACTGGGTAGGCTGGACCACAACTCTGACCAGTCGGGTCTGGCCTCCCTGTGCCTGCAGTGGGGACGGCCTCCCGTCAGGGGCATCTGGCCAACCTGCAGCTGATGTCAGCATGCAGACAGGGGCCTCTGCCTGCAGGGGGGCCAGTGGGGGTGGCCGGGCTGGCCAGTGTGGCCGCAGCAGGCAGCAGTCTTCTGGGGGGCCAGCCCCCAGTGGAGGGATGCCAGCAGGCACACAGCCTCACAGCCACAGGGGACACGTCTCTCTTCTGAGCCACACACAGGCACTGCCCATGCGACACTGCAGGCACGCTTCCGAGCAAACTGCACACTCATCCCAGGAAAGGCTCAGGAGGCAGGAGGGCTGCGCGTGCAGCCTCTGAACCTGAAGGCGGGCTCCCCCTGAAGCTCACGCCCCAGAACCAGGGCCCTGTGCTCCCTGCCTGCCTGCCACACAAACCGCGGCTTCCAGGGCCCCAAGCGTGCTCCCTGGCCAGCGTGCAGACCTACCCGCAAGCCTGTAGGGCCGGCACAGCCGGAGGCCAAGCGAGTACAGCGGCAGCGAGTTGATGAGGTCCACGAGCAGATGGACCAGGCCCTGCACGGTGACCACTAGGAGCCGGAGCTGCAGCACAGACAGTGCTCAGGGTCTTGGGCCTGGGACCGTGGCCAGAGCCATGCTGCACATGCCTGAGCTGAGCGGCCTGACAGGTCCCCGGGGCGTGCAGGGGCCCAGCCCTGAACCTGAGGCCTGAGCACAGGAGTCACGAAACCCCCTCCCACTCAGAAGACGGGGCACTCCAACCCAGGGACACACGCCACTGGCCCCTCGGCCTGGCCACCTGGGTACCACGCCCCTCTGCTGGCCACACTCCGCCCCCCCGCACTACGGAGAGCCCTGCCCTCCATGCATCCAGCGGCGTATGCCGGGGCAGTAGGGGGTGGTACCCCCAGGGTGGACCCCTGTCCACTCCAGGGCCCAGTACACAGAGTCCAGAACAGCCACCCTCTGTTGTGGCTGGCACAGGTGGGTGGTCTGCCCACAGCTGCCCGCTGGTAGGCAGAGCCGGCAGTCACCACTCTGCGCACGTGGCACTCGGCTCACCAGGGTGAACACCAGGTAGTACAGGGCCGTGGTAGGAAGCAGGAAAATCAGGATGGTGAAGAGCAAGGTCCCGATGAACAGCTACGAGGAGAAAGGATGCCAGCATCAGCAGCAGCAAGAGCCCCACGCTGGGGCGCCCCCACCTGCACTGACCATAGCCCCTCCGCCAGTCCAGAGGTGGAGCGCCCACCGCTGCCTGATGCCAGTTGGGACAGCCCTCCCCAGTCCTGGGAGGGATGCCTGCCCTCCAGACCTGGTGACACAAGGGCAGAGAGTGGGTAGAGACAGGACCAGCTGAGAGGTGTGCAGCCCATACACTAGACAGGAGGGGGGTAAAAATTAGGCAGGAAGAGAACACCCTGAAGGGCAGCACTCAGGGTCCCTGTGGCGGGTGTGGACAAGCTAACAGGACGAGCCAGGCCCCATGCGCACTCACCTCCAGCGCCTGCTGTCCTGCAGCCTCCCGGAGCAGGGTCTGTCCCCGCCTGCGGCGAGTTCTGCCCCGTTATGGCCCCGTATACACCCTGCCCCTTGCAGCTCCCTGAACCCCTGGGGCCTGCGGAGCAGGAGCGAGGCTGCCCCTTGTGATGCCCGGGCCACTGCATGGGCCGGCGCAGGCCGAAGGCCGGCTGGACGGAGCTGGTACCTGGTCCAGGTCGTAGGAGCAGGAGTCCACGCGCTGGCGCAGGACGTTCCACTTCTTCCCTCGGAACAGGCGCCACAGCGAGGACAGGCCGTGGATCTTCAGGGAGTAGAGCCTGCAGACCACTCCCGTCAGGGTGGGGGCCACCCCACACCCGCCCGGCCCGGGAGCCTGTCTGCGCCCAGGGCCCGGGGCTGCACGCGCCAGCCCGCCGGGGGGTAGGGGGGGGGGCGGCACACCCACCTGGCGCCGTAGACGTAGAAGCAGTAGATGTGGAAGGTGAGAAGGGAGATGATGTCCGACAGGATGGACAGGGCGACCGTTAGGCCCAGGCAGGCCGACAGACCCAAGTGCCACAGGATGTGCTCGATGAAGGGGGACATGAGGTGGATGTAGCCTGGCGGGACGGGGTCAGCCTTGAGGGGTGCCCGGGGTCCTGCAGCCCCTGGTCCTCCCTGAGGTCGGCTGCCTGAGGTGTGGCCCAGCTCCACACACAGGGTGCTGGGCCGACAGGAAGCAGAGGCCAAGAGGCCCCCTTCCCCCTCAGCTGGGCCTCTGTCCCCGGGGCACGCACCGCGGGGCTGGCCGGCACTCACTGATCCACAGGTGGATGTGATACAGGAAGAAGCGGCCCAGCACCTGGTCCAGCGCCCGGTTCATTTTGAGCCCGGCGGGCGCACCCATCAACCACTGCAGCAGATGCTGGAGCTCCTCGGCCACACGCTGCAAGGATGGGGGTGTCACCCGGTGACCCACCTGGGGACCCTACATGAGCCTGGGGGTTCAAGCTCATCAGGGGCCCACGAGCTGGGCAGGGGTGGGGTAGCTGAAGGGTCCCACGGAGGGAAGAATGACGAGGGGTAAGGGTCTGGCACGGGGCCTCACAAGGAGCGAGTAAGCCGACTCCCATCCTGGCCACCCCAGGAGGAACACGGTGCAAGCACGGCAGGCGGGCCCTCAGGCCTGGGCCTCGGTACCCATGGGGGGCCACAGGCGCCCTGTCCCTGCCCTGTCTGCCAGCCCCTCCTGCCTGCACACAGGCCTCTCCCAGCCCTGGGTGATGGCCTCTGCTGCGTCTGGGGCAGTGAGAAGGGAACAGAATGTTCTTTATAAATAGAGCTTATTTAATATTTAAAGGGTAAGAGCTTGGCAGCAGGAAGAAGCTTTCATTTTTAAATTAAATATTTATATTTCTGAGCAATCCTGCAGAAAAGAGGCCTAGGATAAAACTGGCCGAAAGGCAGAGCGAGGATGAAACGGGTGGAGTGGCCGAGCCCCCTCCCAGCCCCCAGGTCCCCCCTCCTCCCTCCTGGGCCAGCCTCCCTTAGAAGCTACGGGACTTGGCCTGCGGGCTCCTGCCCTGTGGGGTCCTGGCCACCAGCAGGCCCAGTGCCCACCTGTGACTGGAGACTAATGATAGCAGGAGTGGCTGAGCCCACAAGGATGCTACAGTCAGATCTCAGCGGCTTGACCACACCCAGGGCCGAGAGGGCCCCAGAGGCCTGGGAGGGGTGCTGAGGGGCTGCCCTGGGCAAAAAGACAAGCTCCCGATACAAGTGCTGAGACGGCAGAGAGAACTCAGAGCCTGTGTGGACGGACAGCAGGCAGGCGGCCATGGCTGGGAGAGGAAGCCGGGGCTTCTGGCCCTCAGTGCGGGAGCCACAGAACCGGCGGGAGGGTGGCAGACGGGAGGCTGAGTGCACCACAGAGAGCAGCCTGGAGGCACGGGGTCTCCGTGACGCTGACCCGCTGACCGTGCACAGGCCTGGGCTGATGGCCAGGAGAGCAGAAACGACTGTGCACAGCGGGGCCACGGGGCGCTGGGACCTGGGCCTGGCAGGCAGGTGGTGCCCCTGCAAAGCCTGCACAGGGGCTCCAGATGGCCACCGTCAGGACGGGAAGGCCAAGGCCAGCAGCAGCAAGGTGGCCCAGCTACAGGGCCCACATCTATGCAGCTCCACGGGTCCCGCAGGACACAGTGGCTGTGAGGGGACCGGGCAGGCCCGCTGCGAGCTGCTCCCAGGAAGGGCTCGCCCCACCCCCAGGAAGCAGGTGCTGGAGAGCAGCCGGGGCCCTCCCGCCAACTCACGTCAGCCACAGGGACGAGCGCCTCGGCCAGATGAGCAAAGCGGTCCTTCCTGTGCAGCCAGGACAGCAGCAGGAGGCCCAGGGCCATGTCGAGCAGCACAGAGACCAGCGTGTTGGCCTTCCTGGAAGCAGGTTCAGCGGGCGTGAGTGTGCAGGCAGCTGCAGGGGTCAGTGGGGGGCAGGGGGCCCGCAGCGCCCGCACCTCATCAGCTGGGCAGGGCCCTCGGCCCTGTGGGCACTGACGACGAGCGTGAGCTGGTCCAGCCGATGCCTGAGCTGCTCGCAGGTAGACAGCTTGCTCCAGATGAAGGACAGTGGCCACGGCCGGAACACCCTGCAGGGCACGGAGGCAATAGGCCTTCGGGACCTCGGGTTTCCCTGCATTGGGGCTGCCACAGTCACGGCTACTACCCCTCAACGTGCAAAGGGAAAAGGCCCTGGCGGCCCCAAACACCCATGGCCACACTGCTGAACTCCGTGGGCTGTGGACACAGGGGAGGCCCTGTGGGCAGCCCAGTGCGGGTCACAGTCGCTCCTATCAACTGGGAACACGAGGTGCTAACTCCAAGCACTGAAGCTGAGCACCTGCTGGACAGACGACCGTGTCCAGGGTCAAGCCCAACACGACTGACCCCTCACGCAGCAAAGGAAGCACCAGACGCTTCACAGACCTGCAGACATTGAGAGGATGTGTTCTCAAGCGAATGTGAACCAAGTGTCCAACGGCAAACCCAGCGCCTGAGTCCGGGGCAGCCCAGAGCCCTGCTGTTGGCCGGAGGGGCCGACGGGGCGCCTGCCACGTGCAGGGCCGCCAAAGGAGCACGCTGAGGGCCCCGGGGGGAGGGGGCCTTGACCCTGGAGGTTTAGACTTTGACCCAACTCCCAGAGAGAAATGCAGTCAGCACACTCCCGTTCCACCCAGTGGAAGGAAGGCGATGGGCAGGGTCTCCCCAAGGCCCAGGTCAGCCCCCCAGGACTTCGCTCCTGCAGCCACAGCCACGCCTCACACTGATGTTTGGGGCTCCTGATGGCCACCAAGGCCTAGCGCCTGCCTCTGGGTCTTCGGGACTGGGGGCACTCGAGCCGCAAGCAGCTGTTCTTGCGTTCTTTGAAAGCCAACAAAAGCGAAGGAACGTCTCTTCTCTAAAGTGCCCCCAAGCAAGCCCAGACACTGTCACATGACTCATTTCAAGGTCAAGACACTAGCAGCCCCTATAACCTAAGGTGCTGCCCACACACAGTTGCTGGTCTCTCTGTGGGGACAGGGCCACGTGCCCCCAGAGCCCCTGGGGAGTAGGCGAGGCCCGTCCCCAGACCTGAGGCCAAACCCCTTGACCTGGGGTACAGCATGGCTGTTCCGCGCCCAGCGGGGCCTCTGGGGGCTTCTCACAGGGAGAGGGCCCACAGCCAGGAGTGCCCTGGTGAAGCCCGAGACCAGCCCCCAGCAGACAGTGAGGGGCTACTGCCCGCAGCCTCCCAGTGCGGCCACTCCTGCAGCGCCAGGGAATGGGGTGGGCAAGTGCCGGGAGACCAGCAGGGGTCCCTGTGCGGAACAGCCCAGGTCTCCCCAGCACCTAAGTTCCCTGTTGAGGCCTGAGCTGTCTGAGGCTCACTGCGTCCCCTCCCCAGTGGGTCCCACGCAACAACCGAGGCTGCTGGGAAGCCTGGCTTCACCCAGAGCAAGAGGCACCAAGAGAGCAGCCCCCACTGGGGACGGGACGTGGGACAAGACCGGGGTGCGGGGGCAGCGTGGGCCTCAGAAGGGCCCGTCTGGCCTCTGTGGGCCCGACCTACCCGCCCTGCCCCGGGGACACCTACCGACAGGCGCTGGCAGCGGAGACCAGTGACAGCAGACAGGCCAGCAGCAGGCAGACAGGCCCCGCCGCGCGCTTGGCCAGCTCCACGAGGATGCTGGCCTCCACGCCCTCTGACTGCCAGTGCGTCAGCCGCACGGGGCCCTCATCGAACCGGTCACTTTGGAAGAGCACCTCACTCCGCGCCACTGTGTCAAAGACGGCAGCCAGGCCACCCGCGCTGGCTGTGGCATCCCCAGCCTGGCGCTCGGGCAAGGCTGCGGGCGGGTGCAGCCGTGACAGCAGCACCTTGCGCTGGTCGTAGAAGATGAGCATGACCTGGTCCTCGCAGGCAGGGGCGAGGGGCGTGGGCCCCTGCCGGCGGGTGGCCTTGCAGTTCCAGGACTTGCTGCCCCTCTCCCGACACAGCTGCAGCCAGGGCTCGTGGGAGAAGAGGGTGCCTAGGCCCTCAAGGAAGTGGCCCAGGCTCTCCTCCGGCTCCTGCCGGCGGTGGCACCAGGTGCCCAGCACAGCCACGCCCACCTGGCTGGCCTGCTGCACCTGGGCCAGGAGCTCCTTGACCTGGACGGGGATGAAGGGAAAGTGCACCACAGCCAGAACCACAGCACTGCTCTGCTCTGGAACCCACCGTCCCACCAGGAGGCCGCTGTCTGCCGAGGCGCAGCACGTGGGGAAGAAGGCCTTGAGCACCATGCCGGGGCCGCTGGAAAAGAGGAGGGCTCAGCTCAGAGCCACCACCGTCCTGTGAGGGCCCAGGGTGGCTGCCAGTGCTGGGGAGATAGGCTCTGGCCACAGCTTGTGGCTCAGACGACCCTGACAGACACATCCACGTGGCCACTGGGCCCACAGATGGGGGCGACCCGGCTTCAGGTCTAGTCGCAAGGCTGGCGGGGGAGCCCCCAGCTGCCCATCTCCGCCCTGGGCTGCAGTGTGCACAGGCCCAGGCCACGCCCACCCCCACCCAGAGACAGGGCCAGGCTTCCCTGCTCCAGACACAAGCACCTGAAACTCAGCGCCACTTAGGGGCTGAGCACAGGGCTAAATTTTTGTTTTTAAAGAACTGATTATGGTTTTTGACTGCAGCACAAGGGAAAATCTACAATCTCATTAACAATTAAAGTAATTTAAACATCTCAAAGCTTGACTTACTAAGCTAGCAAGAACAAAGATGCACATCTAAACAAATCACTGCTGAGCTGAGGAAAGTCAGGCGCGTGCCCACCGCCAGCAGCTGTGAGCCTTGGTGTGGGGGCCCCAGAAGATGCCTGGGCACGTGCCTGGTGCCCGAGTGAGCCCCTGGGGAGCCTCGGTGCTCAGGCTGGGATCCACCGGCATCCACCCTGCCCCAGCCTCCCCCTGCATGGGGCCCACCCCTCCCTGGGCTCCCACCCTCTTGTCACAGCTGAGCACCTCCCTCAGGACCTCCCCCCACAGGCTGTAGAGATGGGGGTGGCGCTCCCCAGCCTTCACGTGATCCTGGACAGCAACAACCTCCCCAAGAGGCCGCGGTTTCTGAGTCCTGCGGGGCTGCGAGCCTCACCCTGCACGAGAGTCAGCCTGCTGCGGAGCCAACTCTCAGGAGCTCTCCACGTCCCACCCTGGCGGGCCTGGCGGGCAGGAGCTTCGCCTTGGTGAGGGCTCACTGGGGCTCTGGCCCCCTCCCAGACACGAACGACCCCACTGTCAGCACAAAGCGCACAGCAGCGCCCTGCCACACCCGAAGGAGGGACACAGGCCTCTCACTGAGCCTGGCCCTCCAGGCCCCCGGGCTCACCAGGCCCTTGGGGACAGGGGGACAGCGAGGCTGAGGAGGCGTGACTTTGAGGGAGCCCTTTCCTGAGAGTCGGGAGCTCTGGAGGGGGCCTCACACGCCCACGACTTAACAGGCAACTGGGGCAGCTACTTTCCTCCCCTCCAGGGAGCCCAGAGCGGGCTGGAGGGAGAGGCCTCTCCCCGCTATGGGTTCTGACTGAAAGGGTCCCCCTGAGTCCAGCAGCAACCAGACTCCCAAATGCCCCTCCCTGCAGAGATCAGAGACAGCAGGCAACATGGCGTCTGCAGGGAGACCTGGAGCCCAAAGGCAGCCCCGGGCCAAGTCCCTGTGGCCACTGGCAGGGGCATCAAGGACTGCCCTGTCTCCTGACACCTGTCAAGGGCATCACAAAAGGGACAGAGGCATTCTGCGTGTGAGTCCCGCCAATGCATGTTGACGACCAACGGGGAGCGGCCAGCACGGCACAAGCCTCTCAGCACCAGCCACTTGCAAACACCAGGTCAGCCAACTGACAGGATCACGGTCCCCTGCTTGGGGACTCCTCTCACAGGAGCTAAGAAAACCGCCCATTGCTACTGTCAGAAGACAAACACACTTGGCCTAACAGTGAGCAGATGCTCTGGGCAAAGCTGGTTACACGGTGGTTTCACTTGCAGAAAATTCATCGAGCTGTACACATACGATCTGTGCACTTTGTGTGTTTTATGCTTCATCTACAAAGTTTACCTATTAAAAGAAAGAAAGAAAGGAGAAGAAGAGCTCCTCATGTCTGGGGAAGGCAGCAGAGGGCAGAGGGTGGTGTTCCCATCTGTGGGGCAGTGAGAAAGAACTCTTAAATCGAGGGGCAAGTTTCCATCCCCACCCCCACCTCAGCCTCTGGGAGTGACCAACACAAAGAAGTCTGCTCAGATCAGACCGCCAGAAAAAGATGAAAGAGCAGGCAATCGATAGCAGAGGTGCAGATGGGAGAAAGCGGGGCAGTAACTCGGCACCGTGTGCATCTTTAAAGACTGCGATAAAGACAAGGGCACAAGCCCGGGAAAGCTGCCTGCTACCCAGGACACCAGGTGCCCTGTGACCCAGCCCACCACCCCAGGTCAGGCAACAGTCTGTGGGACACCCCTCTCCACACGACCTGAACTTAACCATCTACCTTGTGAAGCCAGCAGTCTGTCGTCCTCCGCCAGAACTGATTCAGGGCAAACACCCAGTTATGACTGGCCAGGGACCCCTCACTGCCTAAAACCATCCTCTGGGGAGTCTCCTGATCACTGCCCTTGGTAGCTCACAAGAATTCCTTGTACTCCTTATGTCTGCGATTAAAAACAACAAGGATTGTGTTTAAAGAGGGCTTTCCCCCTCTCTTTTCAGAAGAAAGGACACGAATCCAGGGCTCTGGGTTTTGGCCTGTACCGCAGTCAGAGACGACGGTAAAGCGCTGATGGCGAGTCCCCTTGACCCTGAATGCCCTTCCACCGGGTCCACGGCGGGACCGTGTGGGGCGGGCCAGAGGGCACCAGCCGGCCGCCCCTCACCGCACAGGGCCGGGCTCCAGACGCCCCGCCAGAGCGCCCCCGTGGCCCGCCGCGAACCTGGCGTCGCCGCCCCGACCGGCCTCCGGTGGCGCCCCCACTTTACGGCTGAGAAAGCAGGGGCTCCGAGAGGTAAGAGGCCCGCGTCGGCTCCGGAGGTCCCCGGGCTCCCCGGCCGCCGCGGCGGGGCCTGGGCGCACAGCCCGGCGGGGCGGGCCCCCAAGGTCGCGCCCCAAGGCCGCCGGCCTCCCCCGCGGTGCTCACCGGGGCCGTGCACTGGGCCGGCGGGGTCCGGCTGGGGTCGGGGACCGCGTCGGGCGGGCCCAGGCGGGCGGCGGCGCTCCAGGCCCCCAGCCCCGCCGCGGCCGCGCCGCGGGACACGCGCCCCATTTCCGCCCGCTCCCGGCGTTGCCGCGCGACGGTCCGCCGCACAGGCGCCCGGGCTGCCCGCTGGCCCCCGCCGGAGCGTTCCGCGCACGCAACGTTCCGGTCCCGGAGCCGGCGGCCGGCCCGCGCAGTGCCCCGGTCCTTCTGGCGGCCTTGTCTCCCCACGCGCTGCGCACAACAGCCTTCTCCCCGTCGCAGCGCTTCTGTCCCCCCCAGTCTACCTACAGTGTCCCCCAAACCATTGCCTTCCAGTTCCCCACCACGGCGTCCAGACCTCCCCTGTCCCTGGTTTCCTCGTCTGAGGGTTCCAGATCCAACCTTGCCCCATCACCGCGGGGTTAAAGGACCCCCAGGCCCCGGAGGGGGTGGGGCGCCAGGGGTCCCAGAAGAAACTGCCTCTTCAGCTCCGGGCTGGCCCCCTAGCACTCTGCTCCCTGCAGAGGCCAAGCGACCCCTGAAGTTGCAGGGCCAGTCCAGAGGCTGAAGCCATCTGGGATGGGGGTTGGGGGGCGCCTCTGGCCCCCTCTTCTTCAGGGAACAAGACCCCTAACTCAGCAGCAGCCGTCAGCATTGACGCAGCACCTGTTCCCCGCACTTCCTTACTCTGACCCACTTAATCCAGGGCCATGCTCTCAGGAGCCAGGACACACAGATGGATCCTGAGACCACCCCCTCACCACGCCCAGGGCCAGACTAGGCGTGGCCCACCCCGGGGGCCCTGATGGAGCTGGGAGCCTGGCTGGGCCCAGACTCTGAGGAACCCCACTCCTCGGCACCCCCAGCCTGGTTTTTCTGTCTGTGCTCACAGGAAGGCTCTCCTGCTCTTGACTACTGCCCGGGACTCTCCCCCTGCCCATGAGCCTGAGCTGTTTGGTCCAGCTCCAGGAGGTCAGACAGTCTCACATGGGCCCGGAGCATGGAGGGTGGTAACCCAGCTGTGTGTCACCCCAGGGTGCCTCCAGGTGGCCCGTCCTCTGCTCCCCCTCTTACCTCAGCTGGGCCCAGAGAAGCTGCAGGAGTCTCGGCATCCAGGGCACCTCTGAAAACAGGGGACAGTGAGGAGCCGCACCCCTGCCCAGCCCAGCCCAGCCCAGCCACACCTACCCTGCCTGCCTCCCTCTGATTAGAAGGCTGGGGCTGGAGCACTGAATGGAGAGCCGGCCCGGGTAAGCGCTGGCGGCTGGCCCAACACGCCAGAGACATCCAGGCTTCAGCTGCTGGCCCCAAAGTGCAGGCCTCCTAGACCCTGGGGGCTGGAGGCAGCTGATTCCGGCTGCCCCCTGAATCTGAATCCTCCCCAGGAGAAGGAGAGGAGTCCAGGCCAGGGCCCGGTATGACGGGGCTCAGGACTGTCAGCAAATGTCCAGGGTCAGGAGGGCGAGACCCACGCCAGGAGGACTCTGAGAAACCTGAACATTCCTTCCATCATAGTCTGGGCCCAGGGGGCTACGCCACGCACAGAGAGGGGCGCTGCGGTTCAAGCCCACAGTATCAGTCCAACTCCAGGTGGGACTGGTACACTTTGATGTCGCCGTCCTCTGCGTCTGCCACCAGCAGCTGGCCCTGGGGCCCACAGGCCACACCCAGGGGCCGCCTCAGCCCCTCGGAAACCAGGCAGATGGGCTCCCTGGCCCGGCGGAACAGGGTCACCTGGCGCCGCCGCTGGTCCGCCACAATGACACCGCCCGCTGCGTCAGTGCACACACCTGCCGGGCTGCCAAAGGGGTGCCCGGTCAGGTCCCCCAGGGAGCCCAGGGGCTGGCGGGCACTGCCAAACAGCTGTACGTCCCCAAACTCCTCGCTCACAGCCAGGCCCCCGTCGGGTGCCAGGCCCACCCAGCAGGGGCCCTCCAGGCCTAGCAGGGAGGCAGGGGCCAGTGGCGCCAAGTCAGGGCCCAGTGTGAAGCTGTGCACAGCCCCAGGCACGTAGTCTGTCACCAAGAGGCGGCCGAAGGCATCTACAGCCAGCCCCCGGGGGGCGGAGAAGGAGCCCACCGTCACCCAGCGGCCTTGAGGAGCTTGGGTGGTGTGCTGGAGCGCACGGACAGCCCCGTGGACCAGGTCACTGACCACCACGAGCCCAGCAGCTGTCACCACCACATCTTCCGGTACAAAAGCCCCAACCCCTGGCACGTAGCAGGGCAGGTGGCAGATGGAGCGTCCCTCGAGGTCCAGCACGTGGACGCAGGGTGTGGCACCCGCTGTCAGGAAGAGCAGGCCATCTGGGGAGCAGTGCAGGCCCTGGGGTCCCCCGGTAGCTGCGGCAGGCACTGGGATCTGCCCAAGCAGCCGGGGCCACCGGCAGCAGGCAGGGCCTCCGGGAAGGTCCAGTGCGGGGCACCGTCCCTGGGCCGTGGCTGATGCGCTGGTCGGGGAGGCCCAGGAAGTCCAAGCAGGAGGCCTGGGAGCAGGCGATGGGCCGCCGTCACAGCCTCAGCATCTCTGAGCCAGTCCTCCAGTCCAGCCAAGCGTGGGGCTGCAAGACAAGTAACAGCCTGCCGTGACCCGGGCAGCGCTGTGGGCCCGACACGGCTTCCTGGCACCCTGGTGTCCTCTCGACCTATAGACCTGACTGTCCCACCACGCCCCGACTGCCAGTCATGCATCTGGGCCCTGTTTTCCCAGCTGTGGTCCCTGAGCACAGTTCTGAGAGACACACGACCCCCAGATGGCTGCTGTTCCGCTCTGAGGTTCAAGAAGAGCTCTGGGCACCTCGCTGTCCGAAGTGGGGTAGGGGTGACAGATGAGCAGTGTTTCTCTAAAGGCAGAGGAACGGGGCCTTGTTGGAGACCTCCAGCCCTGAGGGGTAAAGTAGGGGTCCTTTCCTAGGCCTCTCTGGCCGGGGGGAGGGATCTCCTACCTGGGACCAGGCTCCCTGGGCCGCAGGCCTGTGTTGTTGGAAACCAGAGCTCAAGGGGGTGGGAGGAGCCACCTGGCCTCAGGGAGGGGCCGGCAGAGCTCTGGCCAGGTGGCCTTTGAGCTGCAGCCCAAGGAAGCCCGAAGGAAAGAGCCTGGCACTCAGCTGCTACCCGCCAGACACCCTCCAGCGTCGCCGCATTCCCGCCTCGGGGCCTTTGCACTGGCCTCTGGGACATTCCTCAACCTGTCCGGCTGGTTGCACTCAAGGTCCACCCAGCCACCCTCCCCAGGGGTCCAGGGCCTCTACTGCCACCACCTCAGGGGATAGCACCCACTCCGTCCTCCAGCCAGACCACAAGTTCAGGACTGAGGGAAGGGCTGTGCCCCTCGCCTGCTGGCTAGCTCACTCACCGGAGCCCAGGGTGGAGGCACCCCCGCACAGGCTACAGGTTGGGTCCTGTTTCTGCACCTGTGATGCAGGGATCACACACCTCTTGCAGAGTCAGGCTTACATCTGTCCAGTGGGTGCTAAGAAGTGGGAGTGCTAATGGGGGGCTGAAGTGGGAGGGGGCTCCCTCAGATTCGGGACCTGGGGATTCTCCAGACCCCTCATGCGTGGGTCAGCCCTCAGCCCCTAAGCCCCTCCAGGAAGCCCCTGAGGGTGGGGTTCAGCCCGTGTCTGTAACCCATAGCACTCCCTACCCAGCCACCTACACCCCAGCTCTGGAGGCTGTTGGGGGTGGGCGCGATGCTATCTGCTGTCGCCACGGCTGATGGGCAGCTGCAGTCCTGATCCGACTGGCCCCAGCCCGGCCAGCCCAGCCTGGGGAGCCGAGAGCAGGCAGGAGCGGCCTCCTGGGGCCACTCCTGGGTGGGCACAGAGGTGTGGCCAGCTCCCAGGCAGAGAAGCGATTAGCTGGGCCCAAGGGTCCCTGGGGCACCCCTCCCCCCGCTGTGGGAAAGCCAAGTCTGGCCGCACTGGGAGGGAGGCAGTGGGCTGTGAAAGCCGCCCGATGCCTATCGCAGCTGCAGGGGCTGGCCAGGGCCCAGTGAAGGCCACGCTGTGCGACCAGCCCTGGGCCACAGCACGTGGGGCACTGTTTAACCAGAGCGAGCAGCCTCCTGGACGAATCTGACATTAGGGCTGGCCGGCCAGATGGGGCTGGAGGCATGCCCTGGGGTCTGTGCCTACCACCCGTATGCAGAAATGCAGAGAATCTGAGACTGTGCATGCCTGCCTTCCCTGCCCCTGCTCTGCCCCTGTGGATAGCGCCCCACTCTCTCCCCAGACTCTGGGTCCCGGGGGAGGGCCCAGGACACTGTGCCCCGACGCCCAGTCTGGGGACATTTACGTGGACGGTGACGCTGCAGCGGCAGTGAAGAAGGAGCCCAGACGGGTGTGTGAAGGTGGTCTCCATTTTAATGTCCACAAACGTGCTCACCAAGGGGCCCTGGGCGGTGCCTGCATGGCCCTAGAGGCAGGCGTGGCCACAGCAGGTGGGGGTCTGTCCCCAGGCATGCTGGGAGGGGAGGGGAGCCAGGCGGCGGGCGCGGGGTCGGAGGAGGGCACCCGTCTAGGAAGGACCACGGGGGCAGCAAGGGCTGTGGTCAGACCTCGGCACCCGGCGGTCTCTGCAGGCCCGGGACGGCCTCGGGGGGCCAGGAGCCCCCAGCCCCACCGTGGGGGCCCCAGCTGCTGGGAATGACAGGGTCCTCGGGCCCCTGCAGGGGAAGGGCCGGCGGAGGGACACTGGAGTCGGCTTCACACTTGGTGGTGTGGCCGGTCAGAGGCTGGGCCGCCAGCAGGCCGCGTGGCTCTGGGGTCCCCCGGGCCAGTGTGGGGCCCAGCTCTGGCTGCGTCCATGGCCCCGTGGGCACCTCGTGCCCCTTGGCGGGAGCCCGCTTCACAGAGAGGTCAAGGGGTGCGTCGGGTGGCCGCGCAGCCCGCACCAACGCCTGGTGGATGGTGAGCAGCTCACGGCGGATTTTTCCTAGCTGCTCCCGCAGGGGCCGCGGGGCCAGGCCCCCGGCGGGTGCCAGCTGGCCCAGGCGCTGCTCCGCCCTGGCACAGTCGCCCAGGGCCCGCGTCAGGTCCCCACCCACATGCCCAGGGCCCCCCAATGCCAGGCCCAGCGGCTGCGGGGGCAGTGAGGCTGCGGGGCCAGCGGTCTCGAGGTCGCTCAGCTCCTCGTCCTCAGGCCAGAGCATCGCGGAGGGGCCGGTCCGCAGGCTGGGGATGGTTGGAGCCGGTCAGGAGGCTGCATTGTCCCCACGGTGCCCGCCCCTCATGCCCCTGTGCAGCCTGGCACCCTCGCCTGGGGCCTCAGAACCCCAGAAGGGAGGAAGGCTGGCTGTGTGCTTCAGTCTCCCCTCTGCAGCCTGCAGTCCATATTCCTAGCGGCTGAGCTCTGGTGGGGGCCCACCCGGCCACCCTGCCCCTTCAGCCCTCCTCCCGCCTCCCTGAGTGCCCCATGACTGGGACCCCACACCCACCTGCTCTGGGCGCTGACGCTCGCTCGGCTGCAGGGGGCCTTCAGGAGTTCTGGCTGGGCCCCCAGGGCCAGCTTTCTCTTGGGGTCGCTCTGGGCCACTTGCCCCAGCTGCTCTTCCTGCCCGGGGTCCCTGAGAGCACTGCGGGGCCAGGGCCCACCCAGCCCCGGCACTGGCACCTTCAGCAGCCCAGGGACCAGGGCCCCAGGAGGCCCTCTCGGGGGCATAGGGGCCTTGGCGAGGGCGGTCTTGCCGGCCGGCAGCCCCAGGCTGTGCTCCAGCAGCAGGGGGTAGTACAGGCGGGGGGCCAGGGTGGGGCGTTCGGGGGGCTGTGGGGCAGGGAAGGCAGCGGCTGGGGGCAGCAGGGGGCTGGCCGAGGTCAGGAAGGGCACATGGGCGGCGGCAGCCAGGGAGGGCCCCAGGTAGGAAAAGAGGCCCGGGCCGAGAGGGTAGTTGACGCCCAGCAGGGACAGGTGGAGGCTCTGGGCCTCGGGGAGCTCCCCGGAGCTGGGCGGGGGGTAGCAGGGGACACTGGTCTCGGGGCCCACGGCGCCCACCACGGCTGCACTCCTCCGGCCCCCGCCCGACCCCAGCTTCCACGACTCGGCCAGGAGGCCCTCCAGGCCCGCACCCTTCTGCACGTCCCTGGGCTCAGGGGGTGGTGTCCCTGAGGAGGAGCCCTCGGCCCCCAGCCGGGGGCCCCCGACCCGGCGACGCAGGGAGAGGACATCGGTGGCCGCGAGGTCCAGGTCAGGTGTGGCAGGGGCATCCGGGAGCCGCGCCCCTCGGGGCCGGGCGCCGGGGTCAGCTGGGGCCAAGGGGTCCATGGGGCGGCCCGGGGTGGCCGCGGGAGGCCGGGATGTGGCCGGGGCGCGGCGACAGGCCCAGTCGGGGGAGTCCAGGAGGAGGGATAGCGAGTCCTTGCAGAGGCTGTACTTCATGTGGTTGTAGAGGTGGGACTTCTCCAGGCAGGTGAAGGGGCACTGGAAACACTTGTAGTTGTAGGGCTTGCCCCAGGGCCGCGGGATGTAGTGCGGCTTCTTGGGCTTCCGCGCCCGGGTGCGTGCCCCGGGGCCCAGGCGGCAGGAGCCGGCCTCTCGGGACATGGCAGCGGCTAGCGGGCGGGCCCCGGCCCCATGCCACCTGCGGATGGGGCCTGCGTCAGCGCCAGCGCCCTAGCCGAACCGCCCCCCTCCGCCCCGTCACCACAGCGGCCCTCCGCCTCCCCGGCCTCTGCTGCCCAGACCAGCAGGCCTCCCTGCCGGCCTCCCTGGAGGGTCAGCAGACACGGTCAGCACACAAAAATGGGGAAACGGGACTCAGGCAAACAGCAAATGCTTTCTTACTGTAAGTATGGCCGAGCCAACATTTGGGCACTAAAAAATTATTTGTTGTTTATCCGAAATTTAAGTTTAAGTCCTGTACTTTCTTGGTTGACCCTACGTACATGTTGGCCAGTCCCCGGCAGGCCCAATTCTGGGGTGACTCCATCCACACCCATCTGCCCCATGCCAGCAGAGCCTGGGTCTCCATCTACCCCTGGGGCACTGGTGAGTGACTGGAGGAAGCCAAGTATGAGCAGACTCACTTCTGGGGACGCGGCCCTTCCTGTCTCACCCCACCCCAAGGGACCCTGGCTCCCGGGGCAGCCGAGATGAGGAGCAGCAGGAGCTCTAAGAGCCTGTCAACACAGCACGGCCCTGCTCTGCAGGGTGTCCCTGGGCACTGCGGTCTCTGAGAGGGTCACCCTGCGTGGGCCAGGCCAGGCTGAGGGGCGTGGATGTCCGGCATGGCCCCACGGCACGGCCACCTGCTCAGCCCGGCTCCATCTGGGTGGCTGCCGGCAGGTCGGCGGCCGAGCCTGCCGCGGCCGAGCTTGGCCAAGACCCTCCTCTCCCCACACCCCGCTCGCCTGCTCAGAAGCCACTCCACAGTCCATCTGGGCTGCCACCTGGGCCGTCCACCGCCCCAGTGCGCGCCTCGGCTGGGGCTCGGCGAGTGCGTGCACACGAGCGTGCAGGGCTCCTACCGAGCCCTCCTCATGCAGCGCCCAGAGAGACCACCTCGGTGCAGCTGGGCCACCTTGGAACAGAGCCGGGCAGCTGCCAGAATGCAGGGGGCCCAGGCACAAAAGGCTCAGAGACCACTCAGAGTGGACAGGCCACCGCCCATGTGAATACACTGCACATACACACACCGAGGACGCACAGGGTCACAGTCACTCACGGGTGTGGACACACGGGCATGTGTCCCACTCCCTGAGGCTTAGCTGGGCAGGGCTGGGGCAGTCATTGGGAGCAGATCGTCCTCCCTGCTGGCCTTTGGGCTCTGCACATGGCGGGGAGTCACGTCTGCTGCCTCCAAACACTGAGCGGGCACCCCCATCATGGGAATGGCCAGAGGGGCAGAGAGGGCCGCCCATTAGAACGGGCCCTGGGAGGGGGCTAGCATGGCCAGGGCTCCGGTGTGGAGGGCTGCGGCCATCCGGGAAGGGACAGGGCTCCCAGCAGGGCTGGGAGGAGGGGGCTGGCTGAGGAGAGGGGCTGGGGCCCTAGAGGGCCGCAGACACGCCCTGAACTTGGCGGTGGGTGCAGAGGCAGGCCCCACCCCTGCCCCCCGCCCCCCTAAGACACAGATGACAAATGGGTGTGTGTGCTCCAGAGACAGAGGCGGCTGTGCTGGGGCCATCGATCACCCAGCCCTGGGAGCCACACAGCTGTGCCGCCTGGTGCCACCACCACCCCACCTCCCAGCCGGGCCCCTGGACTGGGGGGGCTCCTCCTAGACCCCTGAACTCAGCAGGCAAGAGGCTTGTCCTGTGTTGGGCTTCGAAGCAGTCACCTGGCTGCAGGGGGGCTTGGTAGAGAGACATCTCAGTGCTGCTGACCCCATGGGGGCCCAGAGAACACCTGGTACCTGCCCAGCATGACTGTGCACAAGCATAAAACACCCCCAGACACCAGCACACACCCCACACCTCCAAAGGCATATTCATTCACACGTGTCCCAACCCGTGACTGTGACTGGGTGCCTGTGCCCAGCGTGGCCTGCCGCCCCCCATGTGCTGGCCCAGACACCTGGTCCCACTAACCCTTCCCTGGCTGGGGGAGAGCTGACAGCCGGCCAGGCAGGAGGCCCCACCCCAGGGGGGAGAGGGGGCACCCAGCGCTTGGAGCCCCCAGCAGCCACCAGGGGATTAGACCTTGTGTCTTGCGCCCTTGGGACTTGGGAGCACCCCACAGGGCGTTGTGCAGGTGACCAGGCTCCTCCAGGGCTGAAGTCCAGACCCCAACTCCCTCCCCGCTTCCCTGCAGGGCGTCCTCCTATAACGACGCTTCTACTGCGCCCTAATAGTTCGTGGAGCCTGGACACCGCGAAGTGGGGGATGTGGGGCTGGGGCAGCCCCGCCCACGCCCGGACAATCCTGGCGGCCTCTCGCGGCCCCCAAACTTCAGACCCGCCGCCGCCCGCGCCCGCTCTACCTGCGCCCTGGGCAGAATGGAGCCTGCTGCGCCGTGATAAGTCTGCGTGTAGCCCCGGAACCCCGCGGGAACTTCCCGCCCGGCGCCGCCGCGACCCCGCACCCCAGGGACCTGCACGGGCTCTCGGGGCGCGACCACGATTCCCGCCAGGGAAACTGCAGAGGGACCCCGCGCGGTCTGCAGTCACTCACTAGGCAGCGAGTCCCCGAAGCCTCCGCCACGGACCGCGTTCCCCGACGCCGACTTGCACCTACCGAAGTTGGTGGCAGGAGCGGCGGCGCGTGCGCCACGGCGCCGGCTCCGGGGGGCGCGGCGACCTCCGACCCAGGCTCGAGGGGGGCGGAGGCGCCCGAGCGCCGGCAGTGATCCCCTCCCCACCTCGGGTGCTCCCCCGTCTCTCCCACTCCCCAGCCCGCAGTCGCCCCCTCGGCGCACTCACCGGCCTCACGCGCCCGGGACCGGCTTAGCAATCTGCGCCGCGCCGGCAACTCGTGGATGGAGTCTTGGCCGGTGACACCGGTGGCGCCGCCCGAGCAGGGCAGGGTCGGGCAGCCCCGTGGAGGCGCGCGCAGTGGAGACGCAGGTGTGCGGCCGAACGAGGGGCGCCTGGCACGTCTCCGCCCTCGTCGCCTGCAGGCTGCCGCGGGGGTGCGCAGAGGCAGCCAGGTCTCCCGGGGTCCCCGCAGCGGTATGATGGGGTGTCAGCGGCCGAGGGCGCAGGGAGTGGGGCCGTCAGCATTCATCCGTCAGGGCAGGGCTCTGGCCCCTTGACAGCCCCTCCGCCTGAGCTAGGGCCTGGAGGCTGAGGCCCGGGACAGGAGGACCTTGGAGAACAGAGCTGGCTGAGGAGGGCAGAGCCCTGCACACTCGTGCAGCGAGTCTCCTCTGCTGACCAAGGCTTGCCTGCAGTGCCCTTCTCTCTTCTCCAAACAAGAGGCTGAATGGCTCTGCACCTCCAAGCCCCTGCCCTGCCCACTGACAGTCACTAACTCTGGAAAAGAGGGTCCCATGCGCTCACTCCTGCTTTCTGGAAGCATCACCCCCAGTCCCCTGGCAGGTGCTCTGGGGAGGGCCCTGCCCCTGCCCGCTGCTGGCAGGCCTCCTCTCCACTGCCCGTCCCTCCCCGGAGGGCCGCTGAACCAGGCGGGGCGGGGAAAGGGCCCACCAGGAAACACCGCCCCCTCTATCCTCACAGCCTGAGCCGCTCCACCGCCCGCAAAGCTTGACTCCATGTTGATACCAAACATCCAAAGTCAATAGTCTGGGGCCCCACGTCTCAGCTGGGTCCTAGCAGAAGTCCCCCCGAGCAGCCAGCACCATTCTGGAAGTGGACACAGACTGCAGGCCAGGCCAGTTCCTCAGAGGATGTTTGCCTTTGTTCAGGGGACGGTGTCCGAACCCGGAGGTGCGTGATGTCCATCTCAGGAGTGGGGTGGGGTCTGCCATCGGAGGGGCAAGTGCTGCCCCAGAGGCCCCCATGAGTGTCCGCTCCACCTTCTCTGGAACCCCCATTGAAGCCCAGGGCAGTGCAGCTCAGTGCGGGGACAGGGGCACTTTGGGGGGCAAAGGTGTGTCCTGTAGGGTCTCTGGGATGGAGCACTTTGGGCCCTGTGAGCCTGGCCACAGTTTCCCCAGCTGTGCAGGAGGGTGACTGGCCACGGCGCTATTGCTGGCACTCTGGTCAGCCCTGACTGGCATTTGTAAGGAGCAGGGCACCGTGTTCTGGGGGCGTCCAGTGCCAGGACACTGGTGTGAGGGTGACTGTCCAGTGTCACCCTCCCTGATACAACTGGGGAGACCCCACTTCCCCCCGGCAAGCCCACAGGGCAGGGTGGGAGGGGTGGAGGGCTGCGGGGCGTGGGCACGGCCCACCAGCCGTCCCTCTCTGCCTGCCCGGCCTGGCCCAGCTGACCAGCTGACCGTGCAGGCAGCCCCAGGCCGGGAGACAGCTTGAGCGGTCGTCACGCCAGCAGCTCTGCGGGGCGTCGGGGCCAAGAGGCCTGCTCCTTCTGCACACAGACCCCACTCCGGACACACACAGCCAGGTCCCGGCCCATCTTGGGCACTGCCCAGACAGGGCAGGGGGCACAGGTCACCCTGAGACCTGGGGCTGGGGGTCCCAGGGATGGCACTGAGCTTTCTGGCCCCCCACTGCTGACTCCTCCTCCTGCTCTCTGGGAGGCCCTGCTGCCCACACAGGGGGCCGGCTGGCTGGAGGCTGTTGCCACCCTCCAGGGGAAGGGAGGGGCGTCTCAGGACAGCCTGGTAAAGCCCCAGAGAAGGGGCAGGAGGCCATGGAGGGCAGCTTGGCCCTGTGGACAGCCCTCCCCGGAGTATGGGCGGGACACGGAGTAGTCCTGCTCCCTGAGCTCAGACTGAAGGGCATGGCCGGGCTCCAGGAGGGCTTTTGCCAGGGGTACAGGTGGGTACCCCTGAGTGCACAGCAGGGGTCCCAGAGCTCAGCTGCAGCTTCAGCCTGACAGCCTGTCCCCAGTGCTGAGTCAGGGTGCACAGGCTGGCCCTGGCCGCGGCAGGGGAGGCTGGTCAGCGGTGCTCTGCCTGAGCCACCGTGGGCATCTCTGCTCCCTGCAGCTGGTACAGTGTGCCCAGAGCCTGTCCCACTTTCACCTTGCAGTAGGGTGTGGTGGGAGGCAGGAGGTCATGACCCACCCACAGGCCCCACCCCAGCATCCCAACATGCTGGTGTGTGCTCGGGCCCAGGGATTTGGCCCTACCCCAGAGGCAGCATCAGGGACCCCTGAGCTCAGGGGCTTGATCCCCTTGTGGCCTGAGCCCGGAATCCTCTGCCCATGCTCTCTGGGTATCGGTCTGGGCCTGCAGACTGGGCAGGGGGCCCTAGGGAGCAGCCTTCCCTCAGCTTGTCCTGGTGCGGGGCGGGGAGACACGCAGCCCCTCCCTCTGCCTCCAGGGAGGCATCATGGCCATTAACCTGCTCTGCCCGCTTGCCCAAGGCTGCGCATCTGTCACTTCCACTGATGCCGGCACTTGTGTGCCAGGGGCACGTGGGCAGGACGGACAGTGGGTCCAGGGAAGGCAGGGGGACAGCGGTGTGGTGCCCGAGGCAGGCCTGTCTCCTCCCCTCAGCATCCATGCGCAGCCCTCACCAGGACTGGTGTTGGGGTCGGGCAGCCTCTGCTCACCCCATGGGAAGGGGAACAGTGGCACAGCCCATGAGCAGGGTCTGAGCCCTGGGAGGGGTCAGCGCCAGGTGGACGATGGCCATGGCTCATGGTTACCCTCTTGCTGATGACACGTGGCAGCCCCCCAAGCGTCTGAGAGCTCCACCACAGGCAGAGCCTGAGTCATCCTAGGCACTTCCCTCCTGCACACTCGAGGTGGCCTCAGGGACTCATGGCACGGTCCCCAGGGGCGAGGTCATGCCCGGGGCCCTGAGAGCACTGGGGAGCCACAGCAGGTTCACTGCAGGTCTGTGAGGGGGCAGCAAAGCCACACTGACAGGACCGGGTGACACTGGGGCACTGGTGGGGGCGCCACAGACCCGCAGGGGCGCGCCCATGGGGGGCATGCTCTAGGGAGGGCATTGTGGGGCTATCCAGCCGGCCCAGGACATGGTGCAGAGTGGGCCCACGCCGAGGGAGAGGGTGTGCAGCTGGGAGGCTCCTGGCCCCAAACCTGCTCACTGCAGCCCTCCCCAACCAGCGCCATCCTTGGGAAGCACCCCTGGCCCCTCCACCAAAGCTCGCTCAGTGACCCCCTGGGGTGGGGCGGGACCAGTTCTCCACGCGCACTGGAGGTCCTGGAACCAGAAGCTCCTGGCTGCTAGCTGGAGGGGCTGCCGCGGGAGTGAGCTCCCTGTTGGGGGGCGTATACCAGTGGGGCAGGGGCCGGGTGGATCCGAAGGAGCAGCCGGCCGGGCGGGTGGGGGTGCAGCTCGGGCCGCAGAGCTCTGGCGCGCTGGCCGAGCAGTGCCCGGGGCCGACAGCAACCATATGTTGGAAGAGGAGCTGTGCGTGTCCCGCGCGGCCCCCGGGGCCCGGCCTTCCTGGGCCTGTCACAGGCGATTTTCCCTGCCTGAGTGGCAGGCCGGCCGGCAGGCGGGGCAGCGGGGGCTGCAGTCTGTGTGTGGCTCGGGGTCCATCCCCCCATGGCTCTGCACGCTGGCCCTGGCCCTCAGGGCAGGCTCGGTGCTGGGCTGAGAGCAGGAGCCCCTGCTGGCTGGCTGGATGCCCGCCCCTTGCAGTCACCCCTGTCCAGGTCAAGGTCAGGGGCCACGGAGGAGCCGGCTGGCCACCGCTGTTGTGGGTGGGCGCCCGGGGCAGGCGGGAGTCTGCGGAGCCCAGAGCCCAGAGCGCGGAGGAGGCGGGAGGCCGCAGCTAATTTGTACACTAAGTGCTTCTGACAGGGCTGCCTCACAAGTGAGAACACCCCACCGCCTGCCTCAGGAAGGCCACCGCGGCCAACGGGTGGGCAGCCAAGCGGCCTGGGTAAGGGGCCGGGAGGCGCTCCAGCCAGCAAAGACAGGGGACGTGGGGGGACGCAGCCCGGACAGGCGCCCCCGCGGGTGCGTCAAGAGGCTGTGCCTCGCCCACCGCCCGCACCGGCTTAGGTCCAGGTGCCGCTAGGCCCCACCTCAGCACCCGCAGCACCTCCTGGGAGCAGCTGCGTCCCCGAGAAGTGTCCTACCCGTGGGCCCCTGACTCCTAATTCCCTCAGCCCTCCCTGCCGAGGAAGGTGTCCAAGGGGAGCGGGCACAGGCCGGGCTCTCCAGGCCAGCTGACAGGGAGGCAGGCAGCCCCCAGGCCCGTCAGCTCTCATGTCCTGGGTGTCTCAGGGCTGCAGCGATGCGGGCCCAGGCTCCCTGGGACGCCCTGGGGTGATGGAGCCCGGCCCCCGGAGGACAAGGTCCGGCGTGGCCGCGCAGCCGCGGATGGAGCAGGAGGTGGGGTGGGGGGGCGTCTCCAGGTGCTGAGCCGAGATGCGTTGTGGCAGCTCCCCGCCGCCCGAGGCCCGCCTGGAGCGAACACTGCTGGTGGCTTTAATTGCTTTCACATTCGATAGGCTGGCCCGAGACAGGCCTCTTACACCCTGTGCGGCCTCGGCACCCCAGCCCCCCTTCTTGCTGGGAGGCTGGCCTGCCTGGCCCCACACAGAGCCTGGGCTGGGACTGCAGGCCGCACGCCACCCAGCCTGGCAGGGAGTGGGCACAGGGTGGCTATCTCCCAGGCCCACTCTCCCTCTGCTCCGCCCAGGACCGACAAATCCAGACAGGTGCGTGGAACACAGCTCTCTCTCCAAGAAAAGCCCGGCACAGGCATGGCCCTTCTGAGGCTTCATGGGTACCAGTCTGCAAACCACCACAGGGTTGGGCCTGAGCCTCTGCCCCAGCTGGATGCCCTGTCTTTCCTGGGGTGCAGGCAGCCGATGGCAGGGTGCCCCTGAAGGCTCCCTGGGAGGCAGGCCTGGGTACCTGCCCAGGCATCCCAGAGAGGCTGTCCCTAGATGGGCACAGCTCTGTC
Organism: Bos taurus; assembly: GCF_002263795.3. Classification (NCBI taxonomy): domain Eukaryota; kingdom Metazoa; phylum Chordata; class Mammalia; order Artiodactyla; family Bovidae; genus Bos; species Bos taurus. The sequence goes on along the minus strand of NC_037352.1, from coordinate 485,731 downwards.
CCAGAGAGGAGCCCAGGGGCCAGGGGCCCTGGGGAGAGATAGACGAGAACAAACTTACAAAACAAAACATCTTTATTTGGTCCGTCGGAGCCTGAGTCTGGAAACACCCATGGGGTCATCCTACGGGGATGGCGCTGACGTTGATAAAATAGTCTCTGCGTCAGAAGAGCTGCCGTATGTACAGGGTTAAAAATACTCACAGCTCAGAGTACGAGGAGGAGTACAAAGGGGGCGGGTGTGGGGGTCTAGTGCTTCTGGTGCTTCTCCAGGGGCGACCCCCCACTCAGAGTAACGGAAGGAGTACAAAGGGGGCTGGGGCCTAGTGCTTCTCCAGGCGTGAATCTGCCCCTCCCCAACCCAGCAAGCCCCACGGAAAGCGAGGGACCACGGGCAGGGCACTCGCTGCCAGGGGCTGCTGGGCAGTGAACTGGGCACCCAGGAAGCGGCCTTAGTCGTCCCCAGGCAGACACAGAGCTCAGGGCTGAGCAGCACAGGGAGAACGCTGGCTCAGGGGGGAGGGGTGCGGGGCTGGGGCCCACCCTGCATGTGCCTGGACACGGCCTGGGGGACTCTGGGACTCTGCTTCTCCTGCAGGTCAGGTGGTGCCAAGCACGGGGCTGGGCCCAGGACCACCTGACCACCACCCCAGCCCCGGCCCAGGGCATGGCTTCGATCCTGGCTGGCATGCCAGGAATTGCATAGTGTCCCTCCCCACCCTGGTTCAGCCCACAGTTGCCAGGCACCTGCCTCCTCGGACCCTGCTGGGGCTCCAGGGACCCCTGCTGGCCACATGAGGGCTTGCGGGGGGTGGGGCGGATAGGTGGGATATGGGGGCAAACTGAGGAAAGGTTCTCAACCTCTGGCCACAAAGGGGTATCCCTACTCTCACCCTGGGGTCTTGACCTCTGACCTCCCCAAACTGGGGTGGTCCCTGCTCTCATCCTTGGGCCCTGGCCTTGACCCCCTAAAATAGAGGTGGTCCCTACTTTTACCCTGGGGTCCTGGCCTGACCCAACAAGGGGGTGGTCCCTGCTCACCTCAGGGTCCTGGCCTCTGATCACAAAACAGAAATGGTCCCTGCTCTCACCCTGGAGTCCTGACCTCTGACCCCTACGACAAGGGCGGTCCCTGCTCTCATTCTGGGGTCCTGGCCTCTGACCTGCCCAGATTTGGATTTGGAGCACATGGCTGCCTGATCCGGGCAGGAGACCTGGGCCCATGGATAAGGAGCAGCCTCACCCTGACCCTGGAGGTTGGAGCCAGATCTCAAGGTGGCCTGGTCCGAGAGGCTGGCACATGTCCCCCTAGAGCTGGAGGTGGGTTCGAGGTAATCTGCTGGGTGGCTGGGAGGCCCTGGGCAGGAGGGAGGGGTGGGGGGAGGGCCGGGGGAGTTGTGCCCACAGCTGGAGCTCCCTGGGTGGGGGTCCTGAGATTGTGGTTCAAGCGTCCTGTGTTGGGGTCTCCCTCATAAAGTGCGTGTGGGGGCAGGCAGGTGGGGGCAAGGAGGTCACAGCGGCCGGGGCCCGTGCAGGCCAGCGACCTCGGGCGTGAGTGGGGGGCTGTGGCTGCCCTTGGAGGTCGTCCAGTCACTGAGGAAGGCCTGTGCTGCCTTGCGGTGCGCCAGGCGGTGGGTGATAGAGAAGCCAGCATTTCCTTCCAGCTGAGACAGGATCACCAGGACCTGCCTGGGGGAGGGGGCCGGTGAGGGCCTGTGGGGCCAGCAGGCCGCCGGGGGCAGGGCAGGGCGGGGCGCACCTGTGCAGGGGTGGCACGCTGTCCTGGGTGCGCAGGCTGCCGCGCGTGGACACCACGTTGAAGCTGTCGGAGCAGTCGCACTGTACGTGCAGGTAAGACTTGGGGTGCCGATTCTCCACAACCACGATGAGCCCCGCCCAGCCGTGCGTCAGGTAGTAGCAGGTCATGCCCTCGCGGCCCTGGGCGCAGGCAGTGCAGGTGTGGGTGGGCGGGCCGTGGGCAGCCACCTCCTGCTGCCTCCCCAGGGCCCACGCCCGCCCACTCACCTCGTGCCGTTCGCCCCTGCTCTCCGTGAGCAAGATGATGGCGTCGGCCAGGGTGGTCGGCTGGGCCTCCACGGGCTCCACCATGACGAGCCTCGAGCTGTACACGGCCAGCACATGGCCGGGCGCCTCTGGGGTGTTGCGTGGGGCCCCCGCTGAGGGGCTGGAGGCTGCAAGGAGGGAGGGAGAGAATGAGGGAGAGTGTAGGGCGGGCCCGAGCTAATAGGGACGGTGTGGGCGGAGCCTGGGGGCCATGGGCGGGTCTGGGCTTTGTGGGACGGGGCCGGGGCCGTGTGGGCGGGGCCTGGGGCTGAGCGGCCACAGTCACCTACCCTGCAGGGCGGGTGGGCCGGGCACGGGGCCCCAGTGGTTGAAGGCACAGCACACCACGGCATACTCGCCAGGCTCCAGCATCACATCACAGTTGACGAACTTCTTCACGGCGCGTTTGCTGTGGGCTAGCAGGCGGCCCAGGCTCAGGCGGCCACCGCTGCCAAAGGAGGCCCGGAACACCAGGACACACAGGTCCAGGAGGTGACTGTCCACTGAGTCCGCGCGCCTGGGCGAACGGAAAGGTTGCGAGTGGCCAGGCCCCGCCCCTAGACCTGTGCCACCCTGCCATCCCGCCCCCAGTCCGCCCGGCCCACCTGCTGCCCTCCTGGAAGAGGGCAAACTCCAGGGACGCACGCTCCAGCACCGTGAGGGCCGTCACACCCACCGGCCCGCTGGCCGAGCTGGGGAAGCTGCCTTGCACCCGCGCCTCCTGCCAGTCCGAGTGCACCTTGCAGATATCCACGGAGTCGAAGTACCTGGGCAGCCAGAGGACAGCTGGCTGAGTGGCCTCCACCCAGCTGCCCGCACGGCATGTGTCCCTGGGCAGGGTGACTGCAGCAGGCTCTCGCCCCATGGGAACTCTTGGAATCCGTGTTCAGATACCCCAGTCCTGGCTGTTGTCTGTGGACACCGCCAGGGGGCGCCAGGCCCTAAGGCTGATCAACGGGCAGAGCCCCAGCAGAAGCACTCCCGCCAGGCAGTAGACAGGCGGAGCTCCTGGGAAACACCCTGTATTCGCCAGGGTGAGCGTGGTACCTGACGAAGTCGCTGTACTCCATCCAGAAGACACCCTCGCTGCTGCCATGCGGCATGAGCTCACTCCGCAAGTGCCCCGGCCAGTGTGGCCACTCATCTGACCAGCTGCCGTTCCAGGAGAAGCGGCCCCATGGGTTCCGTAGGCGCAAGAGCCTGCGGACAGACCACAGGGTCGGGGGCCATTCCCACGGCCCCACCCTGCCCATGCATCACCACGCCCATCCTTACCTGGAGCCCTGGACATCCCGGACATCCAAGATGGAGTAGGCGTGGCGGGGACGCAGGCCTAGACTCTCGTAGGCAGCATCGTCCACCTTCATGTTGCCCCCACCACAGGAGGCACCCATGAGGAACCTGTGCAGTTAGAGCAGCCCGCTGACCGGGGCCCCTTGGTATTGGGGTGGGCTCCCTCTCTAGGGGACACCTGCTGTCCTGGCCTGCCTTGGGGAGGTGCAGCTCCAGGTGGGGGTCTCCCTGCCTGTGGGAGACCCACGTGGGACGCCGGGGCTCAGGAAGTGGTGGGCCAAGCTCAGCGGGGCGGGCAGGCCTGGGTCCCGTGGAGGTCTGGCAAGGCTGGGGGCCCGCCAGCTCAGAGATGCTGCTCCCCAAGGGGCAGAGCCATGCCACTGCCCACCACAGCTGAGGGCAAGGGTCCTGGACCCTCCCCAGACACTGGCCAGTGCATGCTGGGGCTCAGAAGCCCCCGCTCCCCCAACCCATCCACCCTGGGGGCTGCTACTGCCAGGTGCCACCACGGCGCTCACTCCACGTGGACTCCCAAGGGTGCTGATGGTCATCACAGGCCCAGGTCAGGACAGGGCCTTCTAGGTACAAGCTGACAGACAACACCCCACCTGCCCTCACCCCATCCAAGCAGGTGGGGTGGCTGGCACAGCATGGGGAGCTGGGCCTCCCAGCTGTGGTTAGCCCGTGCCAGAAATATCTTGTGAAACGTGGGTGCAGATCAGGGCACTGGCCTGACTATTCCCGCTGCTCCAGGTCCCCAGAGTGGCTGTCCCTCTTACCCAGCCTCTTTAGAACTCAGCATTTTGGCCCAGATGAGGTCAGTGTCCACCGGTTCCTCGCGGGGGTTCGTGGAGCTGACCTGCAAGGCCAGGCTCTCACAGGGGGCACCGGTGAGCGTGGCCAGGCCCTCTATGGCACGCCCGGCCTGGAGCGCGAAGTAGGAGCCGTGCAGCTTGGCCAGCGCCTTCTCAATGAGGGCCACCCACAGCTGCTTGCGCTGAGCCTGCGGGGGGGCTGGAGTCGTGAGGCCGCTGCCTCCTCGCACCTGCCGCCCACCCGCCCACGCCCCCGCCCACCTGGGAGAAGAGCAGGAAGCCGGCCTCGTCACAGGGCAGCATGTCGTCCACCAGCACCGTCGTCCACGTGCCGTCCTTGCACAGCCGCACCTGGTAGGCACCCTCTGCACACAGGCTGCGCGTAACCATCACCCGCTCAACCAGGTCCGGCCGCTCAGCCAGCACTGCCAGCGCACTCAAGAACCTGTACGAGACCAGGATTCAGGGGGAGCTTCGCCCGCCCGCCCACTCCCTCACCCTGGGTGGGAGACCCACACTCACCAGCAATTCCCCAGGAGACCCTGCAGGATGTCCGAGGGCCGGAGCGTGTGGAACACAGACCAGGAGGTGCTGTGGTCCCTGAACACGGAGCAATTGATCTCGTGCGGCCGCAGCCACTGACGCACGCGCTGCTGGACACTGTCACCCACGGGGAAGCCCACAGACGCAGGCCCAGGGGGGAAGCTGTCGTCCACAAAGTTCACGCTGTTCTGCAGAGACCATGGCCACAACTCAGGGCAGGCCGAACCCCATCCCACCCCAAGAGAGTACCCAGCTACCTGAGCCCGAGAGGAAGGGAGGCGGCGTGCAGCTCGCAGCCTGCAGATGGCACGGCTGAGCCTCATGAGGCCCATACCACCCTTTGTAAGCATGGTGGACTGCAGCCAGCCAGGGCACAGCAGGCTGGTGATGGGCCAGTGGGAGGTATGTGTGTCCCAGGGGACGTGAGGGGCCCAGCCTGGAGGCTGCAGGTGTGGGTGTGGGGCGCTGAAGGCCCTAGAAAGAGAGGTGGGGGGCCTGACAGGGGTAGGGTGGCCAGGACACAGCTCTGGACGGGCTGCCGGCAGTGACAGAGGGCAGCAGCCCAGGGGGACAGACGCCCCCCTCCAGGCCCCTGGGGGTGACGCCCTGGGCTTAGCCTCCTGCAGTCCAAGGGCAGAGAGCACAGGGGGCACCTGTCTTAGCTGGGGCTCTGCATCCAGGGGCGGCACCTGGCCTGCCTGTCCCCACCTTCCCGTGAGGCCACTGCTGCTGGCACGCACGCTGGGGGTAAGGGGTCAGGACCCTCGCAGACATGGAAGGAAAAGGGCCTGAGGATCTCAGGTGAGAGGTCACGTGAGGGTCACTGGAGCTGAGGCTCGGGGGACGAAGGGAGCGCCACGTGCCCGCACCTCCCGGCAGAAGGCCACGATGTCCTCCCACAGGGCCTTGGCCTCGCCCTCGTCCGTCTGCCGCCGCTTTTCCACGAGCACACTCTCCCTGCGCCGCAGGGGCGCCACACCCCGGCGCTGGGCCGCCATGAGCTGGGGGGTGTGGCAGGTGGCACAGTGCTTGGCCCGAGGCGCGTTGAGCAGGGTGCAGGCGGGGCAGGCCCACTGGCCCGGGCGCTCAGATGGCGCTGCGGGGAGGGGGCGGCCGGCCTTGTGGGCTGGGCAGGGCCCGGGCCGGTCCGCACTGCAGTCGGGGCAGCGGGCGGTGGTGTCACCGTGCTCCTGGAAGCCGTGCAGCTTGGAGCAGCCGCACGCCGTGCACCGGGGGGTCGCCGTGGGGTTCCTGAGCGTGCACCTGGCACACGACCAGGTGGTGAAGTCGGGGCTGGAGGGGCTGGCCGGCGTGTAACGCACGCTGTCACCGCCCAGGTCGATGACGTCGCTGCCTGGTGTGCTGCTGCCAGCCTCGCAGTGTGCAGGGCTGGCGGGACCCGGGGGGCGCAGCGTGGGGCCTCCCTCGGCCGCCTCCTCCTCCAGGAAGCTCAGCCGCTTGCCTGACAGCAGCTCCGCCAGGCGGGAGGCCCCGGTCGTGGGCCGCCCCAGGCCCTGGGGGGGCCCCTTGGAGCTGGCAGAGGGTGAGGGCTGGGCGGCTTCAGGCACCGGTGGCTGCAGCTGGGGGGGCACCTCGCGGCGGCTGCGAGGCACGGGGTTGTTCTGGAGGGTGGGCGAGAACGGGCTGAAGGGTGGCCCCCGGGGGGGCTCCTGGTCCACGGCAGAAGGAGTGTTGGCCTCCGCGCCTTCCCCAGGCTGGGCGGGGGCCGACGTGCCGGGGAAGCCTGCAGGAGCCATGACTTCCGGGACCACAAGTGCCTCGGGAGGGATCCTGGGCAGCGAGAGTTTCCGGGGCCCCCCGCAGGCCGAGCAGGAGCTGGCCACAGGCGTGTTGTGCAGCGTGCAGCGCTGGCAGGCCCAGCCGCTCCCAGGCGCAGCCGCGCCCCCCTCCTGCCCCTCCGCCTCCGCCGGCCGTCCACCTGCCGGCTCCACAGCCACCGGCCCCGCTGTCCGCAGGGGCCCCGCCTCGTCCCGGCAGCTGCCCGGGGGCTCTGGGGGCACCCCGTTGATGATGGGCAGCGGGGAGGCCCCTGGGCCAGGCTCGGGGGTGAAGCCACACATCTCGCAGGCCCCCCTGCCCAGAAGGTTGCGGAATGTGCAGCGGGCACACGGCCACTTCTGCTCCTCCACGCTGAGCCGCAGGATCCGGTCCAGGTCGGGCTTGTGCCGCGGGGCCTCGCAGATGGAGCACTGGCGCTGGCCGGCTGGGTTCAGGAAGGTGCAGCGTGCGCAGGCCCACTCCCCGACCGTGGCCATGGGCCCGGGCGAGTGCGTGTGGCTGCAAGGGAAGGCCGTGGTCAGGGGTTTCTGACAAGGGCATCAAGAGTGTTCAGCGGGGAACGGATGGTCTTTTCAACCAACGCACTAGGAAAATGGGATCTATATGTTAAAGGAGGAGCCAGACCCGTACCTCACGCCATATTCAAAACTTAACTCAAAATGGATCAATGACCTACGCATGGGAACGAAAACTATGAAACTCTTAGAAGCAGAAAAAGTGGGTAAATTTTCATGACCATGCAGGCAAACAAAGGAGGAAACAAAAGAACATAAAAACTAACATCTTCCACGAGTCAGAGGACACCATAAAGAAAGCGAGAAGATACCCTACGGGAGACAGCATTTGCAAACTGTGTGTCTGACCAGGGTCTAGTACCCAGGACGTATGAATCGTTCTTATGACCACACGACAAAAACCTGGTTTTAAAAATGGGCGGAGGATTTGAGGCGACTTTCCCCAGAGATACGGAGAAGCCTGTGGAAAGCTGCTCAGCGGATCAGTCAGGGAAATGCAAAGTGCACCAGCCCACCCGGCAGGGCAGGAGCCAGGACCTGGAGCTGGAGTGACCCGGTCTCCCACATCACTGGGGGAGCGCAGAATAGCACAGCTGCTGCGGAAAACTGTTAGATGGCTCCCCAGAAGCTACGCAAGGACCACAGTTAGGACCCAGCAATCCCACCCCAGGTACATGCTCTTCACCAGCACACATCCACACGTGCTCACGGCAGATTTGCCCACAACAGCCAACTGGTGGAATCAAGCCAAGTGTCCATCAATGAGTAAATGGATAAATAAGGAACACCGTTCAGCAGCCAGGAGCGAAGCACGGACACACACTGGCACTGGGCCCCGACACGTGGCGTGATTCACCCATGGGGAGGTTTAGGATGGGCAAACTCAGAGGCAGGAGGAGTCAGCGGCTCCCGCGGGCTGAGCAGGGGGCAGGAGCGGGCTGGCTTCCCACTGCCTCGCAAGGCCAGCCCGAGTGGGGGGCGTCCGCGCTCTCCTGCCCTGACGGTAGCTGGTCTGCTTGGCAGAAACAGCAACTGTTCTTTACAGCGAGGTGCAGAGCTCGTGCTTCTCGTGCTGCGTTTACGCCAAACACTCCAGGGAGAAAGAAAACTCCCCTCTTCAAAACAAACAGAAACCCTCCTCCAAGCAGCGTGAGGGTTCCTGGGCCGGTGCAGGCCGCCGCCGCCTCCCCAGGTGCGGGGCTGAGCCTCAGAGCTGTCTGCAGCTGCCGCAGCGCCACAATAGTGGACAGGCCCTGGTCGGGTCAGCTTGGGCTTCTGCGTCACCAACACCTAAGAGATGCCCCTGCTACTCCCCACTGAGGAAGCCCACAGGCAAGGCATGGGCACACACGGCCACACAGACAAGCCACACACACGCTGCAGCCCGGGCCCATGCTCAGACGGCCGCCCTGCGCACCGTGTGCCCCTGAGGCCTGGGGGAGACTTGGGGGAAGACTCGGGCCTGCCCTCGGCTCCAGGCCCCTTGTGGTCCAGGCGTGCTGAGCACACGCAGGAGGGCAGGAAGCCCAGCCCAACAGCTGGCCGGGCCCAGGCCTGGATGAGCATGAGGCCACACCGGGATCCTCAGCTGGCGTCCCAGGAGAGCGCGAGATGGTGCGGGCTGCCCCCCTCGGGGACAGTCTTGACGTCACAGGGTGGGCGGGGATGAAGTGGCTCAGGGGGCAGCGGCGGGGTGTCCGGAGGAGCCTGGGCCTTCGCCACCCCAGCCCCAAAGCCAGGGTCACCTCCCAGCACCCTAACGTGCCGGAGCCTCCACACAGACACTCCCAAGTACCGGGCACTCTCGGAGGCTGGGCGCTCACCCTCAGGATGCAAAGGCAGGCAGGTGGGGCGGACAGCGCACGCCTGCTCAGCCTCAGCTCTCTGGGCTGCAGCCTCAGCCCCAGGTGAGAGCGAGGTGGGGGCGGGCGCTCCTGGGACACAGGGGCTGCAGCAGCTGGGAGATAGCCTTCGGCTCCCTGGAAAGCTTAGAGGAGTAAGAGGGGTCCCCACTCGAGGACCCAGCTGGTCAGGCCAGCAGACCTGAGGCCGCGCTGCCCGGCAGGACGCCCACCTGACCCCGACCCCCAGCTGGTCCCAAGGGGCACATGGGCACCTCCCTCCGAGGCCACCCTCAGCCAGTCTTGCGCCGGCCCCTCGGCCTGTGTCCCCAGGAGAGGCCTGCAGCTTGCAGTGGCCGACACCCACACCAAGCCCAGGTCCTCTGGGCATTGCAGCTCCTGGTCCGCCTGGCAGTGGGACCAAGCCCAGACCTGCAGGCTCTTCAGTGGAGGGGGCACCCCTCAGGGCAGGGATGGCTTGCCCGGACCACCCACATGCGCGTCCACATGTCCAGCGGAGGCATGGGGAGGGTTGGCCTGCCTCTGCCGCACCAGCCCCCTGCCTGCTCCTCTCGTGTCTAGTCGGGTGCCTGTGGATTCCTCAAGGTCACTGGCAGCTCTTCCTCCTGACTCACTCCAGGTGGCACAGTTAACTGCTGGCGGCACTGGGCCGGAGAACGAGAGGGTGCGGGCTGGACAGCCGACCTCTCTGCCACCCGCCTCGGGGCCCGTGCCCCTCCCTGAGGCCTAGCAATTGCCCCCTCCCCAGGGACTTACCCTGAGGACGTAAATACCCGGAAATGAAACGACACACGTGCGTGTAGAAGGTGCGAAGGGACACAGCGGCCCGTGGGGAGATGCCGGTCAGAGCGGCACGGCGACCACCCTGCATGCAGGCGGGGCGGGCGGGGAGAAACCAGAGCCCTCCCTGCATGGCTGGGGGTCTGGGAAACGGGGCGACCACTGTGGAGAACAGCCTGGCAGCTCCTCAGACAGTTAAACGTGAACTTACAGTGAACACCAGCAACCTCATTCTGTGTAGCTACGCAAGAGAAGTAACAACACGTGTCTGTGCAAAATCCTCTCCACACACGTCCACAGCGGCAGAGCCGCCAGTGCGAGTGTCCATCAGTAACCAGCAGGCCTACTCCACACGGCAGAGCATAGCTCAGCCATAAAGGGGCGAAGTCCCAACACTTGCTACCACGCGGACGGCCTGAGAACACAACGCTTAGTGAGAAGCAGACACAGAGGCCACACGCTGTGTGATTCCCACTGTGTGAGTGGAGCCCCTGACGGCAGGTGCGCGCCGTCCAAACCAAGCCGGCACTGACTCAGCACAGGGAGCCGAGGCCCCTGCTCCGCAGCCGCCCCCCTGGGCCGCGGGCCTCCATGACTACGCTCACTGGGTCACTCAGCTACCCCCAGAAGCCTGCCAGGACCCAGGTCCTGCTCCACGCACGGGCCGGCCGCCTAGACGGTGAGCCCAGGACACGCTCAGGGCCCCACAGACACCAGGTACTGTCCTGCACAAGTGAGCTGTGTCCGAGGGAAGTGCCCGCCGAGGGCTGCTGGCGGAGTGCAGTGTCTGCAGCCCCTGAGGTGGTCCGGGGCGCCGAGAAGGCCAAGTGCCCCCTCTGGCCCAAGGGCGGTGGACTCTGAGTGTCTGCTGAGCCCCTCGCCCTCCAGTCAGGCTGCAGGACGTGGAGAAGCTGGGGCATCCGTGTGTGGGGGCATTTGGGAGTCCATCCCACCAGGTCTCAGCAGTGGGCATCCTGGCTGGGCTGCCCACCCCTCACCTCAGCACCCGGAGGTGGAGCTCACCGGGGGAGCCTAGGCAGCCGGGGCCGAGTCTAGCCGCAGCTGCAGCTGGAGGACATGGGCACGCGGAGGGCGGCTCGCCAGTGGGACCCACACCCCCTGCCCCCTGCAGGCAGCCACGTCACAGGGCGACACGTCGGGCCATGGCAGGGCCCCAGATTCCACGGGAAGCAAGCAGCATTCTCGGTGCGTGCCGTGCCCCCGGCCCCACCCAGCAAGCAGTTCCAGCAGCCGCTCCAGAGCCAGCGGACAAGCAAGACCCCGGCCTGAGGCAGTGGCGGTCCCGGCCCCACCATCTGCGGTTCTGAGACCCTCAGCCCAGCTCCAGGGGGCGGGGGTCCCGGGTGTGCTCTGCCCAGTGAGCAGCCCGAGTCGCCCGGGTCTCTGGGGTGAAAAGAGTCTCCAGAGGGCCCTAAGGGACAGGGCCCGCTTGTCTGAGAGGCGCCAGCCGAGCAAGGGCACCTGACGGCAGCCCCGCCCTCGGGCCCGGGGCCGCCCCTGCTCCACCTGCTTACCTTCGGGCCCGGGGCCGTGGGGGCGGGTGCTGCCGGGTGCCCAGGCTGTCGCCCCATGCAGGCCCCCCGGGGCCGCTCCTACCCCAGCCAGCCGCTGCCGGGGGCCCCGGGCAGGGTGGGCCCCGGGGGAAGCCGTGGTCCGACTCGGTCTCGGCGGCCAGCGAGGAGGCGGAGCTCCCCATGGCCCCCACGGCGGCCACACTGAGCGCCGGGCCTGGTCACAGGGCGCCGGCGACGGCGGGCGAGGCGGAGCATGGAGGAGGGCGGCCTCGCGAGCCGGGCTGGTCCGAGGAGCACAACAGAAATGACAGAGACAGAGAGAGAAGAGACACGTGACTACGGCGCCTGGAGGGTCCCAGCACACGCGCAGCTTCCGGGGAGGCAGGGGTGCCTGCAGCAGGGCCACCGTGGGGTCCCCCTTGCCCCGTGGCGCCCCCCATTATGGCCCCCTCAGCGCCCCCAGGGCAAGGCGGCTGTGCCACGGTTGCTGGCCTTCAGAATGGGTCTCACCCTGAAAGAAATGATTGAGAAGATATTTAACCAGAGAACATGAGCTGGAAGAGGAGCGCCCGGTAGGGCTGACGAGCCCTGGGCACCGTCCACAGTCACCACCAAGTCCCCTGTGGAGGACAGCCTCCCCTGACCTGGATATGGTGAGCAGGAAGGGGCCCAGGAGGCTGCCTGCTCTCAGGAGGCGTGGGCCCAGGTGCTCCTGCCCTGAGGTGGGAGGCTGGCAGGTGGTGGTGGGGGGGCCGTCTCCTTTCAGACGAGGTGAGTCCTAGTCAGGCGAGGGAAGACGCCTGGGCCGCCTCTGGGCCGCCATGGGTGTCCCCTTCGCTTTCTGGTCAAGCAGGTGACCAGCAGCTCTGCCTCAGCCCAGGTCCATCACACACGACGCCCTCCCAGCAGGCGCCCAGGGCCCAGCAGCGCAGCGGCTCCGCACGGGGGAGGGCCTGGGCCCTGCCCTCAGGGCTGCAGTCAGGCCAGAGAGCCGGGCAGCAACACGCCTGCCGGACCTGTTCCTCCAAGGGACCCAGACCAGGGCTGGACAGGCTGCTGAAGGCCCGGTGCCCCTGCAAGTCACCCACCACTCAGGCTTCCCCTCAGCTTGACCAGAGCCAACTGAGGGGTGGGGGTGCGGGTCCCCAGTGGCTGCAAAGCCAACGCTCCCCACGTCCACCGACAGGAGAGCCACCAGTGGGAGCACGCCACGAGCCACAGGGCTCACTTCTCATTCCCGACAGCCACGTGGAAAAGGCAGGACAGGGGAACGGACTCACGTCACCCGACACACCCGACACGCCGCCAGGCCCACCTGACGTCAGGGTGAGGCCCGTGTGAGCCTCCAGTCGCGGCCCTTCCCCTCCCGCGGCGGACGCTCACCCCACGGGGACGAGTCACACGCGGGCGGCGGCTGCAGCCGGAGCCCTGCACCCTGGGCTGCGAGGGGGCGCTCACGGCGGTCAGGCCCACGCCGAGCAGGTCCTTCAGGACACCTGCCCCTCCACGGCGACAAGGCAGACGCATGGCAACCAGGCCAGCCCCCAGCCTCCTGCCCCCACCCCACGCGGGCGCCTTCCCAGGGAGAGACCCTGAGCGTATCCAACACTCCTTTTCCGCAGCCAAACCCTGAGTGGCCAAGGCCTTGAGCTGAAGCTGAGCCACGAAGGTGCCTATGGAGCAGGAGCACCTACGCCCGGGTCCAGGCTTGGGCTGACCAGGAGCTCGGCCCGTGCCCACTGAGAGCACAGAGGATGGCTGGGGGCGGCCCACCCACAGCCAGAGCCCAGGGTAGGTAGCGAGGACAGGGCCTGGCTTCCGTGCAACCTTGGTCTTGGGGTGGCAGGCAGAGTCCTGCAGCAGGGAGACAGGTTGGCACCCCTGGCCGATGGACTCTGGGTCCTGGCGATAAGCCTGCAGGCTGGGCTGCTGCTCCAGGGCCAAAGTCCAGACCTGTCCAGGCGGGGAGGGCCGCCTACCTGCAAGACCTGCCCCTGAGCCTCACCTCCCAGCCCGAGCCCAGGCTCCTGGCCACAGCCCGTCTGGCGGCAGGGCCTCACACTGTGCAGTCTGGGGCCTGACTCAGCTGCTCCTAGCTGCCGGGTCCAAGGCCACCACTGTTTAGGCCAGCCAGGGCCACAGGGGACAAGGCCTCCCACACCCTGGCTCTGCCATGGTTGGGGCCACCAGGGAAAAGTGCCTGGGGGGCAAGAGTCAGGGCTCTCAGCAAGCAGTCAGCAAGACTCCCCGGGACCCAGGTCCTGGTACCACCTGCCCACGGGGCACACGCCTCCTGTCCTTCCCAGGTGCACTGTGAGGCCCAGACACCCCCACCGGCCGGGCCAGAACCTTGAGGAGGGGGCTGTGGAGATTCTGCTGAGAGTCACCATCAATGTCGCCTGAAAACCAGCTGCAGGAACAAAACAGGAACCAGCATTCCACTACCCAGCCCGGGAGGAAACAGTCCGGCCGCAGACCCTCCCCCACACATGCTTCAGGAGGCCGCTGTCTCCGCACCTTGGCTCCGCAGTGTCCAGCTGCGGTCCGGATCCTGGGCCCCCCACCCTGTGCGGGTCACATGGCCGGCAGGGCTCTGCTTCCAGGCCCCTGCTTTCTGGGAGGGAGGGGTGAAGACAGCTCCCCAGAGTGACACCCACAAGCGAGGGGTGGCTCGCTGGCAGGGAGACCGGAGGATGGGACGCAGAGTCCCAGCGTGTTCTCTGTCTCTAGTCGTACCCGCTCAGTCAAGCCTCAAGAAAAACGAAACTTCTGCCAGGGAGCCAGGGATGCCACCACGACTTCGCTTTCCAGTTCACAAGTTCAGAGCCACCTGATGACAGGCGCTTGCCTCTGGCACTTCCCCATTTCTGTTGGCCAAGTGGCCGCAGAGCAGTGCGGCCTGGGTGGCTGGTGACCGCAGGCCTTGTGGAGGCAGAGTTGCTTCAGAGACATAAAGGCACTGGAGCCTCCGGCTCACCCTGGGGAGGCAGATGGGCCGTGGGGAGCATCTCCAGGTTGGCCATGGAAGGGTCAGCAGCAGGCACTGCCTCAGCTCCAGGCTCAGCCCAGCGGCCGAGGGAGCGAAGCCATGAGCGCCTCCTCAGGACACGGACGCTACGGCTCTCATCAACAGCAGCTATCAGCCTGCTTTCCCTCTGATGTCTCGCAGAGCCGTCCAGCCCTGTCCCGCGGTTTGGCCACCAGGGAGGGGGAAGGAGACAGCAGGGGTGGAGCCGCTGCTGGAGGGAGATGGTGCTGCCAGGATGGCCAGGGAGGCCAGAGCGCCGGACAAGTCCTCACTGGAGGGACAGCGCGTCCTGGGGGTGTCGGGTCCCTGCTGCTCCCCTGTGGCCCCCAGCTCCCTGCACCGTCCTGGCAGCTCCAGCACAGCCATCCACAGGGTGACCCAGAGTGACAGGTGTGCCTGGGCAGGTGTCCAAGTCCAAACTCCACCCACACCCTCCTTCCCCTCATCCAGGAAGGTGGAGACGGGCGGGCCAGTTCTCATCCCCAGGAGCAGGTGCCGTTCTGGCCCTGCGGCCCAGAGGCCCCTCTGAGTTCAGAGCTGGGTCACCAGAGCAGCCTGCAGCTGACGCAGGATGCTTGCTGACCACCTGCCTCGGTGCCGCTGGGGCAGCGCTGGGCACGGGGAGCTGGGGACACCAAAGGGACCCCACAGGCCTACTGGGCACTCTTGGTGGGGGGGGAGGTGCTGGGGGGGTGGTCCTGCCTGGGAACGTGGCACAAGAGGTTAGGCAAGAGAGACACCACCATGTCCCTGCTTTGGGATGCTCCTGCAGGTGCCAGGTGGGAGGGCTGGAGTCAGTGTGGGCAAAAGAGCGACTGACCTGGGGGCAGGGAGCACCCGGGCCGAGTCTGGGCTTGGACTCTTACACACCCAGCCCCGCAGGCTCTTCTGCAACCCTGTGAGGCCC
Source organism: Bos taurus (assembly GCF_002263795.3). Taxonomy (NCBI): domain Eukaryota; kingdom Metazoa; phylum Chordata; class Mammalia; order Artiodactyla; family Bovidae; genus Bos; species Bos taurus. Next base: position 470,593 of record NC_037352.1, on the reverse strand, counting down.
ATGAAGACATCTATGGTTTTAGAGAACCTCTAGGGTGCAGAGTCCTTCTTCCCAAATAAAAGACAAGCATCGGGGGCGGTGGAAGCAGGGGCTGGAAGGACTGGATGTGCAGCCCACTCATCCCTCCCCACAGCCCGGCTGCCCTCAGCCTGGGCCTCCTGTCTGTAAAGCAGGGCTCAGCAGGATGCTGTCTGACACGGGTCCAGAGAGTCTAATGCAGAGCCTGAAACCAAAGAGTTTTAGCAAATGACCCCGTCCAGAAGGGTTGGAGGACCCAGCCTTTCCTGCTCTCAGAGCACCTGGTCTGGGACAGGGGTCCTTAGAGCAGAGACACAAGGTAAGACCCGCTCCCTCTCTAAAGCCTAGCAATCACTGAGTTTAAGCCTGGCTTTCAGGAGGTCACGAGGTCGCCAGCCTGGTTGCTCACAGGGAGCAGCTCTAGACAGCTTCAGACGCAGAAGAAAAAAGAAGCACTCCTTCAGGGAGCAGGACAACCCAAGAGAAAGTGAGAGGTGCCTGACACCAAGGCCAGGCTGCACCCACCAGCAGGGCTTCAAAACAGGGGTTCCCAGGCTCCCCGCCCATCTGGGGCCCTCCTCCAGGCACCTGGGCCACAGAAACACTACCCTTCTCCCCACCCTTCTCCCCACGGTTGAGAAAGGCCCTCAGAAGTGTAAGGATCAACTTACTCCATCTCCCCTGGAGTCCAGCTCTGGGGGCGGGGTCCTCCCACAGGGGCTTACACTGCCCCCAGAGGCAGGCAGAGGGAGGGGGCCCCACAGGAGGGGCTCTCAGGAGAGCACAGAACAACCAAGCACCCAGCTGAGTCCCAGCTCCCCCACAGTTGAGCAGGGCTGGCAGCCACAAGACCCCGAACTCCCAGGCTGGACCTTACTGGGGTCCTGTTGTCTGCAGTCTGGTCACAAACTCCTGCGTGTTAAGGGGGCCCGACAGCCAGCCCCATCAGGGCCATCTGATCACACAAGGCTGCCCTGGCCAGGATCAGAAGGGCCCCCTCCTGCGGGCAGCCGGGTGGGCCGGCAGCCCGGCAGCCACTCTGGGGGCCACCATGGTAACTTTTCGGTTCGCTCCAGCGCCAACAGGAAAAGAACAGGAGAAGGAAGCGTGTTTGGTGGCCAGCGGGCAGACAGGACGCGCTTGCTCCCCCACTCCACAGGGCCGGATCGGACACTTCCCCTAATGCCGCCGCGGCCGGGACACTGACCGGAGGTAAGGGCACTCAAGGGCAGGAGGGGCTGAGGCCGCCTCCCGCGCCTTCAGACCCTGGGCTGGTCTCCCGCTGCCCGGCGCCCGAGGTCCTGGCGGCTCCCCTCTCCAACAGCGTCCCCAGCCCGGCCACGACCACCCAGTGCCCAGGAGGCGCCGCCCGTCGGCCACGGCCTCCCGGGGGTCCAGGCCGCGCCCCCGGCCCCGGCCTGGCCCGGGTGACGGGACTCACCTCCGCAAACCCGCGGCGCCTCCTCAGTCCCCGAGGCCCGGCTCGCTCGCCCGCGCCGGCCGGCCCACAACTTGTTCTCGGAGGGAGGGCGGGCCCTCTGCCGTCGACGCGCGGCCCCGACAGCCTCTCGTTCTGAGTGGCGGAGCCGGCGAGCGCACCGACCCGGCCCGGCCCGCGCCGCACCCTGCGCCGCCTCCGTAGCGTAGCGCCCGGCCGGGGCCCCGTGGCTACGGCGCGCCCGGGGCGCACGCGGCACTGTGAATCGCCCGCCCGAACTACCGCTCCCACAAGGCAGTGCAGCGCGCGGGGCAGGCCGGGAGGCGGAGTCCAGGACGGCGCGCGAGGCAGGCTGGGAGGCGGACTCCCGGGCGGCTGCCTGTAGCCGCCCCGACTTGGCGCCCTCCGATGTCCCCGGCAGTCCCGCCCGCGGGCGCCGAGGGAGGTGGTGGATTCCGCTGCCGGGCGGCGAGCCGTGCTGGAGGAGGCGCCGAGGAGGGAACGAGGACTACAACCCCCTGAATGCCCGGCCCGCAGGAAGGGACGGGACCTTCAGCGGCCCGGTCGCGACGCTTCCGGTTTCTGTGCTGGGAGGCGCCCGGCTGCGGATCCGGCTCTGGCCCCTGAGGACCGCGGAGCCGGTAAATGCGCCAGTTCCCTCCCGGGTCCCTCCAAACTTTTTTGCTTCCTGGGGACCCGCAAAGGTTTCACGGTCCGACGCTCCAGTTTCGCTGGGCCGACAAGGGCGGCGCCACTCGGGGGGTGACCTGGGCGAATAGCGTGTCCGAGCCCCGGGTTCTCCTCGGCCAGCGGGGGAACCAGCACCCCCGGGCCGCCGGAGGACCGAGGGAGGCACAGCGCACAGCTCGGCCCCCCGGCAGGGAGGAAGCCAGTGTGATACTTGGGGCCTCCGAGCAGAACCGGCTCCTCAGGCACGTTCTGCCCCTGCCCGTCGGGCAGCGGGAGGTCACTCTGACAACTCAGCAGCCGCGGAACTGGGGGTAGGCCCTGCCCCTGGCCCCCTGCCCTCCGACGCCTAGGGTTTCTAGAGGCAGCAGGACCGGCTGAAAGAGCTTTGGTGTCAGCGGTTTACCTGGCGCCCCCGAAGCACGCGGAGGCCGCAGTGAGGCGAGGGGACGCTGAGGGCGGAACTCCGGGACCCTGGTTTTCGGGGGGTGTGTGGAGCCGGAGAAGGCACGGCCCACGCGGGAAGACGGGAGCGAGGTTCCCTCCGCTAGGCCAGATTTCAGGAGAGTGGGCGTGGTCCAGTTCCGCCTCCACACGGAAAGGGGCTCTGCACCGGGAGTTAGGTGATGTTTGCTTCAGCGTCCAGTCAGTAGGACCTTCGGGGACAGCGCTCAGGGCTCCTGAAAAACCTCCATCTCCAGATGCTGCAGCCAGGACAGCTACGTCCCCACCCCAGATACTCGGGCTTCAGACACAGCCAAGACAGCCCCTTCCTGAGTGCCCGCAGGGACTCAGCCCGCCCCCAGCTTCCTCACCTGCACGAAGGTGGCAGTGATAGGCCTCTGACCAAGGCCTGGTTGCTGCAGAATCACTTGAGGACAGAGTCAAGGGCTGACTCCCAGTGGTGGCTCAGTGACCACAAGTCCCTTTCCTTCCCTGTGCATTGCCTGGGGTGACTGGGTCAGAGCTGATGTCCACAGCCCTGTAGCCTCCTAACAAGAAAAACAGCTGAAGTTGAGGCAGGTTCCTGCCAGCTCACTCTATTCCCGGTTGGGGAAGGAACCACAAAGCAGAGGGTGACTTTCAGGAGACAGCCACCTGGAGGGGAGGGGAGTCCCTGGGGGCAGATCTCCCCCATGCTCTTCCCGGCTTTAGGACACACCAGTGAGAACACCCAGATGCTCTCGAGGAGTAGAGCATCTGCGGGGATGCGGGCACGGGGACCCTCCCTGCTGTGACAGGCACTGGGGCCCCTGGGCTGGGAGTGCAGAGCGGCCACCCTTCAGCGCGGACAGGCCTGACCTGGCCTCGGCCACAGCAGGGCAGCGCGTGTGGGACACGAGGGGCCCGGGGCCAGGGTGGCTGTGCAGGAGAGGCAGAGCCTTGCTCTGTTTAGTTTGGTCACGAACAGGCCGAGACCTTGGCTCCACAGCTCTAGCAGTGTGACAGGATCCGCTTTGGGACTGAGGGTGGAGGGTCCCCCCGGGAGAGACGCCCTCCGGCCTCCTGTGTCCCCTGCGGCCTCCCCGCACTCTGGGCGCACCCCGCCTGGGCCGGTCCTGTAAAGAGCTCGCCAGGAAGCTGGTCCTGGGCAGCAGCCAGGCCCTGCCGCGTCACATGGTCTCCCAGCCCACCCTGTGTGGAGGGGGCTGGGACCCCTGCAGGCCAGGGCAGGGGCCTCAGTGTTGGCTGCTGGGATCAGCAGGGCTGCGGACAGGCCCCTGAGTTTAGGAGAGGAAGAAACAGCAGGGTTCAGGGAGGAACCCCTGCCTGGCTCTGGCCTACCTGACAGAGTGAGCCCTCCCCCCACACTCAGCTTCTCCTCCCAGGCAGAGATGGGCCCTACAGGATGTAACCCAGTGTCAAAATAGAGGCACTGACCATCCCAGGCCAGCAGAGGCTCCCTCAGTGCCGCCAGGCTGGGGACAAGGCCCTTACAGGTGCCCATTGATCCTCTGAACTTGTCACGGCTGCTGGGCACCTTGAGCGCTGAGCCCCCCTCCTTGCACAGCTCCACCCAGAGCCTAAGGGTGAAGCCTGCAGCCCAAGGCTGGGCACAGTGCTGCCCTCCCTGGCTGCCCCGGCCATGTGACTGTGGGCCGGGGGTGGGGGGACAGGTACAAGTCCCAGCCTCACTACTGAACTCGGTGAGGCCCTGTGGACTCTGGGGAGCCACCCCTCAGCACCAGGAGCATGGAGGGGGCCTGATCCTCTCCAGGCCCCCTGGAATCCTGGCCAGGGTGCAGGCTCCAGGCAGAACTTTGACACATCCACACCATCAAATTGCCCCCCACAGTGCCCAGGCCCCTGGCAACCCTCTGATTCCAGTGCCCCACCCCCAGCTGAGAACGAGGCCAGGGGGCCCTGCCTGCGGTCACCTGGAGCCACACGGTTAGCAGCCCTGACTCCAGCCCTTCTCTGCCCCACTGGGTTGTCGGGCAGGGCCTGTCTCCACCTGTGTCCAGTACACAGGCACCTTAGTGCTGGGGGTCACAAACACCTAGCTAGGGAATCGAGTGCTGGGGACTTCTGGCTGACACCCCACTTCAAGTCAGACTTGGCCACTCACCCTTAGAACCACCTGGGCCCTCCTGCCCTGGCCCCCCTGCCAAGCCTTGCCCCACAGTCTCACAGGGCCTGTGCCTTTCCAGTGTCTTCCTTTGGGTCCTCTGTGCCTGCCCCTCCTGGAGCCCTCTTTACCCATGATTACACGCCCCATGGGTCCTGCCCAGCTGGCCTTTGGCACCATGTCAGCAGCCAGGCCACACTCAAGGCCCATGTCCTACCATGAACACAGCCCTGAGGCCCCAGTGTATCGCCCTGGCCCAGGAGGTGCCCTGGATGGGCTCCCCTGGGGGCCCAGTCTGGCGGGGCAATCCCGCACACCGCCTCTGGGAGGGGCTGGCCAGACCAGGCCTCCTGCTGCCCAGCTCAGAGGACGCTGCGGGCAGCCTCTGGCCAGCCCCCCAGCACGGCCTCTCACTGCTGTTGGGGCCCCTGGGTGCTCACATCCCGTGTCATCCAGGCTGCTGGCACGTGGCAGGGAGCTCTTTCTTGGGGTGAAAACAGGGTGAGCGTGCAGGTCAGTGCCCAGCGCCTGCGAGGAAGGCTCGGGCAGCTCAAGTTCACAGAAACAGACCCAGGCTGTGTGGTGGGGCATGGCAGGGCGGGGAGCAGAGTTCCAGTGTTTATTATTGTACATATATATATATTTCATGTGTATACACAGATAGTTTTCTCTCTTGGAAGTATTAAAAAATTGATCAACCTTCAATCTATAAAAAATACCTACTCTACATGATAGAAAAATCTCTCCTCCAAGTTTACACTGATTTACACCCAAGGCTTTCCCCCAGAATGTACAATACGAGGCAACATCTTAAACCTTAGTGTAGAAGGTGGGCCACGCAGAGGGTGGAAGGACACAGGGCCACACACATGCTCACACGCTCGCACGCACACACACTCCCTCACGCACATGCTCGCACCAGCAGGGCCCCCACCCCGCCCCCTCCAGGAGGCTCCTGGCCACACTCAGGCCCTGGGGCAGGCCCGCAGCCCCGGGGGGTGATGCTGCTGCTCCTTGAAGGAGCCCCCAAGCCGCCAGGAAGGCCCTGACCTGTGGACATGGGGGCCAGCCCTGCCTGGCCTCCTGCAAAGCGCTCCTGGCAGAGGGACCACGACCCCTGAAGACCTCTGACTCCTGGAGGAAGCTGGCTCCAGACGTGCGGACTCCTGGGGGCAGTGGACATTCGCACGGGGAAGAGGGCCTGCCCCCCAGAGTCAGTGACCTCCACTGGTGGCTCTCACATCATAGGATTAGTGCAGCCAGGGTGTGGCTGGGGGCACGGCCCTGTAACCCGAAGGCCCCCAGGCTTCACACTGGACCAAGGGGCCCCTTCCAGTTGGGTGCCGGCTCAAACAGCCCAAGAAAGCTGGGGGCACGGCAGCGCCTGGTGGGACCCTGACGGCACTGTCCTCGCCTGCCTATCCTCCCCCCACGTCCAGCGCCAGAGTTCTGGGGCCTGTGTGCCATCCAGGGGCAGCGCAGGCCTGGATGGCACCGGGCAGGGCACCTGGTGGCCACGGGGAGCAGCACCCCAGGGGGACCCGTTTCCCTTCCTCCCCGACCGGGCGGGAAGCGCGGGAGGTCTGAGGGGCACACCCAGCCTGAGGCTGTCCTGGAGCCCCTCCGTCCGGCCCCGCCCCGGCTCCGCTGTGTCCTCCCGCTGGGCGAAGGAGACCCCGCGTGCTGGGTGGAGACTTCCTGCGGCTACTTGACCTCCAGGATGGACGGGTTGGTCTCCATGATGGCCACGATGATCCTGTCGATGTAGTCTTGCAGCCGGAAGTTGATCTCCTCCTGCTTCTGGATGGCGTCCATGAGCTGGGGGTAGTGGGGCACGGGGTTGGTGCCTGGCACCTGGACTGCTGACGCCTGTGGGCCGCGTGGGGCACGTGGGGGCGGGGCCGTTACCTCATCTCGGGAGACTGAGCTGATCTCTGCGGCCAGGGACTCCGAGAAGGCCGTGGAGAAGAGGCTCCTGGCGCCCTGGATGCTCAGGTTGATGATCTGCCCGTTGAGCTCGTCGTTCTGCTCCTTCAGGCTGCGGTTGTCCTGGGGGACACGGGGCGTCACTCCTGGGTGCACGGGACAGGCCCTCCCGCCGGGTGCGGCCCCAGCGCACCTGCTTGAGCCTGCGGACCTCCTGCTCCAGCTCGCTCTCCCGCGTGCGGCTGTGGTATTCCTGCAGACCCGCGCTGCTGCTGCGGCCCCTCCGCTGCTCAGCCTCCAGCTTGAAGAGCTGCAGGTGTTCCAGCTGCTTGCGGAGGTCCTCGATCAGCTGCGGGGGATTGGGCTCAGCCAGGCCGCAGGGCCTCTGGGCGGTCTCCGCACCCATGGGGACGGCCCCTGCTCACCTCCTGGGTGGCCTCCTTGTCCCTCTGGAACTGGTGCCTCTCGTGGCTCAGCCGGTCCCCCAGCTTCCGCCTGTTCTCCTGCTCGTCGCTGAGCCGCACGGACAGCTCCTCAATCTCATCTAGCAGCTTCTGCTTCTCCTGTAAGAAAGAAGGTTGCCGTGGACACGCCCGTATGCCGTGGTCCCTCACAGCTCCCCCAGGCCCAGGTACTGTTTCTGTTGAGGGAGATGGGACCCACACAGGAGCAGGGACTGAACCCAAGTGCTCCCAGGTGTCCTCAGGGCACACAGTGGCCCAGCTGAAGTCAGTCCATCAAGGACAGCATCCTGGATCAAATCAGGGGTTAATCTAAGCGTAACTTTCCAGGCCCAAGGACCCTGAGAAGCCAGGCAGGGCCGCTCACCTTTTGGCAAAGGGAGGGCCAGGCCCCACCTGTCCTGGCTCTCAGCCCAGGGCCCCCATGTCACTGCCAACCAGGTGGCTCCCTCAACTTGGAGACCCTGTCTCAGGTCCCGGCGGCCCGCAGGTACCCCAGGAGGAGCGCGGGGAGCCGGCGGGCAGCTCACCTCCTCCAGGCGCTCGATGTTGGCCTTCAGGCAGGGCGTGCAGGACCTCAGCTCGCTGTTCTCCTCATCCAGCTGCTGCAGCCTGGGCACAAGAACTAGGCTGGGACCCGCAGAGCTGTCCCCGACCCCACACGCGCCCACACAGAGGCCAGAGCTCCCCACAAGCCAGGATGGCATCTACACCTCAGGTGTGGGGACGCCTCACGTTTACAGAAAAGCTGTCACCACGGAGCAAGTCCCTGGACCCTGAGCCCCTAGCGGCTTCTCGAGGCATTTGCAAGTCCTCGTGGCATCCGTCACACACCGGAAACACGGGCGACCAAGCCAACGGCCTCGACCCAGCCTCCCCCAGGCGCCCCTTCCCGTCGGGTCCCTGCACCGCGACGCCATCACAGCTCCTCTGTCCCCTCGGGGCTGCAGCATCTCTAGGCTTCCTCGCTCTTCATGACCTTGTTCTGAGCAGGCCTGGCCCTGTGTTTGGTGGACTCCCCTCAGGCTGGGCTCGTCTGGGGTCCTCTGGAGACTGGACAGGCTGTGGGTCTGGGGAGAGCCCCACAGAGAGGGGTTCCCTTCGCATCCCGCGTGACGCTGACCTGGACCACTGGGTGGTCTGTCTGCCAGGTGTCTCCTTGGTCAGGTTCTGCTTTTCCCATCTGTCCTCTGTCTTCTAGTCACAGGCCCCGTCCAGGCTCCAGGGACGCCCAAAGGGGCTTCTCCACGTGTTGTTTGGGCTCCTCATTGGCTCAGGCTCTGGCAGAGGCTCCTGCTCTGCCCCAGCTCTGCCCACCTGGAACCCGTGATGCACCGCATGGCTGTGCTCCAGTGCCTCCCCGCTTCTGCTGGTTTTTCTCTGGCCCAACCACATGCCCGCCCTTCTCCCAGGAGCCCTGGTTCCTTCCCTCACGCCCCTGAACCCCCAGGGCTGCAGGTCCAGGCACAAGGAGCTGCTGACTGAGGTGCATAGGGCAGGCAGTGACCCGAGTGCCGTCTTGCTCCGAGGGCCTCTTGAGGCCCCATCCACCTTTAGCCCCAGCTGCTGCCTGTTTGACCAGCAGGATGGCCCGCCCATGGCACCCACAGGCCAGTGCACAGGGCCCCACGGAGAGGCTCTCCTGAAGTCCGCTGACCCCACTGTCCCGAGGTCCAGCAAGAAGGCTGTCCCAGGTGCTGGCGCAGCTGGCCTGCCCCCGGGAGGCCTCTGTCCAGGGAGACCCCAGCACAGCTCTGCGTGCAGCCCCTCCTGCCGCCCACCACTGTGAAAATGTGTCCAAATGTATCTTCCAGCTTTAAGAGCTGGACATAAACACATGCTTAAGGGCCTGGAGTCATGAATCCCTGCTGCCTGCTGAAGGCTGAGGGTGGGGCCACTCAGTCACAAAGATGGTGACTCTGCAGGAGGACGGCAGGAACCCTCGTCAGGGACCCCACAGCTGACCAGCAGCCTGTGGGCATTTAGGTTCTCTGCCAGTTTTGAGATGCACATGTCAGCATGTGTGGACACCGCAGACTAAGTTCCTGGTCCCCTCCTGTGCCTTTGTGGGCATGTGCGTGGAGCCTGCTCCCCTTTCCTGACTGTTTAAGGCTCATGCCTTCAGGGGAGCCCAGGGTAATGTTCTCAGGTTGCCTTAAAGAAAGATGGTGACTTTGATTTGGTTGGTGTAACGTCCTCACGAGAAAGATTAGAGGAGGTGACATCCAGGTGGTGTCCATCTTTGATCCCGATAATCATGGCCTTCAGTACAGTCTTACAGTTCACTTCACAGAGGTTTTCCCACTGTTCCTACGGTCAACTTTGTTCCTAGGCGTCATGCCCTGGGGTGGAGGGCTGTGCGCTGACCGGGCAGCTCTCTCTCTTCCTCATCGCTGTCCGCCTGGCCCGCTGGTCCCATCTCCCCTCCCCGACCTGCCCACCCCCTTCCGCACCCCACCTCCCCTCCCCCATCCTCCATCGCCCCCTCCCCCTCCATCCCATCCCCATCTTCCCCTCTCCCTATCCCCCTCCCCTCCCCACACCTGGCCTGCAGGTTCTCAATCTCGATGCTCTTCTCCCGTTCCATCTTGCACAGGAGCTCCTTCTGCTTGCGGGTCTCCTCCAGGACCATCTCGCAGGCTCTCAGCTCCTGCTCCTTGAGCTGCTCCTCCAGAGCGTTGGCTCTGCCGGCAGAGGGGGAGAGACTGTCCTGAGACACTGCGCCCAGACCTGGAGAGTGGCCCTGCCCAGAGGAGGGACAGGCAGGCACAGAGGATCCCCCACGGCCACAGCTCTCGTCAAGGGCGGTTCTGAAGCAGGAGATGTGTCCCCCAAAGGAGGCTCCACCCCATACTGAGGGTGCCTGGGCTTCAGACCCCGGCACAGTCCTGACAGCAGGGACAGTCCCCATTGTTCTCGGGGGCCCTCACCCCCGCCCCAGCCTACACCCACAGTAGCCGCCAGCTTGCTGGGTGTCAGTGTGAGACCCTCTCGGGACAAGCCCACCATGTGCTTGGCCCTGGGCACCTCGTCCTGCTACTCCAGACTAGGGACGTGGTTTACAGACTGCCCCCCACAAGGTCAGATGCGAAGGCAGGTGTCGCAAGAACTCAGAGACAGGTGGAATGTCCACACAGAGACCCCGACCCTGGTATCTTCCCAGACCACCACGCCTACTTGCAGGAGACCTCCCAGAGATGGGCTCCCGGGGTCGGCTGGGCTGGCGTGCCCCCAGCTGCCCTGCACACGGGGCTCCTCATCTGCCTTTTGGCGCCTGCGCCTGAGAGTACACAGTAGGCCGAAGACCGTGAGACACCACTGGAAAGCTCTCCTACAAAACGTCCAGAGCAGACAGGAAGAACGACCCAGAGGAGACACGCATTGTGTGGGAGACACTCCAACTGTCACCCTCAGAGGCCAGAGACACCACATCCATGAAACAGCAGCTGTCACGGGAGCGACGTACAACAGAGGTAGCCCTTAGCAATTAAAACTCCAACCCAACACAATTCTGAATTCAAAAGAGGAACTGAAAGAAACAAAAAATCATCATACAGCAAGAAAGAACGAGAAAGAGAACAGGAAAGGAAAGGAGAACGGTTCAGAAGGTCTAACACCTGACTAACAGAAGTGCAGACTGACTACTGACCTTGGGAGAAAACGGGAGAAACCATACAGAGAAACAATCCCAAGAATGATCCTCCTGAAGCTGAAGGAGCCGCTTTCCAGATTTAAGGGCCAGAACCTCCTGCCCCTGGCTCAGGAGACGACACGAGGCCCTCCCAGCACCCAGGGAAGGAGCAGGACCCACAGAGCCGTGACCCCAGTGGTGCCAGGGCCCCGCTCACAGATGGACAGATAGCAGCGGAGCAGGCTGCCCAGGGCCGGCTCCCAGCGGAACCCCAGACTCAGCCACCCATCGGTGGTGGGGAGTGCCGGGGGCGGGGGAGCGCGGGCACAAAGCCTTTTTCAGACACGTGAGGCCTTAGGGAGCCAGGCTCCTATGCCTTGAGCAGGGCCTCTGCTTAGAAACCAAGTGGGCGAAGACGTGGAATCTGGAGAATAAGAAACCAGACGTGGGGGACACAGGTGGAACTTGTCATATGCAGGAAAAAAGGCCATGGGGGTCACAGACTGGGAACCGCAAGCAGCCCCAGGAGTGCGGGCCAAGGGGACTCAGGCAAAACCAGGAGGAGCAGCCCAGCAGCTGGACATGGCAGGCCTGGGGCTGGCAGGCAGGGCAGGGCAGGGCGGGCTTTTCACCAGTGTGTGGGTGACTGCTAAACGCCCATCAGGCCAGAAGGCCCGCCCGTCATCTGAGAGAGCTGTCTGGCCGCCCTCGCACTCTCCCTGGCAGCCCCCACCCAGGGCCCAGCACTGTCTCTGAACCCTGAGTCTCAGTCTCCTAGTCCAGGGGGGTCTCAGACCTGATGCAATCCTGCATCAGGACAGGTTCCTGGAATGGGGGCACATGCCAGATGCCCCCAGATGGGAAGCCCAGCTAGGTGTTCTGAGGGCACAGTGTGGCCCCGGCTGCTCTTGAGGGGCCCTCCGTTGCCCTTTCCTCGGGGAGAGCCTTGCTCACCCCACCAGTACCCAGAGAGCCAGCCCTCAGCAGCTGGATGGGGGGCGGCGCCTAGAGAACCTGAGGTGGATCACACCCTGTAGGCTGCAAGAGATCTGCATCCTGTGCTCACCTGTGTCCCTGCCCTCACCTGTGCATACCTGTGTGCTCTGCCCTCACCTGTGTGCTGTGCTCACCTGTGTCCCTGCCCTCACCTATGTGCTCTGTGCTCACCTGTGTCCCTGCCTTCACTTGTGCACCTACCCTCACCTGTGTGCCGTGCTCACCTGTGTCACTGCCCTCACCTGTGCACACCTGTGTGCCCTGTGCTCACCTGTGTCCCTGCCCTCACCTGTGCACATCTGTGTGCCCTGTGCTCACCTGTGTCCCTGCCCTCACCTGTGCACACCTGTGTGCCCTGTGCTCCTGCTCTCACCTGTGCACACCTGTGTGCCCTGTGCTCACCTGTGTCCCTGCCCTCACCTGTGCACACCTGTGTGCCCTGTGCTCACCTGTGTCCCTGCCCTCACCTGTGCACACCTGTGTGCCCTGTGCTCACCTGTGTCCCTGCCCTCACCTGTGCACACCTGTGTGCCCTGTGCTCACCTGTGTCCCTGCCCTCACCTGTGCACACCTGTGCGCCCTGTGCTCCTGCTCTCACCTGTGCACACCTGTGTGCCCTGTGCTCACCTGTGTTCCTGCCCTCACCTGTGCATACCTGTGTGCCCTGTGCTCACCTGTGTCCCTGCCCTCATCTGTGCACACTTATGTGCCCTGTACTCACCTGTGTTCCTGCCCTCACCTGCCCTCACCTGCGCTCACCTGTGTGCTGTGCCCTCACCTGCATGCCCTGTGCTCACCTGCGTCCCTGCCCTCACCTATGCACCAGCTGGAGGTTCTCCTGCCGCAGCCGGCTGTGCTGCTCCCCGTTGGCAGCTGTGTCCTTTTCCAGTTCCGACACCCGCTTCTCCAGGAAGACGACCTGGGGAGTGAGATGGTGGCTTGAGAACAAGGGGCTGGGAGAGTGCATGCCCCAAGCAGACGGTCCTGGAGGCCACACCCAGCAGGCTGGAGAGCCGTGAGCGCCAGTGAGGGCAGGGTGCACATGGCGCCCTCAGGCCTCAAAGGGTGAGGCCTCAAGGGTGGGCAGGGCACTGCTCTGCAGGGCAGTGCGTGCAGAGAAAGGCCCAGGGTTGGTGGTGCCCACCTCATGGAGCCAGGCACACTCAGTAGGTGTTGAGAAGTGTAATGACCAGACCACAAGACTGGAGAGTGGGGAAGGCTCAGCAGAGCTGAGATGCTGCAGAGAGCAGGTCCAGGAGGAGGGTGGACAGGGAGGTGGGGGGAGGAGGGTGGATGGGGAGGAGAGTGGAGGGGGAGGCAGGTAGAGGGGGAGGTGGGTGGACAGGGAGGAGGCGGCCGGACGGGGAGGAGGCGGGCAGACAGGGAGGCGGGGCGGGGGGAGGAAGGTGGACAAGGAGGCGGGGAGGAGACAGGGCTGTGCTGTCACCCAGCCCCTGCATGGCCCGGAGCCCTAAGCCTCGTGACCTCGGCCAGAGGGAGGCTGCCCCTCCCCTAGGAACCTCTCCTGAGCAGCAGATTCCACCCACGGCTTGGCTCTGGGCCCTGGCTCTGGGATCGCTGCAGCCATCCCCCCAGCACCTCTCCATGAACAGGTGTCCCTTTCCTGTTCACCCGAGGCTGCCGACCCTGATGGCACCCACCAGAGACCAGCAGGGCTATTGGGGGTCTGCTCAGCCCCCACAATGCCAGCCCCTCCTCCCACCATGCTCAGCACACCTCGCCCAACACACCCGCCAGCCCTGCCACCAGTCCAGGGCCCACCTTGTCAGCGATGTCCTCGTCCATGCCCTCCACGGGACCCGGGGGAGAGTCCTGCAGGGCCTCCATGGTCAGGGCCCCCGACTGCTGCAGGTGCCTGTGGAGGAGAAACGACAGGCCCGTCCAGAGGTCCTTCAGCGGGGCAAGGAGAGCAGAAAAGGGGAGCGACCACGGAGCCGGGCCTGTGCACGTGAGCAAGCCCGGGACCATGCAGAGGCAGAGCCCAGGGGCAGCAGGCAGGTCTCTACCGGAGGGCCTTCCGGCAGGACGCCACAACCAAGGGCCGGGCAAGCGGAGGCCTCACGGGCCCGGGCTCCTCCTCTGCCAGCTCCTGGGCCGGGTACTTTGTACTTGGGCAATAAAACAGGACGTCACCCCTCTCGGCAATATGAAATATTCTCATGTCCCCCAAGCCGGTGAAACATGCTCAGGGTCGACTGCGGGCAGACTGGACCTTCGGCGCCCTCTCCGTGCCTGACTTGCAGGCGCACCACTGGGGGCAGCCACGGGGCCCAGGCGCGGGGCTCCAGCGGCCGAGCAGGCCCGCGGCCCTGATGCACATGAGAGACTCAGCGCGGTGTCACCCCGAGGAGGCCGGGCACCCCCACTGTGCCCGGGCACGGGCTCCCGCAGGCGGTCACGCAGCTAAGGCCACAGCACGGACAGCCCGTTCAGGAAAACGCTGTTAGAAAGTGCGCTCTATCAAACATATGAAGGAAGCTCTATCTGCTTTTCAGTACTGACCAAGCTTCTACGTTCTTTTCATCTTTTTCAAGAAACATTCTCAGGGGAACAAAAAAGAAGGGTATCTTCATGCCCAGGGGCCTCGAGCCCGACGGTGCCCTGGGGGGCATATTGGCACCATGCTGTGGATTTCACTGACCCTGCAGGGCCGGGAGGACGGCATCAGCTCCCACTGAACCGCTCCATGTCCGCGTCCACAGCGGGACCCGAACATGAGCTCCTGGCCCAGGGCCCATCCTGAGGAGGGGCCGCGCCTGGGCCAACACCCGACCCTGACCTCAGACCAGGGGCTGACTCCGGCTTGGGGGTGTGTGGCTGAGTGCGGAGCCATCTCAGTAAGGCCAAGGGTCCTCGTGTGGGGGTGTGGGAGGATGGGTGTGAGCCCATCCTCACTGAGGAGGCCCAGCAGAAGGGACCCGGTGCCCGATCCACCCAAAGGAGGTAGGTCAGGTCGAGTCCTAGACACGACCGGACCCCAGAGCCGCCTGCACGAGGGGACCACAGCCAGGTAGAGAGAAGCGACAGCAGGCATGCTGAGCTTCCTCAGGAGGCCGGGGGCAGTTATGGAGGCAGCAGACTAAAATTGCATGCATATGTGTGTGTTCGCGCACATGGCAAACTACACACACCCACAGGCCAGGCTTTCTCACACAAGGGCACTCGTGAGGGAGGGTCAGTCCTCAGAGCAGCACCACAGGCCAGCCTCGGGCGTGGCCCAGGGCCCAGGCGCCCGGGCCTGATGTGGGGCTGGGAGGACGGGACTCGGGCGGCATGTCCCGCCCGCTGCACGTGTTTGGGTGAAAGGCAGGGTGAGCGCTGCAAGGTGGCCCCCACCCATCCCCCCCACCCCCCCGAGCCCTCAGCCCTCAGAGTCACAGGGAAAGGAAAACAAACAATTCATAGCCTCAGGGACAGACGGTGGGAAAGCACGTGGCACCAAAGACCAGACATTCAGGGACCACACGCTGGAGGAGAGGCCCTCCAGCGCCCAAGGGGCCACAGAGAGGAGCGCAGTGGAGGGCCAGCCCCCAGCAAGCACATGACTGGGGACCAGGGCATCCCAACGGGCTGCACCCGACCTGTGACTTGCCCGAAGGCAGCCGCAAGCCAGTTGACAGAGGTGCACGGGCCCTAGCACACGCTGGCCCGGGGCCCCACTGGCTGTGAGCCGGAAGCCTCCAGTAGGAGGCAACGCTCAGAGCAGGGCAGGCGGGAGCGCAGGGCAGAGGCCACCAGCAGGCACTCTGGGGGCGGGGGGCAGGGGACATCGCAGATCGATGCCCCAGAGAGGCCGGCAGTCAGCAGGAGCCTCCAGACTTGGGCCTGGCCTTCCACTCCGCCAGCCTAATTCACCTGGAAAGGGGTGCAAAGACTCCCCAAAGATGCCTGAGCATCAGGGAAGGGGAGCGCTCCTCGGAGCTCCCAGAAGGGAGACATGGTCACCAAGAGACCCAGGGAGCACTGTGCCGGACTCTCTGCAGCAGCGCTGGGGCTAGCGCCTCAAGGGCAGTGCCTTCCGAGCCGCAAGAGGGAAGCCACTTCTGATGTGAAGTCTGCACCAAGCCAGACCACAGGGGCGAGGCACCTGGCGAGGGTGAACCGCCTATTTTCTGGGCAACCCCTTCTCAAGAAGCTACAGGAAGACATGCTGGACAGAAAACAGATTAAAAAGGGAAGAAAGGCCCGAGGGTGAGACAAGCTGACACCCAAGAGAGACATGCAGCCCACATGGCACGGGCGCGCAGGGCCGGGGCTCTGGGGCCGTCCAGGCAGGAGATGACACAAACAAAAAACGTCATGGCAATCACTGTCTCTGGGAGAAGCAACATGTTTTTGGGAAAGGACATCCAGTGACCACATTGCAAGCCTCCCCATGGAGAAGGCTGGCCCCGGACACGCCTAGCAGAGGGGGGAGTGTCCACACGCCCCCAGACCTCAGTGCAGCTCCAAGACCGAAGAGCGAAGGGACAGTCCCGATGCGCGTTGTTCACACACTCATCCACCTCGCCGGGGGGAGACGGCAGGGCAGGAGGGGTACAGCCCTTGAAGGAGGCAGACCCAGACCCGGGCTGCGGCTTTGGGGGCCCCCTGACCCTGCCCAGCCCTCAGGTGGGCTTTCCCTCGACCCAACTGGAGGGAGGCGAGAGCTCCCACCAGAGACCCCCGGCCACACACCCGGGTCCCCGTCCACCGCTGGAGTGAGTCTTTATAGCCCACCCTTCAAGTCATTTTCAACCCCAAACCATGAGAAGTGACTTTCAAAGGTTTTCTTGAAAAAGCGCCGTGAGCAGGGATACGTTTCAGGAGGGGTCCTACCTTGCCACCTTCTTGCTGGACAGCCGCTTCGCTGGACTGCAGGATGAAAACAAACAGGAAAGTGGGGTCAGGGGACAGACAGGGAGGACGAGAGGAAGCAGGAAGTGCTGGCGGGGCGGACGGGGTGGGGGCGCGCCACAGGCATGCACACCCGCGCCCCCAGCCGCACCATGCAGGAAAGGCTGGCTCCCGGCTCAGCAGAAACTCAGGGACACAGGGACAACCTCAGGGCCTGGCGAGGCCACCATGCATCACGTGCTCCTAGCCGGCACAGAAGTCTAAGATAGAGTCACCGCCGGACCGTTAGGGCGGGACCCAGAGGGGGCCACGCGGGGTCTGAGCCATCAGCCGGTGGCACATCCCCGGTGCTGCGGGGCCGCGCTGTGCTCCTGAGGCCCGGCTACCAGAGGCCCGCATGCACAGGAGGTTCTGCCGTGGGTTTTGCTCCAGCGCAGGCACTGCGTACCCTCAGCCCCGGCCGCCTGGAAACCCAGAAAGCGTTCCTGCACCATCCAGGGCAGGCACGCCAGCTCCAGGGCGCCCGCCTCCTGGGACCGTCTGCAGTGGCAGAAGGGCCAGCTGACCGCACCTCTAGCCTCTGGTGTCCTAGGTTCCACTTCCCAGTTTACCTGCTAAACCATTGCTGGGGCCTGAGGAGGCACCAGCCACCTCTCAGAGAACAGCGGGGTCTGGGAAGGGACGTGCCCCCAGCCCAAGCCTGTGACACTGCAGCAGCACAGGGACCCAAGACGGGGCCTGCTTCCCGGGGCCTATCTGCATGAGCCGCGCTGTGGTGGAACTCAGGCCCTGATGGCCAGCCCCTGGTAGGTCCATGGTGGAGCTGCTCTGGTGAGAGACCCCCACTTGCCAGCAACAGCATTCCTCCAGGGGGAGATGTCCAGTGAGTCTGGAAGGTGTGGCCCCGGGCTGGGTGGCCCTCCTCCCTGCCCTCCTCTCCTCCGCCAACCCCTGGCCCCATGAGAACTGGTCACTCTTTATCACACTTCCCATTCAGCTTACTGTGTGGTCCCCTCTCCTGACTGACGAAGTGTCAGCCCAGGACAGACCGCTGTCCAGCTGACTCCTCCCCCTGGGCCCACAGCACCTACACCTCTGGGGAAAGCCGACTCCCCATTGTCACGCAATGAACTATTTCACAGAGGCGCCAGGAACATGGCAAGTACGTGTGTTCTGAGGGTTGGGAGGTAGAAATCACGCCTGTTGTCAAACCTGTTGGACACTGGACTGAGTCACCTTTCACAACTACCAGCTCCGCTCACCCTGAGACAGTTCTGTGGACGCCGAGGGCAAGCCTCTCCTGGAGCAGGTATGAGGGGAACTTCCCACCTGACATCTGTGTCCCGATCGTAACGAAGGCTTTGATGGCATGTTAACCCTTTCATCAGCGCCTTTCTTAGGGGACAGGTGGCTGAAATGGACATGAGACCCCTTAGATTTGCTGGCTGGATGCAGTCACACCCCAGTCTAGTCTTGGCCCCACAAAGCCTCACAGAAGTGACCGTGGCTGCCCTGCAGCAGGCCCTCAACGTGGAAAAAACCACCTCCGTGTCAAGAGACTTCAAGAGCGGGAGAACTAAGATGCGCGTATGTCCTCAAGTTCACTCTCAAACACAGAGACGGCAGGGCCCAGCTCGGGAAGTAAAATGACCTCCCCAGCCGAGCGGGCGGCCCGCCCAAGGCGTGTGTGGAGCACTGGGCTGAACATGAGGGGTAGAGGGGGCCGGCGGGTCTCTGAGCCCCCTTGTCCCCTGAAGCCCCTCAAAGGGCACCTACAATTCCTCCTCAGTGCTGCCGGGGCCCAGGCTCCCTGTGAAGCTGCCCACCAGCCCTGTCCCTCACTTGACTGGGCGCTGGCTGGACCCGGCTGAGTGGGGCGGGAGGATGCACACGGTGGGCTGTTGTCAAGGGTCCACCAGGCCGGCTGAGGGGCCAATGGCAGGCCCGGGAGACGTGGACACGTGGTACCACCGCCGGTCAAGGCCCCCTCCTCCAGGAAGTCCCCTGGAAGTCCGAAGCACAACAGCACCAGGTGGTCCCACACCTCCTCTGCGGGGCAGGGCTGTGGGGTGTGTGGCATGAGGGCTCGTCGCTCCGTGCAACAAGCTAGAGCGCCAACCTGCCTAACGGACACGTTGACGCACGCCAACTGCCCAAGCTGTTTCCTGCAACTGGAGGCTGTGAGGAGCCAGGGGCCGTCCCCGGGACTCCAACTTGGGGGTGGGCGGCGTTAGGCGGAGAGGGGAGCAGATGAGGAGGGGGACGGGTGAGGAGTAGCACATGCACATGGGCGGCAGAGCCCCTGGGGCACCTGGCAGAGTGCCGACCCCGAGAGCCACTCCCGTCTGCACCCAGACCTAGGTCCCTTCAGGTTTCCCGATGCTGCTGCTGTGCCTCCACTGAAAACGTCTTTTGGTGAAATGCAAAGAGCATGTCCTCCTAAGAGCAGGCTCTCCTCCATGCGCTGGCGGTCCACAGGCAGGGCAGGGCCGGGGACTGGGTGGTGGCATGCACGTGGGGCAGCAGGCCGGACGAGCACATGCAGGGCCGGGTGGAGGTGAGGATGCGGCCCGCAGGCCCGCTGGCCCACTTGAGGGAGCCCCCGGCACTCAGGCGGCACCTGGCCAGGGCGGCGGGCGCTGCGGGCCGGCGGGCTCTCCCGCGCCCGGGACAGACAGCAGGCCAGGCACCGCGGGTTACCTATTCTTCTCGAGGTCGTTCAGGCGAGCAGAGAGGTCCTCCAGGCGGTTGATCTGCCTGTGGCACTGGCTGCAGTAAAACTCAAAGGCCTCGTCAGTGAGGATGCTGTGCAGCTTGGTGCTGAGTGGGTCGGCGCTGGAGGGGCGAGAGGTGCGTCTTCAGGAGGGGCCGGACCAGGGCTGGGCAGGGTGCCGGCAGGAGACCTCTGCTCACGGTGCAGAGGCCCTCGCCCCACCTCTGGGACTGCGCCGCCTGCCGTGCGGCGGCTGGAGCACTTCCTCGTCAGGCGCTCAGGACTCGGGCGAGCCTGGCAGCTTCGCGGAGAAGCCAGCATCGTGACACCCGCATCCTCCACCCGAAATGTGTCTGTGTGAGTGCGGCGCACGCAGCCAGCGCCTCACTTCCCGCCCTATGGCCATGGCAGTGACTGTCTAGGGAGTGCCACAGCCAGGGCTGCGGGAAGGACGTCCTCTAAAAACTCAGAATCGTTACTGTCCCAGGAACTAACCACAGGGGCCTTCAGGGCAACGGGAAGTGCGGCCACGAGGACCCCAGGCTACTGAAGCACAGACGGCACCCTGCAGACGAAGCCGAGGACGCGGGCGGGCACGGAACCAGTGGAGGCACGTGCGCGGGGGCCTCGGCCGGGCCCTCGGGCCATGCCAGCAGAGCGCACCCCTCTCAGCACATCCAAGTCCACAACCGCCACTGTGGGCACAGGTGGAGAACCCCAGAACCAGGAGCAGGGGGACAGGGGGCTGACGGGGGCAGGCACGGGGGTGGGCGCTTCCTCCAGGCCTCCTGCTGCCCGGAGAGGAAGCAGAGCTGGGAGGAGCCCGCCCGTGAGCCCAGGGCTGGCCCGCCAGATGCCACAGCTCAGTGTATCCAAGGCCGAACCTCGCCGTCTGGGGACGCCAGGTCATTATAGGAAATGAATCCTGACAGCCGTCTGTGATGCAAACACCTCTCTCAGAGGCTGGTCAAAAGACACCAGCATCCAGCTACAAGAGGAGCACAGTCTGAAGACATGCGGGAAAACACGGAGAAACAGAAAACTCCGAGAGGAGGCCGGCCTCGGAGCTACTGCAGCCTCATCTGCGGCCGGTCGCAGTAAAAGGAATCACTGGAAGTTCCTGTTTCCGGTGCAAGTAAAAGTGACATCCACACTACACTGTAGTCTAAAGCATCCTGTCTATAAAAAATGCAGGGACTTCCTGGACTCCCAGTTCCCTCTGCAGGGGCACAGGTTCAATCCCTGGTCGGGGAACTGAGATTCCAAATGCTGTGTGGTGCAGCCAAAAAAATGTACAATATGCATACCTTAACTGAAAAACACTTTATTGCTAAAAAATGCTCACCATCACCTGAGCCTTTAGGAAGATGCAATCGGTTCACAACAGTCACGTCGCAGGTTGCTGATCCCAGACTCCCACCATGATCATAATCATATCAAAGGTTTGGAATGCTGAGAATTTCCAAAATGTGACACAGAGATCGACATAAGCACCGCCCTTGGGAAAGTGCAGGAGGGTTTCCACAGGCCTTCAGGGCATACAGTACACGAAGGGGCGTGCAGGGCGAGGCCCATCAGCACAGCCGACTCGGAGAGCTGAGCAGGACGCCGGCGCTTACTCACACAGGACAGGCCACACACGTCACACGCACACACATGCAACACACACAGAACACACATGACATGCACACAACAGCCCCCCCACAGAACACATCACACACAGAACACATGCGACACACACAGAACACACGTGATGCACACACAACAGGCCCCCCCCACAGAACACATCACACACACAACACACGCGACACACAGAGAACACACGTGATACACACACAACAGGCCACACATACACCACATGCATCACACACAGAGAACAGGCTGCACACAGAGAACACACGTGACACACACAGAACACACGTGACGCACAGAGAACACAAATGACACACACAGAACACATGTGACGCACACACAACAGCTCCCCCCACAGAACACATGCGACACACAGAGAACACACGTGACACACACAGAACAGGCCACACACGTCACACACAGAACACACGTGACACACAGAGAACACACGTGACACACAGAGAACAGGCCACACATACACCACACGCAACATACACAGGACAGGCCACACACACCACACACGTGACACACAGAGAACAGGCCACACACCACACACGTCACACACGCAACACACAGAGGACACACGTGATGCGCACACAACAGCCCCCCCACAGAACACATCACACACAGAACACACACAACACACACAGAACACACGCGACACACCACAACAGGCCACACATACACCACACACAGAACACACGCGACACACACAGAACAGGCCACACACAGAACACATGTCACACACACAGAACACATGTCACACACACAGAACAGGCCACACACACACCACACACACCACACACACAGAACACAAGTGACGCACACACAACAGCCCCCTCACAGAACACATCACACACAGAACACACGTGACACACACAGAACACACGTGACACACACAGAACACATGTGACGCACAGAGAACAGGCTACACATACACCACACATAGAACACACGCAACACACACAAGACAGGCTACACACAGAGAACACACGTGACACACACAGAACAGGCCACACACAGGACACACACGACACGCACAGAGAACACACACGACACACAGAGAACACATGTGACACACACAGAACAGGCCACACACACAACACACACATTACTCACACAATACACATGACACGCACAGAACAGGCCACACACAGAAAAAACACATCACACACACAACACACACACCACACACACAGAACACAAGTGACGCACACACAACAGCCCCCTCACAGAACACATCACACAGAGAACACACGTGATACACACAGAACAGGCCACACACACACCACACATGACACACACACAACACACGTGACACACACAGAATAGGCTACACACACATCACCCACCGTGTCCCCTGCAGCCGTGGTCCCCACTGCAGAGGGTCTCTGGGGACAGCTCCGCACTGCCCTCGCCATAGTCCTCATCACACACACCACCCACATCACACACACAGAACACACGTGACACACAGAGAACAGGCAACACACACCACCCACACATCACACACTAGCACACACGTACTCTCTCACACACACACAACACATATCACACACACACACAGCCTGCCTCAAGCTTACTGCAAATCACAGCTCAATTCACAAGCAGCGCTGAGAAACACGCACAGCCAAGCGTCCCCTGTCTGTATGCCTGGAGCTCGGCCTCGGCCTCTCAAACAGGGAGACGGGACCACGACGGGATGAGAGGAGCTGCAGCCAACATTCCCCCCAAAGGGAACCCTAATCTCAGTGGCACTGCTCAGCTACATCACAGGGAACGAGACCAGCCTGCAAACAGGAGCCTTTACCTGGGAGTGAGGAAGGCGGGATCCCTGCAGCCGCGGTCCCCACCGCAGAGGATCTCCGGGGACAGCTCCGCCTCACTGCCCTCGCCATAGTCCTCGAAGTGCTCCTCACCACCTATAACCGCGACCACGGACTGGCCCTGCAGGTGGGACCTGCGGAGGCAAAGGAGAGTCAGCTGCCGCCTCGGGACCGAGGACCCCAGAACTGCGGATGTGACCCGAGCCTCTGTTCGGAGCCCACGGCGACCACACGTGTGAGTGGCGCCTATTCCTGCAGTCATGCTGGGAAAGACAAACTCAGGTGACTGACTTTGCCCATGGACTCCGCCTGGCCCAGCCGACCCCACACCACCACGTCCGTAACCAAAGCTTCACGGTCTGTGTCCTCCAGTCACCAGATGCCCTGGAGCCCAGGGCTCACTGCACCCCAGCTCCCGCAGACACTCCTGGCCGGGGCCGGACCCCCTCCTCACCACAGCCCGCCACCCCAGAACCCATGAGCAGGCACTGGAGCTGCCCCTTGGGGGGCCCAGGGGTCACGGAGGCCGTCCGTCCTCTGCCCAGACCCACAGCCACACACACGCAGCTTGGGCTCCACTGTGACCCAGCCGGGGGCTCAGGATCTCAGCCATCTCTGAAGAGCACCCTGAGTCTGCCTGCCACCTGCCAGCCACTGAAGCCAAGAAGAAGGGATTCCTCGCGACAGCCGCCTGATCACACAGAGCTGCTTTCTGTTTCTCCAGACGAGCTGCTTGTGTGTGCACGTGCCCAGACCCGGGACAGGAAGCTGCCTGCATGGCGAGAGGGACCCTGCCCAGCCTCCGCGGGTTGGATCCGGGTGCTCGGGGCAGCGAGCGGCCAGGCGCGTGTCCCCACGTCAGAGGGGATGTGCACCTCGTGATGGGGGCCTGGGGCGGGCCGCGAGCGCGGCACACACCACGACAACAAGAAGACAGGTGACCTCAGCTCAGATCGGCATCCTGTCGCCGATTCAGGTACGTCTCACACTGAGGCTCACATGATGTCAGTGCGTCCTGACAGCAAGTCACTGCTTAGGCAGCACAACAGACCAAGGCTGGAAAGTTTCAGAGAAAATCGAAGACCTCATAATGGTTTCCTGGGTTTGGCATTTCTCCAGCTTTGGTTACTTAACCCAGATGGAATTAAACGAACTTATCTGATTACCTTAAAAACACTGGTTAGGAAGCTGCGCTAAGGCAGTGCCCCAGCCCCACGTGCTGCATCGTAACCCTCTCTCCCCAGCCCCTGAGGAGTCGCGCAGGCTCTGTCCTCACACACGGGGCTCGGCCCGAGGTCCCCACAGCTGTCCCTCTGGCCCCAGCAGAACCGAGAGCCCACTGTGCACACCTGACCGCCCCCCACCAGATGGCCACCCCCACCATGGCAAGCCAAAGAAGACTCCAGTAAATGCAGCAATAAACTATGTTCGAAGATTGGGAAGCCCATACTTCAAGATGCTGGTTCTGTCAAATAACCTGTGGACCCAGCACACGCCTGCCCAGCCCAGCAGGTGCCCTCCCCAGAGACTGGCAAGCCGAGTCTGGGATCCACATAGACGCACCAAGGCCAAAGCAGCAGACAGCCCTGGAGAGGGGGCTGGAAGCGCAGATGCCGGAACCACGCGGTGCTGACCCACGCAGGGCACACACAGCTAAGCAGGCCGGCCAGCACAGCACACACACTCGGCCACCGCGGGGGCCAGCGAGCAAAGAGAAAGCTTCAAACCGAGCCTGAGCCAATGGACGTCCTGATGCCTCTGTCTCCCGAGGATGGGAGATGTGACCCCTGCCTCACAGCACACACAGGAGATGCAGGGCTGAGAACAGTGGCAAAACAATAAAGTTTTCAAACAAGTGCAAGTACCACTGCAGTGATGTGGAGTGAGCAGAGACTGAAACAGCACAGGCAGCCAACCACAGACACACCAGATGCCTCGGAGAATGAGAAGCTACCCCGAACGAGTGGCGGGGGGAACATGCTTGCAGCACACCTGGACAGAGGGGACCCCTGAGACACAGCAAGGGCTCCAACCACTGAGGCCAGAGGACCTGGGAGGCCAGGTCTACCCAGGCCTGTCTGCACGAGACAACTGACACGGAACTGAGGAGCAGCACCCGCTCACTGTCCCATTTCTTGCGGACCAGCCTGCAGAGCCCGGCTGTCAACAAAGGGGCACCAGCCTGCAGGGGAGAGGGTCTCCACCAGGCAGCATGCCAGCAAGGCATCACCCATCAGGCTCCTGTGAGACCTAGGTGAGGACCGGCCATTCTGCGCCAGGACAGGACATGGAGAAGCAGACGATGCCAGGAGCTGCCAGGATGGAGCAGCCAGAGCCTGCAGGCAGCTGGCTGGCAGGGAGCCACCCAACGCTGCCTGAGACCATCCGACCCACAGTAACCCCTATAGCCGAGACCGAGCCCCAGGCACAGCCGGATCCGCGAAGACAAAGCCTGCACAGAAAGACATGACGCTTACATGAAGCAGCTTCATCCAGGAAACCTAAACTGCACGCTGCCCCGGAGCCCAGGGCCCACTGACAGGAAATGAAGGAGCTGCACACATTCCCACGGTGCGGCTGACAACAAGGACAACCCCCCGGTGCCTCTGGACCAGGTGAGGACGTGCCCCGAAGAGCGCATCTCTCTCTGTGTCATGAGAGGCAAGACCGTGACGACAAAGCCCTGACCGCCAAGCGAATCCCCCCACAACTGCGCGTGAGCACCCAACGGGCGGCCTCGCGGCCTCTCCGGAGGGCCTCCGCAGGCTCGGGCTCCGCCGGGACTCCCCAAGGGCCCTGTGACCCTGCCGGCCAGGCAGGCGGTGGGAACGCACCTGCCGGGCAGCAGCAGCAGGGCACCATGCCCGGGCTCCTCAGCGGCGTCCAGGCACTCGGGTGGCACCAGCGTGCCCGTGTCCTCGTCCGTGAAGGTCTCACACTCGCTGTAGGTGCTCTCGGAGCCCATGTACGCGCTGTCCGTCACCTCGTTGGCCTAGGAGAGACGCCCAGAGTCAGTCCCGGCCGCGGAAGGGGCCCGCGACGGGGAGCGTCCATGAGATGACCCTCCTGCACTTCCAAGCAGAAACAGTGGCTCACGGCAGACTTTAGAAAAAGTTAGTAGTGTATGTAAACATGCCTCAAGCAGACACAAGTGTCCCAGCATCCCAGGGTACACACCGGGAGAGCCGGCGGCCCTTTGTGGCCCCCGGCACTGGAATGACCCACCCTGTTAACAAACGTCCAACAGTCTAAGGACATGCCTTTTTCAATTTAAAAGTCCCCACCAACGACTACTACGTATGTGCAGACTACTGCTCTGAAATTCAATTACGTGGTCTAACCTCAAAATCTGAATTCATCAACTGTTGGATCAATCACACTCACTGGTTAAGGGCTACTTTCCCACTAAACACACCCGTGTTTTCACTCCTTTGGACCCAGCACCAAGTAGGTATCTGCAGACCGTCCAAATGAACTTACAGCCAGTACACACGTTGCCTTCACTTCGTAACCTCAGCTTTAATTGAGGGTCAACTGGTTAGCAAAGCAGCCAAGCTTTCACGCTGGTTAACGATGGACAAATGAGAGAGATTTCAGAGAAGAGGCTGGAGAGGCTGCACTTTGTCCTTGGGCTCTGCCACGAGATTTGGTGGGGGGCAGAGGGCCCCGCATGGCTGCCCCCACACCCATGCCCAGTGGAGACCAGGTCCGGCCTCGTCTGCCGTCCACTAGTCATGTGATCCGTCCACCAGCCATGTAGCTGGTGAGCATCCAAGCGGCGCCGCCTCGAGGAGAGAACAGGGACTAGACGCAGCTTTCCCGAGGTCACCACCTCTCAGAATGTGGCCGTCACAAGGGCAGATGCGGGACAGCCTGAAAGGGGGCCTGTGTGCCAGCTGGTACAGGGCAGCATGAGACGGGGAAGGCCCGGGGTCCCCACTGCAGGCCTTTCTCGACGCTCCTGTTCCCATACTTCTCCAAGTCCCAGGCGACTATGTAATCCACAGAGTGCTCACTTCAAAACCGAAACCAGGACTCCCTTCAAGAGCCCCCACTGTGCTTCTCATGACCACTGAGTGACTGGCTCCGGGCTGAGCCTGCAGGCAGGCACCGCGGTGTTGAGGCTGGACCCACCGCCCGGGCCCGAGGGACAGCTGCCCGGGGCCCTTTTCACCCCCCACTCACCCTCGACCGGAAGCAGGTGGGCCCACACACCTGAGACATGGGCTTCCCGCAGGGACAGAGTGTGACTCGAGGCCAGCACCCCAGCACAGGCTCCTCTGGGCAGCAGAGCCCCGGTCCTCACAGGCAGCTGGGTGCGCAGAAGCGGGGTGGGCTTGGTGCGCAGGCCTGACCTCCCCCGCAGTCGTGGCTGCAGCCTGAGTGAGCCTTCCTACTGGGGCTCTGCAGGACAGCTCAGGATGGAAGTCACCCCCCTCCCCCGCCGGTGCAGGAAGACCAGGCAGACGCTAATCCCAGCTGCCAGACAGAGAGGAGCACTCGCCCACCTTCCACGCTCCTTCCCACAGGAGGACCAGCCCCTAGGGCCCAGAGCGGCCCCTGGGCAGGAGGCCCTGGGGCTCCCGGAGGACCCAGGGCGAAATCTGAGGGGGGCTGAGGGGGCCAGGAGGACAAGGCAGCTGGTCTCTCCCTGGAGTCAGGCTGCCCTGAATAAGCGTCACAAGCCGGATGTTTTCCAGGGAAGGCTGGTGAATCTGCCCTTAGGAGGCAGAAGCTGTGTGGGGTGGCCCTGCAAGAGCACAGAGGGGCTCGGAGTCCTTCCTCCACAGCCTTGGTGCTGCCAGACGGGCCTTGCTTCGCCAGCTCACCCTCTAAGCCACCAAAGAAACGACCATAAACTACTCGTCAGGATGAGTTCAAGGAAATCACAGTGCGCCTGAGAACGCTTGGCTGTTTCCTCACCAGGTAACAAACGCGGTGGGCAGGGAGCTTGCACGCACCGCCCCCAGCGAGGAGCTCCGGGGCGGCCAGGCCTGCCCAAGGCCCCGCCATCCGGCCACGGTCCCTTTGAGGGGAACCGGCGGCCGGGCCAAGCGTGGCCGGGGCCCTGCCTTCTCTTACCCTCAGACACCCGCCCGGCTGGCCGGCTCCACACAGCAGCTCCAGGAAGGGCGCGTGTGCAGACGGCCTTCCCATGAAACTGGGTGCCGGCACTCCGTCCAGCCGGCCAGCAGCTCCAGCGGCCTCCTACTGGCCGGGCGTGCGGAGGTTCTGTCTGTCCACCTGAGGGTCCATCACAGCCTTAGCAGTTGTTTAACCCGCTCCCAGACGCGCTCCGCTGGCTGGCAAGGGGGCAAAGTTCAGGAAACGCTTGCTGGGCTTTTAACAAACATTTCTCAAAACAGAGAGGCTTTTGTTCTTGCTCTTCTAGCCCTTCTGATAAGAGTTTGTACAAAAAGCCCACTTCCCCATCTTCTTATAAGGTTGGGAGTGGGAGGAGGAGGGAGCCGGAGTAGGCACAGCAGAGCCCACTCCTATCTTCCCGTACTCAGAGTACTCATTGCCAGTCCAGATAGGGGTCCAGCCCCTCCTGCGCCCCCTCCTGTGGGCAGAGTCCTCCACCAGCTGCTCTCTGCCTCAAGGGCTCAGATTCACACCCACAGCCGCCTTCTCCATCACAGAACCTCAGCAACAACCTGCACTCAGCCCCCGTCCCTTCTTAGAAACTCCACATCAGAAATTTTCTTCTGGGGAATTCTCTGGGGGCACTTTCACTGTCAAGGACACAGTTTCAGATCCTGGTTGGGGAACGATTAATAAGATCCCGCAAGCCACATGGTGAGGCAAAATACAAAAACAAAGAAACACCTTTCTCCTGGGAGCTCTGCTACAAGCTGGGGCCACACGGGTGCTTGGGGAAACGCTGGGAGCCACAGACCCCGTCACAGGCAGGAGAGGCCCTGGGAGGGGCCCTCAGTGTTACACCAGGGCACCACAGACCCCCGTCACAGGCAGGAAAGGCCCTGGGAGGGGCCCTCAGTGTTACACCCAGGGCACCCCTGACCAGCACTGCTGGACCCCACCAGAAACTCAACAAAAGGCAGGGGGTCTCCAAATGTGGTACTAGACGGTAATACACATCATCTTCACTCATATTCTTACAGGACTTATTAGGCTTACACGATTCAAAAGTTTAGCGGGAAAAAAAAAAAAACCAGCTCTCTACAAGTCTTTGCTGCTGCTACTGCTGCTAAGTCGATTCAGTCGTGTCCGACTCTGTGCGACCCCATAGACTGCAGCCCACCAGGCTCCCCCGTCCCTGGGATTCTCCAGGCAAGAACACTGGAGTGAGTTGCCATTTCCTTCTCCAATGCATGAAAGGAAAAGTGAAAGTGAAGTCGCTCAGTAGAGTCTGACTCTGTGCGACCCCATGGACTGCAGCCCACCAGGCTCCCCTGCCCATGGGATTTCCCAGGCAAGAGTACTGGAGTGGGTTGCCATTGCCTTCTCCGCTACAAGTCTCTGTATAGCACCTAATTCTACTCCTCTCAAAATCACATCTAAAACCTTAAAAAGCAAAAAACACATGGAGGAACCTTTAAGGCCCGAAGCTGCGGATTCAACCAAGTCTACGAAAGCATGAAAGGGCAGAACTATGGAGACAGTACAAGTTCAGAGGTCTCTGGTGCTGGTGGGAGGAAGGGAGGAACCTGGGGGGCAGAGACGATTCTTAAAGCAGTGAAACTGCAACTATTAAGACCTACAGATCCTGCACTGCCAAGATGGAGCCCTGATGGAACCCTGCGCTTCGTCGGTAACAACGTATCAATACAGGTTCCCTTCACAACAAGTGGGAGATGTTCAGGGCAGGGACAGTGTGTGTGGAGGGAGGCCAGGGTGGAGGAGGGTGAACCGGGAACTCCCTGTTACTATCTGCTTCATCTTCTGTAAACCTAAAACTGCTAGAAAAAAATGAAGCGTATTATTTTTTTGAAACAACAACAAAAACTTAAAATATTCCCTCCTTGTTGAAAACAAATTATGATCCAAACACCTGAGCAGCAGTCCTGCTGCATTTTGTCAGGCTCCCACCCGCACCTTCTGAAGGTGATGAGCCCCAGGCGGGGCTGGCCTGCCCAGGAGTCAAAGCACCACCACGGAGGGAGGGTCGCACCTGTGGCCTGCAAGGGGTCCACCCTGCAGAGAAAAGGGGGCCGGGGGCCGGACAACACTCCAAGGCTGCTCCATCAGGCTCCAGGAGGCAGCCCCAGGGTTGACGCCTTTTACAATCTGGATCACAGAAGTCATTCTAGTTCCCTGGGGCATCCGATTTCCATAAACCAGAGGCTCGAAGCAACAGGAATGTATTCCCCCATAGATCTGGAGGCAGAAGTTGGAAGCGAAGGTGTCAGCAGGGCTGAATTCCTCCTGAAGCTCCTGTGGAGGCCATGTTCCTCCAGCTCTGCCCCGTCCTCATACCGCCTTCTTCCAGTGAGCCCTCTCCCTTTCTCTTCCAAGGACCCTGGTCACTGGAGTCAGGGCCCACCCTACCTAGCATAATGAGCTCTGCAAAGATCTCGTCTCCAAATACGGTGACTTTCATGGCTTCCGGTGGACTTTTGGGGGCTACGATTCAACCCATGATGCCCATGTACACATAAAATACAAAGAATCAACAGAGCACTCTAACTGAGATACCAGAGAAGAACAGAACGGAAGACACTGATGGCAAAGCATACTCTGGGGTGTCAACAGGCAGGAGAGGTCAGCTGCTGGCCAACCAGGTAAGCGACCAGGGTTCCCCGGACGTTCAAAGACAAGCAGCCTCTCCCGGCCCAAGCTGCTGTGCTGGGAGGCTCCAGGTGTTTTGGTCTTCCAGGGCCTTCCCCGACTCGCTACCCCAGGGTCCAGGACTGATGGTGGGCTGGACAGCTGACGTGTCCGGGCCTGCACACCCTCCCTGTCCGACCACGCCGCCCCTCACAGCCAGCACTCGTGCCTGCGGGCACCTGGTCCCCACGCAGCATGACTGGCCCGGCTCCCCCAGTCACAGCCAGAACGAAGATACCAGTCGCTACTGAGTGGGGATGCACGGCAGGCGGTTCCTGTCCTCAGGGGCTCAGGCCTGGCTGGGGCTCTGGGACAGAGCTGTGAGGGCTTAACAGCTGCGGGTGGCCTGGAGGCCCAGGCTGGCAGGAAGTGAACCTGTACCATTGAGGGCCAGTTTCTCAGAGCAGGGAAACAAGACACCGAGACTCCGTGGAGGGCAGGGGTCCTGTGGGCCGTCAGCACTCCGAGGGGCTCTCACTTGCCAAGGAGCCAACGCCCAGAGGGTCAGGGCATGGCCTCAGTCCCACCCTCTCCCTACACCCCACCCTGGGCAACAGCAGGCTGAGGGGCTGCCACAGCTGTGTTTTTTAAAAAGGAAATTCCTCGGGAATTCCCTGGTGGTCCAGTGGTTAAGACTCCAGGCTTCCGATGCAGGGGGCATGGGTTCGACCCCTGGTAAGGGAACGAAGGTTCCCACGTGCTGTGTGGCCAAAACAGAAAAAAACTGCACATGGAGCCACCAGGGCCCTCCCAGCCTCTGCCCCCACCACCCCGGTGATGAAGCTGTCTGGTCTCCTCTGTGGCTCCACTCACACACCTTCTCCCCACATTGCACGCGTGCTCAGTTGCTCACTCGTGTCCGACTCTGTGACCCCGTGGACTATAGCCAGTCAGGCTCACCCGCCCATGGGACTCTCTAAGCAAGAATACTGGAGGGGGTTGTCATTTCCTTCTCCAGGGGATCTTTCCCACCCAGGAGTCAAACCAGAGTTTCCTACTAATTAGATACAGCTAATCCTGCATTCGGAGAAGGCGATGGCACCCCACTCCAGTACTCTTGCCTGGAAAATCCCATGGACGGAGGAGCTTGGTAGGCTGCAGTCCATGGGGTCGAGAAGAGTGGAACTCGACTGAGCGACTTCACTTTCACTTTTCACTTTCATGCATTGGGGAAGGAAATAGCACCCTACTCCAATATTCTTGCCTGGAGAATCCCAGGGACTGGGGAGCCTGGTGGGCTGCCGTCTATGGGGTCGCACAGAGTCAGACACGACTGAAGCGACTTAGCTAATCCTGCACTGGCAGGTAGATTTTTTCCCACTGAGCCATCTGGGACGCCCTCCTGGGGGCAGGGGCTGAAGGCAGCAAGATGTAAGTCAAGCGTCCCCAGGCCCATTTTCTGGGTCTAGGGACGTTTTTGATAAAACAAGGCCCTCACCACACATCCCAGTGGCCTGGCAGAAGGGCCCAGCAATGACACAGGAGAGCCTGCCCCTGCTGACCCCAGGCCCCAGGGGCCCTCCTGCCATCAGCCTCAGGTGCAAAGCGTGGAGAGCAGACCCCTGCTGACCACTGGGCAGTCACAGTGCCCCCTGCCTGCCCTGCACGGCGCTCCCCAGGGGCCAGCAAGTGACACAGGGTTTAGGGTACACAAGGCAGGGGGTGTGTGTCCATCAGACTCCCTCTCCGCTCTCCCAGGAAAACCACTTGCCTCAAAGGTCACGAAGTCATCGAACTCCTCAGGGCAGGCAGGCAGCTCCTCGTCGGGGGCAGGTGTGACACTGCATAGCGGGCTGTCGGGATCTGCAGGAGAGAGGAGACGGCTCAGCGGCAGCCCCAGGCACCCCCATGGTGTCACAGGGACAGGCACACGGGGCGGGCACGGGTAGGGCCAGAGTGGCCGTGGGAGGCATGGGCGGGAGGCCGCAGGCAGTGCAGCCCCTGGAGCCTTGGCTTCGTGCCAGCTCTGGTGGAGGGGGGGCCTGAATGGCAAGAGGGTCCTTCCTCACAGAGTTTCTGTGCTGTAAGGAGAAGGTGGAGGACACGGAGCTCTGCGGTGCTCTCCAGCTCGAGAAGGAACGAGATGCCATTCTCCCTTTCCATTAGTTCATTTATTTACTTATTTATTTTAGCCGCACCGTGTGGCTTCGGGATCAGGTCTCCAATCAGGGAGCGAACCTGGGCCCTTGACACCGAGAGCACAGGGCCCTACCCGTGGGACCACCAGGGAAGCCCCGGACGCCGTATTTTCCTGCGAGGGTCGGGTCAGGAGGTAACGTCTGTCCAGCGTGCCAGACTCGCACGGCTTTCATTTCCCCTTTTTTTACTTTATCGTCTACAACATGTTTTATTTTATAATGAGTCTCAAGGAAACTCCATCACATCACGCTGGGTTACACTGATGTCAGCAGAAACCCCACTTCTCAGACAGGATCCCACAGCAGCGACCCTCCTGAAGGAAATGCCCTGTCCCCTGCCCCCAGCCTCTGAGCAGCCCAAGCCTGTTCCAAGGAGCAGGCACGACACCCTTGTTTCTGCAGCTGCCCTGCAGAGACATCCCGACATCATGACAAACATCTACCTGGTCTTTGTCCCCGTTCCGGCACAGAGCTCCGAGAACCCGGGATTTCATGAGTGGAGGATGAGAGGAGCTTCTTTTGTGCATAACAAGCCCCTTCAACCTCACCTGGGTTTACACCACTCAGGTGACTCTCAGAGGATGGGGGCTGGTTGCCAGGGGACCCTACACCCCACCCCTGACCTCTGACCTCCTGGGACAAGGAGGGAGTGGAGACACAGGTAATCTCCCAAGGTCAGGGGTTAACCAGTCCCACCAATGGAACGGAGCCTCCACTCACATCCTGGACGGAGGGGGTCAGGGAATTTGGGCTGGGAGCACCCACAGGAGCCAGGAGGGTGGCACGGCCCAGACGCCCCCACGTCAGGCCCTGCCCAGCGGACGGACCCGGTGCCCCGCTGCTCACAAATCAACAGGGACCGGGCAGCAAAGCACCTGCCAGGGCTC
Source organism: Bos taurus (assembly GCF_002263795.3). NCBI lineage: Eukaryota > Metazoa > Chordata > Mammalia > Artiodactyla > Bovidae > Bos > Bos taurus. The sequence continues at coordinate 437,023 of NC_037352.1, read as the reverse complement.
TGAGCCATTCTAGCAAGCATCAGCCCAGGAAGGGCTGTGGGGACTTGGGCCTACGGTCAGGCCAGGGGGAAGGCAGGGCTGCCGGCACCCGCAGGGGCCTGTGCTCACTCTGGGCGGTGGCTATCGGAGAGCTGCTCCTGAGGAAAACCCACACGCAGGGCGTCGAAGCTGTGAGCACAACACAGGTGCCAGCAGTAACTGTCCACACGCGCCAGGCCCGTGATGAGTGTGTGTCACGTGACCCGGACGCCCCTGAGGCCAACTGCACCAGCCAGCCCCTGACATGCCTGGGCAAGGATGCTGGGACGTCAGCACCAGCCTCCTGGGTCAGGGGACGCTCTTCTCCAGCATCTGGACCTAAGTCATCAGCCCGCAGCTAGGCTCTGAGGTCCGTGGCCTGGGGTCGCTGGACCGCCTGGGGAGGGGCCCTTGGCACAGAGCAGTGACAGGACCACGGTGCCACTGCTTTCAGAGCCCTCAGGCTGAGCGGAACAGTCACGCTCCCCTCGACAGCCTGGCAGAGCCGAGCGTCTACAGGTCCAGTCACTGAGGCGTACTGAGGCGTCCCCGCCAACTCAAGGCCCAGCACCCTTGGGGCTCCCGTCAGAAGAACCGAGGCACGTCCGCTGCTGCTGCTTGTGCCGTCTTCCCAAGAGAGTCACCAGCTGTGGTGGCACCTCGGAGTGTGGCGGACTGGACCCAGGGCCTGCGCTGGCCGGCCTCCAGCCCCCGGGCCCCGTGTGGAGGCCTGGTCTCCAGAGCAGGTGACCAGCGGCAGAACCACAGCAAGAGGGTTTCCATGGACCGGGGAGGGAGAGGACCGCTTCCCAGCACAAAGCTAGAAAAGGCTAGGCTGACACTGCCTGTCTTCTCACTTTCAAATGTTAAGTCTTGCTTGCACTTTCAAAAACCAAACAGAGGATCTAAAACTTTCAGAACACAGCCAGTCATGAAGCCACGGTGGACGTGGACTCAGATTCCAGAGATAGGTGCTGCCCCCGAGGTGGAGGGGATGTGAATGCAGTGGGAGTTTCTACAAGCTGGATGGGAACTCAATATGGTTCTTTATCAGTTTTCTCTACAGAACTAAAACAAGTCTCCATCAGAGCCTGGTGGGGGGACGAGCTAAGCAGTGGCCCATTTGGAACACCCTCCTCAATCTCATTCTATTCCTGAAACGAGGCCTGTGGCGAGGACAGCAAACTCCTGTGCTTTTCTGCAAAACTGGGTCAGTACATGGAGTCAGCGCTCCGTGCCGGCCACAGGCCGCACGTCTGACAGACGCGCCCACAGCCGTGGCAGCCCCGGCAGGCGCGCGGGCAGGACGGCCTGGGGTGAACTCTGGCTGAACACAGGCCGGGCGAGCACACTCTCCGTCTCCCTGTGAGTTAACAATTTCAAAAGCGTCTCTGACCTGCTTTTATTCTTTTTATTTTCACTCTCCATTCCCAACAGAAGCTAAATGATGCCGTCAGATTACCAAAGAAGCAAGGAAAAGCAGGCGGAGTTCCTTGGTGGCCCAATGGATTCTCCACGGTTCTACTGCCGGAACCCAAGTTCAACCTCTGATCGGGGAACTGAGATCCCAAAAGCCACTCAGCCCAACAAATAAAGGAACAGCAGGGCCCACAGCCTGACCCGCCCAGAAGGTCCCCACAGGCAAGGACGGCGTCCCCACCAGCGCGGCCCCCGGAGGCCTGGCCCTGGCTCGCTCCGGGAGCTGAAGTGCTGGCCGCTCCCACACCTCCTGAACAGCTGGGACCACTCTGGCCGCTCCCGCCCAGTCACGGGTCTTTCAGGAGCACATTCGGACTCCTGAGGTCCAGGGTGGGGGCCTCGCAAGTCACGAGCCCCCAGGAATTCCTACAGCAGAACTTGCTCCCTTTCTCGTCACCCGTGGGCCATCAGAGCAGAGCAACAGAATCGTGGACAGGGCTCAGAGAGAGCCCCAGAGCCACACAGAAGGCTCAGGCACCGTCGCTCGCTGGCCACTGTTTGGGGCTCCTCCCTGCCCACGCAGTGGAAGCCCCAGCTGGAAGGCGTGGAGATGCCAAGCTCCTCCCAGCCCCTTTGACCCTTGGCCCGGGGAACCATGATGCATCACCCCTATCGGTAAATTACAGGACGCATCCCGCCCATAGGCGGGGCCGGTGCCCGGTGGGCAGTGGCTGCTCCTTGGTCACCCACAGTGGGCTTGAGGAGTGGACTGACCTCCCACGCGAGGCTGGGAGATGAACCGGGCCACAGGCCAAGAATGGCCAGCGGGTGCTAAACAGGGCCGTGTCCCTCAAGTCTCCCGAGCTCCAGGACGTCTGCCCTGGGCCCACAGGGCAGCGTGGTGCTGGTCACCTGAGTGCTCAGCTCTTTAATCACTGCGACTACGCACACACTGGCCCCGCTGGCTGAGCCCCTCCAGAAGCAGGCTTCCCCTGCGCTGCACCTTGTTTTTCCTGGCACGGGCGCCCGTTTTCTGGTGTCCCGGGCTTGACCGCATGCTCCCACCGCCTTCCCACCCCTAGACCCTCAGACTAGCTGCAAAGGCTTCTCCCGTGACCCACCAGTCCTGGAGCCGACTCCCGTCACCTTCAACTTACAGCCAACATGTCCCGTGGGAGTGAAGGCAAAAAGAAGCTGCTGGAGACAAACACCAACAGGACCACCGCCCTCTAGGACACATGACCTCCCCACTGATCCCAGGACCCCAGGGACCAAGCCCAACCAGCAGCTGCAGCCCTGTACACAGAGACTCCTCACCCCGCGTGCGGGGCTCCAACGAGGGGCACGCGTGAATCTGGGCACACTGCACAGGTCCCAGAGCCCTGACAACGCGTCCCAGACTTGGACCTGATGTCACTAGGAGGTTCATTATCAGGGCCCCACACTGCAGAGACTGTTGCCCATCACGTGGGGGGCAGACACTGGAGACAGACTGCTGCCACTGCCTGGGGGTGGACAGGTAAAGCACCTAGGCACACAAGCGAGCACAGCTCACACTAGGGAGCCCTGACATGCAGCAGCACCTGTGGGTAGCGAGCGTTACAGGTGGGTAAAGCCGACGCTGCAGCACAGCTGACGGTGTGTTTATGAGAAGCCCACAGCGGCCAGGCTGACGTGTGCTGATGGAGACCAGCTGAGGAGGCGAGGCAGGAGGGCAGGGTCTCAGCAGGCTGGCAGAGAATTGTCCGGGGGCGGGGAAAGCTCTGAGCAGGGGTCTGCACCCCCCGTGGGAGGATGTCACCATTCACAGAAGGGCTCACTGAAGATCTGTGCACTTCTCTAAAGGAGAATTTGTACCCCAAAGGAGACTGCAAACCACTACCAAACTCTGGGTAATGACACACACAGGACCCGGTGACTGGGGGAGTGCGTGGTGGTGAACTGACCTAAAACCCATCCCACTGAAACAAAGAGATGGACAGGTGGACAGGTGGACATGCGACGCTGCCTGCAGACTGCGGACAGCAAATACATGGTGGGGGGTGTTCACTGTGGGTCTTGCGATGTTTTTGTATGTTTGGTTTCCATAAAGACTTCCGGGGGCAGCAGACGCATGTCCAACACCACGGATGAGTAGCTGAGCCAGGGGACCCTGGAGGGCGGGCCATGAGGGGCAAAGATGGGGGCGGGGGCCTGAAGCTCAGCAGGGGAGCTGGGACTGGGGGTCGCTAACAGGGAGGCAGAGGGGAGGGAACGAGGAAGGGGTGGGCAACTCACCTCCATTCCTGATCGCCTCAATCCCCCGGTAGAAGTCTTCGAAGCTAATCACGCCGAGCCCACTGGGATCCAAGTACCTCGTGAGGTCCGTCACCTGCAACAGCCAAGCGAGCAGGTTACCCGAGCTGTCACTCTGCATGTGGCCGTCCCCACGCTCAGAGGAGCAGCCAGCTTACGAGGGGCGGCGCTGAGGAGTCGGGCCGTCTGGTACTCTGACAGGACTGCCAGCCACAGCTCCAGCCAGGGCCTGGGCCTCCTCTGGGCAGGCGCCGCCAACAGGGCCCAGGACCACGACCCGCAGCCCGAGACCCCGCGCGCAGGCCGCCGCCGCGCTTCCTGGGTGCACTGCCGTCCCAGCACAACTGCAGCCAATCACACAGCAGAGGCCAGCGCTGCCACAGGCCTCCCAGCAGACACCTCGGTAAAGGGACCCCAGCAAGCAGACGGCGGACATCAGAAATGACAAAGAAGCAGGATGATGCACACGTGACACTCCAGAGAATGAAAGTCCCCTAAAAGAAGGCAAGTTTGTTTCGAAGTATAAACTGGATTTCATCAAAATTTAATACTTTTGCTTTTTAAAACACACCATTAGACAACACTGCCAATCAATTATCTTCCAGGAAAAATTCATCAGACAGACTGGGACTTTCCTGCTGCTCCAGTGGTTGAGAATCTAACTTTTAATTCGGGGAACACAAGTTTGATCCCTGGTCCAGCAACTAAGATCCCACACGCCTCAGGGCAACTAAGCCGGAGGGCTGCTGCTAGAGAGACGTCCACAGGCCACAGCGAGGACCCAGAGCAGCCGAAATAAACAAGACAAAACCATACTTAGGAAAAGTTCCCTAGAATTAAAAAATAGCTTTTAACGACATAATTGTTTTTTCCTTGAGATTTTACTTTATTATATTATTATTTTTATTGAAGTGGAGTTACCATGTTTCAGGTGCAGATCGAGAGAATATACTGGGTACCTACAAGTATCAACTCCCAACCCTAAACGCCTCACCTAAGACTTACTCCGGTATATTTCTTAGACTTTAAAGGAAAAGGGAAGAAACCCTTTGAATATGCAAAAAACAAGTGATTTATACTTTGGCCACCTGATGTGAAGAGCCAACTCCTTGGAAAAGACCTGATGCTGGGAAAGACTGAAGGCGGGAGGAGAAGGGGATGACAGAGGACGAGATGGTTGGATGGCATCACTGACTCAATGGACAGGAGTTTGAACAAACTCCAGGAGATGGTGAAGGACAGGGAAGACAGGCATGCTGCAGTCCATGGGGTCACAAAGAGCTGGACACAACTTAGTGTCTGAACAACTATGATCAAAGCCACACATGCCAACACTACAGGGGGTGTGACCAGCAAAACCCAATCCAGGGACCCTGACAAACAGGGGACTTGCTGTCTTCAAGAGGAGAAGACTCACTAGGAGACTCAGGAGACACACTGACCTGCCCCACCACTCGGGGACTTCTTGCATCTGACCTCTAATTTTAAAAAATTTTACTCTCATTTAAAAAATAATTACAAACTTGAATACTGACTGATCCAAGACACTGAATACTGACTGAATACTTGATGATGTTAAGGAACGGTGGTTAATCTTTACAGGTAAGACAATGGCATTTCAGTAATTTTCCCAAGTGCACTGCTTTTTGATACACACTTACTGCGCTATCCTGAGACTAAGGCACACATGTGGTTACACGTGGGGTGGGGGTGGGGGCGGGGGCACCAGGGAGGCACCACACAGCTCTCTCTACTGAACTCTCCCAAATGAAAATAAGAAAGAAAAGGAGAAGACGAGCAAGAAAGAGAGAGGAAAGATGGGGGAGGACAGCGTGGGAAGGCGGAGTTGGTCAGCCAGGGAGAGAGTGGACCTCGGACCACACGGGGCTGCCCAGGGACAGGGCACCCTCAGGGAGGGTGCAGGCCGGGAGGGCATCCGGTGTGCTGAACCCACCCGCCCACGCCACCACAAACACCATTCTGCACAGGGCAGGCTGGGGGCTCTGCCACGTTCAGCCTTCTCCCCCCTGTTGACCTGCAGGGCGGGGACCAGCTCGAGCCAACTGACCCGCAGCCCAGGATCCCCCACCATCCCTCCACCATAGGGCCCACGTGTCCCTGAAATGGTGGCCTGGAAGTCCACTCAGCAGGTGACTTCCTGAAACCACGGTGTCTGAGTCCCCACTCAGTAGCTCACTCAGGCCTTGATGTCTGGGCAGCGCCTTGCTGGGGGCCTGAAATCCACCAGTGCCAATCTGCTTTAGGATTCCTAAGAATTTCAACCATGAAGCTACAACTGGACACAAAGTACCAAGATTTTCCTTAGGAAACATTAACCAGTGCTTTTAAAACAAATGTTAATTATTTACCATGTTAGAATAAGCCCCTGTTGAGTTGAAGCAGGCATTTTCTGAAGTCCACTTTACTTTTCTTCAAAATCTGGAGGATAAATCAATATCCATGGGGCTGATGATTTGGGGGATGGTTCCAATTCTCCAAGGCCAAAGTCCTCCATTTGGAGGTTTCAGGGGAAAAAACAAAAACAGGCCTGGAAATTAAGAACCTGCCCTTTCTGCACATAAGAGACAGAAAACCAAGCCCAGTGACGTACACCCTATCCAAGCCACCCAGCACCTCCCTGGGCAAACAGACATGGGAAGCCATAGAAACATCCACAAGAGAATGCTACTTTGCACCCAGCTGTAGGCAGACAGACTGGCTCCCACGTGGTTCTTCTAACATGAGAAATTTACTGGCAAATCATACTGCTTCTGCTACAGCTGTGCAGACATGTGTGCGTGCTAAGTCCCTTCAGTCATGTCTGACTCTGTGCGACCCCATGGACTGTAGCTTGCCAAGCTCCACTGTCCATGGGATTCTCCAGGCAAGAATACTGGAGTGCTGTGCCTGTGAATGCTGTGCCTGCCTCCAGGGGATCTTCCCCACTCAGGGATCGGACCTGAGTCTCTCACGTCCCCTGAATTGGCCGGTGAGCTCTTTACCATACGCCGCCTGGGAAGCCCTATGCAGACAGAATCTCAGGAGAGGACACCAGGTCATCTTCCCCACTCACTGCTCCCTCCAGCCACAGAAGCACTGGGAAGCTCCGCCCTCTCTCCTGCCCCTCTGGTTACTGCTGTCCCTGAATCGTAACACTGACAGAACAGCCGTCTTACCAGAAGCAGCTCAACCTCAACTAACACTGACAACACTCCAGCCTGCAAAAGCAGAATCCTTCCAAGTGCACATGGAACTTCTCAAGACACAGTGCAGGCTGGACCGTAAAACAAGTTTCAGTCGATTCAGGTCTCAACACCATTAGGGAATGTAAATCCCACTGCAACGAGGTTCACGTGTGTCTGTATGGCCAGAACGTAAGACGGCTGCACACGCACTCCAGGTGTCTGCAGGGTGTGGAGGAAGGCCGCTGCGACTGGAAAATTTCACAGCCAGTTTGGAAAACTCTGGAGATTCCTCAGGTCAGCCGACTCCTACACACCATCCAGCCATTTCACTTCTAGGTATGCTCAAGAGAAATGAGAGCAGACAAATGCACTCATACATGAAGGGTTACAGACGCCTGATGGGTGATGGCCTATGGAGACAGCCCAGATGTCCATCCACTGAGAATGACCGTAATGTCCACCCATTGAGAATGACCGTCTCTCCAGGGGCATCTCCGGAGCAGCTGCGTGCACACAGCGGCTCTCCCCGCTGCCCAGAACGCCTCTGAGCCGCCCAAGTTGCACCCGGAGGTACCTGGAGGCCACCTGCCTCTGCAGCTGGAGGGGTGACCCTAGATCACCTCTTATGAACCAACTAACCACCCCTGGTTTAAGGGGGAGGGCTTAGAAAATTCTGGAAGGGAAGCATGGTGCTGGTCTCAGATAGAAAGGTCATTCCTCATGCCCTTGAGAGGCGTCTGTGCATAGACGCGAATGCCGCAATGTCGCAAGTCGTGTCCACCGTGGACGGAGGGCGGCCACTCAGTGCCCAGCTGAAATCATCCACCGGCGGCTCCTCTCGACACACTCCAGGACAGGGGCCTCGGAAGCTGCTGCCCCTGCATCTGTCATCACCGAGGCTCTGAGAGCTCGCTGTCCGCCCAGCTCAACACCAAGAGGATCTTCCTGGTGTGCGAGGTGGTCACGGAGGTCGGGCTCCGGGGCAGGGGCATCTCCAGCCGCTTCAGGGGACGCAGCCGTCCTGACCACATTGTATCTGTTAACAGCTTTACAGACATACAATTCACCAACTTAAAGGGTACAATTCAGTGGTTTCTAGTATATCCATAGAGCTGTCTCTGTGTAATTTTAAAGACAATAAAATATTAAAACGCATGTGAGAACACTTGGGAAAACAGTCGACCTTTATGCAAACATGCTGAAAAGATACAACCATTTACAGGCGTAGCAGAGGATACATCTGCTCCTCTCATGCACCCCGTTAATCAGGGCGAAGAGGGGGCACCACTGGAAACAAAGGCCTCCCATTCAACCCTGCATATCAGCCCCCAGGAGCGGTGCTGTGGGCCCCCCCAAGAGGCTACCAAAGGGTCCCCCACTCGGCTCTCCTCTGACCAGGGACGACCAGGCCCTGCTCCCGGCCATGTGAGGGGCAGCGTGCCCTCTGGCCTAACCGGCAGCTCTCTACACAAAACAGAAGGGGAGGCGTCATTCCTTACAGGACACCTCTGGACCCCTAATCCAGGCCTGAGACTAAGGAGGTGGAGAAGCAACGGACAGTTATCAGGCGCAGGTGTGCACAGGTACACAGCTTGGCAGGCACAGGGCTGTACGCTGGGGCCGGGCAGACCTGCCTCCCTCCCGCCCGCCCACCCTACTCTGTCCAGAAGCCCCTGTCTCTGTTCTCCCCACAGTTTATTTTGGGGGTCACTGCCTTCATGTGAAACTAGTGTGCTCCTGGAGGCGCTTCCTGGCTTGTCAGGTGTACACGCTGCACCTCAGCCTCCTGTGGTCAAAAAATGTGAATGCCACACCCGCCGGCCCCACCCCAAGTCCAGCCAGGCCCTCTGCAGCGCTCACATCCGGGACAATGTCAATATTTCCCGCTCTCCAGACGCGTTTCAACGGCCCCACTGCCTTCCGTACCTAATCTCCTCCCCAATCTCCTCCCCACTTAGTCTCCTCGGTTCCCTGCCTCCAGCATCTGCACACCTACTGCTCCGTCAGATCCCCAGGCCCGCCCGCACCTCGGTCTCCTCGGGTCCCCTCGCCCGCGCCCTCCTCTCAGCGCCCCTCACCTCAGGGCGGCGCGAGCAGAGTGTGCGGTGCACCCTGAGCCCCCGCCCCTCACCCTCAGTAGCCTGCCTGCCCTAACGCTTTGGGCGGAGGCTGTTCTCACCTCCTGCTCTCTGCTGACAGGATGCACCGAGCTGGCTAGGGACACTTTCCACTCACAGGAAGAGCCTGCCACCTGGAGGTGGTCCGTGTGCTCAGCCTGGCTCCTCAGGTCCAACGACACCAGTCAGTCCCGCGGACCCTTCCCTCTCCCCTCACCTTTCATCTCCTAGTCTCTTTGCCTTTTGAAGAACCTTCTGCCAGGTATTCTTGACTTGATCTTTGCTTCTAATTTCTTACTAAAAAAAAACGCTTTTATTCCATTTTTAACTTCGGAGGGTGTGTTCCAGTTCTCTGAATGCGATACTTTATTTAATCTGACAATATAACTCGTGTCATTTTCCAAGTTTTCTTCTGCTCTTTGCACTGACCCTATTCCCTTCAGGAGCCTTCTGCTTTTCTGTTCTTGGTCTCTGAGTCCTTGACCATCCGTTTATACATAAAAATGGTCACTAAAGAGCCAACAAGCCAGAGTGGCTCAGTGGGGGGCCTGAACACAGATGCCCCGGGCAGAGACCTGGCTCCAGGACCGGACACTGTGGGGACAGGGTCCTGAGAGGGCTTGGGAATGCAATGCGACAGTCCCATGCGTTCCCTGTTGCAGGCAGCTAGCCACAAGAAGGAAGCCGCTGGGTGGTGAGGGCCACGTGGCTGGACCTGAGGGTGGCCGCTGGGACCCAAGGCCACTGCCTGCCAACTACCTGCCAACCGCTGGGGATCTCAGCCCCACAGCCACCAGGAACTGGACTGTGCCCACCGTGTGAACGAGCACGGTGGAGGACGCCAAGCCCCAGGGCAAGGCTGGGCAGAGGGCATGGCTGGGCAGAGCCCAGGTAGAGGCCACGGGGCTTGCAGGGTCGAGCCAGCGCACAGGGCGCCTCGGGGCGCTCAGGGATGGCCAGGGCGAGTGAGGGGCCCGTGCCAGGAAGGAGGCCAGGGCCCTCCTTCTCCTCCTCAGGAGAGCTCTGAGCACGGGGGCCGCAGCATTTGCCAGGACAGTGCCGTCTGAGCCACAGTCCCGGCAGAGCCACAGGTGAGCCCAAGACCTGGCGGGACGCTGAATGCGTCCTGACCACAGAGCCAGCCGGGTGCAGGGTGGACCAGATGTCGGGTGAGAGAGAGAGGTTCTGGCCTGAGTCACTGGACGGTGGGGACTATTACTAAGCTGGGGACACCGTGGTGGCATGAGTCTGAGACATCCGTCTGACATCCTGGCACGCGCCCAGGCGCAGGAGGAGACCAGGCTACAGCTGAAGGGGGCTCGTCAGCAAGTGGACCCTGGAGGGAAGAGGAAGGGGAGCAGCCCTGGCCTCCAGCCCAGGTGAGGACTCACAGGAGCAGAAGCTGCGCAGAACTTCAGGCCGCGCAGGGCAGCTCAAGTAACACAGGATCACCGAGCCACGGAACTGGAACCAGTGCAGTGGGGCAGATTCTGTGGCTGCGCCCACACTGACCTGGGAACAGCGGCTTCACGGAGCCGTCACTTTCCACAGGCATTTCCTGCTCCCGCTCCTCCACCTTCAGAAGGGCAGCGACAGGACGCTCTCACAAGCCTCCAGCTGTGACAGAACCCACATGACAGGAGGCTCCCAGGTGGCTCAGTGGTAAAGAACCTGCCTGCCAGTGCAGGAGACTTAAGAGACATGGGTTCGATCCCTGGGTCAGGAAGATCCAGGAGGAGGGCATGGCAACCCGCTCCAGTATTCTTGCTTGGAGAATCACATGGACAAAGGAGCCTGGCAGGTCACAAAGAGTTGGACACGACTAAAGTGACTTAACACGCATGCATGTCTGCACATCTGTAGCAGAAACAATATGATTTGCTAGTAAATTTCTCCTCTCCCCACACTGGGGGTTTCTACCTGAGCCCCCGACTCCTCCAGGAGAACACATTCCCGGAGAGGCTTCCAGGCGCACTCGTCCTGTGGACCAGGCTGCCCGTCCACCATGGAGCCTGTACCCAGCCCAGGATGGTGCACCGCTGGGAGGAAGTGGACAAGTGTCGAGGAGAAGCCAGGCTCTGCTCTGAGGCCCTCGGCTCTCCTGGCAGAACCATTTCCCTGTGGGAAACCCAGCACAGGGGCCGACGGTCACGGGGACTCGGGCCTCTGGTCCAGCACCTGACAGGGACAAGGCCTCCAGCACGCACTCCCCATCCCCAGACCAGCCCAGGGACAGCCATGCCCATGCAGGCTGCGGTGGGGTCTCAGTAGTCCTGTTCTGTTTTGAGATTTCTTTAAACCTAAAAGTGACTCCTAGACTGTGACCTGACCGAGGAGAAGTCTTGAGAGGACTGAAAAACTCCAGGAGCTCTAAAATGCTGGCCATTAAGTCTTGGAGCTGAAAAAAGCTAACTGTAGAACTGGCCTAATGGCCATGATTACCATGATTATCACAGTTTTTTTTTTTTTTTTTTTAAATTATCAAGAGATCATTCGACTAAGTCAGCACAAAATGAAATTCTTCAGGCTCTCATTCTGTCCACTATCATCCAGTTCACTTCTGTCTTCATCTTCAGCACTTTGCTCTTTAAACGCAGAATGCTAAACCAAAACAAAGACAGTATTTATCCCTTAAAGATACAGACTGATGGGTCCACCTGAAACAAGAAGGGCTAATACTACAAAGCAAAGGAACTCTACAGACGTAAACTCATAACATCTTACAGCTCCACAGGCACCCACTTCACGGGTTACGGAACAGAGGCCAGCCAGCCCTCACTGTGACACAGAGGACACACTCCAAAGACGAAACTACTGTCATTAACACTTTCAGTAAGAGAAACATCACAGAGGCCAGCCAGCCCTCACTGTGACACAGAGGACACACTCCAAAGACGAAACTACTGTCATTAACACTTTCAGTAAGAGAAACATCACAGAGGCCAGCCAGCCCTCACTGTGACACAGAGGACACACTCCAAAGACGAAACTACTGTCATTAACACTTTCAGTAAGAGAAACATCAGGTCAGATATACTTCTGCGGGGAAACTATGCTGATACACCACTGTTCCTACATCAGATTGGTAATACTTGTTTAGAAGATACTGCAAAAAAAAAATCTAAAAAATAGTTTAAGATATATACACGTCTCCCCAGCGATTCCATTCTTAAGACTTTAAACTTAAAGACATAACAAAGACTGCACAGGAAGATTCAGCTAGGAGAAAGCTTATAAAAGCAGAAAAATGAAAACCTAAAATACTAAAGACAGGATTAATCGAATAAGTTTAGAACATTCAATCATGTGGTCAAAAAATAGGCACTAAAACCACGTTGGAAGCAAGTCTACTGACACTGAGATTCCAATAAAACAGACTGACTTAAAATTGTAAGTCAATTGTGACTCTGGTTTTATTAGTATTTCTCTCTCTCATAGAAACAATGCTTTAAAGCCTGGAAGGTTGAAATGATTCACAACGCCAGATAGGATTTTTGTTTTCTCCTTTATTTGCATGTTTTCATTTATGTAAATGAACATTATCTTGCTACTGCTTTAAGGGCAATACCAACCTGAGAACAGGTTCTTGCTTCAGGCGTCACAAATGCGAAGACCCCTCCCACGAGAAAGTTCTCAGCGCGAAAGAGAAAACCAAATGTTCCTCCAAATGGGGATTAAGGCCCAAGAAGCAGTGCTTCTCTCAAAACTCCTCAGAGGGCAGGCTCCTCGAAGGCGGTTTTTAAAAATAAAATCACCGAGAGGAACATGTCTGGCGACTGAGGCCCTTCTCTCCTCACCAGCCAGTGAATCAACGGTGATAAGGACAGACTGTCTCATAAAAGGGCCTTTTGTTTGCCACAGCAAAAAGTCAGTCCCGGATTTTAGTAAAGTAGACCAACCCACCCAGCTTCATTCCAGCTTTAATTCAAGCTGGAATGCAACACAACCGCAAATGAGCGGAAAAAGGAGAGGGGCGAAGGAAGGCGGAGGGGGCGGCCCCTGCCCCAGCCTGAGAAGCAGTGGCGGAGCCCAGAGGGTCCCTCCAGCCCCACAGACGCAGCCAGAAGCACAGCCCTGTGCTCGCCCTGCTTTAGCCTCAGCTGCTCCCCGACGGCCCAGCAAGGGGTCTCCTCCCGACTGCCTGGGTGCTGTCCCGGGAAAGCAGGGCTGGCCGGGAGGACCGGGCGCTCCTGCACCACGCGGGCGGCTGCGGCTCCTCGGCGGACAGCGGGGCCTCCACACGAAAAAGAGCGACAAAGACTCCCGGGGGTAACCGGTTTAATTCAAACTGGGTGCCCCTCAGTGTCTCCCTGAGCGCCCCTCACTCTGACCCGGCCTGGGCAAGCACACTGGCCAACAGAGGGGCAGAGGCCGGTGGGCCTGGGGGGACGATGGAAGGATGGGGGCTCGGCTGGCTGGCAGCACGGACAAGCCGGGGCGCAGGATGCTGCAGAGGGTCATCCGCCAGGGCCACTCCCGCGAGGTGACGCCCCGGACTCAATCCTGGAGCTGGGCTCTGGGACGGGCTTCTACCTGCTGACCCCTCAGACCTCCCCTGCAGCCCGGCCTGACACCCAAGGGCACGGCTGTACCCTTCAGTGGGGGCGGGCACATCTCTGCCCCCAGCGGCCTCTTCTCACCCCCGCCTCCCCCACTCCACCCCTCGAGCACCGCGGGGTCCATGGCCTGGCCCACCGTGGGCCTCCCCATCCACCCTTGTCCTCTGCACCCCCAACCACCTTCTGGACGCGCCAGTCTCATTCCCGACCCTGCTCACATAAACTCCCTGGCACCTCCCCCCAACCCTCGTGCCCGCACTAAAGGCATCTCAAAGTGGCTGCAGCCCCTCGAGCCCCGGCCCAGCCCCCTTCACGGTCACGGCTCGGCGTCCCCTCAAGCACCCCCCATCCTCCCGCGCAGGCCTCTCCCTGGGCTAGGCTCCACCAGGAACGCTCCCCTCTCGACCCTTCACCTCACAACAAAGGTCACCTCAAAAGAAGAAAAGAGCAAGCAAGAATAAACCGGGGCTTCCCTGGTGGCTCAGGCGGTAAAGAATCCACCTGCCAATGCAGAAGATGCAGGTTCGACCCCTGATCTGAGACGATCCCACATGCCGCGGAGCAACTGAGCCAATGCGCTGCGACTACTGAAGCCCCTGCAGTGAGAAGCCTGTGCATCGCACCTGCAGAGCAGCCGCCCTCCCTGCCCCTGGTCAGGACCACACCTGACCTAGTCACTGCTCACAGCACCTGTGGACGGGCAACGCCAGACCCTCCCCTGGACAGAGGCCTGGAGCAGGCGGGTGTCTCGCCAGGCCCCAGCCTCTGGCCTCCACACCCCCTCTTCACACCCCCGCCCCCGGGAGCCTCAACCCTGCTGCTTTCCTGAGGTCTCATGCATGACTCCCGCTGGCCACCATCGCCCGCAGGGATGTCCTGGAGAAACAGGGAGGCGTTTCCGGAAGCGCAGCCAGGGACCGTCTGCTCCTCCCTTCGGGACCTGCTCTGGACCCTACGGCAAAGCCCTGGAATACACAGCGAGCCCGGGTGAACCTCCTCAACTACGGCAGAGCCCTGGAATACACAGCGAGCCCGGGTGAACCTCCTCAACTACGGCAGAGCCCTGGAATACACAGCGAGCCCGGGTGAACCTCCTCAACTACGGCAGAGCCCTGGAATACACAGCAAGCCCAGGTGAACCTCCTCAAATGGCTGCGACTCCAACTGCAAAGTAGGAACCTCCACTTTGCCAGCACAAAACTCGGTCTCCTTTAGGAGTCAGGTACACGCAAAGTGAACGTGGTGGCTGGGGGTACAGTGGCTTCTCTCCCAAACGTCACTGACCACAGCACAGCAACACAGTGGAATCTTCTAAGCTGCCAAGAGCCCAAGTTCATATTTATGGACTTTGTCAACACATGGAGACTTTCACACACATACGAAACACAGGTGAGAAAGGCTAAACCAAATCACCTGCTGACCTAGATTAGAAAAAGCAAGAGAGTTCCAGAAAAACATCTATTTCTGCTTTATTGACTATGCTAAAGCCTTTGACTGTGTGGATCACAATAAACTGTGGGAAATTCTGAAAGAGATGGGAATACAAGACCACCTGACCTGCCTCTTGAGAAATCTGTATGCAGGTCAGGAAGCAACAATTAGAACTGGACATGGAACAACAGAATGGTTCCAAATAGGAAAAGGAGTACGTCAAGGCTGTATATTGTCACCCTGCTTATTTAACTTACATGCAGAGTACATCATGAGAAACGCTGGACTGGAAGAAACACAAGCTGGAATCAAGATTGCCGGGAGAAATATCAGTAACCTCAGATATGCAGATGACACCATCCTTATGGCAAAAAGTGAAGAGGAACTAAAAAGCCTCTTGATGAAAGTGAAAGAGGAGAGTGAAAAGGTTGGCTTAAAGCTCAACATTCAGAAAACGAAGATCACGGCATCTGGTCCCATCACTTCATGGGAAATAGATGGGGAAACAGTGGAAACAGTGTCAGACTTTATTTTTTTGGGCTCCAAAATCACTGCAGATGGTGACTGCAGCCATGAAATTAAAAGACGCTTACTCCTTGGAAGAAAAGTTACGACCAACCTAGATACCATATTCAAAAGCAGAGACATTACTTTGCCAACAAAGGTCCGGCTAATCAAGGCTATGGTTTTTCCTGTGGTCATGTATGGATGTGAGAGTTGGACTGTGAAGAAGGCTGAGGGCCGAAGAATTGATGCTTTTGGACTGTGGTGTTGGAGAAGACTCTTGAGAGTCCCTTGGACTGCAAGGAGATCCAACCAGTCCATTCTAAAGGAGATCAGCCCTGGGATTTCTTTGGAAGGAATGATGCGAAAGCTGAAACTCCAGTACTTTGGCCACCTGATGGGAAGAGTTGACTCATTGGAAAAGACTCTGATGCTGGGAGGGATTGGGGGCAGGAGGAGAAGGGGATGACAGAGGATGAGATGGCTGGATGGCATCACGGACTCGATGGACGTGAGTCTGAGTGAACTCCGGGAGTTGGTGATGGACAGGGAGGCCTGGCGTGCTGCGATTCATGGGGTCGCAAAGAGTCGGACACGACTGAGCGACTGAACTGAACTGAACTGAACCCTCACACCCCACTCCGCCCTGGTCACTGGATGGCAGCAGAGCAGACAGAAAGGCCGGTGCCTGAGCCGTCCTGCCAGGCGCACGAAGGAGAGAGAGGGGCTAAGCGGAGTTAAACAGGGATGCGTGAGCTCCTCTCCCTCCCTCCTGAGGTCCAGGGAACTCAGGCTCCAGAGGAGAGGTCCCAGGGCTCGGCAAGACGCACAGGGGCCAGCAAGCAGGAGCTCACAGTGGAGGACACAGACACGCTAGGCAGCGGAGCGGGTGCCGGACGGCCCAGCGCCACGCGTCATCCCCGAGAAGCGAAGCCTGGTCCAGAGTCTGCCTGGGGAGCCCAGGCCCGGGCGCTAACTCGGGAGACGCAACCACAGTTGCTCCAGGAGGTGGGAAGTGAGCCCCCCAGAGCTCCAAGGGGTGAGCAGACAGTGAGGTCCAAGCAAACAAGCCAGACAGGATGGTGGACAGGTGTGCCGAAAACTAAGCAAAGGACCACTAACTCCAGGAAAAGCAAAAAGGTGCGTCAGAAGGGAGGTGCGGTCACAGCTCACAATCGGGCCAGCCGTGGGAAACGCCTGTAGTCAAGATAAGACAAAGCCAGATGGCCACTCAGGAAGGCTGCGGGTAACTGCACTGACGAGAGTGGGGCAGACAGAGGGAAATGTGTGGGTATACCTCCCGCAAGGAGACATCGATGAAAAGAACCTGGAATGGGGAAACAGCACTGTAGAGTGAATGGTGAGGAGCGGGCGCGGGGCAGGGGTGGGGGTAGGAGAGCACGGGACACACCACAGCAGCACAGAACAGTCAAACGGAAACATGGAATTAAAGTAAGGACCAAACACACGCAGCAGGCTGCACCGAGGGCAGCGGGCACGTGTCAGGAGGAGCGGGCCACGTGGACGGACCTCTCCGCCGGCGTCCTGCCTCTGGGCTCTGCTACCAGACGGAGCAGCAAGGGTGGAGGGCAGCCCTGAAGCCTCCCCAGTGCACCCCAGGTAGACACGGGGGAAACCAGTGTCGGGATAAACTCAGCAGGGAGGAAAAGAGGGAGGTTAAGATATGCCTGGGGGGGTGGTCTTTTAAGGGAGGCAAGTATTTTCAGAACCCCCAGGAGGTGGCTCTGCAAACATGACCCCAAGACCAGGCCCAGCAGCACCGCCAGGAACGTGTGCAGGGCGGGCTGCTCAGACCAGACCGAGCAGACGCTGGGGGGCCCAGCAGCCTAGGTCCATAGGACCTACCGGTGACTCTGAGAGTGTAAACCCGGCCACCAGGCCACAACACAGCCATTTCAGGAGCGCAGGTGAGACAGCTGTTCTCAGCCAGGGGTCCAGAGGCCGCAGGACCCCAGGGTCTGAGAAGGGAGGCAGTCTCAACACTCTGGGACGTCCCTTCCTTTCACCCCTCACACTTTCTCTGAAATGGGCCGCGGAGTTTTCCAGCAGCTACATGACATGACAGACGGCTCACAGAAGCGGATATTAAAGAAACCAGCTCTCTTCAATCAAGCCAGACATTTAGGAGACTTGCCCCAATGTTAAACAATGCCACTCTCTCACTATTTTAGAAAGCAGTCTTTTTTCCAAAATATGTCAGTAATGCGAACATGTAATGGATTATTTTTCAATGAATTAATAAAAAGACAGTTTTTGGAGGGGTTTTTTTTAGGTTCAGTTTCTAATACAGCAAAGACCAATAGAAATAACCCGCACAAACAAAGGCTCTTTGGTACTGACTAACACCGAACAACACGCAGGGGCTGAGACAACTGATGCGTCAGTGGTCTACGGCGTCAACAGCCTACACACACACACACACACACACACACACACACACGGAGACTCCTGACCATCACTTAAGGTCACAACACACACTGTACACCTTTCAAGGCTTCCTACACCGCCAGCAATGAGAACAGGCAACTCTGTGGCTTAGACCAGCCCCACCAAGTCCACTTCGCTGCGCTGTGTTGATACCTAAACCCAGAGCGAGCGAGCCTCAGGACTGCCTCGCACAGCTCCCGTCGTGCGTACACACACGCTCCGCAGCAGCACCAGCCATTTCCACAACAAGACAAAACACAACGCAGAAAATACATCAACTACCCCAAAACAGAAGGTATTTTCGGGTCCCTGAGCATTTCTAAGCTCCTCCCACACAGGTGTGCAAACACGGGTTGACCCCACTGGGCACTGTCACTAGAGAGCAGAAGGGGCTCTCTCTGAGGGAACCTGTGGGTGAACAAGATGTTCGCGTCCCTTTGGGGAGTGGAATCTCTTGATAAATAAGAATATGGGGGACTTCCCTGGCGCTCCAGTGGCTACGAATCCGCCTTCCAGTGTTGGGGACGTGGGTCTGATCCCCGATCGGGACTAAGCCTGCGGTTGCAACAACTGAAGCCCGCGTGCTCTACAGCCGTGCCCCGCCCATACACCAGCAGAAGGCGCCCCCGGGTGCTGCAGCCAAGACCCAGCACAGCCCAGGTGGTGCCACGGTGAGAGCACGCCTGCCAGTGCAGGGGATGCAGGTTCAGCACCTGGATCGGGAAGATCCCCTGGAAGAGGAAATGGCAAGCACTCCAGTATTCTCGCCCGGAGGTCTCTACAGACAGGAGCCTTGAAGGCCGTAGTCCATCAGGTTGCAGAGAGTCAGACATGACTGAGTTGCTGAGCACACACACATATATATGTGCGATTTTATCATACAGCTATTCCTAGTTTAAAAAGAATTTTAGTTTCCCATTTCTTTCTTTTAATTCACCTGGCTGCGTCAGGCCTTCGTTGCCACATGCAGAGTCTTTTAGTCCTGGCATTCAAACTCTCAGGTGGAACAGATAAGATCTTAGCTCCCCAAACAGGGATCGAATCCAGGCTCCCTGCCCTGGGCGTGCAGACCCCCAGGGAAGTCCCTTAATTTCCCATTTCAACCACTGTATCAAAGAGAGGTGTCACCTGATACCCCGTGTACTCGACGAGCCAACAAGTGACAGAATGGGGGCTGAGTCAGGAAGAAGGAAAACCTGTCTGCGCAGGTATAATGTTCCTTCCACTTGTTTGGGAATTCAGGAGTTTTTGGTTTCTTTTTGTTGCTTGTTTTAAGGATTGGTAAAAGCCACACAATCGAACTTTCCCACAAGATGAAGTATAGGTTATCATCAATGAACTTCCCATATTGTATTTTTCGTTTTTAGTTTGCAATATGCCAAGCTTGTTGAAAAAGTTCAAGTAACACCCGCACCCCCTCCCCAGAGTCAGCAGTGACTGGCGTCTTCTCATGGTTGCTCTCCGTCTCTTTCTACACGCCTGTGCTCTTCCTGTGGCACCACTGAAAGTCGGCCCCGGACATCCAGACACCCGCCTGGTTATTTCCGCCTGTACCTCCTGGCAACAGGGACCCTTCTCCCCCACAATTCAACACTATTATGACCCCAAGGAATTGAGCACTGTTACTAGCAAGTGTTACATCTAGACTCAAACTTTCCCAATCGTCCCAGTAATGGCCTTTCTGTTTTTATTTTCTTTTACTCCAGCATGCAGTCAATGACAGGCTTTATGGTCATGACCCCTTAGTCTTCTCCAACCCAGTTCTCCCTGTTTAGGACATCTTGTCTAGAACGCTGACACTTGAAGGGTCCAGGCAGCTGTCCTGTGGGCTTCCCTGGTGGCCCAGAGGTAAAGAATCCACCTGCGGTGCAGGAGACACAAGACACATGGGTTCAATCCTTGGGTCGGAAAGATCCCCTGGAGAAGGAAATGATGACCCACTCCAGTATTCTTGGCTTGAGAATCACACAGACAGAGGAGCCTGCTGGGCTACTGGTCATGGGGTCGTGAAGAGTCGGACACGACTGACTGTAGCATAAGCCGCTGTCATGTAGATGCCCTATACTATGGCTCTGATTCTTTCTCATTACTTGACTCAGTTCAAACATTTCTGGCAAGAATGCTGTCCCTCCCACTGGTCCCACGGAGGGGCACACAGTCTAAGCAGGTCTGAGTTTGACTGTCTGCTCAAGGCGGAGGGGCTGGACTCCTCCAGTGTAAAGAACTCTCTCCCCTCTGTGAGCAGTCATCCCTGCAGACAGTTCAGTCTGTGTGAGGATTTACCCTCCCCCCACCAGCCAATCGCTCACACGATGCTTTCTGACAACCACTGATGATCTTGCCTGAATCGGCTATTCCCTTGGTGAATGTCTAATCTTCCAGACTCTACCTGAACTGGCAGTTGTCCATAAGAAGCCCCACGCACCCCTCTGGAGCACCCCTGTGACTTTCACTCGCTGTGCCGTGGACTCCCTAAATTCACTGTATCCATTATTGTCATTCTTTTCTGTGCTCGAAATGCCCAGATCTGTCCATTAGGAACCCATTCAGGCTGCTCTTTTTCTGACACGTCCCCATCAATTTTTGATCACTTCCTTGGTTTCTGGTACAAGATAATCCAGTCTTACACTGAAATTCCCCTGCCCAGAATCTGGAATACTTTATTTCTCCAAGGATCCCAGATCCCCTTAGTGAAAAATGGTGTTTGGCAGCCAGGATCTAGGGAGCAGACGTACTCAGTCCTCCTGGGGTGTCACTGCCCCAGGCCCTCTCAGGAGCGTGTGTTCACCACGCATTCACACTGATGCCTCCAATCTGGACCCTCAGACACCAGTCCTTCCCACCACGTTTCACTTCCTTTCTCCCAGAAAACCCTGGCTCCCAACACCAGGACAGGTGCTCACTTGCTCCACCCTAAAACACGGCCCGAGTCAGTTCAGAACTACCCGGACCTGTCAACAACTAACCTAATTTGTAGTACGTTTCTCCGTCATTCTTTCTTTCTTCTGACTATACCCCACTAAAGGAATACAGAGTACTACTGTGTGTGACTGGAATTACGCTTTCCTATGTGGTTATGTTATTAATAATAATTCAATATACTCATACTTCTAGGTTCATTTGCTTCCATTTAAATTCAATTATTCTTTTGTTCTATCAATGCGGCTATATTTTTTCAAGATGTAGAATATTTATATGACTCAGAAAGTCAGAATGATATAAAAAGGCATACTCAGATAAGTTTCAGTCCCACCCAGATCCCTCACCCCCCGCCCCCACCTACTTGGATAAGTTATTTTAATTAGTTTCTAGTCTATCCTTTCTAGGTTTCTTTCTGCAAAGAGAAGCAAATACACATTCCTTAACAAACTGAGGGCTTCTCACTGTGGTGGCGTCTCTTGCTGCGGAGCACGAGGGCTCCCGGGCCCTGGAGCGCAGGCTCAGCAGTTGCGGTGCACAGGCTTAGTTGCTCCTCGGCACGTGGGATCTTCCAGGACCAGGGGTTGAACGCACATCTTCTGCACAGGCAGGCGGATTCTTCACCACTGAGCCCCCAGGGAAGCCCCATATTATGCATGTTAATTTGCACTTTTTTTCACTTAATGTATCTGAGAAATAACTCTGGCAGTTCACAGGAATCTCCCTCTTTTATTTTTGCAGTCGCGCAGTTCTCTGCTAAGGGGATTGCACCTTGGCTCACTCATCCTGGGTGGACGTTTCGGTTGTTTCCATTTTACATCACAGACAGTGCTGCAGGGAACCACCCTGTGCATCTGGTGTTTTGCCATCTGTGGAGGCACACGCTTGGGGTAAATGACAGGAAGTGGGGCTGTGCTGTGCAGGACAAGTGTGCACACGGACACTGCCTAGCTCCCCTAGCAGGACTGGGCCACCCTGCACCCCCACAGCTGTACTAGCGGGCGCCTGCTTCCTGAGGGCCTCACAAGACGTGCTCAAGCTTCACATATTTGCCACAAGTGAGAAACTGCCCTGGCGATTTTAATTTTCATTTCTTCTATCGTATGTGAAGCTGAGCATCTTCTCATATATTTGAGGGCCATCTGTATATATTCTGTGAATGTCTTCATGTTTTTTGTTCATTTTTCTATCAGTTTTTGGTCTCCTTTCCCTTTGACTTTTAAGAGTTTTTAAGATTTGCGTGCATGCGCAGGCCACTTTTTAAAATATAAATTTATTTAATTGGAGGATAATTGCATCACAATATCGCGTTAGTCTTTAAAACATACATCAACATGAATCAGCCACATGTATGCATACGGCCCCTCCCTCTTGAACTTCCCTCCCGTGTGTAGACCACTCTTAAAGTCCTCATTGAACTTGGTACAACGCTGTTTCTGTTTTATGATTTGGTTTTCTGGCCCAGAAGAATGTGGCATGTGGCTCCTCAACCAGGGATGGAACCCACAGCCCCTGCAATGGAAGGCAAAGTCTTTTTTTTTTGGAAGGCAAAGTCTTAACCACTGGACCCCAGGGAAGTCCCAAGAGTCTTGGTATCTTATTGAGAGCTTCTACGCCAGAACACTGGGGACAAAGGGGTGCCCTGGGCCAGCTGGGCCTCCTCCCGCTTCTCCCAGACAAAGACGGCACTCCTGCGTGGGTGTGGTCAGGGGTGCACCAGGGGCCTAGCAGAGCCAGCCATCAGCTCGGCCAGAGCCAGGAGCCCAGCCACCCTCAGCTCAGGTCTCTCCTGCAACTCACAGCTCCAGCCTCTCTTCCATTTGTCAAGTGAGAAAAATACCCAAAGTGGCTGAAGGATTTACAGGTACTTTAGTAGGCTTTCAAAGGAAATGCTAATCTCTCTCATCAGTGTAGAGTCTTCCTTTTATTGCAGCTCAAGCAATCTATGAATTAAACTAAAATTACATTTCACTTTATAAATATATAAACAAGGTCCTACTTATAGCACAGGGGAACTATATTCAATATCCTGTGACAAACCATAATGGAAAAGAACATAAAAAAGAACATACATGTAAGACTGTGTGTGTGTGCATATGAACGGCTTCCCAGGTGGCTCAGTGGTAAAGAATCTGCCTGCCAATGCAGGAGACGGGGGTTCAATCCCCAGGTCAGGAAGATCTCCTGGAGGAGGAAACGGCAACGCACGCCAGTATTCTTTCCTGGAAAACTCCATGGACAGAGGAGCCTGGCAGGCTACAGTCCATGGACTTGCAAAGAGTCAGATACAACTGAGCAACTGAGTGCACACACACAAACACACGTGTGTGTCTATACATATGTATATATATGTATATGTGTATATATATATCTCTCTCTACTGAGTCATCTTGCTGTATAGAATAAATTAACATAACACTGTAAATCAACCATACTTCAATAAATTTTTTTCAACTTCAATAAATCATAAAATTTTAAAAATAAACTATATATGATTAATCAATTCACTGGCAGGAAGCTTAATCTAAACAAGATTTATAAAAATAAATAAATAAATAAATAAACAAGATTTATAAATGTCCCTGGATTTCTAGTGACAGTGAGAAAAACACCCGTAGGTACTGCAGGTCCTAAGCCACTGTCCTGCTTACTGACCAGTGATTTAAAGCAGTGAACGTCTTTACAGTTCTGAGCAATGCCTCTGGTCCCAACAAATAAACCACTGCGAACAGGCTAAGCCAACAGGTGCCAGGACATCATTCGTAACTGGAGTCTTCAGTTTTAACCTGGTTAAACTTGTTTAAAGAAAAGTCAGAATAAAGTGTGTGAAATAAAAAAGAACAATGAATCATGAAAGCCCCCGACAGCAACATCACTGGTGAGCTCCCCACACTGTGGAGCCCTCGCTCAGAACAGGGACGCGAACGGGCAAGCGTGCTCTGGCTACAGCAGGACTATTTATTTACCTGTGGGGACTGAAGATTCTAAAGCTTTTTGTCCAGGTTTTTTAAAAAATTAACAGAAGAAAAAGCAAAGTAGATCATTTAACAAATTAGAATTACAAGAGTTGTATATCCTTAAATCCTTCTGAAGACATGGGCCATTAGAAAAATAGCTGAGATTTCAAGAAAAAAGCTAAAAAATATCTGCAATTTGAGAAATCCCAAGTGATCAACATACAGTGTGCAAAAGGACTTAAAATAATACAGAGTGACAGTGCTTCCTGTGTTTACAGCTAGTATCACTAAAATGCTATCGGCCCTCCGTTCGTCTCGTATTTTAGAACATCCATCCAGGACACCCTGCCCACAATATGTCCCTGCAGGAAGCAGGCTACTCCAGGCCTGCTGCAGCCAGCACAGGTGACTGATCGGCACAAACAGGACACTGGCTTATCGGTAGAGCTGGGTTTGAAACAGAGAAAAATATGCCACCTCGAGATTGTAACCAGAGTAATATTAGTACCAACTTTTCAAAAACAAGTATTAAACATTTAGACAGAGAAACAAAACTGTACCTGCTGAAGAAATTTCTTTTCCTCCCTAACCATGACATGGAACCAATCCATGTATATATATGGGGGCGACTAGTCTCAAAAACTTCCAAACTAAAAAAAAAAAAAGAAACAAAAACAAAAAACTTCCGAACTAACAATGCAATCAGTGCAGTTCTTTTCCTAGGAAGCTCCTGGTTACATCACATGTTGATGTAAGCTCAGTGCCAATCTTCAGGAGCATAGGCGTGTTCTAATATGTATTTCTCCAAATATCAACAAAAATTAACAATGCATCTTCAATAAGCAACTGAACATGTTCAATGTCTCATAAAGTTTTTAAGCTTACTAGAAAATCTGAGTTTGTTTAGATATATTTTGTTTATGGATCTAAAATCTTAACAGAGTCAAAGTAAACAGGCAAATATTTTGTCTTCAGAGTTTATTTACATTTTTATTTCTAAATATGAGAATGAAATTTCTTTAATAGATTCTTTTCTACACTGCTTGAAATTCATGGCATGGGTACAGGCACTACTTTTCAAAATAATTGAAATAAGTAACAATAGAAAAGTTGGCCAATACTTCAAATAAAACCATCCCACTTCCCAACACACACTCACACAATGAAAAAATAATTTTTTAATATTTCCTTAAAGATTTTTTTCTCATGGACAACTTTTACAGTTAAAATCACGGTATACATACAAATCAATTTATATACAACTATTCATTTATATTGATAACCTACGCTGTGGAAACTTTGCAATTATCATAAAAGTACTTCTAAGGGCCACCTAACAGTCTTCAGTGGGTATCCAACTCTTCTGTCTGATATTTCAATTACAATTACTGTTTTGACCCTGTATCCAGAATTTAAATGAAATAAGTGTTTGAAAAGGAAGCAACCCATAACTTGGTGCCCTTTACAACCTGGTCTGGGCTGGAAGAAGCACAAGCTGGAATCAAGATTGCCGGGAGAAATATCAACAACCTCAGATATGCATATGACACCACCCTTACGGCAGAAAGTGAAGAGGAACTAAAAAGCCTCTTGATGAAAGTGAAAGAGGAGAGTGAAAAGGTTGGCTTAAAGCTCAACATTCAGAAAACGAAGATCATGGCATCTGGTCCCATCACTTCATGGGAAATAGATGGGGAAACAGTGGAAACACTGTCAGACTTTATTTTTTGGGACTCCAAAATCACTGCAGATGGTGACTGCAGCCATGAAATTAAAAGACGCTTACTCCTTGGAAGAAAAGTTATGACGAACCTAGATACCATATTGAAAAGCAGAGACATCACTTTGCCAACAAAGGTCCGTCTAGTCAAGGCTATGGTTTTTCCAGTAGTCATGTATGGATGTGAGAGTTGGACTGTGAAGAAAGCTGAACGCCAAAGAATTGATGCTTTTGAACTGTGGTGTTGGAGAAGACTCTTGAGAGTCCCTTGGACTGCAAGGAGATCCAACCAGTCCATCCTAAAGGAGATCAATCCTGGGTGTTCATTGGAAGAAATGATGCTAAAGCTGAAACTCCAGTACTTTGGCCACCTGATGGGAAGAGCTGACTCACTGGAAAAGATTCTGATGCTGGGAGGGATTGGGGGCAGGAGAAGGGGATGACAGAGGAGGAGAAGGGGGTGACAGAGGATGAGATGGCTGGATGGCATCACCAACTCGATGGATGTAAGTCTGAGTGAACTCCGGGAGTTGGTGATGGATAGGGAGGCCTGGTGTGCTACGATTCATGGGGTAGCAAAGAGTCAGACACGATTGAGCAGCTGAACTGAACTGAACTGAACAACCTGGTCAGTGTATCCCACATGGAATTTAACTCTTCCTACGTGTAAGAGCCTGCACTGGGAAAATGCCACACATGACTCTGAATCTCCTGGGGACAAGTTAGGCTTCCATTAAAGCACAGCTGGCCCTCCGTATCAGTACATTCCACAGCCACGGGTTCAACCAACTTAGGATCAAACACTGTCGGCGGGGGAAAAGAAATCCAGAAACTTCCAAAAAGGAAAACGTGAATTTGCCACCTGCTATCAACTATTTACATAGCATTCACATTGTAATAACAACTGTTTATGCAGCATTTATGTTGAATTAAATATTATAAGTAAAACAGAGATGATTTAAAGTACCTGGGAGGGAAAAATTTAAAAACAACAAATTAACAAAAAGAACACTGTAAGTCAACTACACTTCAATAAAAAATTATAAAACAAAAAAATAAAGTATATGCGAGGATGTGTATAAGTTATATGCAAATACCACATCATTATATACAAGGGACTAGAAGCATTTGTGGATTTTGATATCCATGCGGGGGAGTCCTGGATCCAGTCCCACCCCACCCCTCATACTGAGGACAAATGTATATATCTGAGATCTTCAATTTTAAAAACCAGGTCAAAAGGCAGGTTCGGAACAACAGACATGGAATATACCATTTTTGTACAATGAAGCATCATTACATATATTTTGATTTACATATTAAATACTTAAGGAGTCATCTCTGGATGGTGGGATTATAGGTGATCCCTATTTTTATATTTTGCTTATTGGTCTTATTTTCATATTTTTAAACAATGAACATCTATAAAAAATAATTTAGCTTCTCCCCACTAGGATCTCAGTTGTGTACTTCTATACAATTAAGTGTGTATGTGTGCGTGCGCACAGAACAGTCTGGAAGGAAATGCACTAAAATGCTAATGGTGTTTTTCTCAGCCTAGTGGGATTGTTAGTCATTTTTTGGTTTGGATTTTATATCACTCTGTATTTTCCAGTTTTTAGAAACAGTAAGCCTGTGTTACTTTTATAACATAAAAAATTGTAAGACCCTAACAAAATTGCCTGTTATCCAAGCACAGAAAGGAACATCATCTGCCTTTTAGCAATTCCTCCAGCACACAGGGCCAGACACACACACATCATCAGCTCCCACGTGCACCTGCCACGCACACACGCTCATTCTCACATACATGCAAATCCAAGCCTAGGACTGGAAAGGACAGTGGAACAACTGAAAGGTGTGCCCAAACGTCCTCAGGGAGCTCCAAGTGCCCACCAGTGGAGGACTGAAAAGAAACGAACAGCAGGGAGACCCCTGTGCGTGGACACCACCTCCAGCAGCCTCCTTACTGAGGAGCATAGGCAGGGCCCACAAGGTTACTGAAGGGCGTTCCTGTTCCAGTGTGCGGAGCTCTCTGGAAAGGACCCTAGGCTGTCTAAATGCCCAAGTGAGTGCTGTCCTGTGAAAATAACCTTTACTATTATGATGAATTTCTTTGAAAGGTAACACTGAAAGAAACCAATCGTTTCTCACAGTACTCTTATTTTACAGTACAGTTTATTTTACAATTTCTTCTTTATGATAAGTTGGTGATAATTTTTACAAAAGCATCTGTCCTTCATCATGAAAGGGTCACATCCACAAGGCATCTTCAGAGATGGTCGAGGCCTTAAAGATAAGCTCTTGCAACTTGACAACCGGTGCCTGGGCACATCTGACTATAAACTCCTGGTCAAGAACACACAACCAGAAAGCACCGCTGTAGTTCTTTCTCCTTTCAATTCCTGCCAACACTGTATTATATTACACCACACCTGATCTATCACCAGATGAGGTAATGAGAACCAAATACACCATGACACTGCTAAAGAGAGAGGGACACAAAAGCCGTCTGTATTATAAATGGGAACAACTTCTATTAAAAATTCAGATAATCCACTTAAATAATTCAAAATGCTTCCTTCATAAACAGATTACATAAAAGATACTGCAAGTGCTACCTTTGACAGTTTGACAATAATCAAGTTGCTATCATCAAGGACAGTAATGTGACCAGCCTAAGAGTCTCATGCACTCTGTATTTTGAAATCTCAAGGTAGAAAGTACAAATACTTATGGTCTTTATTGCTGTGTGTTCCTACAATTTAAAAAAAATATGACTGTTTTAAAAAGAATTATCTTCTAGAGATAGACACGGAAATATTTATGGGTGACATGATATGTCAGGTATGTGCTTCAAAAGTAATCTGGGGGTGGGGAACAGAGAATTTACAAGTGAACAAGGACTTCGGAAACTGAGCCATGGCTTGGGTGCAGGTAGAGGGTTTCACCAGACCTCTCTCTATTCTTAGCTATGTCCAAGACTTTCCATTTTTAAAAATTAAAAATATTGATCAAGGTAGAATTCTTCACTTTTCTCTAAAATACTTCACTAGCAAAGAATATTTCTTCTCTTTGCCGTAT
Source organism: Bos taurus (assembly GCF_002263795.3). NCBI lineage: Eukaryota > Metazoa > Chordata > Mammalia > Artiodactyla > Bovidae > Bos > Bos taurus. The sequence goes on along the minus strand of NC_037352.1, from coordinate 408,367 downwards.
TCCGACACCAGACTTGGAAAAGGAAGTCTGAGTCATAATAAAGGCTACCAAAGCTTCAGTTCAGTTCAGTCGCTCAGTCGTGTCCGACTCTTTGCCATACACACAAAAATCAGCCTTTCACTACCCTGTTAATTATCTGCTCCTAAACAAGAGCTGCCCTCCACCATCCCAGGAAGCTCCTCCAAGTCCGGTATTCAGATCACACCCAACTCGGCTTCTTCCCCAGCTGTCCTGGGAGCAGACGGAGGGGGCGGTGCCACTGCAGACCTCCCTCACTCGCCCACTCCCACCAAGTCCTGAGTCATCCTGGACTCACCCCCAAACTCAGGATTCCACCAGGAGCTCCCTGAGCAAAGAATGTCAACTCAGTTCTACTCTGAATAATATTTAGAAGTGAAATGAAGTCGCTCAGTGGTGTCCAGCTCTTTGCGACCCCATGGACTGTAGCCCACCAGGCTCCTCTGTCCATGGGATTTTCCAGGCAATAGTCCTGGAGTGGATTGCCATTTCCTTCTCCAGGGGATCTTCCCAACCCAGGGATAGAACCCGGGTCTCCCACATTGTAGACAGACGCTTTAGCATCTGAGCCACCAGGGAAGTCCAATATTTAGAAAAAACTCAGCCCCAAATAGCAACCTAAAGTTTTTCCCACTGTGATCAATAAGAATGTCACAACAAAAGGTGATTCCCAAATGAAAATGATTTTATGATAGTCAATAAAATGAAATTTTGTGGGATTAAAGTTTAGGGCCACAAAACCTAAGAACTTGGGAGCCATCTAAATGTCATGAGCGTAAGACCTAGTCCCTGTTTCAACACTGACAATCTGTGAGGCCTTGGAAAGTCACTTAGCTTTTATGGGCCTCCAGTTTCTCACCTGTGGGATGAATCTCTTCCACGTATAACTGCCTCAGAGAAAGGCTGATGACCCAGGGAAAACACAAATGAGCTTCATATAAGCTATAAAGCACCGCATCAAAATCAGAGTACGGTAAAGAAGAACAAATGTACCAATTCCCTAACATGCTTGATGGGTATGATGAGGAAGCGTATGTGTGGAGAGAAGATACATCGTTCCAGTGAAAAACAACTGGGGATGCCCAAGGTGCTCTCCAGCTGGGGGGCAACAAAGAAAAGCTTCAAAACACCTGAACCATTGACCACAACCCATGTGAACCATGCAAGCAAGACACTGTCCAGCGATCACAATCCAGGCTAATCTCTCTCATTAGACTTACAGAGGGTCTAATGGGCACGTCTCTATCTCTGCCCATTAGCCTAAGAGATGGGAGACCTGTCCTGGGCAATGTCTTCAAACCAGAGCTAGACACAAGCGTCACACTGACCAAGAGGTCAACATTCAGGATACCCATATGGACACGTCCGGACTGAAAACTCAACAAGGAGCCCTGACGCAGGATGACCCAGTTCTTTACATGACTGCTCAATGGACACCATGAATACTCAAGGGGCACAGAGATCCTGTATAAAAGTTCTTAATGTTCTGGCGGAACCCTACATACCAGGGTGTCAATTTTACCTCTTGGCTTAAACATGCATATGTACCTCAATGTATCTGAACGCCCACTTCACAAATATTCACATGTATGAAAAGTCAATTAAATACAAACACTAGCAGACCAGCCTTTTGGAATGTCTCATCACTGAACAATGTATTTAATAGAACACCTGTCACCTGTGTGATGTCTATCTGGGATAACAGCAGGACACACACAGCCACGCTGTTGTTTCCACCTGAACTTTCGTAAGCTCACCTTCTCCCAGAGCAGCACAGCCCTGGCAGCGGCTCGGGACCCCCTGCCCTGTGCATTCCCTCACCTGCCCAGCACCTCACCTGTCCTACAAGAGTGGAGGTGGATCTGATGGAGTTCTGTGGAGTCTGTATTCACCGCAGTGCTCTAGGGTTCATCCCTCTCCCTTGGCACAGAAGGTAAGGAAGTGAACATTTTTAGCCTTCACTGTCTCCCAAATAACGAACCTACCTAGAATACAAGCCAACCATAGATGGTGAAGTAACTGCGTTCAAAATAGATTATTAATATGATCTTAAGCATCCAAGTGCAGCCTGGCCTTTGCAGACAGGAGTGAATTACTTCAGCCAAACCGAACTTGGGCTCTCAGTTGGGAGACCTGCTGGCACCTGTCCATCCGGGGGGCACTTCTATGCAGCAGACAGGGGGCATGTCCCCAGGCCAGGAGCTACCCTCAATTTAGGAAAGATTCAGCTGTGTGGCTTGGGATGGCAGGGAAAGAAACTGACTCCCGAGAATAAAACCTCTTTAAAGGGGGAAGACGTGCTTCAGCGAATTCAGCTAGAGGTGAGGGGAGAAGCGGTGAATCAGAAGAGAAGCGGGACCCCTGGCCTCCACCGCACTCCACGACCAACGCGCGGGCCCGGCCCTCACGCGGCGAGTTACCTGCTCCGCCCCGTAGACGGTGGCGAACTGGACGAAGTCCTCGATGCGCACGAAGCCGTCCCCATCCCCGTCCAGGGCATCGAATACGGCTCGGAGGCGGGGGCTGTCCTCCGGACATCCCGCAGGCTCGCTCGTTAGGGGGTGAGTCTGGCTAAAGTCAGAGGGCCCGTCCGGGTCCCCGGGACCCAGCTCCAGGGCCGAATCGCCCACCTCGGGCGCGGCGAAGGAGGGGAAGAAGTCGACCTCGCCTCTCAGGTGATGGCTGCGGCTGAAGTCCTGCGCGCGGATGGATGCGCTGTGCCCGGGGCCATCACCCTCCGGCTCCATCGTCCAGGAAAAGAACGGGCCGAGCTCCGGCAGGGCCAGGTCAGGGTCGGAGTCGGGGTCGGGGTCGGGGTCGGGGTCCCGGCCCGCGCGCTGCGGCCGCCGCTCCCATCCCGGAGATCGCCCGGCATCCACGCCGGCCGCGGGGTCCTGCGGGCCGAGCCCCGGGCTCCGGGCGGGGGCGGACGGCGCGCCGGGCCCGCCAGGCTCCGGGTCGGGGCCCGGGCCGCCCGCGGGGGAGGCCGGCCGGCCCGGCTCCATCTTCATGGGCGCGCCCCCGGCCGCGGCGCGAGTCCCCGAGGCCAGTGGTGCTGCGGGCGGCAGACAAAGGCGCTCAGGGCGCGGCGGCGGGCGCGGGCATCCCCGCGGCGGCGCGGGCGGGCGCGCGCGGGGCGCCCGGGCTGCTCCGGCTGGCTCTCGGGCCCTGCTCCGCCCTCGCCCATCTTCGCGCCGCGCCTCAGCTGTCCTCGGCCCGGCGGCGCGGCGGGCGCGGGCCCATGGCGGCGGCGGGCGGCCGAGGGAGGTCGAGGGGCAAGGCGGGACGGGACTCTGAGGCGCGGGACGCTGTGGAGGGGACCCTGAGGAGAAGAGCCCCGAGGACGCGAAAGAGGAGGATGACGACGAGGAGGCGACTGAGGTACCGGAGCGCACGCCGCCGCCCTCGCCCCGCCCTTCGCCAGCCTGACGTCAGCACGTCGCGCCGCCGGCTGGCCACGCCCCTCACCGGCCAGGTATAAAGGCAGGCTCCGACGCCGCAAGGCGGCCAGTGTCGCTTACCCTCGGGTGGGGACCCGAAGGCGGGCGTGCTTGGAAGCTGCAGACCCGGGCGTGACGTCACCGACCCACGCGCGGGGCGAATGGACTGAGTGCTGCTGGCGTAAAGCGCCCCCACAACACGCAAGGAACGCGATCCTGAAGGGGCGGGGGACGTGCACGTGGCGCCCCCAGCAGACGCCTGCTGCGCGGAGACACCCGCCTGAGTATGGAAGGGCCTTGGAAATGCGGTCCATCCCTAGTGACCGAAGGAACGCGTGGCCAAACACTGAGACCGTTTTTAAAATCTGTGACAAGTGTTCCCCCCCGCCCCCCCCGACAGGCTATCCAGTGTTCGTCGCCAGTGTACTGCCAGGCCTCCCAAGCGCTGCGGCAGTCTTTGACAACTGACATCTGTTTCTCTAGATGTCACTGTCGTCAGTGGGGACACGGGCGCCAGAGAGCAACACAGGCACCTTGCAGCAGGCATAAAAGTGGAGACATGCAGATGGGAGCCCGTAAGCTGCCAGGCTCCAGACAAGGTGCATGTAGCATTACAGGCTCCATTTAGAGCCCGTAATAAGATGTGGGGGGAACGCACTGCCCCGCGTACTGTGAGGAGCGGTGTGTTGGTTAACTGAGTAATCTGCCATGACAAAATCCCAGGGCATGTGGCCCCAGTGTTTGTGAGGCTGGCATTGGGAAAAGAAGGGTGAAGGAATACCCCCAACCCAAAAACTATATTCTCAGTTTCTTATAAGAGCTCTATGAGGAAGATACTGCACTCAAAGGGAAAAAAAAATCACCTCCAGGAACTTCCCTGATGCTCCAGTGGTAAAAAATCCACCGGCCAATGCAGGGGACACGAGTTCAATCCCTGGTTCAAGAACTAAGATTATTCATGCCACGGAGCAGCTAAGCCCGTGTGCCGCTACTACAGAGCCCAGTGCTCTGGAGCCCATGAACCGCAATTACTGAGTCCTGGAGCCATAGCTACTGAAGCCCACTGTCCCTAGCTGCTGCTGCTGCTGCTAAGTCACTTCAGTCGTGTCCAACTCTGTGCAATCCCATGGACTACAGCCTGCCAGGCTCCTCCGTCCATGGGATTTTCCAGGCAAGAGTACTGGAGTGGGGTGCCATTGCCTTCTCCGACCCTCCCTAGAGCCCATGCTCTGAAACAAGAGACGCCATCGCAATGAGAACCCCAGGCACCGCAACTAGAGAGTAGCCCCCGCTCACCGCAGCTGGAGACAGCCTACAATGCAACAACGCAGAGTCCATGCATTGCAATAGAACTCAGCACAGCCAGGAAAAAAACCATCTCCAGTTTTGGTGAGAATCTGAAATTGGACTGATGCCTTTGGCCAGACACAGCTTTTAAAGGTAGTTATAGTGATGTGTCAACTTTTCTAAATAAGGATGTTAGCAGGGGGAGGTGAAACCAAATGAGGCAAGGGCTGCACCCCCAAGGAAACAGCTCTCTTGCTGCTATGCCAGTTCCTGAAAAATCTGCATGCCTTGGCTGGCCAATGTACCCAAACAGAAGTCCAGCATGGAGAACACGCACCTTCCTGCTTGGACCACTTCAAGAGACTCTGTCCCTGAAACATTAAAGGTGACAAGTGCCTGGTCAGTCATTTGGACCTCCAGCATCCACGTAGACATTTTCCATCTCTAACATTCAAGATGAAATGAACCAGCTCGAGGGAAGCAGGCTCTGCTGCCGTTTTGACCTGCTCCTCCACGCCCACCCCATGCACATTTTAATTTAGCCATCTAACAGGTACACAGAAGAGGAAGGGAGAGGGTGGGGTGGGTGCAGCTCACATCTGTTGGCATTTAGGCCTGAGTGACTGTCTGCGAAAACCTCCCTCTATGAGTCCTTCTTTTTGAAAGGTACCTGGGATAAACACGTATCTTTTGGAACTCTCAAGCAAATGGGTCTCCTTGATCCCTTGTCCCTGGTGACCTTTGACCTATGGAGAAAGATGGGAAAAAGAAGACCAGCAGGGTGACTCAGCAGATTCCTAGCACAGAACTGTTGACAGGGGAGCAAAGGGAAAGCAGGTCAGGAAGCCTCAGTGGAAGAATGCACAGGTCTCCCCTGGGGAAGGGCCTCTCCACTGCCCGGGTGAGAGCTGGCCATTGACAGCAAGGGGGTAGGGGGACGACAGACAAGGCTAAATCTGATCACAAGTATCTCTTATTTAATGCACATCTCAAAAAAAAAAAAAAAAACAACAACAACAAGAAACACAAAAATTATAGTGGACATTACATATGTTTCCCCCATTTTTGCTAGTCTGATGAACTTAAAATGGCATCTCATCTTGTCTTATTTTAATTTAGCTGAATGCTAGTATGGTGGAGCATTTCTTGCTATGTTTAGTGACCAACTGGTGCTGCTGCTGCTGCTAAGTCGCTTTAGTTGTGTCCTACTCTGTGCGACCCCATAGATGGCAGCCCACCAGGCCCCGCTGTCCCTGGGATTCTCCAGGCAAGAACACCAGAGTGGGTTGCCATTTCCTCCTCCAATGCATGAAAGTGAAAAGTGAAAGTGAAGTCGCTCAGTCGTGTCCTACTCTGTGCAACCCCATAGACGGCAGCCCAGCAGGCTCCGCCGTCCCTGGGATATTCCAGGCAAGAGTACTGGAGTAGGGTGCCATTGCCTTCTCCGACTGACCAACTAGGGTCTGTGAACTGCCCACTTGTAGCGCTTGCCTGTTTTTCTTTTGGGTTCTCTGACTTTTTCTTTAGGGAAATCTCTCATCAGTTTGATATTGCAAATATCTTCTCCCTGCTTGTGACCCCTTTGTGATCTCTGTTGGAGAAGATTAGACATACATCTTTAATTTTTAGTAGTCAAACCCATTATTTTTATCCTTGGTGACTTTGCTAGTAAAAAAGAAAAGATCGACTTTTCTATAGCTGGTGCCAGTTGTCTGTACAGAAACCTTACAACTAGATCCCGAAGTGACATCGATACAAAAAATAATTAGAGAAATCAAACACATAAAAGCGGAAAGTGAGGGAATCACCTGGCAGTCCAGTGGTCAGGACTTACCTCTCCCAAGGGTGCAGGTTCAAACCCTGGTCGGGGAACTAAGATCCTGCTAGTCATAAGGTGTGGCCAGAAAAAAAAAAAAACAATAAAAACTTTAAAAGCTTTAGAAGACTTTGAAAAATATCTTTATTATCTTGGAGCAGGAAATTTTCTTACATAAGAGTAAAAACTGCAAACAAAGAGAATGATTTGAACTTAAATACATTAAACTTTCCATAAGTAAAGGAACACAAATCAGATTGAGCAGGGCTGGGGGAAAGGGAAATTAGTTGGAGTGAAGGAACTGTTTCATACCTTGATTGTGATACCTTGGTTCTATAACTGAAAGTGTTTGTCAAAATTCACAGAACTGTACACTACAAAGAATGAATTTTACTGTATGTAAATTACACCTTAGTAAAGTTAATTTTAAAAACTTCGCTTTCTGTTTGACACAAGACACATCATAGATTGGTGTCTTAGTCTGCTCATGGTGCTATGACCAAATGCCATATACTGAGTGTTAAAAAACACATTTAGTTTTCACAATTCTGCAGTCAGGGAAGTCTGAGATCATGATGCCAGTGTTAACCTGAAACAATTAAAAAGCTGGCTATTTAACAGCAAAATGGGTTTATTCCGAAGCAGCAAAGATCTATAATTGGAGACATGCAAATATGGCCAGCAAAGGAGAGGAACTGTTTTTATAGAGGAGAAAGAGGGGGTTGGAAGAGGCTGTTATAAACAAAGTGTCCATTGGAGGAAACTGGGAGTTCAGAGTGCAGGGACTTTTCACTGGCTGAGTTGTGACAAGCTCTCATTGGCTAGACTGTTGCTGAAGGAAGAGAAATTGTTGCTTCCTGCTGCTGGGTAGTGTAACAATGGCAGATATTGGGATCTATGTTGTTGAGTGGTATGTGCCTGAAAGCGCCCCCTTCTGGCAGCCTGGCTCTATTTTCATGGAGCTCCCAAGTTCAGGAGGAGGGATCCCAAGGTCAAGGGGAAGCATCTGAGCTGGCCAGGGGTGACCCCAGTGCCCCAGGGAGGCCTGGGGGTAGCCCTGGCGATGCCAGCAGGAGAGGGCAGAGGTCTATTCCAGAGGAAGAAGGGACCTGCTGCAGACCCGTGATGGGGTCACAGCAAGGAGGACCAGGGCCACCAAACAGCCTGCCCCCCGGGCACCCCCGGAAAGGGTTCTAAATTCGGCTGTGGCCCACGCCCCTGCTGTCTGTCCCACCTTCTCCCACAGAAGAGGCTGGCCTCGCCGTCCCGGCCTGAACCACCATCCTGGCTGGGTAATCTAGGGTGAGGGGCACAGAGAGGCAAGGGGCTTTCCAGGCTGGAGAAGAGGCTTTGCAGGCGCCCAGTGTGTTTGTCCTCTTAATTGTGGTTCAAGGACGTGGACGGTCAGAGCTCTCCAAACTCTGTTTGTCACTTGGGCGCGATCTGTCAAATGCTGATTATACCTGTCAAGCTGCAAACAAGAACTGCTGGCCAGATATTTTCAATCTGTGATGTTGAAAACGACATAAGCATTTTGCATGGGGTAAGCACACCAAGAGCAGGGTCGATTTAGATCTAGATCACACCCACCCTCCACAGCTCCTGCAGCCAGGGGCGCAGTCCACACTCGTGTTTACCGATATTTATTCAGGGGGGATGGGTTTTTTCTCACATTCAAATTTAGTAAAGTACATTTCTTAGAGTAAAAATAGACCATGAGTTTGTAAGTCACAATTTAACTCCTCCTGAGGCAGCCGAGGTTTGGATGATTTCCTTATCTTAACGTCTCACTCTGCAGTTCCTGTGACGACAGGCATCTCCAGTCCTTGTGGTGCCCACGTCGACACCCTCTGAGCCTCCCCTGCACCCAGGATCCCAACCCGTGTCCCGGGAGGGGTGCCGAGGACCAGACTCAGAGGTTTGTATGCAGATCCAGGATCTCCTGTTTTAGCCTCAGGTCATGGTTTCCAGAGGTGAAGATCTGGAAACTTACCAGAGACGTGGCCTCGCTGAGTGATGCAGGGAGAGACGCTGCGTCTCTCCTTTACCACTCTCCTCCCATGGGGTAAAAATTGTCCAAATTACACATGATGGTGGAAGAGTTAAAAGCAGATTTCTGACATTCCTTATTCCTTCTTCGGCAGACTTCTGTCAGTGCTATCTTCGGCAAGATGCTCTGATGTACACATGCGATGAGGTGCCCCGCCCCCAGATACTCCAAAATTTGGAGATAAAGTTATCCTCTGGGACTTCAATTAATGAACTCCATGCCCTGTCCATAGGGTCGCAGAGTCAGACACGACCTGAAGCAACTTAGCACATACTGATAATGCGTCACCTAGGAAATGAAGCAAGTCAATCAGTAAATAAGTGACTAAAGAGTTTGAAAACCCTCTGTTTGCTGACAGAGTAAAGTATGTCTGATCCCAGAGACCTGAACCAGAATGCAGCGGTACATATGAAATCCAGGGAAGAAGCTGGTTCCCCAAGACACCTAGGACAGAAGAGTCGAGTCGGATGGAAAAGTGAGCAGGGAGCCTCTGCCATCTCTGGCTGGGTCTCGGATTTTGCCAGCAAGGGGACCCAAGGCTCATGTAGTCACACACACACACACTCAGCACACTGGTCTGCACATTGGTCTCTAGTGATTGTGTCTGGTGTGAGTCAGGACCCACATGGGATGCCTGCTCACATGCATTTTCTAGAAGTGCTGGGAGCTGCCAGGTTCATATGGTGCAATCAACCCTTGTGTGTGTGTGTTAGTTGCTCAATCATGTCTGACTCTTTTCAACCCCATGGACTGTAGCCCGCCAGGCTTCTCTGTCCATGGAATTCTCCAGGCAAGAATACTGCAGTGGAAAAAAAAAATATTGCAGTGGGTAGTCATTCCCTTCTCCAGGGGATCTTCCCGACCCAGGGATCGAACCCGGGTCTCCTATATTACAGGCAGATTCTTTACCAGCTGAGCCCCAAGGGAAGCCTGAAATCAACCCTTGGCCTCCTTTACTGAGCAAGAGCCAGACCCTGACCTAAACTGGGACCCGTGTCTGACCAAAGGAACGCTGGCTGTCTCTGCAGGGGGCTGGGTCACAGCTTGCACACAGGGAGCCTGACAAAGACCAGACGAGGGGAGGGAGGGTTCACAGGGCAGATGGAGGTGGGAGAAGGAAGACCCCAATCTCCAGCTTCATCCCCAAGCTCCAGAAGCATCCCCCACCCCGGGAGTCTGAGAAGGTCCCAGGATCTCCCCCTCCTTCCCCTCTAGCATCCAGCAGAGACTGGCCCAAGTGCCCAGAGGGAAATGCTGGAGGGGGCCCATACTCTCTCCGCAGCCCGAGAAGCCCCCACCCCAGAGGGCCCCTCGGCCCTGCCCAAGAGGACACGGCTGCCCAGTTGCAGCATGACTGGGCCTCAGGGCTGAGCCTGGGGCAAGCAGGACGCCTGCCTGGACACGCAGTCCCAGGCGAGGGCTTGACCACTGCAAGGTGAGCTGGGTCTGCCCACACAAGAACCCTGCCCAGAGCTCAGCGTCTCTCCCTGCATCACTCAGCGAGGCCACGTCTCTGGCTGAGAGGAAATTCAGGAGGGCCAGTTGTGCTCACGCTGGTCCCCAGCCAGGGCGCCGGGCAAAGGGCTCAGTGTGCACGGTGGGCGGACTGCATCCGGTAAGGTCAGCCTCAGCCTCTCAAGTCTCCTGCTGCATCAGGTGGCCTGGCCCCGGCCAGTCCCACAGGGCCCTCTGGGCCACCAGAGACCAGTGGGGAGGACGCCACCCAGGGACCCAGAGCCAGCACTGCACAGCCTCCAGTCCTTTCGAGGTGACCCAAGACAAAACACTGGCAAGCCAGTGCGGTACCAGGTTACCACGGCAACAGGAGGAGTGGGCTGGGAAACTCCCCAAGACTATGCTTATTTAAGGCAACTTTGAGGTTCACTGAGCGATGCCTTGGGAACACCCAGCATGACTCCACACAAGGGTGAACAAATTGGGGTCATTCATATATTCACTCAACAGAGTGTGCAGCGGGAGCAGGGGCTGGAAGGCTGAACCCTGGTGGTGGGCAGCCTCTGCTGTGGCTTAATGTTTTTATGTACGATACAGGCTCACCCCACGGCAGGGGGACTTGGAGTGGGCGGGGCCTATAAACCAGCCTCCGCAGCTGAGATTCATGCATGAAAAATGAGACTTCGTTTCAGTGAACCTTTCTAAGAGAATTTTAGAGATTGTTAAAGAAGGGGACAGTCTAGTTCTCTGCCAATTGCCACCAAGTTCAAGTGCCACTCCTGTGTTAGCCGGTCACCATGTGCACCTGGCCTTCCTTGCCAGCCTGTCCAGAGCCCAGCCAGCAAGCGACAGGTGCCAGGCATGCCTATGACCGAGTGCCCCACAGCCATCCTGGACCTGTGGGACGACAGCAGGGGCTGGCAGACTAACCGAACAGCGAGGTCGATTTCTTTATCTTTTCAAGTGGTGGGGCTGCGCTGGGTCTTCATTGCTGCATATGGGCTTTCTCTAGTTGCGACGTGCAGGCTTCTCTGTGTGGTGGCTTCTCTTGTTGCAGAGCACAGGCCCTAGGGTGAGCCAGCTTCAGTAGTTGGAGCACATGGGGCTTGTGCCCACCAGTGTGAGGGATCTTCCCGGGCCAGGGATTGAACCTGTGTTCCTGCACTGGCAGGCAGATTCTTAACCACTGGACCCCAGGACAGTCTGCGAGGCCAATTTCTTGCAGGTGAGCTGACCACCACATGCAGATGATGAAGACTGGGGGACAGACCTCACGGTGTGCGCAACTGCGTTGAATAACTCTGGGTCCGCTGGACGGGGCCGATGGACGCCCAGGTGGCTCGTCACCTGGTATTTCTGGAAGGGAGTCGCATTGATTCAGTACCTGGAGGATCTGCCCTCAGCAGTGGCAGCACAGGAAGGGCAAGTCCCTCACCCTCTTCCCTGGACCATCGAGCCCCTGATGCTTTGGTCCTTCGGGCTCAGACTGAATCACACCATCTGCTTTCCCGGGGCTCCAGCTCGCAGTCGGCAGATCATGGGACTTCTCAGCCCCCACAGTCACATGAGCCAGTCCCTATAAATCTCCTCCTGTGGATCTATATATATCCCGCTGGCTGCCTTTCTCTGGAGAACCCTGACTAGAAGTAATGAGAGGCTCACTCTCACTCTCAGAACCAGCCTGCCACTCTCTTTTATCCTCCAGGAGCTGAGCCGCCGCGCCCCAGGCCCTCGGATGTGGCTGGCGGGACAGCCTCCCCGGGCCTTCTCCATCTCCTCGGGGACAGCAGACCCCAGCTCTCAGGCACGAGGGGTCTGTGGCTCCTCTCCCCGGCACCTGCCTTCCCGCCATGGCAAGTGCCCACTTGCCTTGCTGGTGGACCTCCTGGCCTTGGTTTAAGCGGCAAGCAAGACCCCTCTGCCCACTGGGTTCCCTGCCCCTGCACCGCGAGGGTGGGAAGGAACTCAGGTGGGTGCGGGTGCCTGTGGCAGAGGGCTCAAGCCCAGAGCGAGTGGCAGCCCCAGGCCCAGCCTTGGAGGACACCCTTCCCACCCTTGCTCCTAGGCTCCCTTCATCTGTGGGTGGTGGGCAGGGGCGCGCATTTCAGGCATTAGGCAAAGTGTTTTCTAAACTCTTCACAGGAGAAAGACAAAAAGGAGACACGCTGCTACCTCTCAATGCCCAGATCACCAGTCCAGGTGTTCTCCTTCTCCTTCCAAAAATACTGTGACGTCCACTGAATATATAATTTTATAATAAGATGTTTATTTTTTAAGGAAATGCATTTTCTGGCAAAACTCTAGAAACTGTGCTTATGCAAATGGATGATATGGGAGGGGGTGTCGAGGAGGGCAGTGAGCCACCTATCCGGCCAGAGGGCAGACCAACAGCTAAGTACGCTGAAGCTTTTAACAGCACACAAAACAAGCCCAGGATCCAAGTGGCCCCCTTAAGGGCTTGGCCTGAATGTGTGTCACTGGGGAACAACTGAGGGTCCAGAGATCCCCCTCCCCCTGGGCCTGAGGGAGGGTGACAATGGGGCCAGGCCTCCTGGAGGGTCCAGAGAGTGAGCCCCCAATGACCAAGGACTAAGTCCTCTCCAGGGCAGGTGGGAGCACCCCGACCTGTGCCAGCAGAGGTCCTGTCTGCAGCCCACACACCCGGGGGAGAGCACGCAGGACACAGGCCTGGGGGCAGCTCTCAGACACACTCCTCCAGCATTCCCGGTCTGGATTTCGGTCAAGCAAAGGTCTCAGAGTGGGAGAGCAGGAGAAGACAGCCTGAAACACCTTCTTTTCTCCATCCAGGCCACGGGAGCCACCTGGAGGCACCCCCTAGACACAGGCAGGAGAGAAAGCCCAGCCTGGGTGGGGGCTGGGCAGGCAGGGAAGCGCTGACCCTGGGTTGGGCCGGGGCACACTCCGGGGGCCTGGCCAGGTGCTGGAGCACAGGCCGCCCGAGTGCGTATGGGCAGGTCCCTGCCTGGTCACTGCCCCCCACTCCCTGCGCACAGACAGGGCCGGGGAGAGGGCGCGTGGGCGCAGCACCGCTCCTAGAGGAAGGGCCGGTCTCTCTTCAGGTGCTTGGCTGGGACTGCTGGGTCTGCCGCTCAGGCTGGGCAGGTGGGCGGGTGGCAGGTCTGCGGTCTGAGAATGGGCTGTGGACCAGTCCCCTGCAGCGCGCTGTCCACTGCCTGTCAGAAGTGGCAGCAGACACCAGGTCACTGGGGTACCAAGGGACGCCAGGCCGGCCCCCTACAAGCCCTGGGGGAGTGAGTGGCAGGCTGGGCGACAGCAGGCCACCAGACCTGTGTGTCTCCTGAAGCGGACACGGTGGCCCCCCACCTCCTCCCTGTCCTCCCCCAGCGTTCTCCACCCCAGCAACTGGGGGGCCTGCCCAGCATGCACGCCCTCCTGCCACTTGGGGCCTTGCTGCCGCCTCCCCCACTCCCACCCCCGACCCCCGCTCTGTGTGTCTAGAGGACTGAACACATCTTATTGGTCAGATGCTAAGTCACATCCTACTCTGCGACCCCATGGACTGCAGCACTCCAGGCTCCTCTGTCCTTCGCTGTCTCCTGGAGTTTGCTCAGACTCCTGTCTGTTGACTGTGTCTGCCAGCCACCACACCAGAGAGCCTACTAGCATCACTTCTCCCACAGGCAGGCTCACCCCTGAGACCAGGGGTCCGTCTGGAAGCTGGCGCCAACCATAGCTTTGTGGGGAGACCAAACACTGTGAGCCCTGGGTGTTTCACCACAACCACCTCCGACGGGACAGGAGCCAGTCCAAGTCCTGTCTCTACCCTGTGACGGGGACCCAGGAGGCAGGGGCTGGGCCCTCCCAGCACCCCCACCATGCTCTGTGTGCCCAACAAGACCACCCAGGCCTCGCCCCACAAATGGAGCCAGGGAGCCCGGGGTGCCTGAGAGCACATCTAGAGATACGCATAAGAGACTGAGGGGCAAGGCATCAGGCCCAGCGCAGTGACTCCTGGCCACAGGGTGGGTGTCTGGGAAGGGGGCCGAGGACACGGGTGACCGCAACGGTGGGAGCAGGGCGTCACCTAAAGCTTAGAGGAGGGTGAGAAATCTGCCAGCGACTGGACGTCATTAGGGAATGTTAGCCAGGCGCCCCCGTCAACCACCAGCAGGGCCCCCGTCACGAAGGACGCCAGCGGGCTGGCCAGGAAGAGGGCGCTGTGGGCGATTTCTGTCTTGTTCCCCAGCCTCTGCAGGGGGCTGGCCAGGACCTTCGCCCTCAGGCCGGCCTGCGGGGCACCTGGGAGGGAGAAAGAGGTTCAGGCAAGTCCCAGGACCTGGGGGCCACCACCTTCCTCTGCCAGCCTCCCCTGAGCCGCATCCGGTAATGGTGGGGACTCCGGCAGCGTTGTCCTGGGCCGGGCCCAGTAACCCCACTATGGAGCCAGCACAAGGCCTGTCCCTGCTTGCGGCCAAGGCTCTGGAGGCTTCAACGGGGCTCCTTGTGTGCGGCTCACGAGGCCAGCAGCCCCTGGGCTCTAGCTCTAGGGCCAGCTGCCTAAGTCCGGCCCCTAGCCCCGTGCAGGGCTGCACGAACTGTTCCCAGGCTGGGGATGGACTCTGCCCACCCGGGGAGCCACGAGCGCTTGTCTCTGATCCTGGGCCTGTCCCAGCCAGGCAGGAGGAGCGCCCCTAGAGGTACTGTAGGGCCTGTGCCTGGGGCAGCACCCGCTGGGGGAGCCTTACCCAGACGCCGCAACCCCTCTGTCCCACTGATGGGGCCGGGGGCAAGGCTGTTGACGCGGATGTTCTGGGGGCCCCACTCCACAGCCAGGTGCCGCGTCATCGCATCTGCAGGGGAGGCAGGCTGTGTGAGGGAGAGGCAGGGCTGCCCGGCCTTCGGGGTGTCCCGGACGCGGTGGGGGCGCAGCTTCACTGGGACACTGCTGGCCTCCAGGGACAGGGAGGAACCCAGGCGGGCAGACCGGGGGGGTGCCCATACCCACGGCCGCCTTGGCAGAGCCTGCGTGCACTTGGAGCACCTGCCCCCGGGTGCCCAGGGTTGCAGTGATGTTCACGATCACCCCTCCATGGTCCTGCAACACATGAGGGGGGCAGTGAGCATGCGGCCAGGACCGGGAGGCCCCGGCCTCGGGACACTCACCCGGAAGAACTTCTCGTAGAGCACGCGAGACACGTTGAAGGTGCCCAAGGTGTCGATGTCCATCACAGTCTTGAAGGCGTTGGAGGACAAGGCGCTGGCCGGGCACAGGAAGTTCCCGGCTGCACCTGCGGGCGGAAGGAAACGGCGGTCAAAGCAACTGCATCCTCAGGGTGGTCCAGGCCAGCCAGGGAGAGAACCTCAACTTTTGGACAAACTCTTGAATGAGGGGCAGAGCAGGTGTCATGGGTTGGATCGCATGCTTCAAAAAGATACACTCTTCAGTGTATCCCAACACCTGATGCCTGTCATGGCTTGAGTGTCCAGTCATGTCCAACTCTTTGTAATCCCACCAGGCTTCTCTGTCCATGCGATTCCCCAGGCAAGAACACTGGAGCAGGTTGCCATTTCCTTCTCCAGGAGATCTTCCCAACCCAGAGATTGAACCCACATCTCCTGTGCCTCCTGCGTTGGTAAGCAGGTTCTTTAGCCACTGCACCAACTGGGAAGCCCAGTGCAGGTAAACTTAACTTTATGTGGAAACATGGTCTTTGCAGATGTCATCAAGATGAGATGATACTGAACAGGGTGGCTTAAACCCAAGGACTGCTGTCCTTAAAAGGGACACAGCCATGCACAGAGGGACAGAGCAGAGGCTGGAGGAATGCAGCCAGGAGCCAAGGGATGCCAGGCAGCAGCCCCAGGAGCCACAAGCCGGGCCCCGGACAGACTCTCTGGAGCCTCCTGTGGGAGCGCAGCCCGCTACACCTTGCTCTCACATCTCTGGCCTCGAGACTGTGAGAGAATGCGTTCTTGCTGTTTGAAGCTGCCCAGCTGATGACTTTGTCAGTGGCAGGAAAATACTACACTAATTTTTTTTTAATTAATTTTTACTAGAGTATTTTGTCACACTGGAAGTTTTTAAAGGAAATTTCAGCAAAAATGAGCCTGAATGTAAAGTAGAGACTATAGTTAACAATTGTAACAAATGCAAGGTATTCATAGTAGACACTATGTCTGTGTGTGTGGCAGGAGTGTGGTATGAGTAGTTATTTATACTATCTGCTCAATTCGTCTGTGAATCTAAAACTGTACTAAAACAGGAGCTTTCCTGGTGGTCCAGTGATTAAGGATCCACCTTGCAACTCTTGAGAAACCTATATGCAGGTCAGGAAGCAACAGTTAGAACTGGACATGGAACAACAGACTGGTTCCAAATAGGAAAAGGAGTACGTCAAGGCTGTATATTGTCACCCTGCTTATTTAACTTCTATGCAGAGTACATCATGAGAAACGCTGGGCTGGAAGAAGCACAAGCTGGAATCAAGATTGCCGGGAGAAATATCAACAACCTCAGATATGCAGATGACACCACCCTTACGGCAGAAAGTGAAGAGGAACTCAAAAGCCTCTTGATGAAAGTGAAAGAGGAGAGTGAAAAAGTTGGCTTAAAGCTCAACATTCAGAAAACGAAGATCATGGCATCCAGTCCCATCACTTCATGGGAAATAGATGGGGAAACAGTGGGAACAGTGTCAGACTTTATTTTTTGGGGCTCCAAAATCACTGCAGATGGTGACTGCAGCCATGAAATTAAAAGACGCTTACTCCTTGGAAGAAAAGTTATGACGAACCTAGATACCATATTGAAAAGCAGAGACATTACTTTGCCAACAAAGATCCATCTAGTCAAGGCTATGGTTTTTCCAGTAGTCATGTATGGATGTAAGAGTTGGACTGTGAAGAAAGCTGAGCGCTGAAGAATTGATGCTTTTGAACTGTGGTGCTGGAGAAGACTCTTGAGAGTCCCTTGGACTGCAAGGAGATTCAACCAGTCCATTCTAAAGGAGATCAGCCCTGGGTGTTCTTTGGAAGGAATGATGCTAAAGCTGAAACTCCAGTACTTTGGCTACCTCCTGCGAAAAGCTGACTCATTGGAAAAGACTCTGATGCTGGGAGGGATTAGGGGCAGGAGGAGAAGGGGACGACAGAGGATGAGATGGCTGGATGGCATCACTGACTCAATGGACGTGAGTCTGAGTGAACTCCGGGAGTTGGTGATGGACAGGGAGGCCTGGCGTGCTGTGGCTCATGGGGTCGCAAAGTCAGACACGACTGAGCGACTGAACTGAACTGAACTGAACTTGCAACACAGGGGGCGCAGGTTCAACCTCTAGTCCCACATGCCTCGGGGCAACTAAGCCTTCAAGCTGCGACTACTGAGCTTGCGCGCCACCATCCAGACCTGACACAGTCAAATAAATAAATAAGTATTGAAAAATAAAACTATACTAAAACAATAATGTGTCTTCCCTTTTCCTTAACGGAGAGCTTCAGGACATGAGAGTGACCCTTCTCTGTGATTCAGCCTAGTTCTTGGGGCATCCTCCTGAGCCACGGCTGCATGGACCTGGGAGGAGCACAGCTGGACTCAGACAGTGGCCTGGAGCCAGGACAGTTCCAGGGCTTCCAAACAGGAAGGTCTGGTATTGCAGACCCATCAGAAGCCCCCAGTCATGCTCAACAGGGACTCACAGTTGATGAGAATGTCGATCTTCCCGAACTCCTTCAGGGCCTGCTCTACAGCTGCCGCGATGGCCAGGGGAGCTCGGACGTCCAGAGACAGAGGGAGGCACCTCTGGCCGGTGGCAGCGGCCAGCTTTCTGGCAGCCTAGAAGCCAGACAGGAAGAGAGGTGGGCAGCAGCCTGCTGGCCTCGCCTGGAGGCACAGCCCTTCAGGATCCAATGAGGATGATGAGCCAGGTTCTGCCAGGGACCCAGATTCTGTAGCTGAAACCCACCCTGGGGAGGCACAGCTGCCAAGCGGCCCTCTCCAGGGCCACAACCCCTGGTACAGGCTAAGACATCCTGTACCCTCTCCCCTCTCATCACCCTCCAGGCCACTGGTCACAGGTCAACAGCAGCTCCAGCTGATGTCCAGTCCCTGTGCTGAGACCAGCTGTGGCAGGGGAGATATGTTCTCCCCTCAAGAAACTGCTGAGCCCAGAGATCTCTGCTGGGGCCACAGTACTACCCAACAGAAGGGTCGTTTCACAGGACCCGATAATTAGATTCTGTAAAAATACGAGAGTATCCCTGGGGACCACTTCCGTTGAAGCTCCATATTTGGGAGACAGGTTGGTTTTGGTGTGATCACCCTAGGCCAGGACCTTCCAGGCCTAGGCTCCTGGCCCCCAAAGTCACCCATGGACAGCTAGGCACAGGACAGCCCCCTCACCATCGATACTCTGGGAAGACTTCTGCTGGCGATGACTGTGTGACAGCCGTGCCTACAAAGCCAGAGAGCAGGAGTGAGGGCAGCAAGGTGCAAGGGACACACCCAGGAGGGCTCCTGCCCAGCAATCTAAGGGGCCCCCTCCCCCAAGGGTGTCTCAGGCTTGAACATTAGCCCGGGGCTGAAGGCACAGCTGGCAGAGGACCCAGGGGCCTACGTGGGGCTGAGTGACTGTGGCAGGACCCCTTTCAAATGTTCTCTGATGGACTTGGAACTAGAGGGGTTCCCATCACTGACTGGCATTTTGCCCAGGATCCCAGACCCCCTCCCAAGGAGGAGGGGGCAGCAAGATGGGGCATGGAGCACACACAGCAATGCTTATTTACCGCATGAAAATCTCAGCAATCCGGAACCCAATTCCAGAGCCACCACCCGTGATGAAAGCCACCTTGTCCCTGAGAGAAAAAACAGAGACTCTTTACAGAGGCCCCGGTTCAGACTTCCTTGATGGTCCACTGGCTGGGACTCCATGCTCCCAATGCAGGGGGCACAGGTGCCACCCCTGGTCAGGAAACGAGACCCCATACGCCACAACTAAGATCCAGTGCAGCTAAATAAATAAATTCTAAATAATTTGTTTAAATAAAAAATAAAAGCGTAAGGGACTGCTGTTGAATGGGGATGGGGGAGGTGCTCTTCCACTGACCCTCTGCACTGGGCACTTGGGTCAAATTCGAGAAACGCTGCTTTTGAAGGCCTGCATTCCTCACCTTTCTTCAACCTAGAAGTCTCTATGCAGAAAGCTATCAATTAATGAGAAATGTTTTCAAAACATAAGCCTTCCTCCAGCCGCCCTCTAAATGGATAGGATAGCAGATTCCTGGAGAAAGAGAAACAGGCAGGCTTTTCTTGACATAAGAGAAGCCATCTGGGGCCTACGCCATTCTGTGATCTAAGCCTGGACACAGTGCTGTGCTCGACAGGTCTCACAAGAATACAGAAACTAACAACTGTCATTAGGCAAGACAAGTAACAATAGCCAAGATATGAATCATATACTGGTTGTAAAGTCTCCCAATTCTGTTTTGATGGTAAAGATCAGCCTGAAGTGCTCAGTCACCTGACCAACTGGAACCTCTGAGATGATGATAGTGACTTTTCTGACACTCGTGACTTTAACGAACTAACGCTTGGGCTTCATCAACCACCCAAACCCCTACTTACGATGCTTGCACTCTTAACTTAAAACCTCCCCAAATTTGCTGTTCGGAGAGACAGCTTTGGGGAAAATCTTCAGTGTTCTTACTTGCTGCTAATAATAATTAATCCTTCCTCCTCCTGACCTTTGCTCTGTGTTTTTTGACACTCGTCCCCACCTCCCCATAGATAAACAGGACATGCTCACGCAGGACAAAGATCGGAACACCAGTACTTGCATCGCTGGAATACCCGGACATCTGGACAGCCTGGCCACGAGGCTTGGGGTCCTCACACATCCCAGGAAAACCTCAGTCCCCCGCCGCGCGCACCGCAGGCGCCCCCGCCCCTTGCCCGGCTCCCTGGGGCGCCCCAGACCCGACGCTTACTGGAGCAAGTCCGGATGGAAGAGGTGGCGGTACTCCGGGAGACAATCGTCCTCGCTGACGTCGGCCGGTGGCTGGGCCATGGCGCTCGGAGCGGGCCTGGGTGGCAAAAGCAGCAGAGACCTGCCGGGATCCCAGGACTCTAACCTCGGCCTCAAAGCACAGGAGGCTCTCTGGAACGCGGACTTTCCGCACCTCGTCCACTCTCTTCCCAGGACGCCCCGCCCCTCGACCCCTCGCTCCTCCTTCCCAGGACGCCCCGCCCCTTATATCCTCTCTTCTCTCTGGACGCCCCGCCCCGCGCCCCTCGCTCCTCCCAGGACGCCCCGCCCCACGCCCCTCCCAGGATGCCCCGCCCACCCCGGTCCTCGCACCTCCCAGAGCGCCCCGCCCCAACGACAGTCACTACTCCCACGAAGTCCCGTCCACTCAGTCCTCAATCTTCCCAGGAAGCTCCGCCTCCGCGACCCACGCCATTCCCAGGATGCCCCGCCCCTCCCAGAACGTCCCGCCCTCAGAGCCCCGCGGGCTGCTGGGACTGGAAGTCAGTCTGCGCGCCGCCGCGTGCGCAGGCGCAGTGCGGCGGGCCGGTTCCCGTGGCGGAGGCGGGGTGAACGCGAATCAAAACTCAACTTTCTAGACTACTTTTCACGTGATTGGGCGTCAGTGCTTCATTGGGGGCCAGCCGGACACAGGGAACATTTGGTTCACGGGCCGAGGCGGGGCTCCTCGGCTTCCCTCACCGCTTTGGGCCTAGCTGTGCATTTAAAACACTTCTTCGGACTCGCCTAGCATTTAAATATCTTCCCCTCCCGGGTGCTTCTCTACCCTGTTGCAAAGAGGGAAGGAGACTAGAGCCTAGGAAAGTCACGGGAAACTAGGAAGGCCTTTTCCTCGGACGGCCAGCCCCAGGGTCAGCTTCAAACATGACCCTTTCATGGCCAGTTAAAGGTCAGACCCTTCAACCGCGCCCTCACGTGGAGGCACAGGGAGAAACCTGAGCGGGGAACCCAAGGCCAGCATCGCAAAGACGTCATAAAGCAGGGTGAGGACCAGTCGGCCTCAGCAGGTGTAATGATATGCAGTATCCAGTACCTGTGACAAGTGGCCAGGGACACACCTGAGGACCAGGTGTGAGGAGTGATATGCAGTGTCAATGTGGCCACCAGCCTTTCTGCCTTCGGGGCGGCTTCAGCTCCCTGCCTACCCCTTCCTGCTACTGTTCACAACTGCCTAGGGCTCCTCCTTGAGGGACAGCACAAGCTCTGTGGCTCAGCTTGGAGCTCCCAGATTTCAGGCTGGAGGTTTCAGGATCTCTGCCTGTCTCATATATTCAACAAAGTTCTTGATCTCCTGGTATGTGAGATGGTAAGCTTCATTTCTACTTTCAAGCTGCTTACAACTTTGCATAAGGCCTCATTCCCACCTCAGAGATGGCAGGGGCCATAATGAGCACTCCACTCCCACACACAGCACAGTGAATTTTAATGTCCCCACTTTGGGGAAAGGACGGTCACACTACCAGCTTTTGGACCCCGAAGCTTGTCTGGCACTTTGGTTCAGAAAGGACTTGGTCCAGTTGCTGGCTTACTAAAAGGCACATAAAGTTTGTGGCTCAACCATTCTGGGGCTGGAGTGGGGCAGAAGGTGGACAGGGAGGTGGTCTGGGACAGATGGGCAGAGCGTGGGTGTGAGCTCAAGTTCTTGTCAACAGAGGTAGCTGGTCCTGAGTGGATGCCAGGGTGACCGCGGGTGCCTGTGTGCTCAGGCTGCGTAGATGCTGCTGAGGTGGCCTTCATCTGCCCAGTCCACCAGCTCACTGCTCTGGAACCACAGCTGGATCTCTCTCTGGGCCCCCTCCACGGAGTCACTGGCATGGATGACATTCCTGTGCCAGGTGGCAGAGGTAGGGTACAGGCTTCAGCATGCACCTCGGGGGTCCTAGGCACAGTCTGCCAATCCCGACTGTCTAGGGGAGTGGGTGGGTGATGGTGCAGAGGGGCAAGGAAGAACAGAAGAGCTGGAAAACTGGGTTCCAGCCTGACCTCAGCATCTGTCCCGGGCCAACCCCTGGGGCGTCTGGAGGTAAAGTCAGGTGACAGACTGATGGCAGAGCATAGACACAACACAGGGAATTCTTTATCACCTCCTGTGTACGTGAAAAGGTTTTTGAAAAATACTGCACTAGCCAATGTCAGGTTTGGCATGCTACCATCAAGTTTTCTGGCTTCGCTTTCCCCTGAGCAAGACACCCAGGCCTGGTGGATCTGCCTTGGGCACAGGCCGCCACCCTGAGCCCCTAGGGCACTGGGCCTCAGCTACAAGTGGCTGAGTGTTACCTGCTGACGTGGGTGCTGAAGTCTCCCCGGATGGTGCCAGGGGCAGCCTTGGCAGAGTTAGTGTGGCCTATCATGGCCCTCGAGGTGCAGACCACATTGGGGCCTTCCCAGACCTGCAGCAGAGAGATAGAGGAGGTGGGGAGAGGCGGGGGTCACCCAGGGCTCAACCCAGGGCCCTCCACCCTCCCACTGCCACAGCCCCGCTATACCATGGCCACTACCGGGCCGGAGCTCATGTAGCTGATGAGGGCTGGGTAGAAGGGCTTCCTCTGCAGATCGTGGTAGTGCTCAGCAAGGATCCTCTCTGGGGCCTGGTACATTGAGGGAATGGGTGAGAGGGAGCCCCACCGGGCACCCGGGCAGTGGCTGTGGCGTCCTGACCGCAGGGCGCTCGGCAGACGACACCAATAAGAGCTGGCACTCCAACTACAGGAGCACAGGGCAGGCGCTTCCCGCCCCTCCCCTCCTACTGCCAGCACAAGAAGGCTGTCCAGATGCAGGGCTGAAAACAGCCCCCACCCCAGTCCCCTCAGCGACACCCACAGGCCGAAAGCCCTGGTACCTGCAGCATCTTCATCCCCACCAGCTTGAAGCCCCTCCTCTCAAAGCGCCGGATCACATCCCCAACTAGCCGCCGCTGTACCCCGTCTGGCTTCACCGCAACCAGCGTCCGCTCCCGGGTCCAGGAGGGTCCTCCTGTAGAAGAGGGGGTCTCGGGGCTGCCATGGCCTCACCTTTCATGTCTCCTGGACCTGGGTTCCCCTGCCAGGACCCAAGTGTCCCCTAGACTGCAGAGTTTGCCTCAACCAGAGCAGTCCTGGAGGGGAAAAGTATGGTGCCCACAGCCAGGACTGTCCAGCAAGGTGGGCCCCTGGGGACTTCAGCCTGTTGCAGGGGGCATGGCCCCACCCAGGCAGGCAGTGGGAGAAGCTGCCCATTATGGAGCTGGTGCCCCTGAGATGCCACACTGGAAAGAAAGTACAAGTCCTGATGTTCACTCCTGTACTTCGGGGAGCTAGCATAGACACTGTCTGCACCCCCAAACTGCCACATCAGGGGTCTGAGGTGAAATAATGGCAGGGACCAAGGAGAGTGAAAAGCACTTTCCCACCAGGTGGGTCACAGGGAGAGAGAGAGAGAGGGACCTGGGGATTGAGAAAGGGGGAGGGATCCCTGTCTGCAGCCAGGGAGACAGGAGGGCTCCTCCCCTGACACCTTCCTTGGCCAGGCTGCTGTTGGGGTTTCAAGGCAGGAAGGACACTTGAAACCTAGTGTCCTAATGTCAACACTGCCCCAGCCCTCCTCCTCCGGGGGTGATGCTGCCAGAGAGACCCCCAGTGTCATCACCCTCCTACCGCCTAACACTTCCAGAGTTAGGCTGACCCTTGGCATTGGGTCTAGGGTCAAGTGTACTCTGGAAAAGGGCCCAGACCCTGGATTGGCAGCTAAGCCCTGCAGAGAGGGAGGAGAGAACTGGAGAAGAGATGAGCCGCCAGGTCCAGAAGAGCCAGTGTCCCTGGGGGTATCTGCATCTGCCTTCCCAGCCCCAGGAGGGCTTGGGGAGCAGGCATCGGGTGCCCACTACGTACTTTCAATGCCTTGCACTGCAGGAAGGACCCCACCCTTATTCGTTCCCCCAAAGCCCAGTCCCTAGGGGCCCTGCTGTCCAGCCTGGCCTACTGCCAGCTGGCTCCTGCCTCGGAAGATGGCAGTTTACCCTTGCCAGCATTGGAACGCCAGGACTCTGGAAGCGCCCGAGGGCCAGCTGCTAGGGCGGAGAGCCCCCGGATACCTGCAAGACTCCAGGCAGAGATATGCTGGGAGGAAAGATGTCTCAGGACAGGAGTGTTAATTTGCTGAGAATGACCCCACGTAGGAGCCCTGGGCCCGCTGGGATCCCCGCCAGCACAAAGTGTAGCCACCAGGCTTCTGGTTTCCTCCAGCTCCGAAGCCCTCGGACCCCCTGCCCCGAGCACGGTGAGGTGAGTGGGGCCGTGGGAGCCTGGCTGGGAGTGAGCGGCGAAGGCGGCGGTGAGCGCTGGGGGCCCGCGGGGCAGGAACCCCAGGGGCGTGCCTCTCCAGTCCGCCTACTCCCGGGCCTTCGGCCCCGTCGCCGGGGCCGCACGTGCGTCAGCAAAGGCCGGCGGCCCCTCGACCCGCCCCACCCCGCGCGTGGCCGCCAGGCGAGCGGACTCACCCGAGCAGGAGCGCGCGAGCAGGCTGGGGCCCAGGGCCCGCGCGCCGCACAGCAGCCCCCGCAGCGCCGCGAGCCCGGAGAGGCCGCGCATGACTCCCAGCCGCCGCTGCCGGCCGAGCGCGCAGGGGAGAGGGTCCTGGGAGGAGGGGGAGGGGCGGGGGGAGGGGCGGAGGGAGGGGGAGGCGGGAGAGAAAGAAACTGGGGGAAAGGGTGGAAGGAGGGAGGCGGGAGGAGGCCGCAGGGGTGGAGGGAGAGAGGGAGGCGGGTTGGGGGAAGGAGAGGGAGGGGAAGGAGTCGAGGGAGGGCAAGGAGTCGGGGGAGGGCAAGCGGCCCCAGGCTTCTGCGCCTACGGCTCCTCCCTCTCCCCCCTGCACCCCGCACTCCCCAGCCACCCCCCCCGCACCTCACCACAGACGCTGTTTCACTCGAGTGGACTTGGGAAGTGTCTAATGTCAATTTCTGTTAAAATCAGAAGAAAAAAAGAATAATGGTGATGAACCCAGCACGGATGTGTTGTCTTTAAATCAACAATCAACGCAGTCCTTAAGTATCATGTTGAGTTCATGCAGGTCCTCCTGCGCCTGTCTTGGCCTGCACCCCTGTCCTGGAAGCAGGGCCGGCTTCTGGGCTGGGGGGGTGCGGGGGCGCGGATGCTCCCACCTGGGTCTGGGTCTCCCTCTGAAATGACACCCTGAGCTGGGAGGATGGACCTGCATGGTCAGGCAAGGTTCGGCAGGGCATCCAGGCATTTGGATGGGGAAAAATCCCACCTTTATTGTCAACTGGCCTCGAACCGGAGGAATTTAGCTTCACTGAAACACCTTGCGATGCCTGTGACTTGATCATAAACAGAAATCACAGATATTCTCATTTATAGTACAGTTCACGTTAAAAGGGTGGCAGCTTACTATTTGAATTTTGAGATCCACCGGATCTAACGTAATGAGTTTTTTAAAAAACATACGTACTTAAAGTTTGTTTTTTAAGCTGTGATATTTATTTTTTTGATCACACCTTGCTGTGTGTGGGATCTTAGTTTCTACCCCAGGGATTAAACTTAGGCCCCTGGCATTGGAAGTACAGAGTCTCAACCACTGGACTGCCAGGGAAGTCCCCATATATATTTCTGTGTGTTGTGTGGATGGAGTTTTTTTTCTTAGTTTCATTTTCAATTGTTGATTGCAAGAGTATAAAAATACAATTGAGTTTTGTACATAGATCTTGTACCCAGAAACTTTGCTGAACTCATTTATTAGTTCTAATAGTTGCTTACTGGATTCTTCAGGATTTTGTACACGCAAGGCTCCCCAACTTAGATGCCTTTTGTTTCATTTTATTAATGAATTGCTCTGGGTGGAAACTCCAGAGGGGAGAAACATGGTGACCACAGCCAGGATCTCCAGTAAAATATTGAATACGAGAGACCCGCTTTTTCCACTGTCTTCAGATGGGACACGATTGTTTTGAAATCTTTTTGCTTTCTTAGTATGGACACTTACAGCTATAAATTTCCTTCTAAACACTGTATTAACTGTATTCCATTTATTTTGATATGTCTTCATTTTCTTTCATCTCAAAGTATTTTCTTTAATATTTACTTTTATTATTTTTTATTTGGCTGTGCTGGGTTTTAGTTGTGGCATGCGGGATCTTTAGTTGTGGCGTGTGGTATCTAGTTTCCTGACCAGGGATTGAACCCGGGGCCCCTACATTGGGAGTGCAGAGTCTTAGTCTTTGGACCACCAAGGAAGTCCCTCTTTCTTTTTTTTTGAATTGATTGATTTCTTACTGCGTTGGATCTTAGTTGCAGCACTTGTGATCTTTGTTGTGGGCTTCTCTCTAGCTGTGGCATGGGCTCCAGAGCATTTGCGGCACACGGGCTTAGTTCCCCTCTGGCTGTGGGATCTTAGTTCCCTGAACAGGAATTCAACCCACATACCCTGCATTGCAAGGTGGATTTTTCATTTTTTTCCTGTGCTTGGTCTTCATTGCTGCCCACAGGCTTTCTCTTGTTTTTCAGTCACGAAGTTGTGTTAACTCTTTGCAACCCCATGGACTGCTGCACGCCAGGCTCCTCTCTCCACTATCTCCTGGAGTTTGCTCAGATTCATGTCCATTAAGTCAGTGATGCTATCTAACCATATCATCCTCTGCAGCCCGCTTCTCCTTTTGCCGTCAATCTTTCCCAGAATCAGGGTCTTTTCCAATGAGTCAGCTCTTCACATCAGGTGGCCTGATACTTCCTTAGCACTCAGCCTTCTTTATGGTCCAACTCTCACACCCATACATGACTACTGGAAAAACCGTAGCTTTGACTATACGGACTTTATAATGTCTAGTTTTGTCATAGTTTTCCTTCCAAGAAGTAAGCATCTTTTAATTTTATGGCTGCAGTCACCGTCTGCAGTGATTTTGGAGCCCAAGAGAATAAAATTTGTCACTGCTTTCACTTTCCCCCTTCTGTGCCATGAAGTTATGGTCCCAGATTCCATTATTTTAGTTTCTTTAATGTTGTGTTTTAAGCCAACTTTTTCACTCTCCTCTTTCACCCTCATCAAGAGGCTCTTTAGTTCCTCCTTGCTTTCTTCCATTAGAGTGGTATCAGCAGCGTATCTGAGGTTGTTGTTTCTCCCAGTTTTCTCTAGCTGCAGCAGATGGGGCCCCTCTTTGTTGCGGTAATAGGCTCTAGGTCTCGGGCTCGGTAGTTGTGGCCCATGGGTTTAGTTGCTCTGCGGCATGTGGGAGCATCCTGGACCGGCGGTTGAACCTGTGTCTCGCTTGCCTTGAAGTCCCTTACAGTACTGTCTGATTTCTCTTTTGATTTCGTATACTCTAAAAACTACAAATCAGGACTTCCCTGGTGGTCCAGTGGTTAAGAATCCACCTGCCCTGTCAATGCAGGGGACACAGATTCAACCTCTGGTGCAGGAAGGTCCCACATGCTGCGGGGCAGCTAAGCCCACGCGCCACATCTGAGTGTGCGCCCTAGAGCCCGCGCTCTGCAATAAGGGAAGCCACTGCACTGCAATGAAGCGTAGACTCCAGGTTGCCAGGGCTTAGGGGCTGGAAAGGATGAACAGTCAGAGCACAGAGGATTTTCAAGGCAATGAGACTACCCTGTATGACGCTCTAATGATAGATACATGTCATTACTGTATGTGTGTTAGTCACTCAGTCACGTCTAACTCTTTGTGACTCCATGGACTGTAGCCCACCAGGCTGCTCTGTTCCAGGGATTCTCCAGGCAAGAATACTGGAGTGGGTTGCCATAACCTTCTCCAGGGAGTCTTCCCAGCCAGGGATAGACACCCCGCCACCCTGTTTCTCGTGCCCCCTGTATTGCAGGCAATTTCTTTACCACTGAACCATCTGGGAAGCCCTGACCTGGGGGTATAGCTCAGCATTATTGTATATTAGCTGCTCTGCTGCTGCTGCTGCTAAGTTGCTTCAGTCGTGTCCAACTCTGTGTGACTCCATAGATGGCAGCCTACCAGGCTCCTCTGTCCCTGGGATTCTCCAGGCAAGAATACTGGAGTGGGTTGCCATTTCCTTCTCCATTGGTTGGTCTAGGGATTGTAATTAGATTCTTAACATTTCACAGACTCTAGAATTTATACTGTGCCGTTGCTTGTAAGATGCAGGAATTTTGCAACCATGTAGGTCTGTTTTCTCCCTCTCCATTCTATCTGCTCCATTGTTTCTAAGAAGTCATTCATTGTTTGAACTGTTATTCCCTTGAATGTCATTTTTCTCTGGGTGCTTTCAATATTTTCTCTTTTTGTTTGGTTTTCAGTAGTTGACTGTGATGTGTCTGCCTGTGATTTTCTTTTACACATTCTTCTTAAGACACACTGAGCTACTTGAATCTGTAAATTAACGTCTTTCACCAGATTTCATGTTTTCTTCTGCCTCATTCTCTTCTGTCCTCTTGGAATTCCCCCTTTAAGCATGTTAGACTTCTCATTCCCCCTTGGATCACTGCCAGGGGAGCCAGGGTAGATGGCTTATTCTAGGAGCGGGGGTCCCAGGAGGCTTACCCCTATTCTGCCCCCCCAGGGAAGCTGGTGGGGGGTGCCAAGGGACAGCCCGCAACCAGAGCTGACGCTAGAGCCTCCTGTCCTTGCAATCATCTTCTGCCCTTGTCACCCTCTGTCACTCCGCACTGGAAGGGGAGCCGGACTCACCACGGCCACCGTGCCCCATTGCCGCTGGGCCGTGGCCCCGACTCAGTGCATGCCAAGAGCTCTGAGAGCAGCTCCTGTGCCCTGCACCTCCTGGTTCCTCGGTGCCCAGCACCCAGGACAGGGAGCAATCATTAACCAGATAAAATAGGGATACAGGAGAACTACATGCTGCACTCTAGAAAAAATAACTTGCATTTAAGCATAATTTTAAGTGTATGAGCCTCCTAAAAGTTTTGATGGGAAAATGATTCTTTATGAAATGATAATAATAGATGGTAGTTGGAGTTAAGAAAAACTTTGTCTCAGTAAAATAAAGATGCAGAAACTCTATTTGTTCCCCAAAGTTCTGGGGAAGCTATTCCTCTGGGCCCCACGTGTCTGGGTGCCCTGGTCTAATTCATGCTGACACGTAGGGGCACTGGGAGGAAGAGAAGGAGAAACCGCCCGCATCCCAGCCCCACTCACACGGGGACACTCTGGTCCCTCCCCGAGGAAGCCTGCAGTGGGCTGACAGGACACCCCGTCTGTAGAGCAGGTGACTCCTTCCAACCTGGGCCTGGCACACAGGAGGAACCTGGGCTGAACTGGGGAGGGTGGGAGAGCAGGGGGCGGGGGTACTGAGGGGCCCAGCCTTTCCCAGTATGCCCAGGGCTGAGTGTCCACCTCAACTGGAAGAGCAGCCATGGGAGCGAGGCCAGCTGGCACTGGCACTGGGCCCAGGATGGCGGCAGTGCTGGCCTGGGCTAAGTGGGGAGGAAGGACGGAGGGGAGACCTGGGAGAGGAGGCAGGCGGGGGACTCAGGAGAGGCGGGCAGTGCTTGCTTTCTCTCCTTTGCGGGAAATATGTCTTTCCCTGGGTGGGCAGGCAGGCAGCCGTCCACTCAGTCCACACTCATGGAGCCGGTGAGGGCCTCTGAGGGTGTTCCAGCCTGGAAATGGGCTGCATCCAGGAACTCTGTCCATAAAGCCAATGCAGGGGACGCAGGTTCCATCCCTGGTCCGGGAAGATCCCACAGGCTGTGGAGCCACTAAGCCCAGACTCTGCAACCGCAGAAAGCCCGTGCGGGAAAACCCATCTGTGGGAAAACTGTGCGAAAATTCCTGAGATATCCAGGTCCTCGTCTATGCACCGTCCCCTCACAGAGCCCCAAGGGTCCACAATCACAGACACCTCTGTGGCTGTGACCATGCGTGTAGCCTAATGTTTGAAGCCTGGCCTAAGATGGAGTCCGGCTCTGTTTCCTCCTTCAAAAAGGGCCCAGAAGGAAAGAAGACACTGGAAACACCCCGCACCCTGGCAATCGACAGGAGACGACAAGAAAGATGTAGCTGGTCCACTAGCAGGCAAACGGACCACAAGGGAAGACAAGACACCCTGTCCCCTCTCGGGCGAGGGAGCGGGCACTTGCCCTCTGTGGCTGCAGTGTGAGCTGCTCCTGAAGGCATCGGTGGCAACACTGAAATGTACTGGAAATGGGGACCCGTGCTTACAGGGGTGCTGGTGAAGGAGGAAACAGACAGAACAGGTTCCATCTTGAAAGCAGGACTCCATCGTGGGCCGGACTGTGGACTTTGAGCTCTATGCCCAGTATCTATGGAAACGACGTACCAATTGGAAAACCAGACCCCCGGGATGAAAGAGCCCCAGGACTCGTACCTAGACTCTCCATTGCCTAAAAGAATACCCTAATTATCTGTGTAACCAAATAGAATCATTAATTCTATTATGCTTATTGGGATATGACCACAGGCCTATTGATTATTGTCCACTGTTAACTACCTAGGCTTAAGGCATATGAATCACAGGTTAACTTTGATTGTATCTTTCTTTTCCTTTGTTCAGACCAGTTTCAGGGAATTTGGGGAGGTGGGTTTGGGCACGTACACTTAGGGTATATAAGATTTTCACAAAAAACTGGTCGGGGTCCTTGGCTAAGAGGAGACTCTGCCTTGCGCCCGCTGGTGTAATAAACTGCACTCCACTATCTGCATTATCCTTCTGAGTGAGTTTGTTTCCCGGAAAGTGTGGCTACAACATTTTCTTAAGTGTGTGAATTCCCTTTCTATCTCAGGTGGGTTTTTATTACTTGCACAGCACATGATTCCTTCCACTTGGCTTGATGACGTGGATCCTTTCTCCTTTTACCCATTTTACAATTACATAACGTTTTTTAAATGAATCTGTTTTTTAATTTTTTGGCCATGCCGGTGTTGTTGCTGCACAGGGCCTTTCTCCAGTTGCGGCAAGCAGGGCGGCTCCTCTCTGTCGACGAGCACAGCCTTGGGCTTCTCACTGCGGCTTCTCCTGTTGCTCTATGTCACATGGGCTTCAGTAGCTGCTCCACAGCACGTGTGATCTCCCTGGACGGGGGATGGAACCTGTGAACCCTGCACCGGCAGGCAGTCTTACCCACTGAACTACCAGAGAAGTCCCACATAACATTTTTTAAAGTGTAGTCAAATAAGTAACCTTTTCTTCATGTTCCCCAGTTCTTTGTCTTGCTTAAGAAAGGCTTTCCCATACCTGTATTCTAAGGGACGTGTTCTAGGTTCCTTTTAATATTTTTATTGTTTTATTCTTAACAGTTGATTACCTCGAATTTTCCACATACTGTGAGGTAGGATACAGAAACCTCCTACCACAAGGGCCTGTTTCCATCTTCAAGTGAGGCCCCCAGGTGGGCCCTTTCTATTATACTCTTGTTACTTAGCAGAGATCTCTGATTCTGGTCCATTTGCAAGTTCCCCAGCCCCCCAGCCCCCCAGCTCCCCGCCTCAGACAAGCACAGACACCTCTCCTCCTGCCTGCTAGGGAGCTCGGTGCTGGAGTCTCACTGATGTGACCCTCAGAGCGGGTAGGGTTGAGGGCACCGCAGAGCCCAGCCTGGGGCAGGGATGGGTCTCAGATGGTACAGACCTCGGGGCTCAGTGCTAACCACAGTTGCTGTCCCTGCATGATCTGGGTCAGTACAGTGCACTAAAATCGAAGCTCAGCAAAACCCGTAATTGGTCTCGTCTCTTTGAGAACCTGGGAGCCCCCAGCAGCCCTGGGTGAAGAGGCCCTGCCCAGATTCCAGAGGAATAAATAAGAGTTCACACCTGGGGCTTTCTCCTCCCCCTTCACCTTACCTCATCCCTCCCTTCCCCCCAGCCTCCAGTGGCACTGGGTTCCAGGGGTCAGCTTCTCCTCTCTCCGTACCCGTAAATCCACAAACACACAGACACACATACACTGAAATTCAAAAAATTCAAACAGATAGAACCCCTCCTCCCAGTCCTCAGCCACTTGCTTCCCTTCCTGCACCAACTGCTGGATGCTTCTAGGCATTCTCCACCTTTGAGACATGCCAACTAAACAATTTTTTTTCCTACAAAAAGTGGAGCTTTCTGAACACATTATTCTGCCCTTTCCTTTTTCTGCTAACGGTCCTCCTGCTAGACCATTCCAACCAGTACACAGAGCTTCTGGATTTTCAGCCCACTGGATCAGTGTTTATACCATCACAGCATTTGAATCTCCATCTGGGTACCCGTGATTCAAATGCCCCTTTCCCTCATGACAGGTATCTGGGTGCAGGCTGCACTCATGCAAGCTCATGCTTCTGCGACCATCTCTGCAGGGAAAATGCACAGCGGTGGCAGGGTGAGGCTCCCAGAGGCTCAGCAAACCTAAGAAAGTCTGGGCGCTGCAATCAGCTTTTTGCAGATCTGTTAGGTCAAAGAAAAAAGGCCTCTGGGTGCTTTTCATTTTGCCTTTCTCTAAGGAGGGAAATTTGCATATCCTTTGCAGTAATCTTCTCCAGTGGTTTCCTTATTGGTATTTCCTTATTGGTATCTGTGGTTTCCCGGTTGGTGTGTCTTATTTATCTGTAGGAGCTCTTTATTGTTAGTAATCTCAGTGAGATTTCTTTGTGATGCAAGTCCAAGTGTCCTCCAGTTTGAGGCTTCCTTTTTGTGAGTTTGTTGCAGTTTTGCACTTAGCTGAATTTCTCAGTCTTGCCTCTAGTCTCCTGGGTGATATTTAGAAAAGTCTTCGCTTCCCCTAGACGCTAAAAAAGCTTCCCTAAGTTCTCTGGAGTCCCTTCACCGTTTCCTCTTCACGCTGAAACCCTTAATCTCTTGGAGCAGACCCCGGGGTCAAGGGCGGGGAGTGACTCGCACCACCGACGCGAATCGCCACCTTCACAGTGTACAAAATATGTGCAGGAGCCTCTTAATCTTTCCATGAAAGTGTTTTCACCCGCACTCGTAGAGCCTTTGTGGTGTGGCGCGCCTGGAGGCCCGCCGGGGAGTCCAGATCCGGGAGGCGGGAGCGGCCGCCCGCGGGCCGGACCTCCCGCCGCGCCCAGCCAGTCACGCAGCGACCCGGGTGCCCCCAGACACATGTGGGGCGCTCTGCGGCCGCCCCGAATCTCCTGCGCATTCCAAGCCACGCCGCACCATTTCTGCTTCAGAACCAAGACCCCCGCGGTTCTCTGGGTCCGGTGCCACCTTCTGCCCCGACTCCGCCCCCCGTGTCCCGCGACCCTGCACCGCATCCCGCCCCGCCTCCGCTACTCTGTGCGCAGTGGCGGACCCGCGTTCCCCCTCAGTCCTGACCCACCTCTGACCTATTTTCCCAGCGCGCCCTCTTGGTCCGCGGGACGGCCCCAGCCCCGCGTCGCACCCCGCCTCGTGTCACCCTCCCTCGCCCCACGTCACCGCCCCGCGTCGCCCCTCTGTCCCGCATCCTCCTTCCGATCGCCTTCCACGCGCGCCCCCCGGGCAGCTCTTCACCCAGCGCCCCTGTCCGCCCGGGCTCCGGCGGGGCGGGGCCTCACAGGCGGAAGTGCCCGGGGCGCCGGCGGCCGGGACCGGCCCGGAGGATGGGAGCCTTGGGCAGAGGCGGCGGCGGGGGCCGCAGTGGCGGCGGTGGCTACCCGGGCGGCGGCGGGGGCGGGCGGCCTGGTGCGCGGGCCGGGTAGCGCCTGCCCGAGCGCGGAGCCATGCGCGGGGCTGGGACTGGGACCGGGGGCGCGGCGGTGGCGGTGGCGATGTCGCTGCTGCTGCTGCTGCTCTCTCGGTCCCCGCCTGCCGCCGCTGGCGACGGCAGAAAGAGCGGTAAGCGAGCGCGGACCCGCGGGCCCCATCCCCGGGGCGCGGGCGGGGGCGCGGGGGGAAGAGGCCGGGGGGGCGGGTCCGGGATTGTGACTCACCTGGGGACACCTGTGCGCTCACCTGGCGGGGACGTAGGCCTCAGGTCCCCACACCGTGTTGGGGGCGCAGGGCGCCCCCTTGCAGGGCGCCGAGTGTGAGAGCGATCTGATAGAAAGGACGCCCTCTCCCCTTCCTCTGTGCCCAGGGCCAGGTTCGGCCAGACTGTCCCCTTGGAGCAAGCTCTCCTTTCCTTCCTCCTCCCCCTCCTCCTCCCAACGCGTTCTGGCCGGGTAGGACCTTCGGGCACCAGGGTGAGGTTGAACGGCCTGGGGGGGACTCTCCTGGGACTCCAAGGGCTGCGGTGGGAGTGCGAGTCCCTAGGAGGAAACCTTGGGCAGTGGGGTTCCGGGATGCCATCTGGTCTGGGAGAGGGGCAGAGTTGGAGAAAGTTGCTTAGATCCTGGAGTCGCAGCCAGGTGTGTTTCATGGCTTCGCCTCTCTCACAGTGACCACTACCCGGGTGCAGTCAAAGGCTCAAGGGGGTGGCTAGATCAGAAGGTGCTACTGGGTGGCGACTGGGGGTGCTGAGTAAACTACCTGACTTCTGTGGCCTTGGGCTCTCTGATGGCCTGCTGGCGGGCCTGGGAGGGCCCAGATGCCCCAGGAGGCATTAGGCAGCTTATCCAGCACAGCATGGGGTGGCTCCCAGCCCATCCCCCCACCCTTCTCTGAGATCTTGCTCCTCCAAGCTCCTGTTTCTCTGAGGGCTGTGCCTCTGGTTTCTGAGCCTGGCTTAGCTTGAACTGAAAGGCAGTTTCCCCAAGGCTGGCCCCTGATGAAAGCTCTCCGCTGGGGACTGCCACCCCTACTTTCTCCTTTTCTTCCTTCTCCCTGGTCATTGGTAGGGAGATGGAAAACCTGGGGCAGCCGCTCCCCTCCTGAACGGATCCTGCATTCTGTGTGATCCTGGCTTCTGGGGTCTCTGGGTGGGCAGGGTCTCCGCACTGGGTGCCTATGCTGGTTTGGAGGATGTACTAGAGGATCCCCTTACTAGGGTCCCCAGACAGGCTCAGGGACTTTCTTTCTCCTACCCCCAACCCTGTGTCCTTGGAGGGGGGTTGTGGGCGGAGCAAGTATGCATGTGGCTGGTGCTTCCTGATACTGGAAATGTAACTTCCACTTCAGGCTCGGATGTGTGAATGGCCTGGTACATTCACCAAGATAATGGAGTGGGTGTCTTGGGCAGGGAGGTCGGGGTGCAGGGCTGGGGATGGGATGGAGGGGCTGGGTGGCCCCGGGAGTGGGAGGTCTTATCTCTTGTGCACCTTGAGGAGACTTTACAACCACCAGCTGAATTGCAGGTGTCCAGGGCTGGCCGGGGAGCCAGAGGACCCAGCCCCTCTCAGGCAAGGGGCTGGACGCCACAGCTGGACCTCTCCTGCCTGGCCACGTAGAGCAGCTGGGTGCTCGGCAGCTGACTGTTTCTCTAAGGCCCTGTGATCCCATGGTGGTGGTAGTGGGGGGATGGTGCAGCAGGAAGAAGTTTATATTAGTTCAGTGGCCCCTAGTCTCTTAGCACTCAGGCCACAGCCGGCAGTTGGAACCTGGTGACCAGCAGATACCTGGAAAGCCTGGTGCTTGTGCTGTGTGGTGCCTACCCCTGCCCAGCCCCCATACTGGGCTCCTGGGAGCTCAGATGGCTTTGCAAGTGGGCTGCTATCTCTTTTCAAGGTGCTTACATGGGAGTCAGGAGGCTGGCAAGAGAGCCAGCTGCTCACCCGGTTTACTCACCTGCTCACCTGGCCCACCTGGAGGGGCCCCGGGCTTACTGCTGGGATGCTGTGGGCTGCCACCCTCCTAGTGGGGCAGGGGGAGGAGAGGGTGGCCCCACCCTGCTGTGTTCACAGTGTGTTTCTTCCCGAAGCACTTTAACATCCATTAACCATGGAGGGAGGGGCAGCTGAAGGGAGGTGCTGTCCTACTCCCCAACTCAGAGGAAGCTGGGCCCAGAGAGGGGAAGGGACGGTCAAGGTCACTCCGCGAACAAGTCCTGAGCTGGCGGTGGGGCAGTGCTTCCTGCTGAGCAGCCCGGGCACCTCCTTAGTCACCCCTGTACACAGCACTGGGGCGGGCCTGTTTTTGGAAGGTGGGGCCCCCCTCGTGGGGCAGGTGGTTATGCCGTGGGCCCCAGACACGAGGTTGTACTGGTTAATGGACTCTCCTAGGAGGGTCCTAATCCAGGGTGGGGTCTCCAGAGACCTTTAGAGCTGGTTTGGAAAGGCTGGTGTGACAGGAGGGGGCCTTGGGTGACAACTTGCAGAGTGTGTTGGGGAGAGGGGCCATGGAAGTGAGGGGCTGGGAGACACTGCCAGGACTGGGGGGCTCCAGGGTGGGGCATAGGCCGCTAGCTTGTGTGCTGCCAACCCCTGCTTTGTCCCTGTGCCCCTCTGCAGGGGCTTGTGCCCACTGAAGCAGCCGCTCCAGCCTAGGTGCCCCCCGCCACCCTCCACCGCAACACACACACAGGGTCTCTGCTCGCCTCCTCTCTGGGTGAGGAGGGACAGCGGCTCTTCCTGTACCCCAAATCATGGCCTGAGCAGGCAGCCAGCCTCCGGACCTGGTCGCCCTGCCCTGTCCACTGCAACCAGGACCAGGGATCCTAGCACTGGGGAGACTCAGTGGAGGTGGGGGTGTGTCCTGGCCTCCAGTGCCCAGGGCAGATGGGAGGAGGGATGGGGCTCCCACCTTGACCTCTTCCTGTGCCTTTCACCCTCCATCCCTCAGCCCCAGGTGTGCCAGGGTTGCGGTGGGGGGGCCCCAGGGGCTGTGAGCAGTGTGGAGAGGAGCAGCCCTCTGAGGGGGTCTCTTCCTGCTTCTGAGGTCTGAGGCACTTGACCTCATGTTGACCCAACATGTGATTGGTGTTGGGGCCTGTGGGACTTGTTGATCCAGGGTGCCTGGTGGGTGGGATGCAGAGATCTGGGGAACTGAGCCTGTGAGCTGGAGGTTGCTGGCAGGGCTGGAGGGGTTAGGAAGATGGATGTACAGACGTGGGTGAGAATGTGATTCCTGAATGAAAGCTTCTGAGCCCCGGCCCTCACCAGGGGCTCGGGGGCAACAGTGACTTTTCCCAGGTTGGGGTTGGTGTGCCAGGCATCCCAGGGGCTCCATGGCTCCCCTGGCTGCTTCTCTGAGGCCAGGCCAGGCAGAAGGGCCTCCGCCCTCTGCCTTTCTCCATCTTGTCCCCAGGGGAGGGCTCCCAGGCTCCCTGGCTGCCTGACAGTGCCTTCTCTGCAGACTCCAGGCTGGTGTCAGAGCAGTTCTCCCAGGCCCCGCAGAAGCTGGCCTTTTACAACTGGTACGGCAGCGCCCGGCTCTTCCACTTCCGTGTGCCCCCGGACACGGTGCTGCTGCACTGGCTGCTGCAGGTCACCCGGGGCAGCGGCCCCACCTGCAACAACGTGGAGACCACCGTGTAGGTGCCAGCCCGCTCATTGCCTGCCTGCTGGAGCCGCCCAGGGCCACACCTGAGACCTCCCCGCTCTCCCTGCCTGCAGGTACTTCCGCTACGGCGCCCCTCCTGTCATCAACCCACTGGGCACCAGCTTCGCCAACAATACCTCGGTGCAGCCCTCCTTCCTCCTCAGGATGCTGCAGGACAACGCCTCTGTCAATGTCTCCTACCCAGCACCTGGGGACTGGTTTGTGGCCGCCCACCTGCCCCCCTCCTCCCATAAGATTGAGGTGAAGGTAAGAGCACTCCCTCTGGGGATCGGGGGGCAGCACCGCTCAGTGCACGAATGACTGGTCCCTGTTCACCTCCTTAGGGCCGACATTGCTCAGGGCTCTGCTGCCCAGCCCTGCCCCCGAACCCCAGGCTCTCTGGGCCAGCCGCGCCCCATCTGCTCCAACCCCACCTCCAGGGCCAACCACGCCCCCTCTGAACCAGCCCCGCCCCATCTGCTCCAACCCCTCCCCCTCGGTCCATCCCCGCCCCTCTGGGCCAGCCTCGCCCATTTGCTCCAATCCCGCCCCCTGAGTCCATCCCCGATCCCTCCGGGCCAGCCCTCCCCCACCTTCTTTGCCTGTCCCTGCTCTTTCCTCAGGACTTTATTCCCACCTGTGCCTACATCTTCCAGCCGGACATGCTGGTCGTGCGAGTGGTTGAGATGTCCATCCTGGAGCCTGACGTGCCCCTCCCACTAGTCCTCCTCTCCCAGCCCAGCTACCTCAAGTAAGTGCAGGCTTGCTGGAGTGGGCAGCCCTGCTGGCCTCAGGGCAGGTGAAAAGGTGGGGGGTCCAGGTCTTGGCCCCCACCCTGGAGGGTGAATTTAAGCATGGGGTCCGGGGGCAGGCCGAAGCTGCAGAGCCCAAGCGAGGCCGTGTCCCCTTGGCTGCAGAGTCTTCGTCCCCAAGCACACCCAGGAGCTGCGGCTGGAGCTGCAGGGCTGTGTGTCCAATGGGAGCCTGGGCTGCCCTGTGCACCTTACCGTGGGGTCGGCCACCCTGCCAGGAAACTTCCAGAAGGTGCTCACTTGTAGCGATCCCACCACGGCCTGCCGCCTGCTGCTGCCCTCACCACCCTGGGAACGGTGGCTGCAAGTGACGGCCAAGAGCCTGGCGGGGCCCCGCGTGTTGGTGACGTTTAGTGCCGTGGCTGCCCTCACAGGTGGGCTGTGCGGGGAGGTGGCTCTGCCCCGCTCCATCCCCAGGCCTGCCTGCACTGAGCCCCTTGTGTCCTGACAGCCTGCAGACCGTGGACTGCGAACCTCCAGCGCCTTCTGCAGAGCAGCCCGAACCAAAGCAGCAACGCCTCCACGGGCCCGCCGCCCCTGAGCCCCAACACCCAGGACCTGGACCAGAGTGGCGAGGCAGGCAGTGGCGCTTTCTGCTTCAGGAGCTTCCCCATCCTGCGGGAAGACATGGATGTGGTGTCTGTGCGCTTCCGGCCCCTGGACAGGGCCTCGGTGCTCGTGCAGTCGGACATGCCCTCAGTGATGAAACTGCACCTTAACACGGGCATGGACAGTGGGGGCTCCCTGAGCATCTCTGTGAGCGTCAACCAGGTACCCTGATCCTCAAGGTTGGGTTGGGATTGGGACCCGGGGCCTGGGGCTCAGACCTTCCTGGGGTGCAAGGACTGCTCAGGCCTTCCTGTGCCCACTTTGACATGGAGATTGGGTCGGGGTGGCCTTTGTGGCAACAGAGTGAGCCTGGCAGGGCATCGGGCTGGCATAGGTGCCAACTGAGAAACAGGAGGCCTGTCCCGGGGGCATCGTGTCCCTGTTGGCAGGCTGGGGCTGCATGGGGGCAAGAGGCTGAGGCTGGGGCCCTTGGCCTGGAGGGGACAGTCCTGGTGGGCCCTAAGCCAGCGGGAGCCACAGAGAATAGCATTTAGCACCAGAGGTGAGCGTGAGGTGGAGGCTGGGGACTGACCCTGCTCGGCCTCCCTTCCAGACCGTGATTGCCAGCAACACCTCGGTGGTGGCCTGTGTGACCGCCGGCTCGCCCTTCCTCAGCTTCAACACTTCGCTCAACTGCACCACAGGTACTGGGAGGCGCGTCTGGCCCAGGGACTGGCAGGCATCTGGCTGCCTCTGACCGGGCCTTCCCACTTCCTCTCTGCAGCCTTCTTCCAGGGTTACCCCTTGTCCCTGAGTGCCTCGTCTCCCACAGCCAACCTCAGCATCCCCTACCCAGAGACAGACAACTGGTACCTCTCCCTGCAGGTCCTCTGCCCCGAGAGGCCTGAGTAAGTAAACTTGGGGGCAGGTGGCCAAGTGGTTGTGGTCAGGCCTGTGGATGGGACTGCCTGCATTCCAGCTTGGGGGTGACCTGTCTTCCTCCAGCCGTGCCGGGTCAGTTGCCTCCTGCGGGGTCCCTCTCTCCCCCCAGCCACTGCTCCCGTGGCAGCTCCGAGAGCGAGGACACGAGCGGGGATGCTGGTCCCAGCCCAGGCAGGTGGGGGCTCAGGCAGGCAGGGAGAGGGCATCCTGGCCTTGCAGAGCCCCTTGTGGTTGCAGTCCTCTGGGGCCCAGGGGACTTGAACACTCTGAGTTCAGGTGTCCAAGACCCTCTGGGAGCTCCAGAGCAGGGCTGGCCAGCAGATCTCTGCAGCCAGCCTTCCTGGGGCCCCTTCCTCGCAGGGAGTGCATGCAGCCCTCAGTCCTTGTGGAGACCACCTTGTACTTGGTGCCTTGCCTGAACGACTGCGGACCCTACGGCCAGTGCCTTCTGCTGCGTAGACACGGCTACCTGTATGCGGGCTGCAGCTGCAGGGCAGGTAGGGATGGTCCTGATGCGCCTTCCGCCTGTGCCTGTGGACCTCAGCCCTGGGCCTCTCTCTGGCAGCCACCCCAGCTCGGCCAAGGTTGGGGGGCGCCCCGAAGAGTGAGGGCCACCGCCTCCTTCCCCAGCCTGCCATGCCCCGCAACCCCTGTGTGGGCTCACAGAGGCACCCCCGGAGATGGGACTGCTTTATGGTCTTGGTTTCCCGTGCTCACACCTGCCCACACTGGCCTCCGTTTGCCCACACTTGTCCTGGCCCGCTGTGGGGTGAGGAAGGGTTTCCTCCTCAAGGCTCTGGGCATGGAGTAGGCCCTGAGGTTCCTGAGCAGCCACTACCTTGCCTGGCCGCACTGGCCCGGCCTTGGCACCCACAGTGCTGCGTTGGCCCACAGGCTGGCGTGGATGGAGCTGCACAGACAACAGCACAGCCCAGACTCTGGCCCAGCAGAAGGTAGCCACCCTCCTGCTCACCCTGAGCAACCTCATGTTCCTGGCCCCCATTGCCATCTCTGTGCACCGCTGCCTCCTGGTGGAGGCCTCGGTCTATGCCTACACCATGTTCTTCTCCACGGTAAGTCCGGCTCCCCGGGGTCGGGGGGAGGTGGGAGGCTGGGTTGTCGCTCATCACTCGGCCCACAGTTCTACCACGCCTGCGATCAGCCGGGTGACGCTGTGCTCTGCATTCTCAACTACGACACGCTGCAGTACTGCGACTTCCTGGGCTCTGGAGTGTCCATCTGGGTCACTGTCCTCTGCATGGCCCGGCTGAAGGCGTCCCTGAAATACGTGAGTGACCTCCTGATTCCTGGGTCTGGGTCCTGGGAGAGCGGAGGCCCTTGTGCACAGCGTGTCAAGGGAGACACCAGAAAGGGGTTTCTCGCTGCCCTTGGAAACCTCTTGATCTGACCAGTACTGGGAGAGGTGCCTCTAGCTGTGAAGGGACTGCTGGCTGCTCGGAGGGTGCCAGGAAAGGATGTGGTGGGCAAGGTTAGGCCAGGCCTCATCCAGAGAGGAGGCCCGGAGCCCCAGACTTGGACCAGACCTCCCCAGGAAGCGGCCAGCTCTGCTCCTAGAGCCCCAGTACTGAGAGCACTTCAGGGCTTGGCTGCTGGAGATGCGTGCCCTAGACAAGCCCATGCTTCAGAAACTCCCCTGTGCGGAGCTTTCTGGTGGCCCAGTGTTTCACACTCTGTGCTTTCACTACCCTGGGCCCAAGTTGGGGAACTAAGATCCCACAAGTTGTGCGGCATAGCCCAACAACAACAAAAACTGCATTAGAAATACACCTGTGGATGGACCCGCGGGACCAGTGGATCCCAGCAGTGCGGGAGCTGGGAGAGGATTACCTCCTCCCCGCCAGCGGAGCAGGACACAGGCTGCCGGTTTCTGCAGGGGGCTGGCAGGGGTGCTGGGGGCGACGGGGGGACATGGGGATGACCAGCGGGCCCACACCGCCTGCTCCTGCTGGACCTTGTGCCATCAAAGACACCCTGGCCTGGGGCTCCCATGACCCGTCGTCGTCCCTGTGTTTGGCCCAGGTCCTCTTTATCCTGGGCGCTCTGGTCTTCGCCATGTCCTTGCAGCTGGACCGCAGGGCCGCCTGGAACACGACGGGGCCTTGCCTCTTTGCCATCGTGGTCATGGTTACCATGTGGGTAAGGACCTGGGGCAGGCAGGCTTCTTGCCCAGACCCCCTCCACTGGAAGTTGGGGTACAAGAGTGTGGGCTCCCTATGCCTGCTCACCCTGCGAGGACAGAGTGTGGCCCCTCGTTCCGTCCATGTTCTCATTCCTGGGTCTGTGAGTGTGGCCCCTCATTCCGTTCATGTTCTCGTTCCTGGGTATCTGTGTTCTCCACACCCACCGAGGGCTGCCAGCAGCAACCCACAGGGGCCCAGTGTGGCTTGGCACCCCTTGAACCCCTCCAAGCAGCCCACACTCGCAGCCCTGGGCAGCGCCCCGAGATATGACCGCAGCTCCGTGCAGATACCCGTGTGGTTTCCTGCAGGTATACCGCTGCGGGCGCCGGCGCCACTGCTACCCCCCCTCCTGGCAGCGCTGGGTCTTCTACCTCCTGCCCGGCCTCTCCATGGCTGCTCTGGCCCTCACCATCTATGTTTCCATGATGACCAGCGAAAACTATTACTACACCCACAGCATCTGGCACATGCTGCTGGCAGGGAGCGCAGCCTTCTTGCTGCCGCCAAGGGAACAGCACGCCGAGCCCTGGGCCTGCGCCCAGAAGCTCACCTGCCACTATGAAATCTGCAAGAACCACCGGGACGAGCTATACACAGTGACATGACAGCCGGCGGGGGTGGGTCACCTGCAGCTCTGGTGATTCCTCCAGCCAGGGACAGGACCGAGGGAGAGGGACCCTATGGAGATCCATTTCCAACTGAATAAAACTGCCCTGCACACTCTTTGGCTTCCCCCTCCCGATGGAGGACCACACCCCCAGATACCTGTGCCTGCGGGCTGCCAGCTGACTCGGTCCCTCTGCAGGTCCCAGCTGGAGTCTGTAGGGGCCCCTGGGGCCAGGGCCAGGCTGCCTGGAGAGCACAGGTACCATGTGGGAGCAGGCTGTGGGTTATCCTGGCCTGGGGATGGTTGAAGGGAGATGTGGAGTGGGAGTCCCCCACTGCCCAGTTCCCCTGTGAGGCTTTCGTGTGAGACACCCAGGTGGGCAGAGGAGCCCTGAACCTGCCTCCCGTGGGCCACTGGCTTCTTGACCCTTTGTGCCCTGAATGCCAGCCTGCCTTGGGCATGGATCTACCCCGTGCTGACACACTTGCCTTGAGAAGGAGTGACCACACTTAACCATGGAGCTGATGGCACTGGGGGTCCGTAATGGCCAGCTGCCATGGGTGGGCATGGGGGAGGCTGGCTTCTGGCTGTCCACTCCTCCCCCTTCACTTCCTGTGGCTCTCAGTTTTGAGATGAGCTTCCTGGGTAGGAACCTGCCAAGCAGCTCTCAGGACGCTGAGCCCACAAGGCACACCTTGTCCTAGCTTGTGTCCCACTGGGCCCTGGGTTCTGGGCCCTTGTCTAGGGAGCATCTCCTTGTATTCCCGGGAGAGCAGGGATGGCTGCCACCTTCCACCCAACTGCACAGAAGGGAGGGGACTCCTGGAAACCTGGCCCAGCCTTTCTCCGGTTGTGGGGACGCCCAGTAAGGGCTGCTGTCGGCCCAGCCTCCCTAAGGGGCTGCTGTCTGTTTGAGGGGCCCAAATGGGGCCGTGGGAAGGTGAGCAGCTGAGCCCAAGGTGAGGGGCACGCGGCCCTCCCACCTCCTGGCGTCTTCCTTTC
Source organism: Bos taurus (assembly GCF_002263795.3). NCBI lineage: Eukaryota > Metazoa > Chordata > Mammalia > Artiodactyla > Bovidae > Bos > Bos taurus. The sequence continues at coordinate 364,889 of NC_037352.1, read as the reverse complement.
TGAGTCCTGTCCAGGCTGTGGCCTCCCCGGAGGCTTCCCGCTCCTCCAGAAACCCAGGACTTGGCCACCGGAGCTGGCTTGTGAAGGGGAAATATTTATATGCAATATTTTGAGGGGAAGATTTTTCAAGACATTTAAAACGTATTTTTCTGTAGCTCTGATTTCACTGTGATTGGCGAATTTAATATTCTACAATGATGTTTCAAGGCAAGAGTTTTTACATTGTTTTCTGCGCCCTTTCCGGGAGGCGGGAAGGTGAGACCGAGATTGACAAGTCCCACCTCCTTGGAAACGGGCCGTACTTGCCGACGGTGCCTAGAGCCGCCACCTTCTCCGCAGGGAGTTTTCTACCGTCCCTAAAGGCGGGAGAGGGGGCGGGACGAGGAGGGGTAGACCGACAGACTTTGCAGCCAGTCAGCGGCGGGTGGAGGGCCCGATGCCTCGGCGCGACTTCCGGTTCCGGCGAGGCCTGGGTTCTGTAAGGTAGGTGCTGCGGCAAGTCTGGGTTCGGGGTCTTGCAGGGTAGAGCCTGGATCACGCGTCTGCGGTCAGGGCCGAGCGAGGGGTTGGGCCGGTGGAGGGGATATCGCGGGAGCAGGGGTATGGTCGAGGCCCGCATCCTGCCGGGCGCGCGTGACGGCGGCCCCGGCCTCCCGCCAGGCTCGCCGCGATGCCCCTGCACAAGGTCCCGGTCGGCCTGTGGAAGCGGCTGCGGCTGCGCGAGGGCATCTACTCCCGCCTGCCCGCGCACTACCTGCGCTCTCTGGAGGAGGCGCGGACGCCCACACCCGTGCACTTCAGGCCGCACGGGGCCAAATTCAAGATCAACCCCAAGAACGGGCAGCGGGAGCGCGTGGAGGACGTACCTATTCCCGTTCACTACCCCCCGGAGTCCCAGCTGGGGCTCTGGGGCGGCGAGGGCTGGCTGAAGGGTCACAGATACGTCAACAACGACAAGGTGGGTGAGCAGGCTGGAGCCGTGCTTCCGCGGTCTCGCTGCCCTGCTCCTCGTGGGCTTTTGGGGAACGTGGACAGTGTAAGGGCGCCCACCGCTCGGGGAGAGAGCCTGACAGTGTGGTAGAGACAGCTCCCTCTGAGTTGTGCTCAGGAGTTGAGTCTCAGTTCTGGCAGTCAAGTCGAGTGTACTGATGGGAGGAGCCCTGAGTGTTGAGAAGGGCTGGGGGTGAGGTTTCAGGTCACCTGTCAGCTTGCCGCCAAAGATTCACCTCAAATCAGGTCTCCTGAGTCTGCTGCTAAGCGGTGCTGCCTCTGGGGGGAGCTTGAGGTTGGGGGCTTTGTGTCTTTAAGGCCTCCCAGGCTGGCGTCTCTTTGCCCTTGGCCCCTTGGTCTCTGGTTTGGAATGACCTGTGAACCACGGGATACAGCTGTGTGTGCTGTGTCTGGAATGAAGACCAGCACCCCGGGCAGAGTCTGGGTGGGAGTGGTCCCTGCACTCCAGGGTGTGGTGAGAAGCAGCAGGGCTCACCAAGCCTCCCACATCTGCAGTTCTCTAAGAGGGTGAAGAAAGTGTGGAAGCCGCAGCTGTTCCAGCGTGAGCTCTACAGTGAGATCCTGGACACCAGGTTCACTGTGACGGTGACCATGCGCACCCTGGACCTCATTGACGAGGCCTACGGGTTTGACTTCTACATCCTCAAGGCAAGCAGATCAGCACCAGGCTGGGGTCCCTGGTGAGATGTAAAGGGGACCATGTCCCTTAATGGACACCCCGGTGGGAGTCAATTACTGTGGACGTGGGAAGCACAGCTACCTCCTTCTCTGCTCTTAGACCTTCCGCTCTCCCGGCCTGGGTGTAAAGGCTGCCCACATGGCCTAAAGTACTGCACCAGGCTGGCCTGGGGGCTGCCAGCTGCTGGGGAGGAAGCTGGAGGGGCCAGCTGTTGGGGTGGGCGGGGCCCTGCCCTCAGCACCTGGCCCCATGCGGTGCCTCCTGCCAGACCCCGAAGGAGGACCTGTGCTCCAAGTTTGGAATGGACCTGAAGCGAGGGATGCTGTTGCGGCTCGCCCGACAGGACCCCCAGCTGCACCCGGATGACCCTGAACGGAGAGCGGCCATCTATGACAAGTACAAGGTCAGGGCTCCAGCCTTTACTTACTGCTCCTCGTGGGTCCCCCAGCTGGCTGCCTGAACCTCACTGAGAGCCTGTCTCTGCCTGCCCAGGCGTTTGTCATCCCAGAGGCAGAGGCTGAGTGGGTTGGTCTGACGCTGGACGAGGCTGTGGAAAAGCAGAGGCTCCTGGAAGAGAAGGTGAGCGTGTGGAAAGACCAGTGAGAGCTGGATGCTTGGTGCCACTGGTTGCTTTGACTGCCTGGCATTCCCCAGGGTCTGCCCAGTACCACTCGGAGGCCTTTCTGTCTGTCCCTTAGAGGAGTCTGTGGCACATGGTAGCTGCTGCCCTCTCCCTCTGCCTTTATTCTCCAGGGAAGCCAGGGGCAGGTGCCTGATCCTGTGCCCCTCTCCCCGAGACAGGGCACTGTCCTCTGGGTTAGGGGCGAGTGTGTGGTGAGTGGGCCTGGTTGACCCTGTGGCCAGGCCCAGTCCTCTCATGCTCGATGCCTCCCCAGAGCGCCTTATGGTGACCTGTCTTGCCCCTCCAGGACCCCGTGCCTCTGTTCAAGGTCTACGTGGAGGAGCTGGTTGAGCAGCTTCAGCAGCAGGCGCTGTCCGAGCCGGCTGTGGTACAGAAAAGAGCCAACAGGACGTAGCTGCCCGGGGACCTGGGCCTGACAGCCAGGCTCAGCACCGTGGACAGAGCCTGGGGCCTTGGTGACAGCCGCCCATGGGCAGTGGGTGAACCCATGGCTGTGTGCTGGCCATGCAGCTCCTGGCTAGGGTGGGCTTTGTGGGAGCCCCAGGAGGCGTCTCGTCCCAGGATCCCCAGAGGCCTGGGGCCATCTTACTGCCTGTGTGGTTCCCTGCTCTCTCCTCCTGCAGCAGGGGCCCTGTTGAGGAGGGTCACCACCCTCCGGGGCCAGCGTGAGTAAAGTCTGAGCCAGGTCGTGTGTGTGTTGCTTTGCTTAGAGGATCAAGCTGACTCCCTGCCGAGGTGGTCTTGGCACGCAGCTCAGGTGGGTAGTGGTCCCAGGCGTGCAAGGCTTCAGTCCTGTCTCTCGTGGAGAACCTAGTGTCGGGGGAACAGAGTGGTGCTGCCCCTCCCCCCGTTGCACAGCCCTGCCCAGGTGGACTGTCCTCCAGAGCAGAGGCCAGGTGCCATGGCCAGGCTCTGGATGTGGCTGCACAGGGTCTGTGCCAGCTCGGCCTTTGGCATGGTGAGCACCCCCACCAGCCCTGGGAGGTGCGGGGGCAAAGGGTGTCCTGCGGGGCAAGCCTAGAGGCTGCAGCTTCTGGCAGCCCCTCCTTGTCGTGCTCAAAAGGCCGCCTATGACGTTGGCGCCTCTCCTCCGCTGGCCCACAGCCTGAACTTGGCGGGGGCGCTGTGCTCCAAGTGGGAGGCTGGACCAGGTACCTGAGGCTTCTCCTGATCTGAGATTTGGGGGCCATGACCCTCTTTGCTGACCTTTACCCGGGAGTCCTAAGCACTGAGGCCCATCCAGGTTTCTCTGGGAGGACAAGTGGGTGCCCTGCCCGAGTCCTGTGGCTGACTGGACCACCAGGAGTACCAGGCTCCCCGGGGGGTTGCCGTGGATGTGACACCACCTGGGCTATGTTTATAGGACAGGAGACCAAAGAGAGCCTGCAGCTGGCTGGTGGGCACAGCTGCAGGAGGGCCCTGGAGACCCTTGGCTCCCGGCGAGGTCATCCAGGATTGGGGGGTGCCTTGAGGTCAGGGCCCTAGCCGGAGTGCCGTGGAGGTCTCACCAGTCCCTGTCTCCTCCATGGACCTTGAGACCCCATGTGTCCTACCCCTGTTTTGTGATTGGTTTTAATTTTTTAAGAGTTTTACCAAATGCTGATGGTGCCCAACTCTCCCCTGGCCCGGTTCTGTGGGCTGGCAACGTCCAGCCCAGTTATCCAAACCACAGCCCCTAGCTTGGTGGACTGCGGGTGATCTGGGCGGGCCACGTTCCCTCCCATGTCCAGGGTCTTCCCCCCCCCCGCCACAGTCTCTGCCTGGGTCGCCTGTGATGTCTACGCAGAACATTCCCCGTTCACTGACCTCAACTCTGGTACTTCTGTCTTGGCCTGCTCCTTCCTGCTCCAACTAAGGCCATAGCCGAGGGGGCACCTGGGTCATTCCTGGGCCCCCGAGGGACCCTGCACTGGTATAGGGTACGTGACCTGAGTAGGTGGGGGCTGGGCCAGGTACCAGCAGTGGCTGTGGGTTGGGGGGTACTGGTGGGTCCTGGGAGGCCTCTGCTGGCTACTGGGAGGAGCTTGGCATGTCCTGAGAGGGTCACTAGCCTGCCCGCCACCTGGGGCTGAGCTGGCGGTGGGGTCTGAGTGCAGCCCTTTTCTTCTGGTGCAACAGCAGTTTCGTCAAATTCTCCCTGATACCCTTGACTCCGGAGAAGTTTTGCAGCTCTCCCTGCAGGCCAGACTCATTGCCCGGCCCCTAGGAAGCCACCCCTGGGCCTGTGGGTTTGGTCTGGGGGGCGAAGTGGTAAGGGGACAGGGACTGCCCTCTACGTGTCCCACTGCCAGTCCTGGTCAGGCTGAGGGCCCCTGAACTGCCATTGCCCCGCTCAACCACACCCCTGACGTGTTGCTGTTTGAGCCTCTGGTTCTGCCCTGGCCGAGGTCCTGCAGCCCCTCAGGACTTGCAGTGGTGCCGAGGAAGGTCAAGCCTGCAGAAACCGGAGCTGTCCTGCACTAGCTCCTAGCTGCAAGCTGGCCATGCCCCCGTCTCTGCACCAGCTGGGTCGACCCTCCGCTTGTGTTTCCCTGACAGCAGAGCTCAACCAGTATGGTTCCCTGCTGGACTGGGCAGGAGGATGAAGTATCACAGTGGCTCTGGACTAGGGAGGGGCCTTTGGGACCAGCCGTGGGGCCCTGACAGTGTGGCATGCTGAGCTCACTGCCTCCTTCTGACGTCCCTGAGTCCCTAGAGAAGGGGATACCCTAGGTCAAGAGGGGCAGGGCCCCTCAGGAGGGTCTCACCTGAGTTTTCCCATCTGCACAGGGCAGCCTGGGCCCTGTCTGGGTGCGGGGGAGTCAGAGGAGCCGTGGGGGCATCCACACGCACTGGGACCCACCCAGCCTGTACACTCATCGCTGCCCCTTGAGCCAGCTCCCACCCCTGCTGGCTGCCCCCAAGGCAGAGCCCTGCAGGGGTCAGAAGAACCTGTGCAGTCTGGCGCTCCCTGGCAACAGGCTGGAGCCCCTTTAGCAGCCCCAGGTGGCCCAGCGCTGAGCCCCCGCCTGCACTTTGCCCCTGGACAGGCTCTGCCTGCGCTAGGTGTCCACAGACAGGAGGCCCCACGGCTGGGGGTGGAAGCTCGGAGACTGGGCAGCGTGGGGTGGAGCCAGGCCAGTGTGAAGAGGTGTGGGATGAATCTAGGGTACTGGACAAGCAGCTTCTGGGCCCAGTCTAGCGTGCCCTCTTTCTGTTCCGTCAAGTGTGTGAGCCCTGGGCTCCTGTCCCACACTCCCCTTGACTCCAGAACCCTCTGGCTTTGGCAGTGGACTCCTCAGGGTCTGCCTCAACTCTGGCCTCTTCCTGGGGCATGAGGCTCACACCTGCTCCTCCTCGCCTGGCCTCTAGTCTCCATCTTCTGCTCAGCAGGTGGGGCTGGGCTGCCCAGGGCTCTCCGGTGGCCTTCACGGGGACCTCGACAACGTGGTGCTGACCCCAGCAGCCCATGGAAAGACCATGGGCTGTCAGGAACATGGGGTCTGGGTGGCTCTAGGATGCTGTCTGCCCTGTAACACCCAGAAGGGCCGGTCCTTGGAGTGATGGTGTGTTGTGTCCTTGCTGGAAAGCTATGGCATTGAGACCTCAGGGAAGGCCTTGCTGAGGCCAGCAGACTGGGGACAGGCCCTGGGAAGAGCAGCTGCAAAGCCTTGGGGTTGGAAAGAGTCCCCTGGTCCTGTCGGACAGGCACACAAAGTCTTTGGGGCAGGAGGGCTGTGCTGGGGTCACATGAGTGTGTTCAAAGGGCGGAGGAGGGGTTGGCTGCAGAGATGAGGCTGGCAGGCCCTTTGTAGTCTAGGTGGAGAGAGCTTGGACCTCCCTCAAGGGTGGGGAGTTCCTGCGGCTCCCGCTTCCGCTGCCCTCACCCATTATTTTCTCACCAGCGTGGGCCTGACCTTCAGCTCCTGGTGCAAGCCTGACCTGAAGTCATCCTCTTAGTAGGGGCTGCATGGACACTGTTCCTGCCACTGCCAGGGTATCAGGAAGGGCATGGAGTGGTTTGAGACACGTCTCAAGAGAGGGACAGGGAGCCCCTCATGCTGGACGTGCACAACACACGTACACGCTCAATGGCTGCTGCAGGAGCAGCCATCACCCAGCCACGTCTGACCTGACCCTCCGAGGGGACCCTGGCATGGGCCCACCAGCGGTGCCGCCTGCTCCCTCCGCAGTCAGGAGTGGCTCGGGGGTGGCGGTGTCTAAAGGGGCTGGTTGCCATGGCTACCATAGGGTTCCGAGGCCGTCATCTGGTCCCTGCCTCAGCCAATCGGCGGTGGGAGCCTGAGCTGCAGCCTAGAGTCACGCTTCTTCCTCGCAGCCACACAGTGGCCAAGAGCAGGGACCCGCTTCCTGGAGTGGCTCAGAGTGCTCTCACGGACGGCCAGGCCCAGCATGGCGGAGCGCGGGCCGGTGGGGCGGGAGCAGGCGCACGGAGCCAGGCAGGTGAGGTAAGCCGGGCGGGCGCATGGACAGACAGACGGGTGGACAGGCAGACAGGTGGACGCGCTCCCTGCTGCCCATTGTTCTTGTGGCGGAGCCCAGAGCCTTCCGCCCACCCCGCCCTCTGCACCTTCACCCTGGGACCCTCTCCCCAGATACCCCAAGGAAGGGTCATGGGAAGAGAGACAAAGGGAACGGCACGAGGCAGGACGAATCGCAGAGCACCGAGGTCCAGGAAACCGCTCTCGTGGGTCTTTCTCGGCAGATTTCACATAGAGGCGGCATCAAAGACCCCCAACTGGCCAGGGCCCTGGGCGTAACGGCCGCCCAGCCCCTCTCCCGGCCACTGCTCCCAGGGCTAGGCAACAGGCATGTCAAGGCAATGCAGTTGCAGGAGCATTTTTTTTTTTTTTTTAAGAAGAAAAAAAAAAAGGCGGAAAAAAGGGAAAAAATGTCCACCTATAACGGGAGCGGTCAGCCCAAGATGGATCAGAAGCACCAAATCCCATTACTCGGGACTTCAGAGGACAGGCCCCGAAAAGGCAGCTGTGATTAAGAGCTTGTAAATGGAGTGTCTTTTGGAGATCAAAGAGGGACACGCTCATGTGTGTGCATGTGTGCGCGTGTGCACGCATGTGTGCAGGAACGCGCGTTGAGGGGCGCCAGCAGCGGGACCGTGCGCCATGGCGTGGTGCAGCCCGGCGTGTCACCTGCCGGCCACGGCCGCCCTCCATGTTGCAGTGTCCTTGCCGCTGTGTGCTACGTGCTACCCTGGGGGCTGAGCCCACGCAGGCGAGGCCCAGTACCCACCACCCGCAGCCAGCCCTGGGCAGCAGGCCCTCTGGAAGTCGGTCCTCCCTGGGCCTTGGCCCCCAGCACGGGCCTCCACATTCTCCGGGTCTGCTCTCGTCCCCGTGTTTGGCCCAGATGGACCTGGCAGGAGCCGAGGGCTCAGGCCCGCTGCGGCCGAGCCCGCCGTGAGGACGGGCGGAGGCGCCTGAAAGCGCCCGGTCGTCCTGCTGCCCGCAGAGGCCGCGAGCTCCCAGATGGCCTGGCGAGCGTGTCTTGGAGGTTCAAAGCCTCCGTCTGTGCGATTGTTAGGTTATTAGGTAAACTCTGAGAAGCAAATCTTTTAATCCACTGTGGCTAATCCAGTGCACTTTTGTTTGCCATGACAGATTCTGCAGCAACAAAGGGGCCAGAGGGACCCGGCATACATAATCACATACTTATAACTGGGCCGCAGTGGCCGCAGGGTTCCTAGGCAGCCGAGAGAGACATCGAGGGACAGCAAGTGAGGGCGTGGGTGTGGGCGAGGGCAGCTGGTCCACCTGGGCACACTTCCCCATCTCCTGGCACCAGTCCCCAGCTATGAGCTTGGGGAGTGGCCCTGGTCCCCGGACCGTGCAGGCTCGAGGGGGTGGAATGAAGTATGTCAGACCGAAGGAGAAGGGATAACCAACAGATGGGTGTGAGTTCTCACTGCCCCAGGAGGGGACTTCAGGGATGGGGCAGCTGGGACAGGGAACAGGGAGGACAGAGGTGCCAGTCCACCCGGTGTGAAGTCAGTGCAGCAGGAGGGCGGGCGTCCCTCGGGGACCTGGCCCCTCTGCCTGGATCTGCCGCTCCTGGGGAAAGCACTGGGAGTGGGCGGGGCTGGGAGGCCAGTCCTCTGTTGGTGACGTGTCTGAGATACTCGCCCTGGACCATGGCCAGCTTAGGGTCCAGCTCATGGCCTACGCCTGTTCATGGAGGGCTGCACACAGACCTCTGAGGCCAGCAGCAGGTCGGCACCCTCACTTGCTGAGGAGGGCACTCTGGCTCAGGGAGGTGCCCAGAGACTCTGGCTGGCCTGAGGCAGGCAGGTGCTCAAGTATCCAGGGAGGCGGGAGCTGGACAGGGGGTCCCAAAGCACCAAGCTGGGGAGGTATGGGGCTGGGGTGGGGGGTGCTGCTCGCCCCTCCTCCTTCCCAGGCCCCAGTGGCTGTCGGGAGCCACCTTGGACATCAAACCCTCAACACCTGGCCTCTGTCCCTGAGCCTAACAGGCAGCCTTGTGGTCAGAATCCACCAGAGAGGCAGTACAGGAGGGTGGCCCTGCTATGCCCCTTGACCTGGAGTGATGCAACCCCCTCAGGACACAGGGTAAGACCCGAGCTGGGCACGTGTGGAGGGTACCCTGGGATCCAGTGTGCTGGCTTGGGACTTGACCCTTGACTCCTAGGGGCCAGCAGGGGTGTGGGGGCTCTCAGGTTTGCTGGGTGAGTCATCTGTTCAGGGATCCTGGGACGAGCGTGGCGCTGGCTTGTTGGGCCTGCGACTTGGGGCTCCGAGCAAGCGGAACAAGCAGGTGACCCCTGCGGCTGGTTGTCTTTGAGAATGCCTGCAATGGCAGGGTGCTCGGAATGCTTCCTTCACTCTGGGTGGGACCTCCTGGCCTGAGAGAGGCCGGGGTAGGATGAAGCATCTCCTAGGAGTGGGGGCCACTGGGACTGGATGACAGAAAGCAGCAGGGTCAGAAAGTATCGGCTGTGCCACTGAACTGGCCTTGGAGCCAGCTTGTCTGAAGAAAACCCTGCTCCTGTCCCTTGCCCTCCCTGCTTGGCACTTAGGCTGGGGTGGCTACTGGTTGACCTGTCTGTGGCAGCTTTGGCTGCAGGCTGGAGAGAGAAGTCCAGGCAGCAAGAGGGATGCAGAATGCCAGCCTGAAGAACACGCCTGCCCACAGGTATGAAGGGCGAGAGGAGCTGGACACAGGTGGAAAGAGGTGGAGGACCTGTCAGAGGCCGAGCCTGGGCTCAGAAAGGCCCAGACGGGCGGCCATGGAGCCGGCTGGCCCAGGAGGCGCACCTCCTTGCCGGTCCTAGGACTGACTCGGGGCGACCATAGCAGTCACACCCAGTCTGACACTGCCTCAGGGATCAGCTCTGTCCCGTAGCCCCAGGTCCTCCCCTGCAGCTGTCTCACTCTGTTGGATTAATTTGTACCAACCGTTGATGGGAAGATAGCCTGCTGCAGAGCTTGCTGGCCTTCCTGAGATCACAACAGTTAGTGTCCTTGTGGACCTTCTTCCTGACGCATGAAGAAACCGCAGCCCGGCCCTGTCCCCTCCAGTGTGGGTGTTCTGGGGTGTTTCCTGCCTTTACAGGCATGTCCTCTGCATCCACCCAGGCGGGTACCGTGTGTGTGGGCTCTGAGCCTTTCTACTTGGTGTGTATCTCATGCCCTCGGTGTGACGACTCCGCATCCTTTGCCAAACTTGTGATGGGGGCGCACCTCCTCCCCCCACCCCCTCCCTGAGCTCAGAGCTGATGGAAAAAGCACACTTGGGCAAGATATGGAGTCCCCGGGGCCAGGTTCACTGCCGGAAAGGCAGGTGGCCCCTGTGGCTGGGGCCGCCTCTTGGAAGGGAAGTCCACGTGCCCTCGTCAGAATGAATGAGCCAAGGCCTCCTTCCACTTCGGGTCCTCACCTGCCTGCCCACTGTCCACCCCCACCATGCACACCTGTGACCAGGCAGAGGAGCAAGAAAACGCAGAACCCAGAAAAGGCTCTGCCTGTGAAGCGGGACCGCCTCCACAAGGCTGACTCAGAGCAGCCTCTTCCTCGTCCTCCTCTCCTAGGAGAGGGTGCGGACCTTATGAGCAGTAGCCCATCCCGGGGGCTCATCCCCCACGTGTGGCATCAGGCTTGATGGCCCTCAACGTGCCTCCTCAGTCAATCATGGATGATTCCTGCGAATCATTTCTTACGATAAATGGTCTTCCTCAGCCAAGTGGACAAACAAACACCCATAAGGCTTCAGAGCTCACTGTGTTTCAAATATTCCTTTTATGTCTTAAGTTGAAGAAAATAATTTCTTTTCTGGTTTTAAGTTTTTCATTTAGTTCCTGGAAAGCCTGAACACACGTCATCCACAGTTTATCACATCAAAGCCTGTGGTGGCAGATTCCTGCCCCTGGGGAGGGTGCATCGGAAAGGCCCTCTGTAGGAGAAAGTGCTCCAGCCTGCACTTCCTTGTTCCCAGGCTCCCACGGCTCTGTCTGATCACAGCTCTGGGTGGCTGACGCAGTCCCTCTGACCGGCCACCCCTGTTCCAGCACAGGCCCCCGGGGCTGCCCTCCCTGCCTCCCTCTCTCCAGAGTCTCCCTGAGCTCCCTCCTGTGGGCTCCCCCATCCCCGCCCTGAGTGCCCACAGCCACAGCCCATGGAAGCAGGCTGCAGCCTTTCCTCGAGGCTTTCTGACTCCCTTCCTGTCCCCACAGGGTGAGGGCCCCGAGGAGCCGGAGGTGCGAGGGCCCTGCTCTGGTCCCAGGGCCTGGGGACATCTGCCGCCATGGGCCAGGAGGAGGATGGATGTGGACACGACCCTGGGAGCCTGGCCTGGCCACAGCAGCAGCTCTGCAGAACCAAGGCAAGCACTGGGGGCCCGTGTCTGGAGGTGGGAAGACAGCCTGAGGACCGATGTCCTGGAGGCCCTGCTGTCTGTCCAGCTTACCCAGGACTCCTGCAGCCCACACAGACCCTGTTGTGCCATGAAGCCCACCCACTCTGCCTCTAAGGCTCTGCAGCTGAACAGAGCCAGGGAGAGGCTGCAAAGGCATCTCCTGTACCAGCCCTGGGAAGCCTGGGACCATCCCAGGGGATGTGAGAGAGTGACACCTGTCACAAGGACCCTAGTTGGTCCAGCTGGGTTCATCAGTGCTGTTCCTCTGCGGTGCTGACCCACCGTAGCCACTGCCCCTGCCCAGCCAGTCCTGGGTGTGGTGACAGCCCTCAGAGGCGGCCTGGGCTATCGGCAGGCTGGGGCACTCCCCTGTGGCCTCCTCCCTCACGGATGAAAGCCTGGGTGTCGGAGGAGGCTGTACTGAGCCCTAGGAAGCTGGTTGCTAGAGCTGGGGTGCCTCCGTGCTGTGCACCTCAGGCAGGTGCCAGCCGTGGGCAGCTGCATAGGAGGCTGGCTGGTGGGGGAGTGCCCAGAGCCTGGACTTCCTCCCTTCGTAGCGGGCAGTGGGGGTGAGCAGTGTCCCTGGGAAGAGGTAGTGGCATCAGAGATGACCTCAGGGACTGGGGGCAAGTGACCAGAGGCAGCCAGGGAAGAGCCCTGAGGACTGTGAGGGCTCCAGGGAGCAGGCTGGCTGCTGGGGACAGCCTAGGACAGAGGGACGGGGGGTGCTGGGGACAGCTTGGGACAGGTGAGGGATACGGGGCCCCAGGTCTGGAGGACGTGAGCAGGTCCCTGTGCGGCCTGAGCTTCAACCTCCTTGTGTGTACAAGGGGGTACTAGCCAGGCCCTGGGGCCCCTGGGAGCATTTCTCAAGGTGCCCGGTCTGACGTGGCACAGCTGGAGGATGAGGTCCTGGATGATCGTGGGGGTGGACTGCAGGGACACTTCTGTGGGGGGCAGTCAGCACTTCCTGGTGCCTACATCTTTCCTCTGGGAGGGGCTGGTGACAGGTGGGCAACCCAGGAGCTAGCCAGTGGGGCTTGCAGATCAGGCCAGGGTGGCCATGGCAACAGTGAGGGGGAGGGGGTTGTCATGCAGGTGTTGGGACATCCGGAAGCCCTTGCTCTCAGGCTGGCCTGGGCCAGTGGTACCCGTGGGGCAGTGGTGGGAAGTGAAGCCCCTGCCAGGACCCTGGATGGTGCCTGAGTGGAACCCCGAACCTGGACCAGCTGGGTGGGGCCCCGGCCATTCCGCCCACAGCTCTTTCTGGAGGTTGGAGCTCCCGCCCTAGTGACAACCAGCACTCACTGGATGCCTTCTTGTGTGACCTGACGGGGACTCAGGGAGGGCAGAGCCCAAGCCCACCTTCTCAGGGTCCTGGCTGACCAGGAGGCAGTAGGCATGGAGAAGGGGGACAAAGAGGCCGTATATCACTCGGGGCTTAGCTCCTGGTCAGCCTGGCTTGGCCCTGCAACTGTCCAACTCCTGGACACCTGCTTCTTCCGTGCCAGGGGCAGTCAGTGGCCGTTCTCCTCCGAGAGTCTTCCGGGTCAGAGAGCTCGGAGGGCGTGGCAGCCCGGCTGGGCGGGCCGGGACTGGGGTGCTGACCTCTGGAGCCCTGGGTCAGTGGACACCATGTGGGAAGCAGAAAAGGGCTCCGACCTGGCGTGCGTCTGCGGGCCCGCCTGAGGGCCATCTCTCCCTTGGGCGCTCGGGCCACCCTCCCTAATGACACAGCCCCAGGGGACCAGAGCAGTTCGACGGCGTCTTGGCCCCGCCCACACTAAGGCCCCGCCCCTAGCGACATATCTGCTGAGGTCCGCTCGGCCAGGCTTTGCGTCACGCCTCCCGTCCGCCTGGACACTTGGCTCCGCCTCCACGCTCAGGGCCCACGCCCACGCCCAGGCCCCGCCTCCACGGCAGAGGCTCCGCCCCCAGGCTCCAGGCCCTTCCCAGCGCTCGGATTCGGTCTCGCGCTCTGGCTCGGTCTCGCGCTCTGCGCCCGGTTCCCCCCGCCTTGGCCCCGCCCACGACTCGGCCCCGCCCACAAGGCCCCGCCTCCACGCCGGAGGCTCCGCGCCGCGCGTTCCTCGCCCTGTCCCCGCGTTGGGCTCCGTCAGGTGCTCCCGGCCCCGCCCCCGCGCTCTCGGCACGCCCCGCGCCCCGGGCCCCGCCCGACGCTCCGGGCCCCGCCCCCGCACTTCCGGGCGGCGCCGGCGGGGGCGCTCCGGCCTGGGCTTAGGCGCTCTGGGCTCCGGCTCCCCGCTCGGGGAAGCGATCGTGGCCGCCGCTACCTCCTCCGCCGCCGCCGCCGCTGCCGCCGCCGCCGCCGGACCGGCCGGAGTCGGGCCGGAGCCGCGTCCCCGCGGAGCAGGCCGGCGGGAGTCCGCGGCCGGCCTTGGCGGCGGCCCCGCGGCCTGCCCCGCGCCCGCCTGCGGGCCGCCGCGCCGCCGCTGCGATGGGGGCCGCCCGGGGCCGCGCCCCCGCCGCGTCCCGCCCGCGGCGCCGCCGCTGAGCGCATGGGCCGCGCCGCGCCGCTCCGGGAGCCGGGCCCGGGGCCCCGCCGCCGCCGCCGCCGCCGCCGCCGCCGCCGCGCGGGTGAGTCGCGCGGCCGGGCGCGCATTCCTGAGGGGCGCGGGCCTGTGCGGCGCCCATTGTAGGCCGCGCGGGCCGGGCCGGGAGCGGGACCCGGAAGAGGGGCTCGGGGGGCGTGCGGGTCCGGGTCCGCGAGGGCTCGGAGCGCGAGAGGGGGCGTGCGGCCCACCGCTGCGAGGGCGGGTGTGTCTAGGAGGGGGTGCTCGCTGCTGATGCCGAAGACGAGGGGTCGGCCCCTGTTGACTCTTGGGCCGGTGGACGGCTCACAGCGGGCAGCCACTTGCTCTGGGTGAGCTGAAAGGAGTGAGGAATACTCGGGATTCTCAGAAGGAAGATCCTTCCGGGAGGAGGCTGAGGTGTGCAGCTGATGTGTTTGATTGGATGGTGCTGAGTGCGGTGCTGTGATCCGTGGGCCTGGAGCAGAGTGGGTGGTGGGTGCAGAAGCATCCTGGGGATAAGCCGGATGGCGGAGGGTCCCTTCTCCTCCCCGTACAACCCCCGCCCCCCCAACCAAAAAGTAGGAGTGAGTGAACCTGAAACCGGAGGAAGCACTCCCCGTGAGGCAGAGCCTGAGGCCGGGTGGTCTGGCTTGCTTGAGGGGCTCTACTCCCTCGGGGAGATGCTTCACCCCCCAGCTTTCTCTGCCTCTCTCCCGGGTGTATGTCTTAGAGTCCACCTCTGCTCTCCATTTTCATGGGAACTGAGTCCCTTCTGAAACCAGAGCTGTACAGTCAGGGCAGTGACGCTCACAGTTTAGCATCGAGCACAGCAGAGAAAAATGCATTAGTCCTCTGGGCATTTTTCTCAGCTGGTCTCTAAGATAATTAATAAAGAGTGATTGTGCATCTTGGCCCCTTGTTTGTGCTCATACTTCTGTTCTCTGCTGCTTCAGGGAGACCCTCAGACATCCTTGGACCAGGCCTTGTTTTGGAGAACACACACATCTAAACCTGACCTCCCAAGATAGCACTATCTGGGTTTCAGTTTTAAGAACTTGTATTCAGGAACAAGGATGGGAAAGCATACAGCATGTATGTTTCTGTCTGATTCCTAGCCAGTGTTGATGTTTCTTGGATTTCTGGTTTCAGGAAAGCTAAGTGGACTTTTTGGGTTTCTTTGGTCATTGAGGATTTGGGTGGTGGGGGAATAAATTACATGGAAAGCTGTAGTCCCAATCCTTAGGACAATCCTTAGTTAACGGACAGTTGGGAGTATGTCAGAGTCACACTCTGTTGTTTCCATACTTCACATAAATCAAAACTTCAAAAGTTGCATTTGAGTAAAACAAATAAATATACACACGCCTACAGCTCTGAGCTGGCTGCCGTGGTACCCAGGGGGTGCTCCTTGGCAGTGACTGAAGGAGATTGTAAATGAGGCATCAGAGTTGTAGATTCCTTTTGTGGGGTCCCCTTTGTTGAAGGTGGTTACAGGCTGTTGGCCAGATCCAGTGCCTGTGGGTCCGTGACTCTAATCTGAAGCAAGGCAGCATCTTCCTATGTGGTGTGTACGTGTGCACGCTGAACGCCTGCCATGCTTCTTCTTGGGAACCCGGAGATCTCAGTAATGGGAGCACGTTTCATAACAGCAGCAATGTGGAGAGATGTTCTTGTGCTTCTGGGACACCGAAGGACTCCTGTCAGTTGACAGGCAAAAGCAGATGTGAATTTTAAGAAACGTTTCTTCCGGGCTATGAGAAGATAGCTTAAATGATTAGGGGGACTTGCTCTCACCCAAATGAAAAGACAGCTCGATGTTGAATTTGCTGCTGTTTCAGCACCCGTGAAGGCTGATGTTCCACATCTGTGCCGAGTGTTGTTTTCCTTAATGTTCATGAATTACATGTTTGTTGATGCCCCTTAGTTGAGAGACCTTGTGTCAGATCCTGTAGGCCCTGCAGAGAACGTTTAAACCAGGCTGCTCCAAGTCGTTTACCTGGAAGACATCAGCACTTTAAGAGAAAGTGACATGACTCGTAATCAGCTTCCCCTTAGAACACGGTGACTTAGTTTTTTCTCAAGGCAAGTGAACCACAGAGCATCTCCAGCAGTAAGGCTCAGGGGACCAGGTGTGGGTCCTTCCTGAGATGGTGACCCCGACAAGAGGGCGCTAGCATCCGGGAGCTGGTGTGGAGACCTCAGAGGTGCTCAGTCCCCATCGATGGGGTTCAGAGGAGGTGACCTTGCAGTTGAAGTGGTCTGTGAGCAGCAGCTGTCACAGCCCGTGGGCCTTGACCTGAGAAAGCAGGCTGTTCCTGCCGAGGCCGAGATTGCAGCCGACCCGGTAGGCTAGTCACTAGCTGCAGGACAGTAGTTGTGACCCATCCTCCACCTCTGGGTGCCATGAGGCGTTGGCAGCTGCTGGTAGGCGAGTGTGTGCAGACCAGGTGTGGGGCAGGTTGCATGTAGGCCAGGGCCCAAGAGTGGAGAGGTGACTGGGAGGTCTGTGCCTTGTGTTGGTGCCAGGTTTTTGGATTTTGCTCTGCTCCTCTGACTTGCTCAGCGCTCTCAGCGATTGGGCCTATCATGCTTCTCTCCAGTCTCCTAGGCAGACCACCTACATCCAGCAGGCCAGGTTGGGAGGTGTGGCCTGAGCCCGTGGGCTCAGTGTCAGGGAGGACAGGACGCGAGGCTGTGGCAGAGCCCTGACAGGGCAGCCCTCCCTTGTGCGAGACGGGCTTCTAGCAGCAGAGACAGAACCATGGCTCCCTAACTCCGAGAGGGTGAGTCACGTGGCCTTTACTTTCCCCAGCTGCATCCTGTGAGCCGCGGGCTTCCATAGCTAGTAGGGTTTGGGCCTCGTCTGCTCGGTACCCTCTCTGCTCCTCAGAGTACTCAGTTGCCATTTGCTGTCAGAAGGACACTTTCCTTTTAAGCAAGGTTTTCAAGTCTAGAGCACGTCTGATGGAAGCTTTTTTTAAGACTGTTCATGGGAATTCTCTGGTGGTCCAGTGGTTAGGACTCCAAATTTTTACTGCTGAGGGCCTGGGTTCATTCCCTGCTTGGGAAACTAAGATCCCACAAGCTGCCTTGTGTGGCCAAAAACAATAAAAGCCTTCACATCATCAGCGGTGTGAGAAGGCCCCTGTGCACGGAAGCAGCGTCCTGTGCTCCTCACTGGAAGGTTCCCTGCTCTTTGGGGTGTGTGGAGACTTAGAAGAACCAGTTGCTGTGTGTTTGCCCGGGTCGTGGGGACACTCAGTGTGAAGCGGTGGAAAGCAAGAAGCAGAGCAGCCGTGGGCTCGAAGAGCGTGGAGGGCCGACATGGCTGCCAGCCTTCGGTGTGGAGTGCCATGTCTGCGCATCACAGCGGCCCTGTGACGCTGAGATACACACACTCACCTTCCTCGTGAGGGGCTGGCTCTCACCTGGCTTTGCACAGCTGGGAGGACCAGAAGCTCCTGTGTCTGCTCCAGCCCTCCTGCCTTTCCGGAGCTTGAGAGGGCCTGGCCACGCAGTCCTGTAGCAGCTCAGGATGGAGGGTCCCCAGGCTTGTAGTCTCTCTTTGTTCTCACAGAAGGACCCTCAAGGGTAGTGACGCTCTCTGTGTTCTGGACATCGATTTCTTTGTGCCAGAGGCATTCCTGTAGTTGGCAAAGTTTACAGAAATTGTTCTAACATAGTACAAAACCTTGTGACAAAGCATTGAACATTTAAACTGAGTTTCTGGCTTTGAGTTCGAGTGGGAGGGCATCATTGAGAGTCTTGTGGTGAGAAAACCTCTGTGGTCATGTTTCCATGGACCCACCTTTCCTAATCCTTGTCCTCTTAATGGTTTCAACAGGACAGATTGATTCACTTTGGAGCCGTAAGTACTGATGTATTAGGGTGCAGCGCTCATTGTTCATTGACGCACAGAGTCCCAAAATGAATATCCAGGAGCAGGGTTTCCCCTTGGACCTCGGAGCAAGTTTCACCGAAGATGCCCCCCGACCCCCAGTGCCTGGTGAGGAGGGTGAACTGGTGTCCACAGACCCCAGGCCCGTCAGCCACAGCTTCTGCTCTGGGAAAGGCGCTGGGATTAAAGGGGAGACTTCCACAGCCACTCCGAGGCGCTCGGACCTGGACCTGGGGTACGAGCCTGAGGGCAGCGCGTCGCCCACCCCTCCGTACTTGAAGTGGGCCGAGTCGCTGCACTCCCTGCTGGACGATCAAGACGGCATAAACCTGTTTAGGACTTTCCTGAAACAGGAGGACTGTGCCGACCTCCTGGACTTCTGGTTTGCCTGCAGCGGCTTCAGAAAACTGGAGCCCTGTGACTCGAATGAAGAGAAGAGGCTGAAGCTGGCCAGAGCCATCTACCGCAAATACATCCTTGATAACAACGGCATTGTGTCCCGGCAGACCAAGCCCGCCACCAAGAGCTTCATAAAGGACTGCATCTCGAAGCAGCAGATCGACCCCGCCATGTTCGACCAGGCACAGACGGAGGTCCAGTCCACCATGGAGGAGAACACCTACCCCTCCTTCCTCAAGTCCGACATTTACCTGGAGTACACGAGGACAGGCTCGGAGAGCCCGAAGCTCTGCAGTGACCAGAGCTCTGGGTCAGGGACAGGGAAGGGTGTCCCCGGGTACCTGCCCACGCTGAACGAAGACGAGGAATGGAAGTGTGACCGGGAGGTGGATGAAGACAGTGGCCGGGACCCTGCTCCGCCCGGCAGGCTCACGCAGAAGCTGCTCCTGGAGACGGCCGCCCCGAGGGCCTCCTCGAGTAGACGGTACAGCGAAGGAAGAGAGCTCAGGTGAGTCGACCCGCGGCCTGCAGTCCTGTGCCCACCTCCACGACCTGGAGCAGCAGCCAGGGACAGGCCTTGTCCTTCAGCCAGAGTGGGTGGACTCCCGGAGCCGGGGTGAGTTGTGGGGCTGGTCTTTGCTCACGATACCTTCTCGTGTGTTAGGTGTCTTTACGTTTCTTTTAAAATTGTGTGTGTGTGTGTGTTTTATTCCCGTGCCTGGGCTTCCCATGGCTGTGGCGAGCGGGGCTGCCCTCCAGCCGTGGGGCCCGGGCTTCTCCCGTGGTGGCGTCTCTGGTTGCGGCTCGTGGGCTTCGTAGTTGTGGTGCACGGGCTTGGTTGCCCCGCAGCACGTGGGATCTTCAGGGACCAGGGATCAAATCCGCTGCATTGGTAGGCGGATTCTTAACCACTGGACCAGCAGGGAAGTCCCAGATGTTTGTTTGTTTGTTTGTTTGTTTGGCTTCATCAGGTCTTAGTTGCTGGGATCTTTGTTTGGGCCCACGGGCTCAGTAGTTGTGGCCTGGGGGCTTAGTTGCCCCAGGCATGTGGGATTTTCATTCCCCAACCAGGAATTGAACCGGAGTCCCCTGCATTGAAAGGCGGATTCTTAACCACTGGACCACTAGGGAAGTTCCCCCTAGATGTTTTTAATATTTGTATTTTGAGGGCACTTTTATAGAGAAAGATTGAAGGCGGGAGAAGGGGATCACAGAGGATGAGATGGTTGGATGGCATCACCGACTCTATGGACATGAGTTTGAGGGAAGTCTGGGCGTTGGTGATGAACGGGGAGGCCTGGCATGCTGCAGTCCATGGGGTCCCAAAGAGTCGGACACGACTGAGCGACTGAACTGACTGACTGACCTATCAAGAACAGCCTAGCCTATGTGGCTTTGTAAGTCATTAGGAATGTTGGAATTCTTAGGAGTCATATGATATTTAAAGCTTACCCTTTAGTAGTAAAATTTGTGTTCTTTTGCACAGAAGGTGGGTTTATGTGGCAGACTTGATCCTCTTGGCTTGATAGGACATTTGAGTGCGTCAGTATGGAGGGAATTCCGGGCCGCTTGGGAGGTGGTGGCGAGGAGGCTGCTGTGCCGCAGGCTGTCCGAGCACCTTGGGAGCCCCTGTGGCTGCAGCGGGGGCTCAGGATTGGTTGTGCACCGCCTGGGCCCGCCAAGGAAAGGGTTGTGCTGCTGTGTGTTCAGTTCCCAGCTCTCTCCAGTTGCGATCAGTCCTTGCATGGGGCACGGTGCAGCCTTGGAGGCGTGAAGTGGTGCTCTCCGGAAGTCGTTGCCAGTTTGGAAGTGTGCCAGTTTGCCGGAAGTGTGTTTGGTGTGGAGCTGGGGCCTATAGCCAGTGTCGGTGGGCGCTCGCGTCCTCACTCATTTCCCTGTCGGCAGGTGGTCCCGGACACTCCTGCCTGCAGAACTGAAAGCCGGGGATTCTGTGGCTCTGCGGATTCAATCGCGGATCTGCAGATGCATCCCTGGGTGCTGGGCTCTCCCGTGGAGGCGGTAAAAGCCCAGATCACCTCTCCAGGCTTTCTGTGGCAGAGAGATTGGCCACTTCTAACAAACACAGTGTTAAACTTTTTCAGGGTTTAAATATTCTTTAAGTGATGTGATGAAAAAAGATACAGTGTTTGAGGTAATCTTTGTGCACCTTTATACACCTTTTGTTCACTGTCCTTATGGATTAAGTAATCTTTTTAGGACAGAATATACTATAAAATTACCCTGGTAAGGAAGGCAGTAAGTGACAACAGCTTTTAGAACCTAACGCGGAGGTTTTCGTATTCGATTAGAACAGTTTTAAAATGGGATTATATTTGAGACCTGGGCTGCAGAGGAAAACAAATTGAGCTCAATTCTGATTTCTGATTTTAGAAATTCCCACGTGCTGCCCCTCACACTTCCCAGTTCTCGGTCGGGGGCCCGTTGTAGCAGCAGCCTTGTTTTTTCTCTCTTCAGTTTGCTCTGTTCGTAGTATGAACCCTTTACTGTCCGATTGCGGGAACATGTTCAGCTGTGAGGACTCAGGCACGTGGAGGTGCTGGCGCCCCCGAGCCCTGCCTGCACTGGGACGCGCCCTCCCGGGGCTGCCTGTGTGGGTGTGTGGATGGGCGCCCTCCTGTGTCAGGGCCGGTGTTCGTCAGCACTGACAGGCTGTGGAGTCCAGCACAGTCCGCTCGCTTTACAGGGGTTGCGGTTAGGGCCCATGAGGTTGAGAGTCACAGAAAACCCAGCCCGCCCGGCTTCCACAGTGAAGGCGTTGGGCTGACCCAGATAGACAGAAAGTCCGGCGCAGGCCCAGCTTCCGGTGCGGTGTGATTCTGACTTCAGCCATGTTTTTTTTAAAGACTTGATTTTGTTTTTGTTGTCTTTTAGGGCAGTTTTATGTTCCCAGCACAGTTGCAAGGAAGGTACAGAGGTTTCCTACGTGCTCTTGCCCCACATGTGCACAGCCTCCCCCTACCACCCCATCAGCGCCCCTACCAGAGTGGTCATTTGTTAACAGCGGATGAACCCGATCCTAATCTCTACTGTCTGCATGGTCTTGTCTTTTCTATACGCCATGTAATTGGAAGTAGACCGTATGTAACCTGTTCACATTGGCTTCTCTCACTTGGTCATATGCTTTTAAGGTTCCTCAGTGTCCTTTCGTGGCTTGATAGCTCATAGCTTCAGCCCTGAATAGTATTCCACGCTCTGGATGGACCACAGTGTACGTATCCATTCGCCAGCTAGAGGACTTCCTGATGGGTCCAGCTTTGGGCAGTTGCAGTAAACACCTGTGTGGGGGTTTTTGCGAGGACGTGAGTTTCCATCTCCTGTGGGTAGAACATCTAGGATCGTGAGTGCTGGCTCATGTGGGAGGTCGGTTTTACAGGAACTGATCTTCTCTGGGTGCTGCTCTGTCTCTGCCTTACCACGGCCAGCTTTGCTCCCGTGTTCTGTAAACAACTGCTCCCCACGGCTAGGGCTGCCGTGTGGCCGGCCCACTCCAGTCTGATCACGGTGCCTGGGCTCCTACCAAGTAGGGCCGCCCCGCCCTGTCCAGCGGGGAGGGAGAAAGAGAGTGGGTGCTGGTGCCCGCCCCCGCTGCCCAGCCGGAGGAGCAGCACGTGCCATCTCAGCGCGGCCGCTGCTGGAGAGTGTGTCAGGAGGGCCTGTCTGGGACAGAACGATAGCAAGGGGCTCCAGAGCTGAGCTCCCCGGCCCCACGGGCCCTGCACGTGAGGCCGCTCCAGCTATGCTTGCTGGGGCTGCCCTGGCTCCCTGTACCAGGTGGGGCTGCCTGTGTGCCCGCTCCTTGCCCGCTCCTCATTGGCTTCACGTGCTCACATGGCTGTTTTTCATGTTGCTGACTTGAGAGCCCTTTCCATAGGTCTTTGTCAGAACTGAGAAAACAGGGGTGTTCCTGCTGTTTTCTGCACTTAACCTAGTCCCCTGGGGTCATTTGGAGCCCTGGGCTGAGGGGTCATTAAATTCCTTGCTGGTTTGCTGTTCTCTGTACGGAAAATTTTCCTGGTCTTTGTGGCCCGTTGTCAGTGGAACTCTGCACTGACTTTGGTTGGTTCCTACCCGCATTTAAATTTGGTGTGAATTGGCAGAGGGCCGTCTGATGGCACAGGTGTTTTGGCTATTTATTTGCTGAGTGGTTTGGCCTGGGGGCCCAGGGCCTGTAAGACATCCACAGGCTTGGAAGCCTGGCCTGGCCTGCCAGGGGCTGGGCTCGGCCTGCTTGGTCAGGCTTGAAGTCAGGCCATCTTTTTCAGTCCTTCAACTACCTGCACTTATCTGTTGCCACTGGTTTTCTTTTCTCTGTCTCTTTTTAAAAACATATTTCCTTTTTGGGGCACAGTATGCAGTGTGTGAAACTTCCCTGACCAGAGATCGAACCCGTGCCCTGCTGTGGTTAAGCGTGGAGTCTTAACCACAGCGCCACCAAGGAAGCCCCTCTCCTTTTTTAATCGACATATAGTTGACTTACAACGTTGTCTTAATTTCTGCTGTATAGCAAAGTGACTCAGTTATACGTATACTGTATATGCATTCTTTTATATAGTCTTTCCCTTACAGTTTATCTCAGGATATCAAATACAGTTCCTTCTGCTCCACAGCAGAACCTTGTTTATGTTGCTGCTGGTTTTAATGTCTAAGTGGCGAATGCTTTCCATTTCTCTTTACTGCCTTCCTCACTGGTTGAGAAGTTGCCCGAGGACAGGGTCTCACCTGCTCTCTCCTTACATCTTCTGGGTGGGGCAGACAGTGAGGCCCCTGGTCAGCGCTGGTCCCGGTGGCCGTGGGCTGAGAGTTCAGTGCGGATGATGCTTGTAGCAGGAGTAACTCGTGGGTCTGGTGAAGGACGGATGACCAGCCCTTACTGCCCACACTGAGGAACTGCCTGACCTGTTTGTTGCCTTGTCAACTGTGTTCTGGTAATGGCTTAAAGAAGGAGAAATGTAAAAAGAGGAAGCACCCAAATGTGTGTCATTTTGTGTGGAAGGCAGAAAAGTGAGGTTGCTCTGGGGTTTCTCTTGCAGCTCCAGCGCCGTGGCGCGGGGGTGGGGCGGTGACTCTGGGGCCGGCTGCTTCTATCCTCGGGGTGGTGGGGGCCCAGGCGACTGGGGTCTCAGGACACTGGTCCTGCTGCTGTGGTTGTTGTTCAGTCGCTCAGTCATGTCTGACTCTTTGCAACCCCATGGGCTGCAGCACGCCAGGCTTCCCTGTCCTTCACCATCTCCCAGAGTTCGCTCAAACTCATGTCCATTGAGTCAGTGATGCCATCAAAACCATCTCGTCCTCTATTGTCCCCTTCTTCTCTTGGCTTCAATCTTTCCCAACATCAGAATCTTTTCCAGTGAGTCAGCTCTTTGCATCAGGTGGCCAAAGTACTGAAGCTTCGGCTTCAGCATCAGTCCTTCCAGTGAATATTCAAGGTTGATTTCCTTTAGGACTGACTGGTTCAATCTCCTGGCTATCCAAGGGATTCTGGTGACAGCCTGTTTAATTTGACCTTCAGGGCTTCCCAGGTGGCACTGGTAGTAAAGTGACCCGCCTGCCAGTGTAGGAGATATAAGAGATACAGGTTTGATCCCGATCCGTGGGTCTGGACGATCCCTTGGAGGAGAGCCCTGCAATCCTCTGCAGTGTTCTTGCCTGAAGAATCCCATGCCTGGTGGGCTCCAGTCCCCAGGGTCGCAAAGAGTCAGATATGGCTGAAGTGACTTACCGTCACTTACCGTGACCACCGTTGCACTAGTGAAGTGCAAGTACTCTTCACTGTTGGATTCCTAGATCTTTTGGATGGAGGGTGACTCGTTTGTGCAGTGTGGCTCTCCCTGCAACCTTCCCCCTCGTTTTTCCTGCTGCTGAGGCTTTACTCACTCTCAGTTGGGACATGCAGGTTAGGAAGAGAACATGGCCCTGCTGCCTTTTCTTTCACCTTCCAGGTGTGTGGCTTGTCCACCTGGATGAGTTCCTTTAACTGAACAGATGATCCCAAGGTTGGTGACTGGAAATGTTTTTAGACATACTTTAGTGTGCAGCTGTGGGGTTCTCAAGACAGGAATTTACTGGGCATTCCCTTGGGGTCCTGTGGTTAGGACGCCACACTCCTGTTGCAGTCCCGAGTTCACTCCCTGGTTGGGGTACTAAGATCCCACAAGCTGGGCAGTGCAACCAAACAAAAAAGACAGGAGTTTATAGATCTTTCCAGTCACCTTGTGGGCTAGATGGGGAGAAGGTTAATTAAGCTCAGTGGTTTAATTTAAGGACCCCTCGCTTGATGCCTTTTCCACTGGCTGTGTCTTCTGGGGTCACCCTTCTCCTGGTTATGTGATGGTGGGAGAGTTGCCTCACCTCTCTGAGTTTTCCTATAACATGAAGAGGATGAAGCAAGGGCCTGCCAGATGAGGCTATCAGGGAGGCTCGTGAGCTGGTCCGTGGTGGTGCCTGCACGCAGCAGGTGTCCAGGGCACACAGCAAGTGCTTGAAGTTTCAGATCCTGCTGTGTCTTCGTTGTCATCTGAACTTACTGGTCTGCTCAATGTTGGTGACATTTTCATCCAGGTGACAGGCGATTTCAGATCGTGACACTTTGCAGTTTTACTAATCGTGTATCCTGAGAGGCACCCAAAGCTGCCATCCTTAGCTCCAGAAGTAGCATCACCATCTACCAGCTCCAGCCCAGCCCACCTGGCCAGCCCAGCCCACCAGCCCAGACTCCCTGGCCAAGCGTGTGCTCAGCCCTCTGCTTCTCGCTGTGGCGCCCGCCACCTCCTGCAACCACAGAACCTTCTAGCTGAGTCTCTGCCCCAGTCTCTCCCCCACCGCGCCCAGAAGGATCGTTTCTAGATGCCGGTCTGGCACGCGCTCCTTTCCTCCCTGACGCGCGGACTCCCCCCGGCTCCTGTGACTTCGCGTGTCCACGGGAGACCTGGTCACAGTGCCGATACACTGTGTGTGCCTCGTGTGCCTGTCGGTCGGGGGGGCTGGCTAGTGAGAGTTCGTGAGCTAGTTGCAGGAGAATCAAAAAATATTTTCTCTATTTCAGTCCCACAGAACTCTGTAGTCTTTGATGACAGATTTCAGCAGAGCTCAGGACTTCGGAGATGGAGAGGCCCCTTTGTCACGTGCTCCGCGGCAGTGGCTTTATGAAAGGGGAGTGCCTGCAGGGACCGTGGCCCGTGGGGCTGCCGCAGCCAGATCGAGGTGCCTGGGCAGGCGGGTGGCCGGGCGTGTGCGTCTCTGTGTGTCCACCGCCCAGGGATCAGCCGGTTCTCAGGTTTGCGTGCCAGTTAGCGTCACGGAGACTTGCATCTGATTCATACGCACTGTCTGTTAGTCTCCTCTAGCATCCTGACTTCATTTACACCAGTTTACCTGGCATCCTTAGAAATGGTGGAGTTTGGCCAAGTGGTCGTTGTTCAGTGAGGGAAAAGGCAGATGGCCTAATAATTCTGTCTTCAGTCCACCTTGAGGCTGAGTACGTGTGTGTGTGTGTGTGTGTGTGTGTGTAAGTAAGAAAACCAGCGTTGCTTTATTTTTCCCCTGTGTCACATCAGTACAAATGCACATTTTTGTGAACCACTCAGGCTGCACCCAGGGCCCGTTAATTCCAAAAAATGTTTGATTGAGAAAACAACTCAGTCAATCTCTTCAGTTCCTTCCCAGAACTCAGGCGTGCCTTCTGACTTAGTGAAAAGAAACGTAGTCTCCAGGGCCGTGCAGAGGGCTTCGTGTCTGTCTGTGAGGGGCTGCAGCCTGCCCCTTCCTCATCCCTTCTCAGAACCAGTGAAAACCTTGGGAGCAGCTGGACTCCGCTCTTTTGTTTGGACCAAACTCCACCAGTTTTTGTGGATAGAGACAACGAGCCTTGCTTGGTGTGGCCCGGTGGACACCCTCCTCAGCCCCCCAGGGCCAGGAGGCTCCTACTGCCTGGCTTATGGGGTCTTAGTTCCCCCACCAGGGGTTGAACCTGGACCCTCGGCAGTGAGAGCCGGGACACCTGACCGTCACTGGGCCACCAGGGAACACCCTGCCTTGTGTCCTTGGGGTCATTAACATGCTTTCGTCTGGAATCAGTCCTCTCTGCATCACTGGCTCATTTTCAGTCTTCTCTTAAGGAGATATTTAGAAATGATCAGAAAGCACGTTGCATGTGGCACTGCGAGTAATAGCTCGCAGTCAGAATATAGTTCACTTGGTGTCTGATCTGATCTGACACAGGGCTTGTTGTACAGGGATTTTTTTTGTATGGCTGGAGAATATAGGCTTTCTGTTTTCTTCATTTGGTTTTTCTACATTTTCCAAATTCCTATAAAGCATACATTTTTGTAACTAGAAAATATATTATTAAAATATATACAAAAATGTATCATAAGAAGGTCTGGATGATATGCAGTTTTCAAAAGCATATCTTTGTCTTTTAAAAGGATCATATGTGGAGAAGGAACTGGCAATCCACTCCAGTGTTCTTGCCTGGAGAATCCCAGGGACGGAGGAGCCTAGTGGGCTGCCGTCTGTGGGGTCGCACAGAGTTGGACACGACTGAAGCAACTTAGCAGCAGCATAACTGTCTATTGTAGTCCATTATTTTAATTATACTATCAAATAGTAGCTTATACATGAGCTTATATTCTGTTTTTCAACAGTTTAATCCATGATTGCATTTGATAAGCAAATAAAAACCATGTATTGTTTTTAATATTGTTTGGAGATTGAAATGAAGCAAACTTTGTGGCTAAAAACAATTTAAAGCAATGAGACAAAAATAAAGTTCGTAGGTTAATATAAAAAAATAAAGCAATGAGACAAAATAAAATAAATAAAAGGATCATATAAATGTTTCCTTTAAGTGTGATCTTAGGTTTTAATGTTTGCACTATTATACCAGTATTTTAATTAATTTTAATTTTCATTAAAAAAAAAGAAGGAAAAATTCAAATAACACTAAAAGGCCGAAAACTAAGTTTGGCAGTCTCATGACCCCTGGCCTTTCCAGGGTGGCCACGTCCAGCTTCTTA
This sequence comes from Bos taurus, assembly GCF_002263795.3. NCBI lineage: Eukaryota > Metazoa > Chordata > Mammalia > Artiodactyla > Bovidae > Bos > Bos taurus. The sequence continues at coordinate 337,804 of NC_037352.1, read as the reverse complement.
CCCGAATGTGAGTCAGCTCAGGTCACCATGGCAAAATACGGTAGACTTGGGGACTTGGGTGACAGACTCTTCTCATAGTTCTGGAGGCTGGAGGCCCCAGGCCGAGGCGCCAGCAGCAAAGCAGCCTCTGTCCCATTCCCCTCGAGGTTTGCGCATGGGCCTTTTCTCATTAGGTCCCGGTGGAGACAGACAGCTCCCTGGTCTCTTCTGCCAAGGGCAGTGATCCTATGGGATCAGAGCCCCATTTATATTTCTATTTATTTATTTTATACTTTTTGAAACCTTGTACTTATTTGGGCTTCCCTGGTGGCTCAAATGATAAAGAATCTGCCTGTAGTGCGGGAGACCTGGGTTCAATCCCTGGGTCAGCAAGATCCCCGGGAGAAGGAAATGGCAACCCACTCCAGTACTCTCGCCTGGAGAATCCCATGGACAGAGAAGCCTGGTGGGCTTCTGTCCCTGGGGCTGCAAAGAGTCGGACACGACTGAAGAGACTAACTCGCACTTGTTCAGAGACCTGTGCTGCGTCTCTTGCTCCACGGGCTTGCTCTGGCTGCAGCAGGCAGGACTGCCCTGCCCGCAGCCCAGGTTCTCCCTGCAGCGGCCACTGTGGCTGTGGTGCGGGCCTGGCTGCCCTTGGCCTCTGGGGTCGTCCCAGACCGGGATTAAATCTGCGTCCTCTGCCTTGGCAGGCGGATTCTTAACCCCTGGGCTGCCAGGGAAGTCGAGACCTTTTCTCTTTTGTAAACTGTTTCAGTAGTTTTTGTCTTTTTTCCCCCATTGTGCTTCATATGTATGTTTTCCAGACCTGTCTACCATCGGCTCGTTTCTCTTCAGTCTACTATTAGGCCTGTCTGTGGAGTTCTTGGAGAAGGCAATGGCACCCCACTCCAGTACTCTTGCCTGGAAAATCCCACGGACGGAGGAGCCTCTTGGGCTGCAGTCCATGGGGTCGCTAAGAGTCAGACACGACTGAGCAACTTCACTTTCACTTTTCACTTTCATGCATTGGAGAAGGAAATGGCAACCCACTCAAGTGTTCTTGCCTAGAGAATCCCAGGGACGGGGGAGCCTGGTGTGCTGCCGTCCATGGGGTCGCACAGAGTCGGACACAACTGAAGCGACTTAGCAGCAGCAGCAGTGGAGTTCTTAACTTCAATTGTTATATTTTTCAAGTTTAGTGTTCATTTGATTCTTCTTTTTGTTTTTTTAATATTCAGTTCTCTGCTCAGACTCTCTCAGAAGCTTGTCTTTTAATGAACATGTTCATCACATGCATTTTAATGTCCTGTAATTTTAAAATTGGGGTATTTTGTGGTTCTTTTTCTATTGTCTGTTTTTCTCATGTTCTTGAGTTGGCTGGTCCTGCCTCCTAGTATGCTGGGTAGTTTTTACTAAACACTGGACATAGATTCTGTATGTGACACAGATTAAGAAATCACTTGAGGACCCCAATCACATTTTTCTCCAGTGAGGGCTTACCTGGCCTTTAGTGTGGGGACTTGTCACTTTACACCAGCCGGAACCAGTCATCCCTTTAGGATAGCCACTGGGATCCCAGCTGAAGGCCTGGGGTCTGCACCAGCGTCCACACCTTTGGTGCATTTGAAACGCCCATGTAGGAATTCTGAAGTTATCACATTCTCAGCCTGGAGGTCACTGCTTGAGGACCTCAAGGAGAAAAGTGGGACCCTGTGTCTGACTTCTCCATCTGTTCTTCTCTTTTCCCTCATGTTTTAGCCCCTTAAGACCTCATTTCCCTGGTAGCTCTTGTGCCTTGTTGTTGACTCACTAAGTCCAACTCTTTTGTAACCCCATGGACTGTAGCCCGCCAGGCTCCTCTGTCCATGGGATTTCCCAGGCAAGAATACTGGGATCATTCCATTCTCCAGGGGATCTTCCTGACCCAGAGAGTGAACCCACGTCTCCTCATTGCAGGTGGGTTCTTCATCACTGAGCTGCCAGGGAAGCCCCTCTGTGCCTTAAAACACATGAAAACCTTTCTGTCTGTTTTTCTCATTGGTCTTGCAAGTGGTAGTTTGCTCCCGGGTCAGGGGACTAAAATCCACATGCCATGCAGTGCAGCCAAAAAAAAAGAAAAATCTGTGAAGAGATGAGTCCTGTTGGGCATCCCTGTTTCTCTGGATGTGCCTTTAGCTGCCTACGGGCAGAGTGAGTGCTCCGTGGATCATACAGCTCAAATGTCCTTCTGTGTCCACACACTCACCCCATTTGCCCTCTCAATATTGTTCAAAGGTAAATAATCTGAATAATTGTGTGCCCTTCCAAAGCATCTTTATGAATATAGAAATTAATACAAACATATTGTTATATTTTCAATATTAAATACATTGTAAAGTAGGAATTTTCTTTAGAGAAATGTATGTGACCTAAAAAATGAGGTCCATCACACAGAATATGGTTTATGTTGAGTATGAACTCCAGACCCATTGTGTATATGTTCGTTTTTCAGGTATAAAGATGACTTTACTAATCACTGTCAGCATTTCTGGTGTTGTCGTTGAGTTTGGGTTTTGTTGCTTCCTCCCTCTAGGTATTGTTGCGTGTCTCCCGTGTGACAGAGGCAGCTGGGTGGATTATGGCCGGGTTCACTGTGACCTAAATGAGAAGCACACTCGGGGCCCTGGTGGACCTCGTGTTACTCGGTGCGCACGGCAGACGGGTTCAGCCACATGTTGGCTCACCTCCCTTAGTGTGAGCTGCTGGCCTCCGCGTCCGCCCTGCACGGGCCCGTGTCTGAGCTATGCCACCGACACTCTTCCTGGGGGCAGAGAACAGGTCCCCAGGTGCCCCTTTGCTGGGGCCTCCCGCACCACGGGGGTTCCCACTCTCTGCTGGTCTTGGCTTCCCAGCGACGTGGCCATGCCCCACCTTCCAGGCAGCCCCCAGGGCCACAGGCACGGAGACGGCAGAGTTGAAGGGGCCGGATGAGGCCTGGCGCGGTGCTCCGAGGGGCGGTCTGAGCCGGGGTAGGCCAGTGACGGGACACTGTTGGACATCCCAGCGTCGACGAAATGGCAGGCTTGCACGTTGGTGCTGTGAAATTCTGCTTTGGAATGTAAAGTTTTGTGGTGCCGTGTGCAGTTTGTTGGAATTAATGTAAAGGTGACACATTTTCGTGGTGAACAAAGAGTCTGGCAAGTGAGAGCAGTCCAGAGTCCATCCTGTGTGCAATGGAAGCAGGGGCTGTGTCTTGCCTGGTAGGGCTTTCTTGTAAGGTGGTCAGGGCAGGTTCATTTGGATACGGTAAAAGTCCTTTAAAAAGAAAATCCGTTTGAAACGTTGTGAAAGAAAACTTCATCAGTGGAAAAATCAAATAACTTATAAAAGCAAAGTACCTGAAGAGTCTGAGTTCTCCCTCAGGTTTTCACTTTCTCGGCAAACTTCATGTGCTGAGTCAGGGGAGGCAGACAAGGGTGTCCTTCGGGCCTAGGGGCTGCCAAACGCGTGGTTAGCTTAAAGAAGGTTGAGTGTTACCTGGGGCTTCCCTGGTGGCTCAGCAGTAAAGAATCTGCCTGCAGCGCCGGAGATGTGTGTTGGATCCCTGGGTCGAGAAGATCCCCTGGAGAAGGAAATGGCAACCCACTCCAGTATTCTTGCCTAGGAAATCCCATGGATCCTGATGGGCTCTAGTCCATGGGGTTGCAAAGGTCAGACATGACTTAGTGACTAAACAATAGCAAATAACGAGAGTTACCTGGTGATGTTAGGAAGTGAAGAGGGTTACCCAAGGCTTGGAATTTCTGGTTTCTGAATTACTTCAAGGGAACAAATGGTACTGTTTTATGAACAGAGTTTTGAGTTTGACTAGATTCATAAGTGCATGATCTTAATTTTTGAAAAGCCATGTTTTCAGAGTTGCTGATTTGGTCTTGTAGCTTCAATCCCGATAACTAGTCTCCTCATCAGAGTTCTGTGCGATCTCAGAACTGCAGCCCTCAGCCTCCCGTCTGCTTTAGGTTGTGAACTGGGGATCGATTCAGGCCTGTGGTAAAGAGGTTGTGGGCTGGCCACGTGATCTGTGATTTTGAGCTCATCAAGAGCCCATGTCTGGAGTCCCTAGCTGGATTTGCGCAACCTCAGGGGTTGACAGATAGCATCTCTGTCTGTTATCCTGAACAGCCTGCAGTTTGTTGGGAGGTGTCGCTCGTGCATGTTGATGGTGGTGATTCGCATTTGTGAAGAGGGACCAGCCCTGGAGCTTCTGTTTGAGCCGTCAGAAGCTGCAGTGAGGGGCTGAAGTCTCCAGGGGAGGTTAGTGCCAGATGCATGCTGACCCCGTCATCGGAGTGAGAGTGATTCATTAAAAATCACAGTGGCAAACACATACCTGACCGTGTGGAAAGCAGACAGCTAGTGGGGAGCTGCTGTCTAATTACAGGGAGCTCAGCCTGGTGCTCTCTGATGACCTGGAGGGGTGGGGTGGGGAGTGTGACTGATTGGCGTTGTTGTATGGCAGAAACCAACACAACATTGTAAAGCAATTCTTCTTCAACTAAAAATTTTTTTAAATGAATACCAAAAAAAAAAAAAAATCACGGTGGCAGATTCTGTGAAACATTTTTTGTTACACTTTTTAAATACTGCCACATGGAGTTCCTCTTCATCAGATCCATGTAATCTAAAGATCTGATGTGAAGCATTTGTGTGAGTCCAGGCCCTGAAGGATTTCTGCTGTCTGAGAAGCCTGCTGTGCAGAGAAAAGCTTATGTAAACGTGCAGTGTTTGCGCGGAGCAGAGATGAGCAGGGCTTCTGCTCCGGTTCATCCCTCATTTGAGCTCTTGCTGGCGAGTTCCAGTTGCGGTGCTTTACAGTTTTCAGCGTGCTCTTCACGTATATTGTTCCATAGATTTCAACTGCTCTGCAGCAATGAACATCCAGGGACACGTTGCAAAAGTTATATAAGAAATATATTTGGTGCAGGAAAATTGAAAAATACAGATAAGTGAGAAGTGATCTAACTGGGTCCCTCTCAAATCTTCTTGGCATCTGTGTGGCCTCCTCCCTGCACAGATGGGCCCTGACCCATGTCACTCACAGCATGAATCTTTAGCAGGTGTTGTAAAGAGTTGCTGGTTTATCGTAAAGAGTTACTGGTGTTCACAGCTGCACACAAGAATTGTGGCAAAGAGGGAGTCCCCCTCGCTGACCCGTGAATCTCTCAAGCCAGGAGTGCATGGTCTCCCTTGAGCATGGATTCTGACCTTAGCGCCTTGAATCTGCTGTGTTCAGCATCTTACAGGAAGTCAGGGGGGATCTCCGTCCTGCAGCCCTTAGCCCCCAGCCTCATCCCACTCCACGTGCGGGATGCTGTGCCGGACGTGCTGGCCCATCTAAGTCTAGCGGTTTCTGCATCATCTGGTGCTCGGCATCCCCTTGTGTGCTCCTGAAGGGTGCTCGGACCCCTTTCAAAGAGGTGGCCATCGTCAATCCACTTTGCAGGAGTAACCTGCCCACAGTCAAGTGCTGGTAAGCAGTGGTGAGGGCATATGGGCCCTGGGGGCCACTCTGGGGCCAGGGTCCTCCACTGCCTGCCTTGTGGGGGGCCGGGGTGTGGCGTCCGTGACCACCACGCCCAGTCCGTGCCTGCCTTTTCCACAGAGCGTAGATCCTTCTGTTGTTACTGTTCAGTCTTGACTCTGATGCCCTTTGGCGTGTTGTGCAATTCAGCATTCATTCATGGTAGTGGGTGCGGTGTGCCAGTTGGGTAATAAAAATAAGTAAAGGGTCATAAAATAAATAAAAGGCGTGTGGGACCGGGAGGCCACCTCACAGCACAGATCACAGGCTCTAGACGCCTGCCTGGTGAAGACCCGTCAGGGTGGGGCGGGGCTGCTCAGGGCTAAGAGGATGGCACAGCAGGTAGATGTCCTGCTACAAGGGTGCATCCTCCCAGCACACACAGATCAGACGACGGGTGTGAATAGAATGTGCATCATCCTAAAGTATCTCTGCCACTCATCACCTCTTTTTTGAAAAATAATTTTTTAGTTTTGGCTGAACTGGGTCTTGGTTGTTGCACACAGGCTTTTTCTAGCTGCAGCGAGTGGCGGCTACGCTAGTTGTCAGGCTTGGCCTTCTCTTCGCGGTGGCGTCTTGTTGCAGAGCGCAGGCTGCAGGACATGAGGGCTTCAGTAGGTGCGGTGCACAGTCTTAGTTGCCCCGCGGCGTGTTCAGTCCCAGACCAGGGATTGAACCTGCGTGCCCTGCGTTGGTAGGCGGACTCTTTATCACTGGACCACCAGGGGAGTCCCACGAGATCATCTCTTAATTACAAAGGAAAACAGTGAAGTTAGAGGAGAAACTTTGCAGGCACTGGGTTTGCCGCTGGCATTTGGACCAGCCTGCAGGACGTTCTTGGAAGCGTGGCGGCATCGCCTTTGTGCCGCTCCTGGAAGCGCCTGCCGGGATCTCACAGGAGGCCGTCTGGGCCCTTGAGAGTGTCCCAGCGGGACAGGCTGTGGGCGTCTGAAGACTGGACAGTCATTATGCGGCTGTGGCCTGGGTCTTGGGACATCGGAATGGCTCTCAAGGCCACTCCTGCCCAGGGGAGGGCTCCGCGCTCTGCCTCCTGCTGCTCTCTGTCTGTCTGTCGCCCCTGCGTCCCAGGTCACTGGGCTTTGGCCTGGGGCACCAGGTTTAGAGGCTGGGTGGGGAAGGTGTGGGCCGGGCCAGCCTCGCCTTCCCAGGAGGGGCTTGCAGAGGTCATGACCAGGAGGGTCACTGCACAGGGCCTGGGGGCACAGAGCTCTCCCGAGACCCTGCTCTTGAGTCCTTTGGCTTTTACCAAGGAGGGAAATTGCTGGATCCTACGGCAACTGTTTTAAGTTTTAGAAACTACCAGACTGTGTCCCACCGAGTCTCTGCTGTTTACACCCCCGTCAAAAGCTTACGAAGTTCCACAGAAACTGAAAGGATTACCAAGCAGTGAAAGTGAATTTCAGCCCACTGAAATTACCCTTCAGGAATAAAGGGGAAATCAAGACAGTTTCAGACCAGCAAACACTGAGGAAGTGTCAGCTGCAGCACTTGTACTCACGGATGTACTGAAGGGTGTTCTTCAGGCCGAGAAAATGCTCTCAGGGCAGGAGGGACAGGGGAGGGCGTGGTGACTCCAGGCCGCTGTTGAAGGATAAAGCAAGACTGGTGATGTCTCCTGGGGTTAAGATACCACATGGATCCAAAACCCAAATGCCAACAGCACATGAGTGTGTGGGAGGTGGGTGGAGTTAATTCTGTTTTTTTTTTTTCTTTTTTGCTGCTCCATGTGGCACGTGGGCTGTTAGTTCCTCAACCTAGGGTCGGACGTGCACCCCTGTAGTGGAAGTGCAGAGTCTTACCTGCTGGACTGCCAGGGAACTCCCGAGTGGAGTTACCTCTGACTATGTGTTGCCTGGGAACAGGTAGAATGCAGTTAATTGGACCTTGATGCATCAAGGGTACCTGTTGTAATCCCTGAAGGAACCATTGAAAGAACAGTGAAAGAGCTACTTTATTAGAGGGAGGAGACAGAAAATAGAAAGTATTCCAAAAGAAGGCAAGGAGGAACAAAGTATAGAACAGCCGTGACCGACAGCAAGCAGTGAGCCGGTGGATCCACTCTGTAGCCACACTGAACGCAGCAGGACCGGAGAGGCGATTAAAAGGAAGAACTGTCAGACCAGATCGTGGGAAGGCAGCTGCTCAGGAAGGAGACAGAAGCAAAAGGACGCGGGAACTGTTGGAGGGAAAGTGTGGAGGGCGGAGTCCTGCACTCAGCGGCCCCAGAGGCCGGGGGGTCCTGCGGGTTCTGTCGTGAGGTCTGGAAGCCACAGAGAGGCCGGAGGTGTCGCTAGATCCCGCGTCTGAGTTCCGGTTCCGGCTGTCCTGTGGGGAGCAGCCGGTGGCCCCCGGGTGACGTTTTGCAGAGCTTCCTGTGTCACGGCAGCCTGTGGCGCCTGTCCCGAGGGCTGGCCTCGCTGCCGGCCCCTCCTTCTCTTTCTCCCCACTCACTTTTCTTCCCCGTGTGTCTGGACGTGGAGCTGTGTGTGTGCTAGGGTTTGCTCAGCACTGGACGCTGGGGAAAGAACCCATGTTTTCCTTGCTTGTCACCTCAAAGCTGGGTTTCCTGGGCCCCGTCGGAGGAGGGCACAGGCAGCCCGTGCAGGTGTTGGGGTTGCAGGCTCAATCCTGCCCTCTCGGGAAAGGTGAGGGCCTGGGGCTTGCAGGTGCTGGCCCTGAGGTAGGGGGACATGGAGGGGCGACTCAGCTGTCTGTGGTCTGAATTCCAGCGCAGTGGCTGTGTTGGTGATCGCATTGATGGTTTGTGTTTAAACAGCCAGAGGAATAGCAGTGTCATTTAGGGAGAGCGTGGTGCTGCAGATGTGGGCTCTGCGTCAGCGCTCATGTGGGCCCAGGGCGGCCCCTGTCCCTTCCCTGGAGCCTCTGGGCCCTGTGCCCGCCCTCATTTGGCAGGAACCTGGCTGCTTTGGGGGCTCAGGAGGACCGTGATGTGGGGTAATGAGCCCGGGTCCTGAGCTGGAGGGCAATCGTGAGCACTGTCACCGTCTTGGAGGTGCCTTGGCCACTCTGCTTGTGTGCGTGGCCCCGGGGAGGTGGGCTGCTCGCTGGGGTCTCTCCAGCGATACTGCCTGGCCCGGCCCAGCTCACGCGTCCTGCGTGACTGGCGTTTTGAGGTAGCAAGGTGTGGGCTGGCCTTTCCCCAAGCATCCACAGCTCACACCACGGCGTCCCCCTGGGCCCCATGGATGCAGAAGCACTCTGCTCCCTTCTCTGCAGCGAGCACACGGGTCCCCAGAGCCAGTGTGGCTGCCGTTCACGAGAGCCCTGACCAGGATGAGGCTGCAGTCAGAGCCCTCAGAGGCCTCCTCGTCATGTCCCCGCTTCACACGACCCTTGGGGACTGACCACCGCTGCTTCCAGGGGGCTCAGGGAAGAGCAGGTGGTGCGGGGAGCCACAGCTGCAAGGGACTGGCGGGGCCTTCGCAGGATGAGCATAACAGAGACTCCAGAAAGGGGGGCGTGTGTGGGGTCAGGTGTGCGGGGATTCAGGACACGGTGGTGGTGTGGTGCTCAGTGCTCGTGGCTGGATCTCCATTTTGATGCAGAGGAGTAAGTGGATTTTACATGCACATATTTTAGGTAGAGATCTTAAAAAATATTGAAGTATTTGGAGAAAAACTGAGGGATATATTTACGATTGTCAAATGAGGAAAGTTGGCCTATGTAAGATACAAAAAAAAAATCTGTAAGGAGAAAGATTGGTAAGTCTGATTTCACAGAAGTAAACTTGTCTAATACCAAAATCGACATAAACAAAGTTAAGAAGTGACATTTAGGGAGGAAGTATTTTCACGTATTTGTAACCAGAGGTTAATAGTGAGAATATTTAAGTGAAAGTCGCTCAGTTGTGTCTGACTCTTTGCGACCCCGTGGACTGTCCATGGAATTCTCCAGGCCAGAATACTGGAGTGGGCAGCCTTTCTCTTCTCCTGGGGATCTTCCCAACCCAGGGATCGAATGCAGGTCTCCCACATTGCAGGCAGATGTTTTACCAGCTGAGCCACAAGGGAAGTTCAAGAATATTTAAAGACATCTGTAAATCACTAAGAAACTCATAAACCGCCTAACAGAAAATACAAAGTATGAACAGGTCATTTAAAGAGGAAAGAATTAACTTAAGTGACATCTCAATGCTCCCCCTGCTGACCATCTACCAGGGAAATGCAAACTGTTAGTGTCAATTTCTGGCTAGTTCGGCGACCCATGGTGGCGCGTCCTGCCCAGGGGGTGCGGGATGGGCACTGATGTCCCAGAGGGCAGCATGGCAGCCGCTCTCACATCCACGGCCCTTGCGCTCGCCCCTGCTCGTCCACGCTGTGCCAGTGCTCAGGCTTGTGCCCCGGAGGCCTGGCCGGGGCCCTCGAGGACGGCTGTGGCACGGGGCGGGCGCGGGGGTGCACTCTATGGGTCAGTGAGTTTGCGGCAGAGCGCTGTAGGGGCGGGGGCGCGGAGCTGGCGCCATTTCTAGTTACCGGCAGAGAGCACGTGTGTGCAGCTGTGCTCACGGGCACGGCTGCCCAGCTGCACAGGGGCGGCGTGGGGTGCCCGTCTCCCCGGAAGCGCGGGGTTGGGGGCAGGGCGGACCGCGGCCTCTTCTGCCCTGTCTCTTCTGAATGCTTTGGGTCTGTTCCACGTGCTGGTGTTGCAGGTGATCCTGAAGAGGATCAGTGCGCGGGGGCGTGGCCTGGCGGCTGCTAACGTACATCCTTATTGGCAGGTGTGGATCGTGGCGGGAGCCCGTCAACCCCTACTACGTCAACTCTGGCTACGCCCTCGCCCCCGCCACCAGCGCCAATGACAGCGAGCAGCAGAGCCTGTCCAGCGACGCTGACAGCCTGTCCCTCACCGACAGCAGCGTGTAAGTGCCCGCCGCCCCCTCCCCAGCACCACGGGGGCTGTTCCTGGAGACCCTCCTGCAGACCAGAGCCTCAGTTGCTTCCCTCCAGGCGAGACTGGCCAGAGCTGCCTGGCGGCACCCAGCCCTGGTCTCAGTGGTGCTGGTGTGTGCGGTGCGTCCAGGGCAGCCACCCCAAGTCGTCCGCTCTGTGCTCGCCCCACTGTGATCTGGAAGCCGTCTCACCCGATTGGCAGGGCCTGCTGTCCCCTCGGTGTGGCTCTGTGCCGGCCAGCCGGCCAGGGCCACAGGAGCCTCTGCACCCTCGAGGGTGCCGTGAACCCCTGTCCAGGGATGCCTCCCCTGGGGAAAGTGCTCACTTCTGACACCTTTCTCTCTAGTTTGCCAATGACTTCGGGGACCTTGGCGCAGGTCAGGATGTAATGGTGTCACACCTGCCCATGTCATGCCAGGGCATGGCCTGTCTGCCTGCTGGGGTCACACGGGGACCAGCTCCACCGCCCACGCGCGTCAGGCTTGCCTGCGTTCAGTCACACACCGTTTGCTGTCTCTCTGCCCCGACAGGGAGGTTCTGGCTTGGAGCCGGCAGGTGTGTGGGCATCTACCCCCGCGACGGCACGTGGGCTGCGGCCCTGACCCTGTCAGCGGGTTGTGGGGACTGTGTCCCTGCCCTGCGTGGTGTCTGGAGGTCAGACAGGCTTCAGTAAGGAGGAAAAGGCCGGCTCGCCTGTCCTTGCAGGTGACTGGGTGATTCTGTGCTGTGGCCCTGCCTTGTGGTCTGTCCTGTCTCCTGGCGCCTCGTACCGCCTGCCCAGGTCTGGCTCTGGTCTGACAGCCCCGCGTCTGGCACATCGGGAGCCCTTTCTCCTCCTGTTGGGGGCCGCAAGATGGGGACGTCATCCTGGGGCAGTTGGCATTCATCATTATGTTCTTCTTTGTTTTGACTCTTTCACAGAAAATGTTGATGTTTTTAACAACTTACTTGATATTACTGGGGTTTCAGCACTACCTGCCATGAATATAAAATGTCGTGTTAAAGGGTTCCAATGAGCTGTGCCCCTCAGAGCCCCCGGGAGCGGCTGACAGCACGCATTCTGTTCTCTTCCCCAAAACTCAGTTACTACAATGTCAATTAATCTCTTAATTCTTTCTAAGGGAAGGACATATGTTTGCTAAAGGGAAGATCTAAAACAACAAAAAGAATTTCCCCGATACTCTGTTCATCTTGGTTTACACTGAGACTCAAAAATATAGGAATAGTTAAGAACTTGGAATGTAAGATTGTGGCAGATATTTAAATATACTGAATATATGAGGCAAAAAAAAGGATCATGTGTTTCATCTGAATTATTTCTGTTGGCAACTCAGCATCACCTCCACTTGGCAAAGGGCTTCACGGTCCAGTGCCGTTGGGCACAGGCTCCATGGACAGCGCCTGGCCTCCCAGGCGTAGGCTTTAGGTGCACGGCCAGAGCACGTGAGCCTCACACACGGGGCTCAGGACACCTGAGCCCTGTGAGGGCGTCCAGATGCACTGCGGCTCTTGTTCCCTGAGGCCCAGCCCCCTGGACCTCTGCACCCGCTGCTGCACTGTGGCCCCAGCTGGGGTCCTGAAGGCCTGGGGCACCCAGCACCCCTGCCGCTATGCCCTGCTCCGAACCAGGGCCGCCCTTCCCTCGCACTGGGCTGAGTGTGCCTGGGCCAGGCTGGGGCACACCGAGCACCGTGTGCCTGGGGCGCCTCTGCTGGCCGAGCAGCAGTCAGCGCGGGCCGTGCGTGGGAAGCAGGTGAGGGGCCAGGGACCGCCAGCACTGTGGGTCCCCCCTGCAGGAGACCCGGGAGGCTGGGGGCTGTCAGGGGGCCACCCCTCAGGTCCTTGGGAGACGGGTACCAGAGAGCAGGAGGCGAGCAAGTCAGATGCTTCTCAGATAAGTGCTTAGTCATTTTAAAGGCAGTATGTGATTTGACTTACGGTTACATCAGTCTTCAGAAGGGTTGTAACTAAAATCACGTCAAGAGAACAAATTTGAGCATCTGACAGATTATGCTGCTTTACTGTCTTATCCTGGAAGAAAGCAGGATTCAGGAACCCGTCCTGTTCTTTTTAAGAATGCAAAGTCGTCTTCAGCCAGTGCAGCTCAGGAGACAGGCCGTGCGGACCTGCTCCCAGAGGCCGTGGCCGAGCCCTGCGTATGTTCACAGGAGTGTCTCTCTGACAGGGATGGAGTCCCGCCCTACAGGACCCGCAGGCAGCACCGCCGGGAGATGCAGGAGAGCGTCCAGGCCAACGGGCGGGTGCCTCTACCTCACATTCCTGTAAGTGTCCGCCTGCGTGCGCCCTGCTCCCACCCGAGGGGCGGTGGCCCTTGGTCCTTTGGAGGGTCCGGGTAACTGCGTACAGGGTTTCTCGCTCTGCTTACAAGTGTTTTGGATTTGAAGCGATTTCAGTTTATAGCTCATACCCGCCCCCAAAGCTGTGCGGCGTGCTGCTGTGAGGCGTGCGTGGAATTGCATTCTCTGAACATGGCTCCCCCTTCCCTCCCCGGCTCCTCCCTGCACCCAGCTTCTGTGTCAGTCATCCGGGGTGCAGGGCCCGGGCCCCCCTCCCGTGTCGGGTGCTGCTGCCCCTTGGGTGCAGGGTGGGCGCTGCAGAGCGCCTGCCCTTCTGGCGCCCGGGCTCAGCCCCGACCTCAGGGGTCTGCACAGCTGGATGCTTCTGCACAGCTGGCTGGTCAGTCACATGAAGCCCTTCTCCAGGGCTGGCTGGCAGCCTTGGGTGGGTGCCTTGGGCTGTGGGCGCCAGGGTAGCCGTCCCCGAGGAGGCGTAGCCCCCGGCCTCCTCAGGGTCTTCACCCATGGTCGTGGGAGGCAGGAGGCAGCCGTGTCTGCTTATCCCCGCCGGTCAGCCCGGGGCAGGGAGGAGAGTGCAGACCGTGCCCTGCTCACCACGGTGTATCAGGGCTTACTGTGGCATTTCCTCACAGCGCACATACCGAATGCCAAAGGAAGTCCGCGTGGAGCCCCAGAAGTTCGCGGCAGAGCTCATCCACCGCCTGGAGGCCGTGCAGCGGACGCGGGAGGCCGAGGAGGAGCTGGAGGAGCGGCTGAAGCGTGTCCGCATGGTGAGTGGCTGCTGTGGCGCGGGCCACAGCGGGCCCCTGAGGCGTTGGCCTTCTCCGTGCAGTGGAGGGCATCTCCCCACCAGCCGGACAGGTCAGGGCTGGAGGCCTGCGTCCTGCTCCGCGCCCTCCCTGCTGCGTGGAGCCCAGATGGCCTCCCTCGGGCAGGGCAGCCTGAGGCTCTGACCAGTGACACAGCTCTGTCTGTCTCGTTTCCTGGCCGGTAGCCTTTCTGATAGAATTCCAGGAGCTGAGAGTCTCAGCACACCCGATCTATTTGCTGTAACTCTTTGCCTGTAGGGGCCTGCATGCCTGTCTTTTTTGCCTGCGGTGGCGCTCTCCCATCCTGGCTGCTGCACACGTGTGTCGTTCTACACACGAGGGGCCCCTGGGCAGAGGTGCTGTGACAGGCGTGCCCCCGCCCCGTCCCCCTCATGTGCCCCGCCCCCCGGACCTGTGGGCCTCGAGGCTTCTGGCACACAGGCCTCTCAGGGTGGGAGTTCATTCTCTTCTCAGTATTTTGTTCAATATCTGAAACTCAAAATGTGACTTTCTTGTAGGAATTATTTCTCTACCAATCATCTGATCTTCCTGTTTAAACTGCAGAACCTGAGCCCTCCCCGGACCCTGTCAGAACCCGAGGGGGTTCTGTTTCGGGTTCCACGTTCCCCAGGGGTGCCCCGTGCACCACCACTGAGGGCAGTGCCGTCAGGGTGGGTGAGGGGCCTGGCAGGTGGGCAGTCGCCTGGCCCTGACACAGGCTGGGCTCCCCTGCCTTCCCTACACGGAGTCAGCAGGCACATCTCATCGCGGGGCGGACCGTGGACCCCTGGAGGTACCGGAAACAGCCCCGAGCATGAGGTAGTCACAGGCCGTGCTGTGCCATGAGGGGCCTCGCGGGACCGTGCCCTGCTCTCCCTCCCGCCATGTGGCGATGGCATGGCCTCCTGGCAGGGCAGGTGCAGCCCGAGGCATGCCCAAGGCCCTCGCCCCATCACTGCTCAGGAGGGCATGACCAGCGGGCAGGGTTAGGGATGCGCTAGTCGTCAGAGCTGAGGGTTTCTGCCTCCTGGGAGCTGCCTAGAACAAATGCAGACCAGACTCATGCATGTGCCAGTGCACTGGCGGAACTCAGCCCGGGTCACGCGTGTGAGGAGGCCGTGTGCCCTGGCAGCATCTCCACCACTGCCTCTCTGTGAGGCTGTCCTGAGCGCGTTGCCATCGACAGTGCTTAAAACAGGCTCAGGAGGCAAGCCGTAATGTTTCGTGAAAGAAGTTTCGGAAACCTGCAGACTGGCAGGTTTCACTGCAGACCTGGGCTTTTGTGATGCGCTGCTGTGCTTCCGGCCTTGGCTCAGGCTGTGTGCATGTGGTCCTGGCCGGTGGCGTAGGGTGGGAGGGGCGCACTCAGGCGGCCCAGCCTTCTGACGGCGTCTGAGGCTCTCCCACTGCGTCCCTGGCAGGCGCTGGACGGCTGTGCCTGCAGCCCACGAGCTCTCAGGGGGCTGGACCCGGCAGTGTTCTCTGACGTGACCAAACGTGTCCCAGCAAACGTCCGGTGTCAGTTGCTCAGGGCCTCAGGCTCAGGAGGGCTGCCACGCCTAGTCCTCGGGTCCCGGCTCCCAGCCTCGGGGGTGTAGCCGGCCGGCTCCCAGGGGCGTCCCTCCGCCCCAGGGGGTGGCTCACTGCCCAGCAGTGGCCGTGTGGTCTTGAGTCTGTTGCCGGGAGTGATTTTGTAAGCTATGTGAACCATGATATAAACAAGAATCCTTTTTTACGAGTAATAGCTCAGACATTTTTGGGGCCATGCCTTGTGGCTTGTGGGATCTTAGTTCCTGACCAGGGATCTAACCTGGAATCCTGCAGTGAAAGCACCAAGTCCTAACCGCTGGACTGCGGGGAATTCCCACTGCAGATTTTTAAGTAATCAATTATTTTCGGTTGAGCAGGGTGTTCTGGCAATGCGTGGGCTTTCTCTAGTTGTGGTAAGCAGGAGCTACTCTTTGTTGCAGTGCATGGGCTTCCCACTGCAGCGGTTTCTCTTGTTGGGGAGCACCCGTCCTAGGGCATGTGGACTTTACTAATTGTGGCTCATGGAGCCAGTACTTGGAGCACACAGGCTTAGTTGCTCCATGGCATGTGGGATCTTCCTGGACCAGAGATCGAACCTGTGTGCCCCGCATTGGCAGGTGAATTCTTACCCACTGGAATACCTGGGAAGTCCTACAAATTTTTTAATAATTAAAGTTTACTGTAAAGCTTGGAAAATCAGAACAGAAGAAAATGAAAACTAGTGCTGAAGGGTTACGTAAATGTGTAGTATTTTATAGTCTGCTGCCCTGGGAGGGCGTGAATGGCATCAATACGGGTGCCCCTTGGTGCGGGTCTCCCGAGTCCCCACCCCCTGATAACCACGGAGCACCAGGGTCGGGGTGGGGACAGGGCGAGTGCAGGGACCCAGGGTCCAGGTAGCGATAGAGGGTGCAGAGCCCAGAGTCCGGGGCTCTCTAGGATGGCTCCCAGCTCACCCGCAGGGCTGCGTGTCCCCCCGTCTGCCCCTGTCTCCCAGCCTGTCCTCTCGGGTGCCGTTTCTGAGTTGTGGTGCCCACAGCTGGCGGCATGTCTGGCTGACCGCAGGCACTTCCACAGCGGTGCGGCGTCCTGTGGGGACTCCTGGGGGCTTGTTCATGTAGCGCAGGGTGGCTCAATCATCCAGTCTCTCAGCATCCGCTCAGGGCAACTCAATAAGACTAGACAGTGAACGTCAGTCGTGTGTTTCAGGATTGAAGTGATTGAATGTGTATGTTTACAGGTCTGCTTATAGCAACTCTCAGAGTCAAAGGAAGTTCTGCTAGTTTGATGTGATAATTTATTAACACTTGTAGCAAGATAAGGAAAAACCAGGAGCTCTTCTGTATAGGGGCAGTGTTTCCTGGGAAAATATGATGGAAAATACGGCAGTAAAATTGAGGAGTAGGAAAACAGTTGAAAAAGATAAACATTTTTATTGAGAAGCTTAACGTGGAAGCAGTGCCAGGCGTCCTGGTGGTCTGTGCGGCCCTGGTGCTGTGCCCTCCTCCGCGTGGCGTGTGGCCCTGTCCCCGCACCAGGGAGGGGAGCCCAGGCCAGCCCCCATGCGCTTCGTCCTCCTCCCAGAGCTCGGCCACACTGGCGTGGGGCTCGGGGCCACTCTGGATCGGGCGGCCCCTCCTGCACTTTGCTGGCCTGGCCTTGTCCCCAGCTCAGGGCTCGGGCCTTTGTGCTTTGTGTCCCCAAGCACGGGGTCTCCACGATGCAGCCAGTGCCGAGAGGTGCCATGCTGTCTTGTTCCAGCAGGAGGAGGAAGGCGAGGACAGCGACATGCCCTCTGGCCCCCAGGGCGCCAGCCATAAGCTGCCCTCGGCCCCGGCCTGGCACCACTTCCCCTCCCGCTACGCGGACGTGGGCTGCACAGGGCTGCGGGACGCGCACGAGGAGAACCCCGAGAGCATCCTGGACGAGCACGTGCAGCGAGTCATGAGGACGCCTGGCTGCCAGTCGCCGGGGCCCGGTCACCGCTCCCCAGACAGCGCGCACGTGCCCAAGATTGGGGTGCTGGGGGGTGCCATGCCCGGGCATGGAAAACATGCGCCCAAGTTGGGGGCAAAGCTGGACCCGACTGGGCTGCACCTCCACAGACACGGCCACCACCACGGCCACCACGGCGCGGCCCGGCCCAAGGAGCCAGCTGAGGCTGAGGCCGCCCGCCGGGTCCCGGGCAGCTTCGCCTGGGGCCCGGAGCTGCACGGTCACGCAGCCAAGCCCCGCAGCCATGTGGAGAGCACGGGCGCCCCCCCTGCCGGTGGCGACGGCCTGGCCTACGGGTGAGTGTGAGCGGCGATCCCCCGCCCTGGCCCACGTCAGTGCAGGTGGTGTGCCCCGGAGAAGGGTCCTTCGTGCCACCCTCGGGCCAGAGTTCCCCTGAGGAGTCCCTAAGCCAGGGCCAGAGCAGGTTGGCAGGAGTGCGCGCCTGGGTGCACAGCCGCGGGGCTCCAGCCCTGAAGTACCGTTGGGTTGGATGAGCCCGTTTCGGGGGTGGTGTCTGGGTGAGGACAGGTGGCTGGGCCCGAGCTGCCTGGACACCTTCCGTCCACAGAGTCGGCCCAAAACAGCCCAACCACGCCTGCAGGAGTGTGGCCAAGGCCCCACGTGCAGGCAGGGCCCTTGCGGGCTGTCGTCCCCAGCCCTGCGGGTCCCGGCCAGCCATCCAGCCTGGGCTGGCTGAAGTAGCAAGTGACCAGGCCTTGCTCTTGCAGTGGGAAGGTGGGCACGACCTCCAAGAGAAACTCCAAGAAGGCGGAGTTGGGGAAGAGCAGCAGCACAGAGGCGCCAGGCCCGTCTGAGGATGCGGAGAAGAACCAGAAGATCATGCAGTGGATCATCGAGGGCGAGAAGGAGATCAGCCGGCACCGGAAGGCGGGTCACGGGTGAGGGCCCCCGGCTGAGTCACCACCCCCCCCGGCTCTGAGTCCCCTTCCCCTGGCTCTTAGTCCTCCCACCTCAGTTTGAGTCCTACCCCCCGGCTCCAAGTCCCCAACCCCCAGCTCTGAGTCACCCCCCAACTGCCGGCTCTGAGTCCCCCCACCCCAGTTCTGAGTCCCCCCAACCCCCAACCCTTGGCTCTGAGTCCCCCCAACCCCCAACCCTTGGCTCTGAGTCCCCCCACCCCTGGCTCTGAATCCCCCTACCCCCGGCTCTGAGTCCCCCCCACCCCTGGCTCTGAGTCCCACACCCCCGGCTCTGAGTCCCCCCACCCCCGGCTCTCAGTCCTCCTCTGCCCCAGCTCTCAGTCCCCCACCCCCCAACTCTGAGTCCCCCCACCCCCGGTTCTGAGTCCCCCCACCCCTGGCTTTCAGTCCTCCCCTGCCCCGGCTCTGAGTCCCCCACCCCCGAGCTCTGAGCGCCCCCTGCCCCAGCTCTGAGTCCTCCCCTCCCCCCAGCTCCAGCTGCGTCTGCCCCTGGCTCTGTTTCCCTCCCCACCGGCTCTGAGTCCCCCCACCCCCGGCTCTGAGTCCCTGCCATCTCTGGAGCCTGCTGTCAGCGCCAGGCAGCAGTCTCTGCAGGCCATGTGCCCATTCGACCAGGGCCAGCCCATGGCAGCGTGAGGTCAACCCTGCCCTGTGTGGGCCCTGTGACAGGGTGGGCATTGGTGACAACGTCAGTGTCCCGGGCAGGAGTGCCCAGTGGTGGGGTCAGCTGCTGCAGCCCCACTGGGCAGGATCCTACAGCCCTGTGGCTGTCCCTCCAGGAGGAGCCTCTGGATCTGGCCTCCTTGACCCCAACTGCCAGAGAACACGCCTCTGCTCCGGCTCCTCCGGCTCCATGTCGGTTTCAGTGTCACCCTTCCTGTTCGTGGTGGGGGCGGGGTGGGCAGGGGCCTGGGCTTTGGGGCCGGCCAGCCGTGGACTTGCCTGGTCCTGAGTTCTTGGTCCAGACCCTTTGTACTCACAAAACCTGTCCCGGTGGCTCACTCCTTGGCCGTTGCCCCACCCCAGCTGGAGGGTTTCCGTGGGAAGACGAGTCCAGAAGCAGTGTCCTGGGTGCACTGTGGGCTCCATCGTGCAGGCCTTTCTGGGGTCTGTGGGCCTGGAGGCAGGGCACAGAGCAGGAATTGAGGAGTTGGGGGCCTCGTGGGTCCTTCTAGGAGGAGTCCACCTCCCCATGGGGCAGGTCACATCATACAGGCGCTGAATCAGCCCTCTCCCCCAGGGTGCCATTCCTGGGATTCCCTCATTTTGCTCCTGGGGACATGCCCCCCTTCTGAGGCCTCTAGTCCAGCTGAGAGAGGCAATGTTTTCACTTGAATTCCATGCAGTGGTTGAGTGATGGCAGGTCACACAGATGTAGAAGGTTCTTGGTATCTGATGGCAGGGAAGGTGGCATCACGTGGAAGAAAGTCAGGAAAAAGCACGTGGTCAGAATCATGCCAACCATGGCAGGTGTTTTCAGTGGGGAAGGAAATACGCTGAATGTACCGAGTGACTATCGCTAAGTCATATTTATTTTTTTCTTAGAATTTCCTGAACATTTCAAGTTTTTAACAAAGAGCACTTATTTATTTATATTTTTAAAGGAATGATAAAGGTTAAGCTTTTGTTTGGCTGCCCTGGGTCTTGGTTGGGGCATGTGAGAGCAAGTTCTCTGAGTAGGGATCAGACCCAGGCCCCCTGCATTGGGGGCTGGGAGTCTCAGCCATCCGACCTCCAGGGAAGTCCCAAGAACACTTATTCTAATATCAAAATACTTTTCAAAAACAAAAAAACCTTTATGTAAAAGAAGTCTTCGTGGGGAAACATTAAGAAAGTGTCCACACAGGGTATGATTTGTATTTCAGAACACGATGAGCACAGTGCAGAGCAGGTCTCCAGAAAGGCGTGCATCAGGGGTGGGGGGTGTGCAGAGCCTGGGCGCGGCTCACCTGCTTCTGTTGCCCCCGAAGGTCGTCCGGGGCTAAGAAGCAGCAGGCCCACGAGAGCTCCAGGCCCCTGTCCATTGAGCGCCCTGGGGCCGTGCACCCCTGGGTCAGTGCCCAGCTCCGGAGTTCGGTGCAGCCTTCGCATCTCTTCATTCAAGACCCCACGATGCCACCCAACCCTGCCCCCAACCCCCTGACGCAGCTGGAGGAGGCACGCCGGCGCCTGGAGGAGGAGGAGAAGAGGGCCAGCAAGGCGCCCTCGAAGCAGAGGTGCGTGGTCCTCACAGCATCCATCCGGGGCGGGAGCCCTTCTGCACCTCGGCTGGCCTGCGGCTGCGCTGTGGGTGCCAGCTGAGGCCCACTGCATCCGCAAAGGGGCCTGAATTGTTCCCAGCCATGCAGGGGACCCCTGGTGTCTCACTCTCGGTGCTGAGAGCCCAGCCCCACGGCCCTCCTCACGGCGCCCTGCGTGGCTGTCAGGGCCGGTGCAGCCCTTCGTGGGGCAGGTCATTCCTCCACGCTGGACCCTGGCAGTGGGGCCTTTGCAGTCACTTTCCCGGGTGGTCTGGGCTCTGAGGGCCTGGAGATGGGAGTGTGGTCGCTGGATGGTGACACTGTCCTGGGTGTTACTGGTCCCCATGTCCAATCTTCAGTCAGCTGGGCTCCTGGGGCCGGGGCCTCGCTGCAGAATCCGTGCTGCCCTGGGGAAGCCGGCGCCCAGGTGCAGACCCGCCCCAGCCCACCGCCCCGCGGGAGGCCCATGCGTGTCCCCGGTCACTGAAGGTGACCCCGTTTACAGCAGCCGTGTCACGCGCTGAGGTCTTGCTGGTCCACGTGGCCCGGGGTGAGGGCGGTGCCTGAGGCCCGGCGGGCCAGCCCGTGAGCTGGAGGGTGGAAGGCAGCAATGGGGCTGCCCAGGAGGGTACTGGGGCGAGCGGGCCCGTCCTGCTGCGCCTGCCCAGCAGGGCTCCCTGCTTGTGGTCTTGCGTCCTTGGTCTGCTCTTTGCACCAGCGCCCACGGGCCCTGCCCAGTGGCAGGTCCTGTCTGGCTGTGACACAGCTGAGCCACGGGCGGCTCGGGCGCTCCACACTGGTCGGTCCAGGACATGTGTGCCTTTTGTAGACAGCAAAGACCCCAGAGCAGAGGTCCGCTGCGTCCTCCTCTTGGGGTGACCCCACCCAGGGCGGTCAAAATAGAAGTCACGTCAGGGCCACAGAGCGTCGCACCCGAGGTGGATGGCCCTGGGACAGGAGCGGTGGGTGGTGTGCTCTCTTCAGCTGGCAGTGACTGAGCTGCAGGGCCAGGTTGGGGCCTGCTCCCCTCTGGAGGCGAAGGCTCCTCTGAGTGCATGGAGTGGCAGGCACCTGCGGGTTTCAGGAGACTGAGGTCCGCCTGGTGAAGACCTGGTGGGCAGAAGCGCCGGCGTTCCGCCTGCTCTGACGGAGCCCTGACCTCCAGCTCCACAACCACGAGGGCCTGCTGTCCTGCCGTCCTGCCGTCCTGCCGGCCCCGCGCAGCAGGCGCCTCCTCTTTGCTGTGGAGCGTGGCTGAGCTGAGCGCTGCTGGAGGCCCGGCCCGGGCGGCGGCTCACTGCGCGTTGTTCCCTAGGTATGTGCAGGAGGTCATCCAGCGGGGGCGCTGCTGCGTCAGGCCAGCGTGCACGCCCGTGCTGAGCGCCGTGCCGGCGGTGTCCGACCTGGAGCTCTCCGAGACAGAGTACGTGCGCCCCCCTGGGTCCTCCCAGTGCCGGCCGGCCCGCGACGGGAGCTCAGGCGCTGCGCCTGAAGAGCTGGGGCTGCTCGTGTGTCTGTGAGAGGAGCCCTGGCCGTCCACGTGGGGGCAGCGAGCGACAGGCCCGAGAGGGGTCTGCGCTTTCCGCACGAGGCCTCACGCCCCGCACAAAGCCTCGGCCCTCGCTGCAGTGACCTGCCTGGTGTGATGGGCTCAGGGCTGCGGCCCTGACTCCCTTGTACACTGCTGACCAAAGCACAGGCCCCGGGCGCTGTGTGCACAGCGAGCCGGCTCTAATCTTGCGTGCACCGTGGGAACGCGTGGTCCACGCCCATGCACACGGGCCGGGCTGGGCGTCCAGGGCCTGAGGGCCGTATGTGGACAGCGCGGGCCACCCTGTCCTTGAGCAGAAAGAGGGGCCCCCACTCAGCCTATGCCGGCCGACCCCCCAGTCCTTTGTCGTGCGTGGCCGAGGGCCCAGCTCTCAGCCTCCCCGTTGCTACTCTTTCTGGGGGGTGCTCTTCTGTAGAGAATGGAGCCCCTGGGAATCCCAGGCGGCTCCTGGGATGGGCCAGGCCTGAGGTCAGAGGACCGAAGGAAGGGAAGCAGACATCAGGAGCCTGGCTCAAGCTGGGGGCGGCCACTCAGCTGAGGTGACTGCCTGCTGTGTGACCAGGAGCACCAGTGTGGTGGCTCCCCACGGAGAGGAGAGCCCACTATGACTCAGGGCCTTCCTGACACAAAACTGGCCGCTCATCTGGCCAGGGCCAAGGGCTGCTCCTGGGCCCACTGGGCAGCTGGGGCAGTCACTGGACAGGACTCGGGAGGGCACAGGCGCCACCCGTCGAGAGGAAGCCTCTCGCTGCCCGTGCAGGAGGCGCTGTGGGCCTCGGTCCCTTCTGGAGAAGGGGCCGGCTGCCGCCTCTGGTCTTGTGAGCAGCTCTCTGCTGTGAGGCGGGTCCATTTCCGGTCCAGCGGTTCTGCTGTCTAGTCCCTGGCCTTGGGATGTTTCTGAAGGTGGCTTTACAGGGACATGGGCCGAGCCACCCAGCCTGCTATTTCAGAGCCAGGGGCTGGCTGTCTTGAGCCGCCTGGCAGAGGCGCCCACCGTGGGGTCCTCCTGAGAAGCCTGCTAGCCCGTTTCATGTGGTCTGGGTGGTAGGTCCGCCCCCCAGGCCAGCCAGGCCACAGTGAGACCAGGGCTTCGAAGCAGGTGGCAGCAGTGGCGGATAGCTGCTGTCGGTGTCTGCGTCTTGGTCCGGGCTGGCACAGCATGGAAGTGTGCAGGGCGAGCCCCCAGGGGTGGGCGTGGCTGGGCGGGGTAGGCAGTGGGGCCTGTGGACACCCGGCGTTTCCGAGTGAGGTGCAGCCCACCCTGCAGGCTCTGCCCCGGCATCTTCTGGGGCGTCTGGTAGGGCCCCAGCCCCAGCGGTCACAATGCTTCTTGGCCCTCAGGACGAAATCACAGAGGAAGGCGGGAGGTGGGAGTACCCAGCCATGCGACAGCATCGTCGTGGCCTACTACTTCTGCGGAGAGCCCATCCCCTACCGGACCCTGGTGCGGGGCCGCGCGGTCACCCTGGGCCAGTTCAAGGAGCTGCTGACCAAGAAGGGCAACTACAGGTGAGAGGCTGGGGGCTCGCAGCACAGAGCCGTGTGCTCCCTTCTCTTTGAGTCCCAACCCTGTCTGCCTGGCCGTGGGCTGCTGGCGCGTACCCTGCGACAGGTGAGGCGTGTGTGGCCTCGGCTTAGGGCCCAGGTCCTGCAGGCCGACCAGGGCACCCAAGCTGGTGTGGCCCTAGCCGGCCTTGTGTTGGCTTCCTGACCAGGCGTTTTTTACGGGACCGCGGAAGCCAGGGCCCTACTGCAGGTCTGCCCTGGAGGCCCCTAGGGGCACTGCAGAACACGCTGGGGCCGGTGGGGTCTGTTTTGGGGCCAGCCCACAGAGGGTCTGCCTGAGTGCTTCCCTCTGTCCACCAAGTGGCCGAGAAACCCCACTGGGGGCTGTTGCCGCTGGAGAGGCCTGGACTGCAGGGCCGAGTGCATGCAGTAGCCAGTGGAGGGAACGGGGACCCTGAGCCCACCCACCCCTCCCTGCAGAGGCCGGGGCAGGGACCCGCATGTGGTCACTGCACGTATCTGGCACCGGCGCTCAGGCACCAGGGCCAGCTCACGGGCCTGCAGGAGGTGCTGGGGGGCGGCCGCCCAGCTGCCTGGCCCCGCCACCCTCAGTGCCTCCTCCCGACCACAGGTTCTACTTCAAGAAAGTGAGCGACGAGTTCGAGTGCGGCGTGGTGTTCGAAGAGGTGCGTGAGGACACGGCTGTGCTGCCCGTCTTCGAGGAGAAGATCATCGGCAAGGTGGAGAAGGTGGACTGACTGGCGGCCTGGCCGCTGCACCCTCCGGGCTCCACGAGGGCCCGTGCCAGGCCGCCCGCTCTCGAGAGTGCAGTGGGTGCAGCTGCTGGCAGGGTGGTGTGCTTGTCCAGGCAGCCCGCCTGGTCCCTCTGTGTCCAGGAGGGCGGGAGTCTGCTGCGGCGCCTCCTCCCAGAGATGTGCACTAGCCCGCACCCGTGGGGAGCCCGCCATGGGGCCACCTGGAGACCCTGCCCAGCGACCCCGTGCTGCTAAGCGGACGCCCCTGGCGCTTGCCTGCCGTGGCCTGCCCCAGAGCCAGGGTGCAGGGGCTTCGGGGCCTCTGTCCATCGTCCATGTCACCGAGTGCCTTCAACCAGCTTGTCTCTGGCCTGCCACTGTGTGGGCCCGGCGCCGAGCACCGAGGCCCGAGCTGGCTCAGCGGGTCCCGGGCTGCCCTCCCCAGGGCCCCTGTAAATATGTACATTTCTCAGGCCCGCACCAGCGGGGGGCTGCCCTGAGCCCGTTTTTCATGCGCTGACTTGTACAATTATCTTTTCAAAGGTACTTGGATAATAATGAAATAAAACCATTTTTGAACCTTCCCTGGCTGTGGACTGCAGCTGTCCAACATGGTTGCCGGGCTCCCGGCGTACGTGCCCTGCCTCCCAGGCAGCATTCAAGGTCGGCCCAGCCTCGTGGGGCATGGGGTGGCGGGGCACAGAGCCACGCTGGCAGCTTGGGGGAGAGGGCAGGGCCAACACAGCAGCAGTGCTGTGGGCCTCCTTTCTGCCCCGGTGAGGCTGCAGACCCAGGCTGGACCTAGGTGCCCATCAGGAGGGCCGGGCCCCACCCAGGATGTAGAGGCCCCAGGGGCTGAAATCCAGCCAAACCAAGACCAGAGCTGCCCTTCTTAGGAACCACACACAGTCCAGGGCCAGAGCTCTTTATTCACACGGCTGCTCTCACGGGCCTGGACACGGCTCCTGGGTGGGTGCTGACGGCGGGCAGCTACAGCTCGTCCCTGGGCTCCGTGGTGTTTCCTGGCTTCTCGTCCTTGGGTTCCGTGGTGTTTCCTGGCTTTTCCTGGCAAGGGTCACAGAGACCCAGCTGGGTGCCACACCCTCCGCCCAGCCCTGCCCATGCCCACCCACAGCTACTCTCGAGAGGACTGGCCCGAGGCCTGGAGCCTGGGGACAGACACCCACCGGGAAGGCGGCTCCAGGCACCTCTGCAGGCTCCTCTGCAGGCAGCTCGCCCCCACTGTCCAGAAATTTGGAGAAGGTCTCCAGGTCCCTGGCGCCTTTGTAGTCAATCACCTGAGGAGGGACATGGTCTGGGGACCCCGCCTCCTGGACCCAAGGCTGACTCTCCAAGGCCATGCCCACCTCCAGCCGAGGGTGGAAGCACCCAGACCTAGCCCAGGCCGCACCTTCCGACCAGGCCCTGCTGGGAAGTACTTGAGGGTGGGGAAGCCGTGCACAGGGAAGGCCTCCAGCTCATTGGCTGTGGCGTCCAGCTCGGCGATGATGACGTCCTCGTGGTCCCTGTACTTCTCGGCCAGCTCCTCCCAGGCTGGGGCCATCTCCTTGCAGTGGGCACACCACGGGGCGTCTAGGATGGGACACGTCAGCACAGCCAGCAGGTCCCCCGCCACCCTCTGCCCGCCACCCGCCACAGCCACACTCACAGAACTTGATAAACACGTTCTTGGTCTCATCAAAAGCCACCTGCTCAAAATTCTTGCCCACGAGGGTCTTGACTGGCCGTTGGTCCCAGTCTGGGGGGACCTCCTGGCTCAAGTGATAGGGCTAGGGGAACAGGGCCAGGGGTTTCACCAGGGGTCTCCCGCTAGCTGCTGCTCCCACCCCATGGGCAACCCACCGCTGACCTTGACCCCTCCACCCAGGACCGTGCGGCAGAAGTCTGTGATGGTGGCAGCGGTGACCGGCGCCCCATGCTCCGGCGCATACTTCTTGGTGGTCTCGATGTTGATGAAGCGTAGGGTGGGGGCCTCCTGGGCCTTGAGGCCAAAGTACTGGAGCACGTGGTCATTGTCGGCACCCACGTCCACCACCACGAACAGCACCTGCCAGCAGGGAGTCCGCGTGGGCTCCTCGCAGCCCCACCACCCCAGCCCCTAGGCCCAGCCAGTACCTGCCCCCGGAAGGGGGGAGCCGCCTCCCGGAAGCCTGCCAGCAGCTCCCGGTGGGCATCCAGCGTCTGGTTGATGAACAGCAGCAGGTGGTTAAGGATCTTGGCCTCAAAGATCTTAGAGGACGTCTGCAGGGGCAGGTGGAGCTCGTGGAGGCCCCCACGGCCGCCACCCACCGCCCGCACCTGCCCGGCAGCCCACTCACCTCGCTGCTGTACTCTGTGACCAGGTGCATGCTGTGGGTGAGCAGGAAGCGAGACAGGTCCCCCTGGTCCAGGCCCAGCTCCTTGTCCACCGGGAAGTCCGCCCGCCCTTCGTCATACTGGACGACGCCGAGCGGGTCAGCGGGAGCCAACGCACCCACCCCGGCTCCTCCCTGAGCCCGCCTGACCCACCTTCTTAAAGAGGACCACCGTGTCCTTGGTGAGGCCGAACTTCTGAAAGAGCTGCGGCCGGTCGGTGAGGCCAAAGGTCATGTCCAGGGCATCCTGGGCCAGGCCCAGGAAGGTAGCCACGTCCCTGTCCTGCAGGTCCTGAGGGGCCCGGGCCTGTGAGGCCGCCGGGCCCACACCCTGCTCCCAGGCCCGGCCCCGGCCCGCAGCGCACCTGGAAGAAGCCGACGACTACCACGTCCCGGGTGTCCGTGAGTGCGCGAATGTCCTCCTCGTCCTCCAGCTGCCTGGCGCTGGGCCCCACCCGCCGCCGCAGCCACTCGGCGATGCCCTCGGCCTCCCGGGGGCCTGCGGAGACTCCCCTCAGCTGAGGCCCAGCCTCTGCCACCTGCCCACCCCCTTGCCCGCCCCCTCGCCCGCCCCGCACCAGTGTACTCCTCTGGGTGTGTGCGGTTCCCCTCTCGGAAGAACTTGAGCGTGGGGTATTCTGTCACTGCAAACTCCTCGGCCAGCTCTGGCTCCGCGGGCCCATCCACCTTGGCCAGCGTGACTCTGGCCGACTCTGCTGCCAGCAGGGCGGCTGCCTTGCTGTACTCAGGGGCCAGGGCCCTGCAGTGCCCACACCACGGGGCATCTGGAGGACAGACCCATGAGTGCCCCAGGCCTTCACCACCCCCACCACAGCCCCTGCTCCAGCCTGGCCAGAGCCGGCCAACCTCGGGGCCAGCTCCACGCTTGAGATCCGGTAGGGAGCAACACGTCCAGTCTACACCCTCCTCGTCAGGGGCCCACCTGAGCCTCGGCCAGAGTCCGAGCACCGGAGGCCAGACTCCTTGAGGGCCCCCGAGTGGGACTGCAGTGGCCAGCACTGTCCCTAGAGTGGGTTTGGGATGGATCTTCCATGGCCACCCATGAGGCCAGCTCCCGCCATCTGCCTGTGGAGGCCTGCCGGCTGGGAGTGGCTCCTGCCTGTGAATGGGCTGTACAACCCCAGCCTGAGTGCTGGCTGGCCCTTCACGGAATAGCCTGGGGGACACTGACTGGATCCCCCCTGCACCTGTGCCTCCCCACCGTGAGGCTGGACCCCAGGCCCAGCTCTGCCCCAGGGCTCTGATGGAGCCCCAGGAGCACAGCGAGGGGGGAGCAGAGCACCCAGGCGGCCCCTGAGGGTCCCCGGCCATGCTGGCCTGGCACTCACAGAATTCCACCAGCAGGGCTGGGTGCTCCTGCAAGGCCTGGCCCAGGGTCTGCCGGCTCAGCACCAAGACCCCATCCTCCTCCGGGGGCTCCTCCTCGGGGGGCTTCTCCTCAGGGGGCTTCTCCTCTGGGGGCTCCTCCAAGGGACCCCTAGGCCCCAGCCCCTGTCCGCACAGGCCTGAGGCCCCGAGTAGCAGCACCAGCACCGGCAGGAACTGGCCATCCATGGCGGTGCGGGGGCCCCTGGGGCGGGGGCAGATAAGGGGGCGGGGGGCCAAGCAGCGGCCGCCACGTGGCACCCAGGCCTGGTCGCAGGAGAGATAAGGCCAGGAGCCCCCCCCCCCCCCGCCGCCCGGGGAGGGGAGGCAGACAGGCAACACCAAGGGCACCGAGGCAGAGCGACGTTTAATAGGGCTGTTCAGGGCACAGTGCCAGGCCTGGGGGCATCCTGGGACAGGACAGGGGGTGGGGGGATGGCCACTGAGGGGCCAGGGAACGCTCAGGGGTCCCTTGCAGCAGCTGACAGAAGCGGGGGGGCCAATGGGAAGCGGCCCCGGGGCGGGGCGCTCAGCGCTCCCAGTCCTGGCAGACGTAGAGGCCCCACTCCCAGGACAGGTGGGCGGTTCTGTCGTCATCGGTGAAGAAGGACGTGACCACGTAGGCACCCCGCACCAGCGCGCCTCGGGGCGCCTCCTCTACCGGAGTCACGAACTCATACTCCTGGGCGCTCGGGCCGTAACTGCCCACCATGTAGACGGCTTTGTCCACTGCGGGGGAATGAGGGCACTGGGGGCTGCCCTCTGCCCCTCTCCAAGCCCGCCCCCCGCTGCTCCCTGCACCCCACCCTCACCTCGCAGGCCGTGGCGGTAGGTGTGATGCAGACACTTCAGTCCACTGACGATCTCCTTGTTGACCTGAGAGACAGACAGTGTTAACGGGAACTTCTGGGGCTGGGCCTGGGGCTGGCTGGTGTCCCCATGACAGCACCCTCACCTTGAAGGTAATCTTCACTTTGTAATCAACACCCTCCTTCAGGACAAACACCTGGTTTTTCAGCGCAGCCAACTCCCCTGTTAGGGAAAGTGCAGTTAAGTGTGAACTCCTGTGAGGATGAGACTCTGAGCCCGGAGCCCCCACGGGGGGCCTGTGTCTGTGGGCTCTGCAGTCTGAGGACTTGGAATTGGGTCCTAAGAGGTCCATGGCGATGAACTCAGGTCTCTACCCCAAAGATCAGTTGCAGAGGAGGTTACCTGTGAGGTCCCTGCCTGGGGCTCAGGGTTGTGCCAGGCATCTGGGAGTTACCTGTGAGGTCCATGACGATGGGCCCCGGGGCCTGCTCAGATATCAGTGTCAGCCTAGTCACCTGAACGTTGGGCAGGCTTGGATCTGAAGAGAAACCAGGAGTCTACAGGTGCCCCTATCCCGCCCTCCCCCCAGGCCCAGGGCGTGGGCGTACCCACGGCAGGCAGCACAGGCCCCAGCAGGGCCCGCTTGTACTTGACCAGGCTCTCGTCGTCCGGATCCAGCTGCTGGATCTCCAGGAGGCTCTTCTTCCCCGGGGCCCGGTACTCGGGCACAGCCTCGTCCAGCGCCTCTTCCGGTGGCAGCTGCCCCCCCTCTTTGTCAGTCAGGAGGACTGGGGTTTGGGGAGGCCGTGTGAGCAGCTGCTGCCAGCTGACCCTGGCCTTTGCTGGAGCCTGCCATATGGCCAACTGGGCCTCCCACCGCCCAAAGGAGGGGACTGAAGAGGCAGCCGGTGAGGGCTCTGGGAGCCGGGTGGGCAGGAAGATGCAGACTAGCATCCACGCCCAGCCTCTTCAGGAGGGGCCTGGCTAGTACAGGAGGCTCCCAGAGACAGGCAATGGACCCCTGGAGGCACCAGCCACTTTCCCCTGGCCCGACCCTTCATGTAGAGCCCCTCCCTGACTCTGAGGCCAAAGGTGAGGAGAGGGAAGGGCCCAGATGGGGAGCAGCCCTGGGGGCCGGGGTCCACACTGCAGAGTGTTGACCACTGAGATCTCTGGAGCAGAGGCTGCTCCCCGACGCCCTGCAGGGCCCCTGGGCCCCGTTCCCACAGCGCTCTGGGACAGCTCTGGGTCCCCACCACACTGCCCGGAGCTAGCTTCCCTGAATGCCTCCACGCGGTGCGGGGGGTTCCCCCACACAATGCCCCACACAATGTTTGGTTCTCACCAAACCCCTCTGCTTATGTTCTGAGGCCACCGCCCCAGGTGACTCCAGACCCTGTCAGCTGAGCCCGGTCCCCAGGCCTTAATGGGGGTCACTCCCAGTCCTTTGCACAGTCCCGGGAGCCGGCTCCCATGGTGCCCTGGGGCCGGGTCTCTGAGTCCCTGCCCACTGCGCCCGGGTCTCTGCGGGCTTCTCACCCTCCCCAAGGGGCGCGAGCCCCACCCAAGGGAGAGCGGACCTCAGGGGCAGGTTCCCGCGGGGAGAGGGGCCCCCGGCGGTCCTAGCTTCACAAGCAGACCCGCCCCCTCTTGGCCCCTTGCCCCATGACTGTCTAGCCTGGGAGAAGCCCCCCACCCTCTCCAGAGCGCGGCGGGGGGACCGCACCGCAAGGTCCCCACCAGCGCCCCCAAAGTTTCCGCAGGGGAGAAGCGGGTCCGCCCTGGGCTGAGCGCCCCCGCCCAGAGCCCCCCGCCCACGTGGCCGCCCTGGCCCCAGCCGGGCCGCTCACCTCGGGCGCACAGCGCCAGCCGGAGCAGTTCCAGCAGCTGCGCCCCCAGCTCGCACGCGTCCAGGCCCAGCATGGTGGCCCGCGGCCCGGCTCCGCCGCCGAGCCGCCGAGGAGCCGCCGCCCGCCCCGCCGCCGCCCGGCTCGGCGCTCAGCCCCGGCGCGACTGCGGTGAGCTCATCCCGGCCGGGAGCGCCCCCCGCGCCCAGCGCCGCGCCCGCGCCGCGCGCCCCCAGCCGCTCCGCGGACCCCGCGCAGCCCCGCAGAGACGCGCGTGTCGCCCGCTCGGCGCCGGCACCCGGTCGTCCCCGCCGCGGGCGCACCCGGACCCCGCACGGCAGCCGCGGACACAGACGCACACGGCCGCGGTCACGGTCCCAGCCTTCCGCCCCGCCTGCACCCCGCTCTGGCCATCAGGGCGGCCCCACCCCCGCGGCGCCGCCGGGAGTCTGGGGAGTCTCCGGGGAAGCCCTCTGGGCGGGGCAGTTGGGGCCCGGGGCGCCGAGGGGAGCAGGTGCGTCCCCCACCCAAGTCCCCAGGCTCTTGTTACCTGACGGCAGCGCAGGCCGCACCTGGGGGCCCCCCCTCCTCCTACACCCTCTGGAGCTTCAGTCTGGGCAGAGAGGACCCCTGGAGTGTGCCCAGCCTCGGGGGGTGGGGGAGCTGCGCACCCCAGAGGTTCACCGGCGTCAGCGCAGACGGGCCAGCGTCCACACACAGGGCCGGGGTCCCCCACACAGTGAGACACCCCGCCACGATGCGAGTGTTTATTGACCGAGCTGTGCCAGGGCGGCTTGGGTGGAGGGGCCTTTGTATGCTCTGTGCTCACGAAGCCCCTGTCCTTGGTAGGGGGAGAAAAGGGACTGATTCAAAACAGGTGGAGGTGGAGAGCTGAGAGGGGACACAGAAGGGCTCTCTGGTCTCGATGCCTAAACAGACCTTGCGGCAGGCAGATTGGGGTCAGCAGGGCGGGGGCTGGGTGAGCTGGGCTGCAGGCTGGGGCCCTGTAGGTCAGCTTGGGGGGTGCAGAACACCAGCTGGAGTCCCCCTGCTTCCTTACACCCCTGAGTCCACCCCCCCACCCCGTTTCTGAGGACACCCAAATCTCAGATCTGCCCTTGCCCAAAGGAGCGTCTATCTTTGGAGGAGGCCAGCCGGCCGTGGTGCTGGGGGCACGCAGGCTGGGCGGGGACTGTCCCCCCTGGAGCCCACCTGCCTACAATCTCTCCGAGGCAGGATCTCCCCAGCCATTCGAGGGTCACATCCCACCCACCTCCCCCACTGCAGGGGCCCAGGAGGCCACTTGTCCTCAGACCGGGGACAGCTGTGGCCTCTGGTGGCTTTCAACCCCTCTGGAAGAGGACAGCTAGGTAGGCCTACGGTCAGCCTGACCCGACCAATGTGGGTGGGGCTGGGTGGGTGGGTTTCACTGGGATCTAGGGGAGAGTGATGCCTGGAGGGGTAGGAGCCTCCTCTAGGCCCCTCCCCAGCTCATCCTGGACCTGGTTTCGCCAGCAGTGGAAATGGATTCAGATCGCCATGACTGAGGCTTCTGGCCAAAGGCCAATGCCAACATCCTGCTCCACCCCCCAGCACCTAAAAAACAGAAATAGACCTGTCTGCACACTTTAGAAAAGCCCCAACAAAGGGGTGTGGGAAGCCAAGATGCTGGAGGAGGGAGAGAAATGGCCAGGCTGGGCCCTCAGCCCAGAGAATGCCCACGAATCTCAGGAGCAGGTGCTGAGATCTCTCTGCAGTAAAGCCCCATCCCAGTCTCCCACAGCCGCAGGGTAACCTGGGTGGGGTCTCTGCTCTCCAAAGGCCCCCTCAGGCCCCTGTGCAGCTGAGGGGAAGGGTGCTGCCTGCAGTCTTCCCCAAGCCTCAAGGACCCCCACCTGCACCCCTACGCAGCAGTGTCCCCCCAACCCGGGAGCACCGCGGGGGTCAGGCACAGGTTCACAACTGCAGGGACACTTGTGAGGCTGTTAGACCCCTCACCCAGCCCCCACAGCCCCCGCACGGCTGACCTCCGGGCACCCAGCAGGTATGGAGGAGGGGTCACAGCACCCCCACCTAAGGCGCCTTCCCCCGCGTCTCCTCTCCCGAGTCGCTCCCCTCCCAGAGTCCTCTCCTGTATCTGCGCCCCAGCCTTTCCCGAGTCCTCGTCCATCTCTGAACCTCCTCCCAGCTGATCCCGGTTCTCTCATCCCCCACGTAGTCCGGGTGGGGCCAAGACCCCCTCGAAGCGCCAGGCAAGTCCCCACGGACATCGGTTTCTCGTGTCGTGAGGGGAGCCTGTCCTGAGGCGGATGCTCTGACGCCCGCGCGCCCCCCAGCCCCAGACCTCGAGGCCGCTGCGGGCGAACACGCGGGCGGGGCGGGGCGGCGGCCGGAGCGGGGCGGGGCGCGCGGACACCCTCGCCGCGCCCGGCCTGCCTTTGCTATGGCCGCTAGCCCCGCGCCCCTCGGCGGGCACCCCCGCGTGCAGAGGCCGCATCTGAGCAAGGTGGGTGCCGGGGTCCCGCCCGCCCCCCGATTTCCTGGCACGCGAGGCCGGGAGGGGCCGGAGAGCAGTGAGTGCGGGTGCGCGCGAGTGTGGCCGCTACGCGAGCGCGCTAGTGTGGCCGCGGGTCAGGGGCGATGGCCCTGTGCGAGCGGGGTGGGGCGACGGAGACCCTGGGGCTGGGGTCGCCCCTCGCCCGCGCCCCCCTACCCCCACGGCCCCGTGCCTCCGCGCTCCGCCTTGGCCTGAAATCGCACCATCAGTGCGCGTTAATCTCCCGGCACACTGATCCGGCGCGTCCCGGCCGGTTCCTGGGATCCGGATCTGGGGGTGGGGCAGGCCGGCCGCCGTAGCCCCTCAACCTCTTCCGCGCAGATGGAGCGGATGGTCGTGACCATGCAGGACCCCGACCAGGGCGTGAGGATGCGGAGCCAGCGCCTGCTCGTCACCGTCATCCCGCACGCGGTGAACGGTGAGGCCGCTGAGGGCGGGGGTGGAGTGGGGGTGGGGTGCCCGCCGAGGCCTCGGCTCACCCCGGCGTCTGCCGCGCAGGCAGCGACATCGTGGAGTGGCTGATGCAGAAGTACTCCATCGCGGAGGATGGTAAGGGGTCGTCGGTGCTCTTCCTGCGCCCCACGCGGCCCTGGGGCCGGGGCCAAGCCCGCTGGCTCCTCCCGCCCCTGAGAATTCACCGCCTGGCTTCCCAGAGGCCCTGCACCTGGGCAGCCTCCTCGTGCAGCACGGCTACCTCTACCCGCTGCGCGACCCCCGCCGCCTCGAGCTCCGGCCCGATGAGACGCCCTATAGATTCCAGGTCAGCCTGGACTGGGAGCAGGTGGGGCGCCCCCCCGTGGCTGCACCCCCAACCCTGTCGGGGACTCCAGGGAGGGGTGGGGCTGTGGTTGGAGCAGCACTGCCCGTCTGGTGGTCCGCTGGCCACTCCCCAAAAGGCCTGGACTGGAAGTGTCCCCATGACAGAAAGACCAGGTCAAGAGGAGGAACCTTTAGCAGGGCCCCCTAAGGGGGGCCCCCTCAGGTCCCTGCTGAGGACCCCGCCAGCTTACCCGGGTCCTGAGGCCTCCCCCACTGTCAGGGCCCTGAAGAAGGCAGCACTGCATCTCAGTGTGTGTTCTCAGTCATGATGGGGCCCCCCTCCTGGCCACACCAGGGACCCCGGCAGGACCTGCCCTCAGTCCCAGACCCCAGCACAGCAACTGCATCAGGGTCCTGGGCAGGAAGCCTGGAGTCAGGGAATGGCAGGTGGTCAGCTGAGCCTGGGGGTGGTCGACAGATGCCCCCCAGCTGGCCCAGTCTCTTCCCAAGGGAGCTGAGACGGTGGGGACAAACTCTCGGGGTGGGGAAGGCACAGAACGTCCCAGAAAGTCCCAGAAACCTTTGTTCCTGCCCCTTGCCAGACGCCCTATTTCTGGACCAGCACCCTGTGGCCAGCCGCCGAGCTGGACTATGGTGAGTAAGGGGGGTGGGCCAGCCCGGGTGAAGCCTCGGGCTGGTGGCCTTGGGTGTGAGGCTGCAGGGGAGGGGAGCCGACGTTCCTCTGCAGCCCGTGCCTGCCCTTCCAGCCATCTACCTGGCCAAGAAGAACATCCGAAAGCAGGGCGCCCTGGTGGACCACGAGAAGGTGGGCATCCTTCCCTTCACAGGCTGAAGCCAGCCTGGGGATGCCAGTCCCCACTTGAGGCCCTGGAGCACACGGGGTGACTCAAAGGGAGGTGGGCGTCTGAGCCCCAGAGCTGGGCGCAGGAGGGAGGGTCCCACTGGAGACCTCAACCCTGCCCAGGAGCACTACCAGCAGCTGCACAGGAAGATCAACCACGCCTGGGACCTGGTGATGATGCAGGCCCGGGAGCAGCTGCGGTGAGGCCCTCCCGCTCGCCCCCGCCCGCTCCCACGCGGGACTGTCCAGGCCTGGGCCTGAGGGTGGGGCTGCTGGCGTGGACACGGTGTCCCTCCTTCTTCGCCCACCCCCACCAGGGCAGCTAAGCAGCGCAGGAAGGGGGACAGGCTGGTCATCGCGTGCCAGGAGCAGACGTACTGGCTGGTGAACAGGCCCCCGGTGAGCCCCTGGGGGAGCTTCTTGCACAGCCGTGGGGTCCTGCCCAGGGTCAGTGTGCTGCCTCATGTGCTCGCTGAGCAGGACCTGCTTTCTGACCCCTGGGAAGGACATGCTTTTAGGGGTTCTGTCGGGTGATAGGAAGTTCTCTTTCTGTGGTTCGTCACAACCCAGAGGTCACAAGGCCAGGCCTGAGCCGCCCCTGCCCGCAGACCAGGGCACACCTGCTTCTCTCTGGGTCTAAGGAATCTGACCGAGGACAACACTGCCCTGGGGGGGTGTGACGGGTGGGGTCACCTGAAGGCTCTGAGGGGCAAGTGGGGGCCAGGCTTCGCTGCAGCGTGAAGGTCTGAGGTTGCAGGCCAGAGGCTCCTGGGGCGCTGGCCTGGGGCCTGGAAGGTGGGTTGAGGCCCCGCTGGAGAGTCTGGTGGCCATCAGCTGTGCGGGCAGTGCCAGCCGACCACAGTAGGTGCGCTGGGGGACGTCCCCGCGGGAGCAGGCACCGGGGGCGTGATGACTCCATCAGGTGTGGCTGGCGTCTCTGGGAAGATGACCCCTAACCCTCCACCTGGGGGTCCCGAACTCAGGACGGGGAGGTGGCACGGGCGGGTGTGGCCGAGGCCGAGCAGCGGACTGAGGGCCACGAGGGCTCCTGGGCCACTAGCTGGGAGGGCAGCCGCCACCTCCCACGGGGTGGGCACCCATGGTGGTGGGGCGGCAGGACCCCACGGGCTCAGCAGGGCCTCCCGGGGTTCCGGTCTGAGCAACCCAGAGCCTGGGGTGAGCTTGGCCCAGGCGAGGAAGGACGAGAGGCCTGGGGCAGATCATGGGCTTCACTTGAGGAGCTGGGTCAGGGCAGGAGAGGAGACGGGGTGGGCTTGGCTGGCAGAGAGGAGACGGGGCCCAGGCTCCTCTGAGCACGTTTCCTCGGTGTGGGTGACACGGTCGGACCTTTGGCTTCGGGGGTCAGGAGGGTCTCTGCAGTCCACCCAAGCTGTGTCCCCACTTCCTCTTGTCTCTGCAGCCAGGGGCCCCCAGCGTGCTGGAGCAGGGGCCAGGACGGGGCCCCTGCACGGCCGGGCGAGTGCCGATGGTGAGGGCCCTGCGGGCTCGCCCCCGCCCCCCACCCCACCCCATGTGCCCCCACCTCCCCCACCCCCTCACCACCGGGGACCTGCTGTGGACTGCCCACCCACCTGTCCGTCAGCCGGTCCCGGCACTCGGTCACTTCGGCTGCTCTGCTCTGCTCCTTGCCTCAATGCCCCCACCTCAGCCCCCTGCTAACTTGTTCTCTCTTGCCTCCCACCTGCTGCCCTGGGTGGAAGTGAGTACAGCGGGCCCTATGGTCGGGGGGCTTCCCCCAGCCAGGGCAGCATCAGAGTCTGCAGGGCCTTGGAGGGGGTGGGCAGGGCTAGAGGCCCAAGGGACCCTGGCAGAAAGAACCACGCTCTCCAGAGCATGACTGGACCAGGACACACGTCTGAACTTGGTCGCTGTTGAGTCCTCAGTCAGATCCCATGACACCCGAAACAGGGCAGATTCTTCTGGTCTTCCCGATTTAAGAATCATGCTTTGTGGTCACGGTTTTATCACTTCCATCAGTCAGCTGAGAGAGAAGGTCAGCATCACAGGTGTCCTGGGGTGCCATGCCTCTCCCCTCCCCGTGGTACGTTTAAGCAGGAAGTAGTGATGGTTGAGGAACCTCAGGCAGCTCTGAGCATCCAAGGGCTTGGTCAACACCCTGGAACCTCCAGACTTGGGGCCCCAGGGAGCTTCCTGAAAAGTCAGACCCTGCAATAGAGGCAGGGGCTCTGAGGGGCAGGCCAGGGGTGGGACATCAGGCCCCAGAGGGGCCTGCCTTCTAACTGCAGCCCACCGGCCCCTTGCAGACCAAGACCCTGGATTTCTACAGGCGGGAGGTAGGTGGGGGGAGGAGAGGGCGGGGGGCCGGCGGCTCCCAGGCCTGGCCTCCCTCACAGGCCTCCTGTCCTAGGTCGAGTGCTTACGCAGGGCGCTGGGCCGAGCCCGGGTGAAGTCCTCCACCTGCCTCGAGGCGTGAGTGGGATGGGGGTGGCGGCTGGCACCCTGAGCCCAGACCCTTCCCCCTGCGCCCTGGTCCCCACAGCCCCCCTGCAGCAGCCCTGGCACCACCCCACCCCCAGGTACCTGAAGTTTAGCAGCCAGCATGGGCCACATGACCCCATCATGTCGGGGTGCCTGCCCAGCAACCCCTGGGTCACAGACGACGATGCCTACTGGGCCATGAACGCACCCAGGTGAGCAGGTGGGCCAGGGGTGCAGGAGTGCCCACCCCATTCCTCACACTCTTGACCCGCCCGCCCTTTACCAGCGCGGCCGTGCCCACCAGGCTCCGTGTGGAGCAGTGGGCCTTCAGCTTCCGGGAGCTCCTGGAAGACCCCGTGGGACGGGCCCACTTCATGGACTTTCTCGGGAAAGAGTTCAGTGGTGAGAAGCGCCCACCCTGCTGCCTGCTTGAGCCCCGACCCCAGATGCCCAGCAGCCCATGGTGGGCCTGACTTGGTGCCTGGACCCCCAGCCGAGAACCTCAGCTTCTGGGAGGCCTGTGAGGAGCTGCGCCACGGAGGCCAGGCCCAGGTCCCCGCCCTGGTGGACGCAGTGTACCAGTGAGTGCTGCGGGCTGGGGTGGCAGCCGTGGGCAGCCCCGCGGGCCTGATCTGCCAGGCTTCCCGCCCCCGCACAGGCAGTTCCTGGCCCCCGGCGCCGCCCGCTGGGTCAACATCGACAGCCGGACGATGGAGCAGACTCTGGCGGGCCTGACCCAGCCCCACCGCCACGTGCTGGACGACGCCCAGAGGCACATCTACCTGCTGATGAAAAAGGTGGGTGTCCCCACCCCCCTGGGAGCTGGGGTCAGACTGCAGCCCAGGCCTGTCCAGACTCACCGCCCCTCCTGCCCACTGCCCTCCTTGACTTGAAAGCCATTTCCAGACTCCAAGTCTGTAGGTGTTGCAGGAAGTTCCCTTAAAGGACATGCCCACCTCTAATTCCTTTCAATGTGGCCACAGAGGCCAGCCTCACATCCCAAACACCAACAGTGTTCTTTATTTACTTTTTTTGTATTTTTAAAATATTTTTTACTTTTATTTATTTATTTGACTGCACCGGGTCTTAGCTACAGCAAGCAGCATCTCCAGGTGTGGCACAATGGGATCTTAAATTTATTTCTATGTTTCACTCCGCTGGGTCTTTATTGCTGCTGCACAGGTGGTGGCTGCGTGCTCTCCACTCAGGAGGGACGCAGGGCCAGCCGTCTCTTCTCGTGGCGAAGCCCCACCTTGACAGCCCCACCCAGGCCCTCAGTCTCACACACCACTGCCTCCTCTCTCCACGTTGCTGGCCCAGCGGTGCCGATCATAGAGGAGAGACAGGACGGAGAGATGGACTTGGTTCCTCCTCTACCACTTTTCAGAATAGGCGGTTGGAGCCCTGGTATCTGCTGAGGGCAGTTGGTGATGTCGGGATGTTTTTAATGCCACTGTTCACATTTTCACTGTATGGGATGGCTTTTGGGCCCCTCATCTCATGGGAGGTGCAGAAACCCCCTCTTGGCTAGCTGCTCTTGAGTCCTCTGATGTGTCTGAAACCTGTGGTGCTTCCTTCCTTTCTATGGGGCCATCCTGCCCCAGAGCCAGCAGCTCCCCGAGGCCTTGGCCTTCCCCCTGTAGTGGCGTTCGGAAGCCTTGACCTGCAAACCAGACTGGTCGGTAGCGTCAGGGGTAGTCATGGTTACCAGGCCTTCCGGTGGACAGAATCAGGGCGTGTTTGAAATAAAACACCAGGAGTTCGTACTGAAGCTTCTACTTTGGAATCACGATTATAGCGTTCCCTTAACCTCTTTCTTCTCACTCCCCTTCTGAAAATCTGGGTTCTCAGTGGTACCGTTAAAATCACTCAACTTTTCCTCTAGAGTTACTCAGTAGCTGAGCCAAGGATCACAGCGCTACCACTCAAAGTCACTGAAAGTCGTTTACTGTTTTTTTTTCTTGGTCCTTTGGCTGTAGCCCCTCGGATGCTTGGTTACGTGAGGTCAGGGTGATGTCACCCACTTGATGCCCAGCTTCACCTGTCCCCGCTTCACTTTCAATATTTGTTTAGGTCACTTATTTTATGATCACGTGAAACATCCGCACTGCTTCAGAATCTAACCTATAAAGCAAAGTACCTTCCACTGAATCTTGTTTATATCCCTGTTCCTCCACCTGAAGTTAACAATGTAAATGTGTATTTGTTTTTCTTTTTGAAACATAAGCAGCTGGGTTCATAGCTTCCTGTCCCTTTTTACTGAATCCTGTGTCATCCTGGCCCACGCCCTCACCCTCTCTCTGTGGGCCCCAGAGAACCAGGGACACGGGTCCCTGTCGCCGGAGGTTCCTGCCTGATGGGGGCCAGTCTCCCTGAGTCTGAGCGGGTCTTGGCGGGGGAGGCCCCTGTCCGAGGCCCGGCCCCAGGTGAGCCCGGCCGTGATGGCTGAGCAGGAGCAGGAAGGGCTCAGGGCGGGATGCTGTCTCTCACAGGACTCCTACCCGCGCTTCTTGAAGTCAGACTTGTACAGAGACCTGCTGGCAGAGGCTGTGGTGCCCCTGGAGACCAAGCGACGGTGAGCCAGGCTGTGCCCGGGGCAGCGGGCGGGGGGCCGGTGGCCAAGCGCTCAGGCCCCTTCTCGCCCGCAGGGTGTTCCCGTTCACGCGGAAGCCCCGGCACTCCAGCCCCAGCCCTGCTCTCCTTCCCGCCTCGGCCTCTGGGGAGCCCGTGGGTGGAGATGGTGATGGGGAGACCTAGGGGGCCTGGGGGAGGGGGCACCATCTGGCCCTTGTCAGCTGCTCCACCCAGGGCCCTGGCAGCTGCTGAGACCCGCTGTGCAGGCGTCCCCGCAGGCCCTGAGCATCCAGGGCCAGCAGCGTCCTGTTCCCTTGTCACACCCTCCCTGGGGGCGCTGATTCCCAGGGCAGGGGTGCCCTGCGCGGAGACGAGATGGCAGGTCCGGGTGTCCTGTGCTGGCGCCCACCCGGCCAGAGACTCCGGGCGCAGTCAGGTGGTCGCCAGCAGGGGCGCCAGCCTGCAGGGGGCCCTGCCCTCCCGCTGGGCCTGCCTGCCTCCATGGCTTCTCCTGACCTGCACGGAGACAGAGACTGCTCCAGCACCACTGGTCCTCGGAAAGCCGGGCCCGGTTCATGGCCAGGGCAGCAGAGCTCCCCACCCGGAAGGCCCCCCAGACTCGGGGTGAAGGTCCAGCTGCTCCTTGGAGGGGCAGCGCCACCGCCCTCAGGGCGGCCCACACCCTCCTGCCTCCAGCACAGAAATAAAGGCCTCCGGGCCCTCCCTCTGAGCCCGCGGTGCTGTGGTCCCATTGGTGGTGCGTGTGCGCGTGGCGTGGAGGCGGCGATCGCTGGTGAAGTGAGCAGTGGGCAGTTTGGGTGTCAGAGGCTGTGGGTTCAGGGTCCTGTACGCAGAGTCCACAGGCCTTGGGCAGAGCTCAGGCTGCAGACTTGGGGTTTGGGCCTTGGGGGGAGATCCAGCGAGAATATTGTGCTCTGGTGCCACATGGATGCCAAGTTCTCCAGGGGGCCGGGTCGTGCTGAACCCAGGTCTCCAGGGCCAGCTGTGCCTGAAGGCACCCCTGTGGGGAGCACAGTGCCAGCCACAGCCCCCGGGAGCACAGTGGCCATGGGCACAGCAGCTTCACTCACAGGCCCAGGTGCACGGGGGAGGCTGTCTCTGGGCCCTGACTCCTGGCTGCCGGCACACAGTCCTGAGGCCTGCAGGCTGCTCGCTGCTTGGGACAGGCTCCTCTCTCTGCGGTGTGAGCTCTGCTCTGGGCCTCGGGGGCTCTGTGGCTTCTCACAGGAACAAGGGATGCACCCCTTCAACTCCAGCCGCGTTGCCATGCCCGAGGCTTTTGCAAGAAGCAGAGCTGGTTTTGGAAGCAGGCTCGTCATATAAACACTTTTAGTAAATTCTTGTAGGATTCCCCACATGGCCCCATTGCTTTGTGCCCAGACCCGCGAGTCACTGAAGCTCCTGCCTGGGTTGCTCCTGCTGGGTGGCTGGGGGACCCCTTGCAGGTCCCAGAGAGGGAAGTACACCCACAGGCCAGGCCCCTGCCCTGTTCTGGGTGAGCAGGGCGGGGTCGCAGACCCGAGGCACACTTGGAGGCTGTGCTGGATGCCCCCCACAACTGGTCAGCCAGTTTGGGTGCTGGACGCCCTCCCTCTAGACAGACTTCCCACTGATTCAGCAGAGACACAGGCACATACAGGGCTTCCCCGATGGTGCAAAACCAGTGTTTACTCTGATTTCTTCCCGAGGTGCCCAGGGCCATCAGGCTGCGTGCTCTTGTCCGGTCACGGCGGAGCCCCACAGCACCAGGAAGTCTGGGGCGAACAAGGCACAGAGGTGACACCATCTGGGGTGGGGAGATGTCCCAGCACCAGGAAGGAGGGGCCGCTGGCCACAGTCAGGGCTGCCGGGACCCCTGAGGGACAAGGAGCCCTGGTGTGCATCCAGGGGTGCACGTGGAGCCAGGTATGTGGAGCCAGGGCCTCAGGGCACTCACAGCTCCACACGGCACATCCTCCTGCCAGGCCCACTCCTCGTGGCCCTGTCACGGGCTGTCCGGGTAACTCACCACAACCATGTGGGGGTCTGGAGTGGCCTACCACCCCCTGAGGAGCTGTGACCCCGGGAGACA
The DNA here is from genome assembly GCF_002263795.3 of Bos taurus. Taxonomy (NCBI): domain Eukaryota; kingdom Metazoa; phylum Chordata; class Mammalia; order Artiodactyla; family Bovidae; genus Bos; species Bos taurus. Next base: position 295,963 of record NC_037352.1, on the reverse strand, counting down.
GTGCAGAGAAGACGAGGCTCAGACCGAAGTGGGTTGGGGACTTAGGCGGCTGTGTCTCTGGCCAGGCGTGGAGGGGCAAGGGTGAGCTGCTGTCGGCCCGGGGCCCTGCCCAGGGAAACCCCGAGGGGCTTGGAGGCGGGGCTGAGTGAGGACCTGAGTGTCCCTGGGGTGGCAGGACCCGTGCAGAGTGTGTGGCCAGGTCAGGAGTCAGCACGTAGACTGAGTCAGTGATGGACCGACGTCCCGGGACGTGTGACCGCAGCGGCCTCCTCCCTGTGGGCTCTGCCGGCCTGTCTAGGCCTCGCTCCGGTACCGCAGGCGGGAGAGCCGGTCCCGGACGGCCTGGTCGCTCTCGGCGCCACCCTCGGCCAGGTGGACCACCCTGCCGGCCAGGACGAGGTCCTGCACCTTGTGTTTGGTCACGGAGACCAGGCCGGGCGGGCTGGGGCTGGCTGGGCCCGTCAGGAGTATGCAGGCAGCGTGGCGGCCCGGCTCCAGCAGAACCACTGCGGGGACACGGCAATCAGGGCGGGGGGCTGGCCGGCGCGGGCCTCCTGCAGCTGGCGGGCCTGGGCCCACAGGGGGCGCACTCACCCTGGAAGGCGACGATGGGGACGGAGACGTTGTCAAGCTCCAGCAGGACGCCAGGCAGCGTGGGGTGGAGCATGTACAGGCGGCGCCCAGCTGCTCCAGGCTCCTGTGTGAGTGCGGGGTGGAGGGTGAGGCCAACGCTCACGACCAAGGCCCTGCCCGGAGCTGTGTCCTCTGGGGTCCCGGGAAACGCCAGTGCCAGCACTGCACCCACTTCCTGCCCCCCTTCCCTGCCTGACCCTTCTCGGGGTCTTCCAGGTGCTACCCCCCGTCCTCCCAGTCCCCCTCATCTCTGCCCGCCCCAGGGGATTCTGTCTCCTTGCATGCCCCCAGCCACTGGGTCTGCCCCACGTTGTCAGCCACAACCCAAGACTCTACCGTCTGGTTGGAGTCAGTTGGCTCGTGGATGCCCCAGAAGAAAAAGGCGGAGCGGTGGTCTGCGGTGGGCAGGCTGGCGGACGGCGGGTCCCCAGGGAGGCCCGGGAGGGCCTGGCTCCACAGGACGGCCCCGGAGCCGAGGTCCAGGAGCAGCACCTGTCAGGGGCGTAGGACAGGTTGCAGCCCTGGGGGCGGCTCGCGGGGCCCTGGTCTTGCTCCCAGCTGCGAGTAGAGCTGAGGCTGAAGGAGGTGCCGCTGACCTGTCTGTCGGGGCCGGTCCCATTCTCGACAAGCACGGCTGGGGTGTCGGGTTTGTAGTAGCCAAGAACAGGTTTTCTGGAAGGAGAGCAACGAGGGGGCTCATGTAGGGCCTCTGTGAGGAGGTGCCCGAGATGGGGGCATGCCAGCGAGGAGGGGCTGCTGTCATCAGGGGGGTCTCACCGCCCCCCCCCAGCAGGGTGGCACCAGGTGACAGGCAGTGGCGTTGTCCCCAGGTCTCCACAGGGGGACAGGCTGGGGGGCCCAGCTCCCTGCAGAAGGACCCCATACCTCAGGACCTGGGTTGTCCCGAAGGTCCACCTGGGCGTCAGGTCCTGCCCGTCCAGCAGCATGTAGGCCTCGGTGCTCACGAGCAGCAGGTCATCGCCCGCCTTCCCTGGCACGTTCATCAAGTAGCGGATGGCCCCAGAGCTGCAGGGGTGGGAGGGGTGGGGTGGGGGCCCCACAGGGGTGGGCGGGATGCTCCTCGTCCTCTTTCCCCACTCCCCGGGGCGCCTGTGGGGCTCCCAGGGCGCAGCCTCACGTTTCTTGCTTTTCCAGTTTCAGGATAACAAGACCCTCGCTGGATGCAGGGACCAGCGAGCCTGGGGGGACCCATCTTCTCCCAGTTTTTATTCCATTTCTATGCACCAAGTGTCTGAGTTTGAGCCCAGGGTGACCCTAGATCCCTGGCACACAGCCTGTGCCCCCCACGGCTCCTCGCTCCCCACACCTGTGCACAACCAGCCTGTGTGACGCGGCGCTGAGCATGTCCTCCCAGAGAGGGTCGCTCTTGAGCGGGCTGTCCCTCCTGCTGACCTTCTCGTACAGGCCCTTCACGGAGCGGCTACAAAGGGCAGTGCCTGGGAACATAGACAAGCCTTGTCCCCTCTCAGCGGGTGAGGCCCTCGCACCCCTGGAGGCACAGCCAGCCCCACCCCCGTCTCCGCCCGGGTGCCAGCAGGCCCATGTAGGAGGCCATCCTGGGGCCGTGGGCGCCACGTACCGCAGGGGATGAGGACGTAGTGGGCCCCCGCCCTGGTGACGTGGAGGATGGAGCCGCTGGTCCCGTCCACACCCAGGCTGTCTGGGGGGCTGACCTGCTGCCCGGTGCCACCTGAGTAGATGGAGCCGTTGACCTGCAGCCCAAGCGGAGGAGACGGGGCTCAGGCCGCTGGCGGGGCGTCCAGGGCTGAGGCTGGAGGCTGTGGGGATGCCTGCGCATTCTCAGAGCTGCGCCTGCGGCTCTGGCGGGGAGTGTGCTCTCTGCCCGTCTCAGGGCCCCGAACGAGGCCCCGATGGGGAGGCCGCACAGCTGGGATGGGGCGGTACCTGGTTCTCCTCCTGGATAAGGACCAGCAGGTCCGGGGCCCCGTCGGCGTCGAGGTCAGGCACGCGGAGCAGAGGGCTCAGGACGGACGCATTTCCCCCGAAGCTGCTAGGCTGGCTCCACAGGGTCTTCCCTGAAACGGAACATAGGACACAAGCGCTGTGTGCGTGACCGCTGGGTGGCCCGCAGGCACAGTCAACGGTGTCCTCCTTTGCCCGCCTCGTGTTTTCACGTTGGCCGATGTGGACCTCCCCTTCCCAGGTAGGCAGGGCATGGCTCACTGCTGCTCTCTGGGGTCACACACATGCACGCACCGGGCAAGAATGAAGGTGCAGGCTGGTGGGGACCCGGGGGCCGCAGGTGCTGACCTGACGGCGTCTGACCCAGGTACAACCTGCCCACATCCGGCCTGTCCTTAAAACCACAGCTTATAAAGCAAGTGCCACCTTGAACCACCCTAGTGACAAGGTGCAGGATTCCTCAGGGCCTTGGAAGGGGACCTGGGCCTATTGTCTTTAAGGCGTGTATGCGCCTCTCGGCTTGAGCTGGACCTGCGCACACCCTGTTCCCCCTGGACCTGGCCTGGCACCTGCACCTGCCCCGCGAGTGGGCAGCAACTGGCTGCCCCAGCCCCAGGTGCCCGCAGCCGCACTGGAGGGGAGGACAATGGAGTGTGACTCCTCACAACCCCCAAGCCCGGGCCTTCCCTCCTGTCCAGATTCACTGCCCCTGGGGAGGGCGAGCTGACCCCTGAGGAGTGTGTAGCCCTGAGACCCTCGAGCCCAGGGGGCCCGCTGCAGGGAGCAGCCCACCTGTGAGCGTGTCCACAGCGACGAGAGAGCCGGGCCTGCCGAGGACGACGCAGGCAGAGGGCGCCGCGCTGCCCCTGGGCTGCAGGATGCCGCACTCCACGAAGGCCCTGTCCTGGGCCACAGGCCTCTCCCAGAGGACGCTGCCGCTGGCCCCGGACACAGCAGCCACGAAGGTGCAGGGGCAGGAAAAACCTGGAGGGAGGGCAGCCGCTGGCTGCAGCGTGACCCCGGGCCTTGGCCCCGAGCCCCAGGGGTCAGACAGGGAGGGGGCGATGTGGGCGTGTCCAGGACTTCCGCCAGCTGCCTCCCCCAAACCCCGAGCAGGCCAGGGGACCCGTCCTCCTCCTGCAGGGAGTGCTCAGCTTTGGGATAAAAACAAAACGTACCTTCATCAGCACAGGAGAAGCTGGAATTGCCGCGGCTGCTGTTGGTATTTTTATAAAGAAAGAGAATATCCTGGATCTTGTCCTTGTTCACGTCTTCTGCGGCCAGAAAGTCATAGGCGACTGGAAAGGAAACACCAGCCACGTTCCCAGGCCAGGCCTGGCGTGCCCCGCTCTGTGCCATGGGGCCAGAGCTGGGTGCGGCTGCGCACGGAGGGAAGCAGGGCAGTGCCGCCTCCGTGGGCTGGCGACCCCATGCCCTCCAGAGGGGGCACCAGGTGCTAAGGACACCTGGGCAGCACCCTGTATCAGGGCCGAGGCCCGCCCTAATTAGCCTGGGATCTGGAGTCCATGCTCACAGGGGCTACCCTTCCTCCATTCAAGGATTCAGACGACAAACTACATGCTTTAAAATCAGACATCTAAGGGAATGAAATGTGGCCCTTACCTCACCCCGGATACAAAAATTTTCTCAAAATGGATCAAAGACCTAAACTGAAGAGCCAGAACTATAAAACTCTTAGAAAAAGAAACATTGGGGCAAACCAACAAAAGAAACAGGCGACAAGAGGGAAAAACAGGCAAACGACCTGATCGGGGGCACTGTCAGGAGAGGGGGAAGAAGAGCCACAGAGAGGGATGACGCGTCTGCAGACTGCGCACCTGACGAGGAGGATCCAGAGTGTACAGCAACAAAAACAACCCAACTCAAAAATAGGCAAAAGACTGGAAAAGATGTTTCTCCTAACAAGATGTACAAATAGCCCGTAAGCTCACAGAAAGACGCTCAACGTCACTAGTATTAAGGGAAGCACACCAAAACCGTGCGGAGACACCATCTCCTACTTGTTAGGACGGCGATTATTAAAATAAAAGAAAACCGGAGTTTCCGGTCCGGAGCCCTTGTCCTTCGCTCCTGAGGATGTAAAATGTGGCAGCTGCTGTGGAAAACAGCCCAGCAGTTTCTCAGAAAGTTAACACAGAATTAGCCTGGGCTCCGGCACTCCCATTCTTTGGGTGAACAGCCAGCATAACCGAAAGCAGGGACTCAAGTAGTCACTTGTACAGGAACGTTCACAGCTGCGTTATTTACAAAAGCCAAAACATGGAAATAAGCCAGGTGTCCATGGTTCGAAGAATAAACAAAATGTGATCCATCCATAAAACAGATTGTTATTCACTCATAAAAAAAGAGCAAAATTCTGCATCAGGCTGCAGCATGGATGAGCCTCGAGTGTAGTCAGCCAGTCACAAAAGACACCTCAGTCACAAAAGACACCTCCAGTCCCGTGAGGGGCTAAGCACAGGCCTCCCCCCCAGAGACGAAGCAGCACAGACAGCGGGAGCGCTTGGGCAGGAAGGCGGGTGGACAGGCGCCCTGCACCGGCCATAGAACTTCTGAGGTGACAAAAGTTTTGAAAAAGCGATGATGGTCACGCGGTCTTCTGAACGAACGCCACTCAGCTGTTTACTCTAAAATGGCAATTTTTTTTGGTGATATGTGTTTTACCACAAAAATAAAAATTGAATACCGGACAAAAGACTTTCATAGTTAAGTGGTGAAGAGCTTGGCAAATAAACCCTCTCCTCCAAAAATAACGGTAAAATGAGATAGAATTGTGAAAAGCTCCCATTTCAGGACTCTGGGAGCAGACTGAAGGCGCACATTATTGGAGCTGCTGCTGCTGCTGCTGCTAAGTCGCTTCAGTTGTGTCCGACTCTGTGCGACCCCATGGACTGCAACCCACCAGGCTTCTCTGTCCCTGGGATTCTCCAGGCAAGAACACTGGAGTGGGTTGCCATTCCTTCTCCAATGCATGAAAGTGGAAAGTGAAGTCGCTCAGTCGTGTCTGACTCTTAGCGACGCCATGGACTGCTGCCCACCAGGCTCCTCCATCCATGGGATTTTCCAGGCAACAGTACTGGAGTGGGGTGCCATTGCCTTCTCCCCCATTATTGGAAAAGCACTGATTTAAGACACATAACCAGAGTTTTCTGGGCTGCCCACCCTGCGTCAGCCGGGGACCACACGCGGTAAGATCAGAAAGCAGCAGCTTCCCGCCAGAGGGACTGAAAACGCGAGTGCCCTCTGGGTGGGCGGGGTGGGGGCGTGGGCAACTTCAGAGTGGATCACAGACCTCAATGGCAGAGCGAGAACTATAACGGGAAAACCCGGAGAAAATCTTCATGGCCGTAACTTAGGCAAAGAGTTCTTAGACACCAAAAGCATAAATCCACACTAAAAAAATGGATACATTTGGTTTCATCGAAATTTAAAACTTTTGTGCTTCAGTAGACACCCTAAAGAGAATGAAAAGACAAGCCCCAGATGAGTCACACATATTCACACATCATATATGTGATGGAAGACTTGTACTTGGAAGATATTAATATAAAAACCTTAAAAATTTTTGACGTATATTTGATTAACAATGTTGTGTTAATAATAAGACAATCATACTTTTAAGTGACCGGAAGATGTGAATAGACGCTCACCACAGAAGGAGTAAGACCAGCCGATAATTCACGTGAACGTTGCTAGCCACCAGGGAAACGCGAACCACAGTGAGACACCACTTCACACCCACTAGGAAGGCCACACGGCAAAGACCATGACGAGCGTTGCCCAGTGGGGACATGAAACGGAGGCCTGGAAGGAACCGGAGTCAAACCGGACTTAGTGTGAGGTTCAACAACCCTGTTGCTGCCGGTCTTCCCAAGAAAAACAGGACATGTCCACACAAGGATTTGTACACAAATGTTCACAGCAGTGTTACTCATGAAAGTCAGGAACTGAAATGATGCAAATGGTCACTAGCTGGTCAGTGGATGAACACCCTATCCACACAAAGGAACACGGATGAACTCATGTGAGAGAAGGGAAGACGTGTCTTACAGGATTTCATTCACGTGAAATGTCCAGGACTGGCAAGTGCACGTGGACAGGAACTGCTGGTGGGGACAGGCCACGGCGAGGAGCCGGGTAGGAATGAGGGGACGGTCTCAGTGCTGGATGCAGAGACAGCTGCCCAGGTGCTCAGGCCTTCAGCTGACTAAAAGTCACCAAGTCATGCACTCAGCACAGGTGGATATAATGATACATGAATTATCTCTCAGTAAACCCGATAAAAATCAACACAGAAGCACATGTTACCACTCGCTCTCAAAACTAAGCACCAAATTCTGAACAGAACCGACTGTAAGTGGGGCTCATGGAAGAAATTTCCCTCATTCCACCAGAAAGTGAAAGTTGCTCAGTCGTGTCCGACTTTGTGACCTCAAGGCCTATACAGTCTGTGGAATTCTCCAGGCCAGAATACTGGAGTGGGTAGCCTTTCCCTTCTCCAGGGGATCTTCCCAACCCAGCGTTTGAACCCAGGTCTCCCACACTGCGGGCAGATTCTTTACCAACTGAGCTATGAGGGAAGCCCTATTCCACCAGAGAGGGCTTCCAGTCTGTTCAAAGCAGCACTGCTAGGCTGTGAGCACGCAGGCCCCCGACGCGGGATGGCACCCAGTGGGCAGGGGCGTGCCCAGGAAGCAGATTCAGCTGCAGGCCCAAATCATGGGCACCAGACGGCAGGGAGGGCTGGAACCCGGCAGGAGGCCCACAGCAGACCAGCGGCCTGGTTCTCACCTTTGGGACGGCCTTCTCTGCATCTATTCTGCCAGGGCTCTCTTGCTAATATCTTTTTTTAAGTCAGGAAAGTAACCACACGGGCCCCTTTCTTTTCCCGACCCCACTCCCTATCCCGAGGGCACTCCCGTTTCTGAGACTCCAGGGAACCCGGGGTCCCTTGGCGACCCCGCCGCCCACACCTGCCGCATTGTAATCGATCCTCCACACCCCCTGCAACGCCGGCCGGTCCGGACACGGGATGATGAAGGAGACCACGAACACCACGAGGAGGCAGGCAAACAGGGAGAGGAAGAAGGCCGCGGTCCGGCAGTGCGAGAGGCGAGTCTGCGGGGCCGGCGTCCCGCGGGGCTCCTTTCCTGCCAGGGCCCCCGCGTTCTCCGGTACCTTCCTGTTCTCGCTTTTGAGCGGGTGGATCTCGGCCTCCAAGTCCTTGCCGTCCGTCATCGTGTGCACATCCCTGAGTTCACCTCCCGGCCACTGCAGTGGCGACAGAAGGAGAGGCGGTCAGGAGCTGGCGTGGCTGTGGCCCATCAGCCAGGAGACAGCATCACGGCTCCTCTGGAGAAGGGCTCTGAACCGGGAGGTTGTGGTCTCAGAGGCAGCAGACACCACGGCTCCCGCCTGCTGACCCGGGTAGGCCAGCTAGGCAAGACTACAGCAGAGCACGCGTTAAACATTAACCATGAACTGAGGCACCTCTGACTGGCCTCCCGCCTGCCCCAAGAGAGGGCCAGACCCCAGGGAGGGGCTGCGCTTACTCACGGTGTGACCTGGGCGTTGGGTGAGACCTGCTGGGGCCTGCGTCCGTCCCTGTGAAAGGGAACAGTGTTCAGGAGGCTGAGGCTTAGCGTGCTAAAGGCACGGAGAGCACAGGTTCAGCTTCTGATACACAGCGCGGCAAGCTGATTGCTGCGGGAAATGAGGGTGTGGGCCACCTCCCTTCTTCCTGCCCCATCTCCGAGTGCACCAGGCGTGGGCAGGGAGGCAACCCGGGAAGGCTGGCTCGGAAAACACAGGGGAAAACCCTTCTGAAGAGGTGACCCACTGACAGCTGCACACCACCACCACCAAGCCCCAAGCTCCTTGTTGTGTGAGAAGGAAACACACTGCTGTTATTTTAGCTTTTGCCCATGCCTGTTGGCACGTGGGATCTCAGTTCCCCTGCCAGGGATCGAACCCAAGCCCCCTGCGGTAGAGATAAACCGCGGGACCACCAGGGAAGTCCCACACTTCTGTCTCGTGGAAGGCCAGGTATTTGTTATTTTGATTCTTTTTAAACAGCCAAACCAGTGTCCTAACAGACACAGATCACATTGAGAGGACGCGGGGGATCACAGGGTCTTAGTGGGTGAAATCCTCATCTACCCGAGAGGGAGGCCCTGCTGGAGGTTAAAACCAGGACGGTGTGACGGGCTCCCACGGGGTGGGTGAGGGAAGCAGGAAGAAGCCACAGAGAGCGCCGATTCCCTGTATAAACTTTTTACTTTCCCCCTTTAATGGCTTTTCTCTATTTATATAATAAAAACCTGTGTATACACCCACTAGAGCGGCTTTAGTAATAAAGTGAAAAAATGTAAGCGTGGAGGAGGAGGTGGGGACCCTGGGTAAACAGTCGTGTGCGGCTGAGGGGGCGGGCATCGCGGCAGCTGCCGTGGAGGCAGCCTGGCGGCTCCTTGGATGGTCAGCCACGGGGCCACGGTCTGACCCAGCAGCGCCACTCCCGGGCGCCCCCCCAGGAGACCCAGAGCCCCTACACACTGAGGCTCAGAGCTTCATGGTTCGAATAACCCCAGTGTCTCTCTACAGGCGGTGGGTAAGCAGCACGGGTCTGCCCACGTGATGGAGTATTACACAGCTGTGAACACTCCCTTGGTGAGACTATGCAGACACAGGTCACACACTGAACGGCTTCATTTCAGTGTGTCCAGAACAGGCAGCTCCCTTGAAGCAGAGAGTAGGTGAGTGAGTGCCAGGGGCAGGGGAGGCGACTGCTATCGGGCATTGCTTTGTCCTGTGATGTAACGACGGCTGCAGACCTCACGCATGTACTAAATGTCACTGATAGTAAGCTCCATGTTACGTGTACATTACCACAACTGAAAAAACCAGATGTCTGTGCCTTCTCCTCAATGTTGAGACAGGAGTTTTCACATCGTGAAAAAGTGAGCCTGTCAAGGAAATGAGCCGGACACAGGAAATGGAGCAAGGCTTGTGACCAGGGCCTCCTCTCAGCCCAGAATCTGACTGCAGGGGAGGAGGGGGGCGCTAGGAGAGAGGGTCTGGGAAGCTGGCTCACAGACAGGTCGTTCAACATCGGTGTTTTGAACGGGCGCCCTCATGGTGGGAGGTTTACCTCTTTTGCCAAGTGGTGGGCATTTTCAGCCCCGCTTTGGTATCCGGAGAAGCAGCAGAGCTTTGGGAGTCAGGGTGCGGGTGCTGTGCCCGGCCCCCCCGGCCATGGGGACTTGGGATGCGGCCCCCTCTCAAGCTCTGTGTCCCCGACCCCGCGGGCAGTTCTCGTCAAGTGTATTAAACCCAGAAAAAGTGAGTTGACTGAGGAAAGTATTAGATGACACTGAGCACACTGCTGTCCTGCGGGCGGTGGCACAGAAATGGTGTGGGGCCTGCAGACGGCGGGGACGCACAGGCCTGGTTGCTGGGAACCTGTGGTATTGCGAGCTGAAATCTGCCTCCCGAGACCAGCTCCCGGCCCAGATTCTGTGCTGTGGAGTCACATCTAATCCCTCTCTTACACGTAAGCCTTCCCAGCATCTAAAGACCATTAATGAAAAACCATGTTCAGGAGGCTACCGCCTGCCCCTAGAGCTGCGGCCCATGACAGGTGCGGGCTCTCTGGTGTCCTGTCCAAGGTACCCATCCGACCTCGCTACACCACCCAAGGTTCCTGTTTGCCAAAATACAGCAGCTAATATTGGTAGAAAGAGAATTTGTTGGAAAGAGGTTGTTGTTTGCATGGTTCAGTGGCTAAGTCACACAGACAGTGCCAGAATGGAGGGGAGCCGGAGAGCCAAACTCAGAAATCGGTGGGCACCAGGGACCTGAGGTGGCCGGGGCCCTTCGGGCCCACAGTTGGGGGCAGTCGGCACTGGCACCATGCTCTGCCTCGGGCTCTCTCAGTGGGATGCTCCTGGGACAAGCTGGTCACCCCTCCGGTTGTGCATCCACTGTGGACCGCCCACCCCCTGGGCTGGCCCCGTTCCCAGCCCTGCACCCTCCCAACAGGGCCCTGGAGGAGTCCGGAGACAGCACTGCAGGCGCACAGACAGACTAGCCCCGCGGAAGCACAGGCTCTCCATCCTGCTGTGCACCACGCAGGCCCCAAGCAAGGCCAAAGGCCACCGCCCTCACCTCAGGCAGAGCCTGCACGCATGGCTCAGGGGCCACTAGTAAGCCACTCCGGAAAGTGAAACACTGAGCTCTACCTTGCAGTGTCTTCGAGAGCCGTTTCAGCTCCTGTGAGGTAACAGTGTGCCGGGGCAGGCCCAGGGTGTCTCTGGCTGGAGGCCGGAGCAGGGCTGGCCGTCCGCCCTGCTGCCTATCTCCCTTAGGAGCCAGAACACCAGGCACCTCCCTGAGTCAAGAGCTGACTCTAGTTACTCTGAATAACTTTTTTCCTTTTAATCATTAACAGAGTTGCAAGTTAAAGATACTTTGTAACAAACAGGTGAAGGATACTGTGTTCCTTCCTGGGGAAGGTTTGTGTTCTTAGGAGAGAAACCTTACCAAGTACAAGACTTGATTCACCTGGAAACAAACCACGCACAGAGGGAAGACTGGGGAAAGACTCTAAACCACTCCCTGGACTCCTCCTCCTTCCTGGGTCCCTAGAGCTGGCCAGGCGGGGCTCTCCTGTCAGGTGGGGGGTCCACACGCCCACCGCGCTGCCTGCCGACCGCCCCCCCCCCCCCCCCCCCCGGACAAGGGAGCGCACGTGGGGGCTGGCGGCCGGGGGAGGCGGGTCTGCACTACAGCGCCTCAGACACCACGCTGGACGTCACCAGCGCCGGGGCCAGCCCTGCGAGCTTTCTGTAACATCTTGTGAGCCTATAATTAGTTCCAAGTACACAGTTTAAAAAATAATAAAGAAGCGGGGGTCAGAGCTTTGCCAGTGCTGGCGCCGCCCTGGAGCTGCCTGATCTCCAGGCTTCTGCTCCAGAGTCAGAGAACTGTTTGTGCTTTGTTCTGCTTGTTCTTGGCAGAACATCAACCACAGTGGAGTTTCTGCAAAGACCTCTGAGAACAGCCAACATCCCCCCGCCTGTTTCAAACCAATCACCGCCTTTCTGCAGGCCCCCCATGGCAATCACTTCCCTCCCCACCATGGGGAGAACGTCCCTCTGGTTCTCTGCTGCTCACGTACAGCGAGTCCCCGAAGAAGACAGCACAGGTGCCTGAGGTCACGAAGGGCCTGCCTGGGCAGGAGGGGAGCCCGTGAGGGCGTGGCGGGGCTCCAGGGTCCCCAAAGCCAAGGGTACACCTGGACCTGGCCTGGGTGCCCACAGCACCGCTCACAATTGAAGGCGCTGAGAGTGGCTCAGGGTGTCAGCCCGACCCCTGAGCCTGGCAGATGCAGAGTACAGTGCCCAAAGTCTCCCCGGAGCCGGATCAGTCAGTCGGTGAACGTCAGGCTTTTTTCCAGTCTCTTTCAGGTCGCAGCTGCTCTGGTTCAATTCCACACAAAGGGGGAATAAGAGAAACTTAACAGGTCTTTTGCCTCTAATACCGCAATGAAGCCTCTGCAACCCTAACCCCGGAACGAAGCCCAAACCCAGGTGTGTTGATTAACTAGCCCTCACCTGCCAACACAGGAAAGACCCACAGCCCCCCACCGATGGGCTCTCAGTAACAGGCCCGCTGGAAAGACAGACCAGCCTGGGCATGGAGTGCATATTTTTTACGTCAGCAAAACAACGTGGGAGCCTTGTGTACGCATCCTCATCAGTATCACGGCAATAGATACTGAAGGAAAGCACAGCCCACGCTGGGCACACGGACACCTAAGGAATGAAGCCACTTTCACCTCAAATGAGGCTTCCCTGATAGCTCAGCTGGTAAAGAATCCGCCTGCAATGCAGGAGATCCCGGTTCAATTCCTGGGTCGGGAAGATCCACTGGAGAAGAGATAGCCTACCCCCACTCCAGTATTCTTGGGCTTCCCTGGTGGCTCAGCTGGTAAAGAATCCACCTGCAATGTGGGAGACCTGGGTTTGATCCCGGGGTTGGGAAGATTCTGGAGAAGGTAAAGGCTACCCACTCCAGTATTCTTGGCCTGGAGAATCCCATGGACCGTATAGTCCATGGGGGCGCAAAGAGTCACACACGGCTGAGTGACTTTCAGTTTCACCTCAAGTAACAGCTGTTAGGATACAACAGAGAAAGCAAAGATAATAAAGGGCAAGGCCCTGAGGCTCAGCGATTTGAATCCTGACCTCATTTGCAGCCCTGTCCTTTTCTGTCATTTCTAAGCTGCTCTGGGACTTAACGACAGAAATCAAGCTGATTCACAGGATTTTCGGTCACTGGGTTTTTTTTCTCCTGATGCTTCTGAGCTTCCCAAATAACTACAGAAGTAAACCAACAGAAAAAAGAAATGAAGGGAAAAGTGAGAGGTTAAGAAAGAAAATGCATGGAGATGATATCTGTTAAGGTAAAAGGTATGAGTCTAAGAATCACCTGCTTGAGATAAACACGAAATCACTGTGTGAGGCTTTTCAAAGCCGCCTGCCCTGCCACCGCCCCCAGCACTAAGAAGCCTCACCCAGCTCCCCTGGGTGTGTCTGCTCAAGGCCAAATCTTCGCACCCGCCCAGCAGGGAAGGACAGAACACCCAGCAAGAGTTAACATTTGGAGGGGCAAGAAGATGCAGTATTTGGAGAAAAGAAATAACTCCTTTTCCTCCAAGAGTTCTTTCTCTGAGAAGAGTTTACTGAGTCAGAGACAACAGAAAAGTCAAATATAAAAAAGCTTCAGCCTAACTTTGATGCATAGTGAAAGCACAGAGTCTAACAAGGCTAACAAAGAGTCTAACAAGGGAGAATTGCCCCGACAAAGACCTGACAATTCTACAGGGATTATGAAAGCAGGGGCTTAACTTTTTAAACTAAAATTTGGTAACTTTTTTTTGGAGAGATCATTTTAGAGGAGTTTAATAAGAAACGTGTCCCCCACCCCCACCCCCTGCCCAATTTTAAAATGTTCAAATTTACAGCATTCCTTTTTTTTTTTTGGTTGTGCAGAGAGGCTTGTGGGATCTTAGTTCCCCAACCAGGGATCGAACCCATGTGCCCTGCATTGCAAGACAGATTCTTAGCCACTGGGGCCAGCAGGGGAGTCCCCACAGCATTCTTTTAAGGGAATTTTCAGACTACGATTCAAAGAGGTCAGACGTTGAAAATTAAGCACTTCAAACAGAAAGGCTGTTTGCATATTTTAAAAATTAGCTTAAAGTAAGTAAATTTTTGTTTAAACTGCCTGCCTTAAAATCTTAACTCTGGTTTTAGCTGAGAATTTTCAGAACATGGAAGCACAGTCTGCTTTGTGAGGGAAGAAGGAAGGAGGCACCGCTGGTATTTGCCCAGAAGTCCTGGTGGAGACACAGACCGCCTTCCTCCACTCATGCAGGAATAGCTGCTTCTGTTACTTGACCTTACGAGGGTGACAGCCTCACAAAGCAGATATTATTTTAATCAAAGGTAACTGCGAATTAGAAAACATGAAAAACATGCAGGGAAAACTCAGGAAAAACTCTGACTATAGATTAACCTCACTCTTTTAGCTTCACCAGTTAGTGAGAGAAACCAAAAGGATTTTGTCACTGGATTAAACCAGGAAAAGGTTTAATCGAGGACTGATCAGGTCCAGCGAGACTCTTACGGTGGGGGTGAGGGGGAAGCAGACTTCTCTCCGCGGGCATCTCTCCCCCTAATTCACACTCACCGGGCTTATACTTCAAAGGTGCAGGAATCATAAAGGACAGAACATACAGCATCTAATCGTGTATCCACTGCCTTTGCTCACTTGGCCGTGCTGTGACCTGACCAGTAAGGGGGCTGGTTTTCAAGTCTTCTGTGGGGCTGGGTCCCCTGCCAGGAGGCCCTCTCAATCCTCCGAGCCTCGGCTGGACCGAGTCAAACCTCAGGAAGCTCTGCGCGAGCCCCATGGACTGGGCGGGCCACCTTCCACAAGAGAACTCGGCCTTTTTCTTTCAAAGCGCCCATCATACTCCTCCCGCAGCCACTGACCGGGAGCTATTTTAGGGCAGGCAGACTCCCCGGTGCCAAACATACGGCAGACACTGGGTAAGTGTCAGTTACGTGGGGAGAAAGCTTCACTCAAGAGCTTGTCTTGGTGCTCAGACCTCCTGACCTGTAATCATGAATCCACCTTACGTACAAGTGCCCCAAGGCTTGTCCCCAAAGCCAGCTGTGACACACACAAGCGGCCTAGGAATGTCTTTACATCAGGGCTGCTCCAACAGCATTCAACCAGAGGTATGCATGTGAGAGACGCCCACAGAACCCAACTGGGCAAACTGGGTTTTCGGCTGAGCAAAGCAGAAGTCAGACAATGCCCACTTCAGTGTTCAGTTGTTTACAGCCGAACAACTATTTCCTCTTGTCACTAAGCAAATAATCTCAAGACAAAGACGACGCCCTTCATCATCTTTCAAATGAGGTCAAATTTTAAGATCATTCACGGTTCCCGGATAAAGACAAGTGTTTCACGGGCAGATCAGTGCTTAGGGACCAGACCTCAGCACAATCCTTTTCCTTCACAAGACTCAAGACCACACCTGTCAGAGCGGGTGAGGGTGGCTGGAACACTGCCTAAGAGTGAGCTAAGAAGGACTAGCCACCTGCATTTCAGATGAGCGACTATTACACAGAACAAGGTTTTGCAGATTTATCCATAAAATCACATGGAAGAAGCCTTTTACCTGAGTTCTAAGGCAGATTTAATTTCCTCTGCTGCTAAGTCGCTTCAGTCGTGTCCGATTCAGTGTGACCCCATAGACGGCAGCCCACCAGGCCCTGCCATCCCTGGGATTCTCCAGGCAAGAACACTGGAGTGGGTTGCCATTTCCTTCTCCAATGCATGAAAGTGAAAAGTGAAAGTGAAGTTGCTCAGTCGTGTCCGATTCTTCGAGACCCCATGGACCGCAGCCTTCCAGGCTCCTCCATCCATGGGATTTTCCAGGCAAGAGTACTGGAGTGGGTTGCCATTGCCTTCTCTGAATTTCCTCTGATTCCCCCACAAACCAGTGTTTCTTCTTGTCCTCACATTAGGGAAGGCAGAGCTTTTAAGACGATAAAGAATAACTCTTATGTGATCACCTTTCATCAATCCTATAAGTTGGTCCTCACTTGAATTTACTTATTTTTTAAGAGCTTTTGGCACACAAACGTTTAGATATTCGTGAACGCAGAGAGCCCTAGCCCCATCCTTCCTCTCACCCAGTTCAGTGATTTCTAACAGAGCCAACCGTTTCCGTCTACAGACCAGCACTCTTCTCCACCATGCCCCACCTCCAGTTTTTAAAAAAGTTGCTCCGATTGTGGAGACATGCCATTTGCTCTCTCAACATCTGCTTCCTGGTTATTCATTTAGGAATCAGTGTTCTTCTTCTTCTTTTCGGATACCATATCCAAATTCCATGAAGGATTTAACACAGTGAGAGAGGGAACAAAATTCACCAAGTTTGCGGGTTTTATAAAGACTGATTTTGAACGAGGTATCCGGTACATTTCGAAACAACCAACAAACCCTGTAGTTTCTGACTTAGCTCTTCAATTAGCTTCTCCTACCAACAGCAACTACTTTAGGTCATACTTTCATAATTTCTCCTTGGATTTCTGTAGCCATCTCAAATCTTTTTTTTTTTTTTTTCAAATCTTGATTAAAAAAAAACAAAAACAAAAAAAACCCCCTGCCTTCATGCTGCAAGAGACATCTTTCTAAAACATCTGATTATGTCATTCCCCTGCTTGAAACTCTTGACCAACCCTTCACAATTTGCCTGCAGGTCTTTTCACCACCTGGCTTTTGCCAACCTGTAGTGTCATCTCTCCCCAAACCCTACACCAAGCAACTGTTCCCTCAGTCGTAAGGCCTTAAACGCCCACTCAAACCAGACCACCCCGTCCGCACCCGCCACTGCTCGTTACTCACTGAGCCACCGGTGAGACCTGCCCCGGATGGCAGAAACTTCAGAGGGTATCCCTTCTTTGTGGCCTTTGTTTTCCCAGGATAAAGCATAGTGCATGGCATAAAATAAACACACACGTTCACCTGTCAATAAATGTCCAATTCTTCCTATGCTCTGCTTGTCAGCTTTTCTTGCAAGAGTAATTCATAAATGCATTTTTTGTTGCTGTTGTGTTTCTTTTTGTGGGCTTTTTCATAAATGCATTTATTAACAGTTTATTTTGAAATATACACTGTGCAGGAGCACGTGACTTTTAAAACCTCCTTTAAAATATATAGCGTGTATCAGATGTCGGGGTCAGTTTGACTACCTGACATCTACTCCTTCTTTCTATAAGAGCACCTGGATTTTCTCTGGGTAAATGCACTTTTCCACAAGCTGACTGTGGTTCTGATAACTCTGAGGAGAGCTCCTTGTCTAGGGTTAGCTGCTGCTGCTGCTAAGTCACTTCAGTCGTGTCTGACTCTCTGTTACCCCATAGACGGCAGCCCACCAGGCTCCCCTGTCCCTGGGATTCTCCAGGCAAGAACACTGGAGTGGGTTGCCATTTCCTTCTCCAATGCATGAAAGTGAAAAGTGAAAGGGAAGTCGCTTAGTCATGTCCGACTCTTTGCGACCCCATGGACTGCAGCTTTCTAGGCTCCTCTGTCCGTGGGATTTTCCAGGCAAGAGTACTGGAGTGGGGTGCCATCGCTATCAGTTAGCTAACAGGGGTTAGTTAGCTAACAGGGGTTAGGATCCAACCGGAATTACAGAGGCACTCTTCCCATAGAAGTGGTTTTAAAATAAGTTCACAAGCTCTTTGATGTGCCTTCCTTCAAGGTGAAGTCTTTGAGGACCTTTCTGGCAGTCCAGTGGTTAAGAATTTGCCTTTCAATGCAGGAGACGTGGGTTCCACCCCTGGCAGAGGAACTAAGATCCCACATGCTGGAGAGCAACCAAGCCCGAATGCCACAATAAAGACCCAGCACAGCCAATAAGTAAGTAAATAAATAAATGCCTACTATGCCCCTTAAAACTTCCCTAAAACACTTTCCTTCCCATTATGACTACCCAGAACCAGCCAAAATTCTGCTTAGACCGGGGCTTCCTAGATATGTTAGAGACCCACCGGATACATTCTAGGTATATCCAATATACCCTGGTCATATTGTTTTTTTAAAAAATAAAAAGGTGAAGTCTTTTGTGCTTAGTGATGCTAGCGGATAGAATGTGGCGGGAGAACCAGCAAAACTGCAAAACAAGTTCATAAAGGTGTGGTGGCTTCACCATCCTCTCCTCTCTGACGTCCTGCTCTGAGGTGAGGAGGCCATGGGCCCTGTGCAAAAGCCCCCCAAGCTGGGATATTAGGACTCCAACCAACAGCCCAGAAGGCACTGAGGGCTTGAGTGAGCACGCTATCCTGGAGTCAGAACCTCCAGTCCCAATCAAGATGTCAGAGGACTGTGGCCCCAGCCAGTACCTTGGTTGCAACCCCATGAGAGTCCTTGAACCATAATCACTTAAGTCACTCATGAATTCTTGACCCACAGAAACTGATAATAAATGTTTGATGTTTTAATCCATTAAACTTTGTGCTGATTTGTTACAGAGCAGCAGATAACTAATACAAGCAGGTAGGACAGAGTCAGGAACCTGAGAAGAAAGCCAACACATAAACAGATTAAAGAGTTACGTGAGGTGATACTAGTGAGACCCCATGTGCCATCATCAGATGCTGATGGTCTCATTTAAGCTGCTGGCCCCATCTGCTTCTGGTCCCCTGGACATTCCTAAATGAAAGGCAGTGGAGTCCCTCCAGAGGTTGAACTAGTTTTAATAGATGCTTGACACTCGAAGCTGAAAGCACTAGAACCAGTGCAACATGGGCTCACAGAACTGGTAAAATGCCCAAGCAAATCTTCACTTGGTTGTTAACAGGGCCATTTTCATTTCACCCTTTCCTGCTCCTAAGTTAGCTAACTTATTGTACTTACTATCTGTATCTTACCATAGAATTGAAGCTCCTTGAGAACAGGAATTCCTTGGTAAGTGCTAAATCCTCAGCACAGACAACCATGCCTCCCCCCCGCCCCCGACTCTCC
Organism: Bos taurus; assembly: GCF_002263795.3. Taxonomy (NCBI): domain Eukaryota; kingdom Metazoa; phylum Chordata; class Mammalia; order Artiodactyla; family Bovidae; genus Bos; species Bos taurus. The sequence goes on along the minus strand of NC_037352.1, from coordinate 277,261 downwards.
CCGGCACTTTTTGAGTTCCCTTGAGCTGCTGTAACTTCAGGCTCACAGTCAAAGTGCAAGAGAGGAGGGGAGAGGTCTGCGTGAGGCTCAAGATATCAGCAGCCTGAGTGAGTGAGTCGCTCAGTCGTGTCCTACTCTTTGCTCATGGACTGTAGCCTGGCAGGCTCCTCTGTCCATGGAATTCTCCAGGCAATCTGCAGCCGAGGAGGAGGCAAGCCCATAGCACAAGCTCCTCGGCTGAAATTACAGGGTTGCAAGGATTTGCCTGTCAGTTCCCAGGCGGTCAGTTCACGGGGGAGCTGAAGTCTCACAGACGACAGCGTTCTTCCTCCTTTTCAACTTTGCCTTGCTTTTGCTTAGAAGACCGGCTGCAGACAGCGATCACCCCATAGATAAGTAACCGTCAGCTGAGCTTTGGTTACCGGGCCGGTCGTCTGACAGGCGCTGTCCTAGTAACAGGACGTGGATCTCTGACTGTGGGTAGCGGCAGCTGACGGATATCGTGTCTTAGCATATTTTAAAATTACTCCCAGGCAACCCATGAAGCAATGGCTGGCTCGCCTCCCGAGCAGCTAACGAGGGGTGGAAGTTAATCCTGTCCTGGGGGTGAACTGAAGCCTGGGCTGCGGGAGTCGGATCTGCTCAGAGCGCCTCCACCCACCGGGCGGCGCGGACAAGCGCGGACCCCAATGCCGGGCGCTGGGCGCGAGCACGATCGGGCCCTGGGGGCTGGGGTCTCCTGGGACCCCGCGGCGGCGCGGACACAATCTGCGGGCAGGGAGGAGGCGGACCGCGCTAGCCCCGCGGCGCGCACGCGCGAGGAGGACGAGGACGCGCTACTCACCTGCCGCCGCGCCCTCGCGAGGCTGCCGGAGCTGCTGCCGCGCCGCCGCAGGCCGCTCGGGCCCGCCTCTGGCGTCACTTCCGGTCGGGTGGGGCGGGCCAGGCGGAAGCGCCCCAGGTCCGGCCCCGCCTTGCGGCCGCATGGTTGCCGAGCAACGACGACGGCGGTGCGGGTCCGCCCGGCGAGTTGCACCTGGGGCTTTGGATGCTCTGCTGCGGTTCCGCGGTTGTCTGCGCGTTGAGCCTCTTTCGTAGCTTTTCCGTGTGTTCGCCGACGCTTCCTCTTCCGGAAGTGCCTATTCTGGTCGTTGGTCCAGTTTTCTTCTCAGTGGGGTGTGTTTCCGTACTGTTTCCTAGCGCTCAGGAATATTAAATTCTTGTCGGTTGCTTGTGTCGTTACGTATCTCGTTTTGCGCCTTGTCTTTTCACTTTATGGATCTCTATTTCAATATAAAAAGTGCCAGTCTTTTATGATAAGTGCCTTCTTTGTCTTGTTTAAATAATCCTTCCTACCCCAAGTTACTCCCTCACATTTTAAAGTTTTGATTTTAACATTTAAGTCCTTAATTCAGTTTGGAATAGCTTTAGTATGGGCTAAATAGGTAACTTCATTTTTTGCCTATTTGGATAACCAACACTCCTAGTACCATTTATTGAATTAGTCCCTCTTTCCCCCAGCAGTGTGCAATGGCACTTGCCATTTTTTAAAAAATCTATATATGCATGGGTTTCTGTTGGGTTTTTAATATTAAGTGTTATTAACTTTGTCCTAATGCTCACACAATGCATTAAATTAGGTTTTTTATTAATTACCCCACTGCTAAGTCGCTTCAGTCGTGTCCGACTCTGTGCGACCCCATAGACGGCAGCCCACCAGACTCCCCCGTCCCTGGGATTCTCCAGGCAAGAACACTGGAGTGAGTTGCCATTTCCTTCTCCAATGCATGAAAGTGAAAAGTGAAAGTGAAATAGCTCAGTCGTGTCCAACTCCTAGCGACCCCATGGACTGCAGCCTACCAGGCTCCTCCACCCATGGGATTTTCCAGGCAAGAGTACTGGAGTGGGTTGCCATTGCCTTCTCCAATTACCCCACAATAACAGTAACTATGAAACACCCTCCACAGGCCTCCCCCATGCCCACCCAGCCCACTGAGAACAGATGGAAATTTGTCTTTTTTGAGTGGCCACATGCTATGCAGTTGAGAGGTTCAGAAAAATCACTTCTATCTGTTCAGAGAGGGGATCTGGATCCCCTCCAGATTTGAGTCCTTTAGTATGTAGATGAATCTCTCTGGACCCAGGCAGCCCCAGGCTCCTACGTCTAGACTTTTAAGACTCCTGGACCTCACTATCCTTGAAATGTAAACACTTGGATCAAGATAACCAGCCTTTCTCCTCAGTACCTGGGCACACTAGCCAGGCTGTAACTACTTGACCTTCTCAGAGAGATAAGGCAAGTTATTATATTTTTGAATCACAGCAATTAACTAGACAAATAACTACAGACCTAATTCTCCACCAGGCTTCTCTGGTGGCTCAGATGGTAAAGAATCTCACTGCAATGCAGGAAACCCAGGTTCCATCCCTGGGTGTGGAGGATCCTCTGGAGAAGGGAATGGCAACCCACTCCATTATTCTTGCCTGGAGAATCCCATGGACAGAGGAGCCTGGCGGGCTACAGTTTATAGGGTTGCAAAGAGCTGGACACTACTGAAGTGACTTAGCCCTGACGCAATTCTTTTAAGTATGTGAAGAGTCTCAGGGGACTAGGGCTTTTTTTGGAGCACTGGGAAATGGAGAGAAGTCTTATTTGCTCATAGCTTCTTTCTGGGATCAGTATGTATTCCGGTGTGCTGGGGCCACATGACAGCAGTTACAATAAAGAGAATAAAGAGTTAAGGATCAAAGTGAGAGAGTCAGTTCCTAGGCAGGTTGATAGGGAGTCTAGGGGTCCCCAAGGAGAGAGGGGTCTGGAATTCTCAAGGAGGAAGAAAGGACGAACTTTTTTTCTTTCTCCACATTCCTTAGGATTATATAACAATAATGTATCCTGCCTAAGGACAGTCTTTGGATTCAACCTTCTGTTATCTTAAAATGTAAATTATGGGAGTAGGTCTGATGAGGTCTTTACAACCTCCAGACATTCTTTGGATTATATAACCTCATTGTTAACACTAGCAAGCGGGTACTCTTTCTGCCCTCTTCTGATGCCTATGTCAGAAGCTTTCTCTATCTCCTTTATACTTTAATAAACCTTTATTACACAAAAGCTCTGAGCGATCAAGCCTCGTCTCTGGCCCTGGATTGAATTCTTCTCCTCCGGGGGCCAAGAATCCCGGTGTATTCGCGTGATTCAACAACAACCTTTCATCTTGGGGGCTCGTCCAGGATCCTTCAGGACAAGGTAAGGATGCTTGGAGCTTTAGTTCTTTGTTCTCTTAGCGAACACGTTTTCTGCTGTGCTTTACTAACTCTACCGTGTGCTTGTGTGAATGAATGGCATGCCCTGCGTGAAGCAAGTAAGGAGCCCTGCTCTGCAGTTCCACGGTGATTTCATAGGGCTTATGGCAGAAACCTGTCGGGGTGTTATACCGACCTGCCAATGCCAAGAGGCACCCAGTGTCTCCTTTGGGAACCGACCAGAAATGGGCAAAGCGTGTGGACCGAACTCTCCTTTCTCGGTCAAACTTTTCGGTCTCTTTGACCATTTCATAACTCCTTGGGAATTAGAAGTACTAACCTAATCTATTGGATCATAGACTTTCAAGGGACTTGTGATCTATACTGTTACTGTGTACTGTGGCTTAGGTCCCAAACTTGGATTGGTAGCCAATAAAGCGCCTAGCCTCGCTAGGAATCGAAAGTTCGGAAGCTAGATGGAGCTCTAGCTCCCAGAACATCTCTGAGGTTAAAGGTTACTCAGATTGGTACTGCGATGGGTTTTTTTTCTTTGGTAACGCCGGCTCTTAGTGGATCAGAGGAGGCTATTATACTGGTGTGGTGATGCTTGGAAAGAACATCTCAGTTTTATGTTCGCGTCGGTCTTATTGTAGTCAGGAAATACTCAGCGTTGTGCACAGGCACTCAGGTGACGAATGTTTCCCCTAGTAGTCTTAGCTTGGGAGGCATTCCGGAAGGTTACTCTGATTTACCCTGGGTGACATCAGAGGCAAGCAAGGTTAAAGGTGAAGAGCTGGACGTCAAGTAGGGATGCTATCAAGTCTACCCCTGGTACATCCCCACCCCATCTCGGTGGTAGAACCGGGAGGGACGAGTACTGCGCCTGCGTCAGTAAGGGACAGACTAAGTCCGACCAGGAAGAAAAAGCTTTTGGTGTAACGTCTGTCTACACCCCCATCTAGAGCAGGGAGGGACGCCTCCAGTAGAAAAATGGCCTTGGTCGCTTTTTTTCTCTCTTACAGATGGGAGCTAACAATTCCAGCCTCACTCCTTTGAACTGTATCCTGAAAAACTGGGATAGATTTGATCCCCAGGGCTTAAAGAAGACACACCTGGTCTTCCTATGTGATACTGCATGGCCGCGGTATCCATTGGAGGACGGCGAATGGTGGCCAGTTGGAGGGTCTCTTAAGTATAATACTGTTCTACAATTAGACCGGTTCTGTAAGGAACAAGGGAAATGGGTAGAAGTAGCATATGTGTTGCCCTTTTTCTGTCTGCGAAATATGCCAGACTTATGTCCTAAGGATATAGATTTGGGCGTGAAACCTTCAGCTCCCTCCTGTCCTCTTACTTTGCCCCCATACCTGGGACTCCAAACTGGGATTCAAACTGCCCACGTGGAGATCCAAACAACTCCTGTCTCAGTACGACCTCAGACTACTCTGGTTTCAGTAGAAACTCAGACCATCGAAGTAAGAGATGAGATGGAGGACAGGAGACAAAGAAAAGAGGAAAAACAGGTTTCTCCAATCTATCTCTGGGATCATATGAGCAGAGCAGCCAGAGAGACTGAGGAACAGCCACACAAGCTGTTGCGTCTTTATGAAACACCCACCAGGAGATATAATCAGTCTGTGAGAGTTAATAAGCCTTTCTCTTATCAAGAAATACAAAGAATCAAGGAGGATCTGGGAGACTATTTAGAGGACCCAGAAAAATATATTAGAGCCTTTAAAGGTGTTACTCTGCTTTATGACCTCACTTGGAAGGATGTGATGTATATCTTGGGACAAACGCTGACTCCCGAGTCAAAGACTCGAGTTTTGGGAAAAGCGGTTGCTTATGGAGATGAATGGCTTGGTAATGCATCAGTAGGGAAGAGGGAGAACGAAATAGCAGCCCTCCCCACTGGGAATCAGGCGGTCCCAACTATAGAACCAGACTGGGACCACAACACAGCTAAAGGAAGATGGGATCAGAGTCATTTTGTTAGATGTATTCTTGAAGGACTTAGGCAGGCACGTTCTAAGCCTTTAAACTATGGCAAATTGGCAGACATAGAACAGGAGGAGAAGGAAGCTCCTGGTAAATTCCTAGATAGACTGAGAGAAGGCCTTCGCAGATTCACTGAGATTGATCCCGAAAGTGAAGAGGGAAAAGTGATCTTAAAGGATAGATTTCTCACTCAGTCGGCTCCAGATATCGGCAGTAAGCTATTAAAACAGGCGTATGGACCAAATCAGTCTTTAGATACTCTGTTACAACTGGCTCAGATACTCTATTATGGTAGGGAATATGAGGAAAAGAAAGAAAGGCAAAAAAAGACAAAGGAAAAGGCGGAAGCCTTCGCCACGGCTATGAAAAATGTTCTTAAACAGCCTGAGAAAAATGCCCAGAGGGACCCAGGTGAAAAGGGATGGGCTTGCTATTACTGTGGAAAGGAGGGGCACCTCAAGCGGGATTGCCCTCAGGCATCTAAGCCGCCCCCCCCCCCCACCCCCCCCCCCCACCCCCCCGCTCCATGTCCGGTCTGCAAAGGACCACACTGGAAGAGACTGCTCCCAGAGGCGTAGGTCTCCGGGGTTGGACTCTCAAGACAATCAGGACTGAAGGTGCCCGGGGGTCCCCACACAAGCTCCTGTCCTAATTACACCTGAGGAACCCCGGGTATTAATAATTGTGGGGGGCCAATCCGTCGATTTCCTTTTAGATACTGGGGCAACTTATCCTGTGCTTACTGAAGCCCCTGGCCCACTTTCTTCCTGATCCGCTTCCGTAATGGGACTGTCTGGATGAGCCAAAAGGTATTATTTCAGTTATTCTTTATCTTGCAACTGGGATTCTGTGCTGTTTTCACACGAGTTTCTGATCGTGCCAGAATCTCCCTCACCCCTTTTGGGAAGGGATATACTGAGCAAGGTCCATGCCTCTGTTTTCGTGAATATGGAGCCCTTCCTTTCTCTCCCTTTAGTTGAACAAAATGTAAATCCTAGAGTATGGGCTGATGGAAAATCTGTGGGTCGAGCACAAAATGCTATTCCTGTAGTTGTTAAGCTCAAAGACCCACACGTATTTCCACATAAGAAGCAGTATCCACTGAAACCTGAAGTTAAGGAAGGGTTAAAACCCATCATCAAAAATTTAAAGGAGCAGGGACTATTAATTCCCTGTAACAGTCCTTGCAATACTCCTATTTGGGGTATAAAGAAATCAAATGGTAAATGGAGACTAGTTCAAGATTTACGAATAATAAATGAGGCTGTAGTTCCTTTACACCCCGTGGTGCCTAATCCTTATACTCTATTGTCTGAAATTCCTGAATGGGCCAAATATTTCTCAGTAATTGATTTAAAGGATGCCTTCTATTCAGTGCTTTTGGCGGAAGAAAGTCAATTTCTATTTGCCTTTGAAGACCCTACGCAGCCAGCTTCTCAGTTAACCTGGACAGTTTTGCCCCAGGGATTTCGTGACATTCCTCACTTATTCGGACAAAGTTTGTCACGGGATCTACAAAACTTTAATAGCTCTGAAGCAGTGGTGTTACAATATGTAGATGATATTTTGCTCTGTGCTGAGACAGAGAAAGCTTGTTCGCGAGCCTCAGAAGATTTCTTAAACTTTCTGGCAGGCTGTGGTTACAAGGCATCAAGAGAAAAGGCTCAGCTTTGTCAACAATCGGTTAGATATCTGGGCCTAATCATATCAGAAGGGTCTAGGGCCATAGGCCCTGAGAGAATTAAACCTATACCAAATCACCCCCTGCCTATGACTTTGACAATTGAGAGGATTTTTGGGAATCACAGGTTACTGTCACATTTGGATTCCGGGTTAAGGGGAACTTGCCCGGCCCTTACATAAACTTATAGGTGAAACTCAGCAGGCCCAAACCGACAAACTGGTTTGGTCTCCAGAAACTCAAAAGGCTTTTAAGGTTCTTCAGACTGCTCTCCTGCAAGCTCCAGCTCTGAGCTTGCCCACAGGGTCAGAATTTAATTTGTTTGTCACTGAAAGAAAAGGTGTGGCATTGGGAGTTTTGACACAACCCCGAGGGCCTCACCAGCAACCTATTGCTTATCTAAGCAGAGAATTAGATGTAGTTTCACGTGGGTGGCCCCACTGCCTAAGAGTAATTGGGGCAGTGGCTTTATTAGCACCTGAAGCTTTAAAAATAATTAATGGACGAAACCTTACTGTACTGACTTCTCATGATGTGAGTGGAATCTTAAATTCTAAGGTTAATATTTGGATGACAGACAGTAGGCTTCTTAAGTATCAGTCATTGTTGTTAGAAGGACCAGTAACTAAGCTTAAAGTTTGTGGAAATTTAAATCCTGCCGCTTTCCTTCCTGAGAAGGAAAATGAAACACCTGATCACGATTGTTTTCAATTCCTAACTTTGAACTATGCAGCTCGGGAGGATCTAAAGGATACCCCATTAGACAATCCTGACATGGAAATATTTACAGATGGCAGTTCTTTTGTTCGGGATGGAAGGCGTAAAGCAGGTTACACCGTGGTGACTGCTGAACAGGTTTTGGAAGCAAAATCTCTCCCCCAGGGAACCAGTGCTCAGTTAGCAGAGCTTTTGGCTCTGACCCGAGCTCTAGAGTTAAGCAAAGGGCAGCGGATGGGCCTGATAATCTATGTGAGTCTACTTCTGCTGACTCCAAAAATCCTGAGTCTGCCCTTGGATCCTCAAGACAATGTCTTCCTGTCCTGGGCTCACTCCTATGCTACATTCCACAATCGGTCTAACTGCTGGGTCTGCGGAGCGCTCCCCTCTTCGTCAGTGGAAGGCTTCCCGTGGTGGACATCCCCACTTCAAGGAAAAGAGTTTCTCCAAGTCTGTGAATACCTTCGACTACAATCACATGGGATGCCTCTTCTTCATCTGATGACATCTACCAACCCTAAAATGGACTGGTGCAACACTTTGTACTTTAACTATGGACATAATGTGACTTTTAATTTCGATTTTAACTTGTTTTAATGACTATGTTGCCTGCATCTGTAATTGTATAACTGGATTTGTTTCTAGCCGCATGAAAGCTTTTAAGTTACAAATGGTTGCTCAAACTCCTGCTACTGCTGTAGCTTCCTCCAACAACTATTTGGGGCCCCTGGATCAGATATCCTCAATATGAGGATTAGGAGAATATGTTGCCTTACCAATTTAGGGACAACGCCCCTTGTCAGCTCGGAAGCAGTTATGTAACGAGAACGACGCCCCTTTTCCGTAGGCAACATAATTCTCCTAAAAGAAAAGGGGGGAATGAGAGAGTCAGTTCCTAGGCAGATTGATAGGGAGTCTAGGAGTCCCCAAGGAGAGAGGGGTCTGGAATTCTCAAGGAGGAAGAAAGGACGAACTTTTTTTCTTTCTCCACATTCCTTAGGATTATATAACAATAATGTATCCTGCCTAAGGACAGTCTTTGGATTCAACCTTCTGTTATCTTAAAATGTAAATTATGGGAGTAGGTCTGATGAGGTCTTTACAACCTCCAGACATTCTTTGGATTATATAACCTCATTGTTAACACTAGCAAGCGGGTACTCTTTCTGCCCCCTTCTGATGCCTATGTCAGAAGCTTTCTCTATCTCCTTTATACTTTAATAAACCTTTATTACACAAAAGCTCTGAGCGATCAAGCCTCGTCTCTGGCCCTGGATTGAATTCTTCTCCTCCGGGGGCCAAGAATCCCGGTGTATTCGCGTGATTCAACAACAACCTTTCAAAAGGAGAAGAAAGAAAATGGTCTTTGTTCAGATGCTATGATTATATTCTGAGAAAATTCAAAATTTTTTTTAGATATTCTTTAACAGGTTTGGGCTTCTCTGGTGGCTCAGAGAGTAAAGAATCTGCCTGCAATGCAGGAGGCACAGGTTCAGTCCCTAGGTTGGGAAGATCCCCTGGGGAAGGCAATGGCTACCCACTTCAGTATTCTTGCCTGGAGAATCCCATGGACAGAGGAGCATGGCAGGCTAGAGTCCATGGGGTCACAAAGAGTTGGACATGATTGAGTGACTAATTTTTCTTTTTTAAAACAGGTTAGAAATGTTTTCTTCTATTCCTGATTTCCTAATACCATTGTGAAATAGAATTAATATTTTATGACAAGACAAGAAAAATTTAAACATGAAAAATTCTTGTCTGCCCTTTGGCCCCCTCTTCCCACATACTGTGCATTGTGTATCTGTGTTATACATGGACCAGCCTTCCCCTTCATGGAATACCAGTTCAACCATAAAGAGCAGCATTCTCCCAGCACCAACAAGATAACTCCTTAAAAGATAACATTCTTTCTTGATCTTGTATAGGGCCACATGACCTGCCATGATGACACTTAGATCTGGTTACCATGTAAATTGTCAATAATATGTCATTGATGAACATCCCTCTGTCTCAAAAAATTTATATAACTCTTCCTTGACTTCTAACAGTTCTCAGAGTTTTCTGAGATGCTCTTCCTGGGCTATAATCCTCAAATTGACTTGAATAAAGTTTTTCATTTCTTTCTCAGGTCAATTGATTTATTCTTTGTCAGCATCATCAATGTGTAGTGAATTTTATTAACTGGCTTTTTTTTTCTGCATCCCTTAAGGTGATTATGTGGTTTTTCTTCTTTAATCTTTTAAAGCAATAAATGCCATTAACTTTCTAAAGATGACTGATCCTTGTATTCCTAGATTAAACCAATTTTTTCATGGTCTATTACCCTTATACATGCTGCTAGATTTCACTTGCTGATACTGTGTAGAATGTTTGCCTCTATGTTAATGAATGAGGTTGGATTATACCACATTTCATTTTCCTATTCTTGTCTAGTTTTGTTATTAAGACTCTATTGGCCTCACAGAAAGAACTGGGCAGTGACCTTTTTATATTTTGTGGGGAGGTTTGTGGATTGGAATGATCTGTTCCTTTAAAAACTTGGGTTGAATGTGGCTTATCTGCCTGACTACAGGATGCAGCAGTGGGCCTGCCGGGAAGCTGAGAGGCTTGTGAAATACCCAGAGGCCAATGGCCTCCCCATCATGGAATCCAACTGCTTCTATGATCCCAGCAAGATCCAGCTGCCAGAGGATGAAGACTTGTTGCTGGAAGGGGCTTAAGAAGCACCAGCTTCCCTATGCTGCCTACTGTTCTGACCTCTTCTTCAGTTCAGTTCAGTTCTGTCGCTCAGTCGTGTCCGACTCTTTGCAACCCCATGAATCGCAGCACGCCAGGCCTCCCTGTCCATCACCAACTCCCGGAGTTCACTCAAACTCATGTCCCTCGAGTCGGTGATGGCATCTAGCCATCTCATCCTCTGTCGTCCCCTTTTCCTCCTGCCCCCAATCCCTCCCAGCATCAGAGTCTTTTCCAATGAGTCAACTCTTCGCTTGAGGTGGCCAAAGTACTGGAGTTTCAGCTTTAGCATCATTCCTTCCAAAGAACACCCAGGGATGATCTCCTTCAGAATGGACTGGTTGGATCTCCTTGCAGTCCAAGGGACTCTCAGGAGTCTTCTCCAACACCACAGTTGAAAAGCATCAATTCTTCAGCACTCAGCTTTCTTCACAGTCCAACTCTCGCATCCATACATGACCACTGGAAAAACCATGGCCTTGACTAAACGGAACTTTGTTGTCAAAGTAATGTCTCTGCTTTTCAATATGCTATTTATGTTGGTCATAACTTTTCTTCCAAGGAGTAAGCGTCTTTTAATTTCATGGCTGCAGTCACCATCTGCAGTGATTTTGGAGCCCAAAAAGATAAAAGTCTGACACTGTTTCCACTGTTTCCCCATCTATTTCCCATGAAGTGATGGGACCAGAAGCCATGATCTTCGTTTTCTGAATGTTGAGCTTTAAGCCAACTTTTTCACTCTCCTCTTTCATCAAGAGGCTTTTTAGTTCCTCTTCACTTTCTGCCATAAGGGTGGTGTCATCTGCATATCTGAGGTTATTGATATTTCTCCCGGCAATCTTGATTCCAGCTTGTGCTTCTTCCAGCCCAGCGTTTTTCATGATGTACTCTGCACAGAAGTTAAATAAGCAGGGTGACCTATTCTTAGAGCACCTAATTAAAAGGACTTGAAAGTGTGAAATAAAAAGTTGAGTTGAAAACCAGTTTTTTCACCAGTATAAACTAGGTAGGCCTGATGCATTCTTTGAGGAAGAATTTTAAACTAAGATTTATTAATATCTTAATGCTGCATAAAATCCCACTAATTAGAGCAGGAAGGGACAGAAAGAAACCGCAGATACTGAGGTGAAGTTCTGGGCAATGTTGAAGGAAAAAAAAAAAAAACAGCAACACAGATACACACAATACGAGAGCAGGGAGTTCAGTCTTACTTGGGATTTACTGAAAACAGTAACCCTGAAGACAATAAGCTCTGAACTTCAGAACTGCTCCAAAGAAGTGTGTGAGGTCAGTGTATATTATATATATGATTTTGTTTTCATTTTTACATGTTCACCTTTTTTTTTTCCTTTTTGCTCACCATTCCTTTATACATCTCAGACTGTCTTTTGAGATAATTTTCTTTCTGAATGGCATCCTTTATACATTCCTTTAGTGCAAATCTAGATTTAGTGCTGTTTTAGCTTTAGTTCCCCAGAAAGCAGAGCTTGACAGCAAAGCTTTGGTACTATTTTATTAAGGGCCTCATTCGCAGGGAATTAGGAATGGGAGGAAAGCAGTGAGGCATGGAAGGAGCAGAGCACAAATGAGCAGGCGTCACTGCCCCGACTCAGTGTCAGGCCTTTGCTCTTTCGTGGTGTTATGCTGGGTACCTTGCTTTCCCAGAGGACTGTTCCTGGGCTCTAGGTAGCCAGTGGGTGCTGGAAGTGTTATGGGAAAAGTCACAAATTTGCCAAATTATACCTCCAGTTGGTCCAAGTTTAAGTTTCATCACACAGAATATAACTCCTCTGTGCTTCTGATTTGCGCATGCATGGTCATGTCAGGCCTCAGTGACAACAAGGGAAGCCTCTTGGTGGGGCAAGAAGTGCAAATTCCGTGATGCGGCTACTGAGAGCAGTGGTGAGATGTCAGTACGGCTTCCCACCGTTGATTCCAAAGCCTTGGATGACTTGGGTATTGGGGACTGCAGTCAGAGGCTTCAAATATGACTACTGAAAAATCCCATCTTTATACACAAAAGCTGGTCCTCACATCAGAAGGTAGCATCTGGGACTTCTCTAGCGGTCCAGTGGTAAAGAATCACCTGCCAGTGAAGTGGACAAGGGTTCAGTACCTGATCTGGGAAAATTCCACATCATATAGGACAATTAAACCTGTGCACCGCTACTACTGAGCTCGTGCTCCAGAGCTGCAACCTCTGAAGCCCAAACACCCTAGAGCCAGTGCTCTGCAGCAAAAGAAGCCACCACAATGAGAAGCCCACATATCACAATTAGAGAGTGGTCTCTGCTCTCCAAAACTAGAGAAAGCCAGCATACAGCAACCAAGACCCAGTGCAGCTTAAAAAAAAAAAAAAAGGCATATTTTCCCCTCCTCTTGAATCTTCATTGGCCTTTTGACTTGCTTTGACCAACAGATAATGGTAGAAGGAGAGTTCTCGGGGTCTGAGCCTTAAGAGGACTGACAGCTTCCACTCCTTCCCTGGGGGCAACCAGCTGCCATAGCAACGTGGGCTAGACTTAAGAATGTTATGATCTCACATACAGAGATAGAAGCAGCATGGAGCACCACAGAGGGGCTGGGCATGTCAGCGCAGCCTTCTTGGATCTTTGCTTAGTTTCACACAAGCAATTTTGTGAACCCAGCCAAACCACCCAGAGCAAGGAGCCCAGGGCCGGCTAATCCCTGCCTAAGCACCGCAGAAAAATGAGAAATAATGAATCACTTTTGCTTTGCACTGTTATGTTTTGAAGTGACTTGCTATACAGAAATAAATACTTGATCTTCTTTACCGTAAAATGGATTTCTTGATATAAGGCAACGCTGTTCAGGATCCCCTGTCAGTCAATCAGGCCTCCTGCAGGCCTTCGGGTGTGGGGACACTGCAGTCAGGACAAGCGTGGACAAGACGTTCCAATACACATCTGGAGACACGGACCGTTCTAGTGGTAGGAGTTACAGTTCCCTACTGTCTGCCGTACGCATGTGTCAGAGGTTCACTGTCAGTCTTGGAAGTGGCCAGGCTACTGAACTCAGAGAGGGACTACCAGCAAGTAGTAGTCACAGAACCTAACTAATTCCACGCTCAATTTAACTTTCACAAAAGTCATTTGTCAGGCACCATTTTCACAGGTGTAAAAAAATAGTCTGAAAGTGGCTAAATGATATTTACAGGTTCACGACTAGCAAGAAAACACGGGATTTATTTTCCTGTTTGGGACTGTCTAAATTTATTTCCCTTTATTGCATTTTCGTCTAGGTGGAGCTTGGAAGTTCTAGGCTCCAGAGTAAAATCAAGGAGGGAATTAGCCCCACCCCCTGAGCAGTTTGCTTGCGTAATTTGCGCCACGGAACGTCAGGCCCGCCTTCAGACCACATTTCCCAGCAGGCCATGGGCCGGCGCCGACGCACTTCCTCCCGGCGTTCCCCGCGTCGAGAAGGAGCCGAGTGGGCTCGAGACCGACAGGAGCAGCTTTCGTCGCCGCCACCGCCGCTGCCGCCGCCGCCGCCGCTGCCGCCACTTGAGAGAAGCCGTCGCGGCCACCCCTGCCGCTCCCGCCGGCCACCATGTCCGCCCAGGCGCAGATGCGGGCCCTGCTGGACCAGCTCATGGGCACGGCCCGGGACGGTGAGTCGGGGCGGCCGGCCAGACGAGGGCTGGGGCGGGAGCGAAGCGAGGCCGCCGGGCGGCCTGAGGCGGGGGCCGCGACCGTCTGCGCCTGCGCGGGCGCCCTCCCCTCCCCCGCGCTCCGACCGCGGGCGCCGGGCCTTTGTCTGAGCCTTCCCTGCCGGCGTGGGTTCCCGGCGGGCTCCTCCCTCGGAGCCTGTGCTGTCGGTGGGGCGCCAGCCCCCTCCCGGTTGACCTTGCTGCGATTTCTCCGCCCTCCGGCGGCCCTCGCCTCTCCCCGAACCAGGAGTCGGCGAAGGGCTGCAGCCAGCGTGGGCTCAGGTCGCTGGCAGCGGGCTGGCGGAGCTCCTCCACCCGAGGGAGCCGGATGGGCCTGGAAACCCTGCCGTTGTTGTTCTGTACCATTGTAAGGGGAGCCGTAAATTGAGCTTTTCTAACGTGGGTTCCTGCCGCGTGCTTTTCCAGCCCCCCCCTTTCCCCAGCCACACTGGAGAGCTGTTTAGCCTGCGCTTGGCAGTCGTTAGGTAGGTTGTGCTGTAGGGAGGAACGCAATATCATGATGGTTGTCTCAGGAGAAAGCGGTTGCATCTTTGCAAACTATGTACCTGCTGTGGTTTGTGTTTTCTTTTCTACCGAAGTAATGAAGTTGTAAGTTCACACTGGCACATTCGCAGGGCTGTGCAGATTCATTGCACTTTATTTCATAGGTGAATAAGTGCTTTTTAGCTTTCTTTGTATATTGAGTTGCTTTTGAATTGCTTCCCATATTTTTATTTCATACAAACTGAACAATTGTGGCCCCTCTATTTTATTTATAAAGGTTCAGTGTATCTTTGCCTGCCTACATCAATCTGCAAGGGAGTTGCAGAAAAGCCTCATGTTCATCGAGCCGTGAGTCACAACCAATTTTTAAGCTGTTATAACAAAAAAGTGTTTGCTTTTTTTCACAAGTAACTTTAAAAGTGTAGTTTAGAAAGAAAACATTTTCAATAAAAAGACACTACATTAATCCTGGATGCTTGCAAATCCTGAAATATATTCCTCCTTTAGTTTTACACAGCTCTGTGTCATATACACAGATTAGCTTTAAAATCTGTCACATTCCACTTTGCCTTTACTTTTATGTATCATTCCCCTGACTTCCTTACTGCAGGTTGGGCAAGAAAACTTTTCCTTTAAAACTTTTCAACAGCGGGCATAAAATTCTGCAGCTGAGGTCTTGAAGAATGCAGATGGGTACAGTATGTGTTGGAGCTCACAGTGTGTATTGACTAACCTAGTTCCTTTTTTGCTTTTTTCCCCTTGGTATTGTCTTGTTAAAAGTGACTCCCAGGTGCCAACTCTTTTTTTTTAAGGGTGGGGGTTAAAGGGGGATAGGTAGACTAAGTCTAGGTTATTTATCAGTCAGTAATAGAAAGGGAAAGCTTTCTTCATGTAATTTTGGGCAAAATATTGCCTATACATTTGTCTATAGCAAAATGATTAGTAAGTAGCTTTTGTTGGAAACTACCAGCTTCTAAGTCATACGTGGTGATTCATGGCCCTCTGATAAGCACGGCTTTTGGTATCTCATGGCCCACATGTATGTGTGGGGCTAATGGCCTTTTGGTGCTCAACATTTTACTTCTGATTCCTTGATCTCTTTGGCACAATGACGGAGTCAGATCTCATTAAGCGTCATTCTTCATGATATATGTAGTATCAAAAATCATCTGTATTTTGTTCCAGTTGTTAAAAAAAAAAAACGTCTAGGTCAGCTTTTCAGAGTATTTGGTAGTCTGCAAATCATCCAGGTGAATTGTACCAGATATGCTTTTGTGCTTAATGTGATAATATTGTCTTATTTAAAACCACACATGAATTTCAGGAGACGAAACCAGACAGAGGGTCAAGTTTACAGATGACCGTGTCTGCAAGAGTCACCTTCTGGACTGCTGCCCCCACGACATTCTGGCTGGGACGGTAGGTGCATCTGGGGGGGATGTCCTAGGATACTCAGACATGGGTGCTCTGCAGGCAGTGGGGGTGTTCAGGTTGAATTGTGTTTTCCTTTGCTAAGCAGAAATTACTTACTGTCCTTCAAATGATAGGTTCTGTTAGTTTGGTGACATTTTATATAATGTTATTTTACTTCTATAAAGTTCTGTTTGTAAGGTTTTCAGGTTTGGGGAGAGTTATTTATACTGAGATATTCACAAGTTAAGTATTACTAGTCTCCCTTGGCTTTAGCAAAAAGAGTACTTCAGGTTAGCTTGTAGCTCTGTAAGATTATGGGTTGGTTTGTTTTCAGGTTAAACACATACTAGTTTTTTGATCAGGGTATGGTTTTCCCAGATTGTAGGTTTTTGAAATATGTGGACTAATATTACTTTGCAGTTTTGTGTTACACTATCCTTTCAAGAAGTCAGTACATGACCTGATAAGTATAGAACTCTACAATTTTAAGTTCGTTTCAGATGAACCAAACAGATAAATGCTAGTTTTGCAGAATGAACATTTATTCAAAGTTAGATAGTATTTAAGAAGACTAAAGAGTGTCAGATTATCTACCATGATTCAGCCACTTACAGAAATTGAGTCCCATAAACACCATTACCATTTTAAGATGTCACAACCCCTCATGTAATGTAAAAATTGTCTCCTTATTTTAAGGGTCCAGTATGCATGTGCTAGGGAACACTTTTTTTTAGGATTAATTAGTGCTTTTGTTATTACCATTTCGGGGAGGAGTTTCTGGAACACTGACCTAGCTGGTGTATTAAGTATTCTCAGGCTGGACCTTTTGACAGCAAATAGGAAATGGCTGCAAAGCCTCACGCCTCTGTTAGCTGAGGTCTTGCCTGCAGTTGACTGGGTGACTGCTGAGTGCTCTGGATCATGGGGGTGCCATCACTGTAGACTGCTGCCTTCCACTGGTCATAGCAGGCAGCCAGGAGTGTGCTCCTAACCTGGAGTAGGCGGCGGCCTAACCTGCAGTTGTTGGTAGGTCTTAGTGGAAGAAGTCAGAGGAAGTAGAGGGACATGCACCAGAGTGAAACATTTCAGCCGTATTTTTCTGGAATGCTGATGAGGGAGGGCATTTCCTACAAATGTTTAGTGTATTCAGATCAGTCGCTCAGTCTTGTCCAACTCCTTGAGACCCCATGAATCGCAGCATGCCAGGCCTCCCTGTCCATCACCAACTCTAGGAGTTCACTGAGACTCAACGTCCATCGAGGCAGTGATGCCATCCAGCCATCTCATCTTCTGTCGTCCCCTTTTCCTCCTGCCCCCAATCCCTCCCAGCATCAGAGTCTTTTCCAGTGAGTCAACTCTTCGCATGAGGTGGCCAAAGTACTGGAGTTTCAGCTTTAGCATCATTCCTTCCAAAGAAATCCCAGGGCTGATCTCCTTCAGAATGGACTGGTTGGATCTCCTTGCAGTCCAAGGGACTCTCAAGAGTCTTCTCCCAACACCACAGTTCAAAAGCATCAATTCTTTGGCGCTCAGCCTTCTTCACAGTCCAACTCTCACATCCATACATGACCACAGGAAAAACCATAGCCTTGACTAGACGAACCTTTGTTGTCAAAGTAATGTCTCTGCTTTTGAATATGCTATCTAGGTTGGTCATAACTTTTCTTCCAAGGAGTAAGCGTCTTTTAATTTCATGGCTGCAGTCACCATCTGCAGTGATTTTGGAGCCCAGAAAAATAAAGTCTGACACTGTTTCCACTGTTTCCCCATCTATTTCCCATGAAGTGATGGGACCGGATGCCATGATCTTCGTTTTCTGAATGTTGAGCTTTAAGCCAACTTTTTCACTCTCCACTTTCACTTTCATCAAGAGGCTTTTGAGTTCCTCTTCACTTTCTGCCGTAAGGGTGGTGTCATCTGCATATCTGAGGTTATTGATATTTCTCCCGGCAATCTTGATTCCAGCTTGTGTTTCTTCCAGTCCAGCGTTTCTCATGATGTACTCTGCATATAAGTTAAATAAGCAGGGTGACAATATACAGCCTTGACGAACTCCTTTTCCTATTTGGAACCAGTCTGTTGTTCCATGTCCAGTTCTAACTGTTATTTCCTGACCTGCATACAAATTTCTCAAGAGGCAGATCATGTGGTCTGGTATTCCCATCTCTTTCAGAATTTTCCACAGTTTATTGTGATCCACACAGTCAAAGGCTTTGGCATAGTCAGTAAAACAGAAATAGATGTTTTTCTGGAACTCTTTTGCTTTTTCCATGATCCAGCAGATGTTGGCAATTTGATTTCTGGTTCCTCTGCCTTTTCTAAAACCAGCTTAAATATCAGGAAGTTCACGGTTCACATATTGCTGAAACCTGGCTTGGAGAATTTTGAGCATTACTTTACTAGCGTGTGAGATGAGTGCAGTTGTGCGGTAGTTTGAGCATTCTTTGGCATTGCCTTTCTTTGGGACTGGAATGAAAACTGACCTTTTGCAGTCCTGTGGCCACTGCTGAGTTTTCCAATTTACTGACATATTGAGTACAGCACTTTCACAGCATCATCTTTCAGGATTTGAAATAGCTCAACTGGAATTCCATCACCTCCACTAGCTTTGTTCGTAGTGATGCTTTCTAAGGCCCACTTGACTTCACATTCCAGGATGTCTGGCTCTAGGTCACTGATCACACCATCGTGATTATCTGGGTCATGAAGATCTTTTCTGTACAGTTCTTCTGTGTATTCTTGCCATCTCTTCTTAATATCGTCTGCTTCTGTTAGGTCCATACCATTTCTGTCCTTTATCGAGCCCATCTTTGCATGAAATGTTCCCTGGGTATCTCTGATTTTCTTGAAGAGATCTCTAGTCTTTCCCATTCTGTTGTTTTCCTCTATTTCTTTGCATTGATTGCTGAAGAAGGCTTTCTTATCTCTTCTTGCTATTCTTTGGAACTCTGCATTCAGATGTTTATATCTTTCCTTTTCTCCTTTGCTTTTCGCTTCTCTTCTTTTCACAGCTATTTGTAAGGCCTCCCCAGACAGCCATTTTGCTTTTTTGCATTTCTTTTCCATGGGGATGGTCTTGATCCCTGTCTCCTGTACAGTGTCACGAACCTCATTCCGTAGTTCATCAGGCACTCTATCTATCAGATCTAGGCCCTTAAATCTTATTTCTCACTTTCACTGTAGAATCATAAGGGATTTAATTTAGGTCATACCTAAATGGTCTAGTGGTTTTCCCTATTTTCTTCAATTTAAGTCTGAATTTGGCAATAAGGAGTTCATGGTCTGAGCCACAGTCAGCTCCTGGTCTTGTTTTTGCTGACTGTATAGAGCTTCTCCATCTTTGGCTGCAAAGAATATAATCAATCTGATTTCGGTGTTGACAATCTGGTGATGTCCATGTATAGAGTCTTCTCTTGTGTTGTTGGAAGAGGGTGTTTGTTATGACCAATGTGTTTTCTTGGCAAAACTCTATTAGTCTTTGCCCTGCTTCATTCCATATTCCAAGGCCAAATTTGCCTGTTACTCCAGGTGTTTCTTGACTTGCTACTTTTGCATTCCAGTCACCTATAATGAAAAGGACATCTTTTTTGGGTTAGTGTATTAGGTATAGTTTAATCTGCCAAGTATTTACTGGACAAGTACTCTGCCAGGCACTGGGGATGTCGTACAAAAAATGTTGACTCTCATCTGATGGATAAACAGGACAGACAGTAAATAGCGAGTAGGTTCTGGACTGTTTTGGATAGCGCGATATGGAAAGGCCTCTCGGGATACGGGAGCAGAGACCTCAGTGCTGTGAAAACACACATGTGCACCTTTAGGGGAATAGCGCTCCGGGTGGCTGGTGGAGCCAAGGGAAGCAGGAGTGCATCTGGGTTGGTGTGGGTCGTGGGGAGGAGGCAGAGACTGGGGGGCTTTGATGAGAGGCCAGGGACTGAGCAGTGTCACTGCCGTCCCCGTTGGACAGGCAACTCAAACCGAGAAGAGAGCCCAGGAGACCTGTTTTCATGCAAAGGTGCAGTGAATAAGTGTTGGGGCTGCTGAGGTCAGTTGAGATGAGGGCTGGAAATTTGGGTGGCGAGTGTAAAGATGGAGCCTCATGGCTGTGGGCTCCTGGGTGGTAGGGGTAGAGTCTGCTGTGCTCCATGGAGGTGGACTGAGTGGTTAGAACCCTCAGCATGCTAAGGGCTTCTCCAGGCCCTCTCCTGTCAGTAGGGGTGAGGCAGCAGAGGAATGGAATGGGAAAATGGTGTATTGATAGTAAGACCAGAGGGATAGCTGGAGGGAAGAGAGTGTAACTTGTGGAAGAACTTTGGTTTTCTGAAAGTTCTCTAAAGAGCCTTTACTGCTCTTCCCTGTCTGCTGTGTGAGACCTCTGGAGGGTAGAGAGCACAGATATTTGTGCGATTTAAAAAGAAGATAAAAGGTCTGGCATGCTGCATTTGACAGCCACTTAAGTATTTTGGAAGAAGTAAACGAGTGAGGTATTTCAGCTCTGCTGGGTGTTTGGCTGCCAGAGGAGTTGGCTAGTACTTCTGTCTCCTTGGCAGAGTTGCAGAGCGACCTTCAGAGACACATGGAGTCCCAGGCCTGTCTTTCACCTGTTTCTGCAGTGGCCGCTTGAGCGCTCCCATCTGAAGGAAGGTGTTGGTCAATTTTGCTTCATGTGTGGTTCCCTAATATTGAAACTTCCTTGACAGTTGAAGCTTTTAGAATGGAAGTTGATTTGCACTTAAGATGTTTAGTACTTAGTGGTTTTGTTGCTTGCTTCATCTGAAAGTTTTTCTTTGAGCAGTAGAATGTTCGTTAGCATTTAAAGAATTTCTAAGAGCTGTCTCTCGTTTTTCAGCTATAGCACTTAGTTACCTTTGTGTGATTTTTTTGGGCTCTGCAGCATGTGGGATCATAGTTCCTCTAATAGAGATCAAACCCGCACCCCCTGCTTTGAAAGTATGGAGTGTTAACCACTGGACCACTAGGGAAATCCGGAAGCTGTGTATATATATATAAAATATATGTTTTTTTAAATACATTTATTCATTTATTATCTTTGGCTGTGCTGGTTCTTCGTTGCTGCATGGAGTTCTCTCTAGTTGTAGCAAGCGGTCTCCTCATTCATTGTCTTCTCACTGCAGTGGCTTCTCTTTTGGAGCATGGGCTTCAGTGGTTGCAGCTCTCGGGCTCTAGAACAACAGCTCAGTAGTGGTGGCCCATGGGCTTACTTCAGAAGCTGTGTATTTTTTAAGGATTATGTGTGGTATTTAAAATAATGAATGAAGCAGAATATGCCAGCTTTACAATGACAGCAATTCTAGTTGCAGCTTTGGCTTTTAGAACTTGTGTTTCCTTACCTCTGGATTCCCCGTGTAACCAACACACAGAAGCTGCAAGTGACCTCATAGTAAGCATAATGAAGGAGAACAGAGCTTTTGCATTTACTGTTTGGTCAAAATGAATATGAGCTCCACCCTGGGCAGCCGCCTCTTGGCTGTGTCACTGGCGATGCTGTGGGACATTTTGTCATAAGGATGGCTGCATCTTCTGAGATTAGGGCTGAAGAGCTGGATCCTGTCCTAGGATGTTACGGATTTTGTGATCCATGGAGTATTTTGTTAAGCTCGTTTTGAACGCACTTGTAGTTTGAGCTGGAGGATTTCTGGACTCTGTTGCTCTGTTCCCTTGTTAGGTAGTTGTGCTTGTTTGCAGCAGCATGGGTTCCCGAGGCATCTGCTCACCAGGCTGTTGGGGTTTGTTAATTGGCACTTTCTGACTTGTTAACCTGACCCTCAGCATCCGAACATCCCTGTTGCTGTTGAGATGACCACAGACAGGAGTGGAGGGGGTCCCTATATAGGGTCCTTTACTTAGGACTTAGGTGAGAAATGCACGCTGCTGTCTGATTGTTCTGTCTGTGCTCACAATGTGCAGTAGCACATCAGGCTGGTCTTACTGGTAACCCAAATAATCTGTTTTGGTGAAAGAGCCTTTTGTCTTTCACGTGGGGCGAGTGAGTGGTCCAATCTTCGTCCCAGATGTGTGTCCAGAGTCCTGTGCCAGGTTGGGAGAATGGATTCTGGGCTCTGAGTCAGCCAGTTGTGTTTGATTTCCTTTGATATGCAAAGAGCTACCTAACGTCAGGTGTTAGGTTATGTGGTAGCACCCCAAAACCTGATTTCTGTCTGTTCTTTCCTCTTCTTGTCTCTGTGATTTAGACTTCAGTGGTCAGGATTACAAGAAGGAATGCATGGAAACTTGTTGCTGTCAGGGATACTCTTGTTTCCTGGCCTTCTTGCCACCCCTTCCCCCATGCTGCTCTTTACTGAATAGACGTTTCTACACTCATGAGATAATGATGGTGAAAGCTAAGTAATGAAAAATAGTCTAGTAATCTCTGGTTCCATAGGAGATAGAGATCATTACACTGAAATGCACCTTTTCTGAGTGTCCTGTAATCATGGTAGAAAAAGGAAAATAAGACTTCTTGGCCACATTGTTTCTTAATTTTCTTATCATAGTCAGCATTCAAAAAAGCATTGTTGATTTTGAAGACAGTTACCACCAGGTCATGTGCTTCCTACAAATGGTTAGATGTTTGTATGTAAATTTTTGTTTCTCTTTCACAGCGCATGGACTTAGGAGAATGTACCAAAATCCACGACTTGGCCCTCCGAGCAGATTATGAGATTGCAAGTAAAGAAAGGGACCTCTTTTTTGAGTTGGATGTAAGTTTTATTTGATGTTAATTGTTCCCTACTGTGAAGAGCCAAATACTGCACTAACAAGAATAATGTGTGTAAGTTATGACGCAAAATGATAAAACAGATGTTATTCCACCACTCTCTGGCTGGGAGCTGGGATGTGGCCAGGACTGTTCTGCGTCTGTGTGTCTACCATCCCAACTCTTCTACGTTTTGTACTGTATTGTTTTATTTTGAGTGTTTCTTATATATTTTATGTTTTCTTGGACATTATGTTTATTCTTGCTTTTGAACTTACAAAAATGGATTTGTAGTGTAGGTAATCTTAGTAACTTTATTTTTCCTTCAGTGCTATGTTCCTTCATATACTTTTTTCGGTATGGCTTGGTTTCATTGCTGCATTTCATAGTTCGCTGAACTACCCATTCTATATTCATAGACAGTTGGGTTGATTCTAGTGGGGTTTTTTTTTGTTTGTGTTTTTTATTATGAATAGCGTTATAAATGTTATGGAATATCTTGGTGCACATGTACAACAGTTAACCTAGGGTATATTTTTAAGAGAAGAATTGCTTGCTCGTAGAAGCTGCACAAGTTTATTCTTGCAAGGTAGTTCTTTTTCTTCTTCCTCCCTAATTTTTGATGAAATGTATCCGTTTACCCATTTAATAACAGTGAACATACCCTTACCAATGCTTGGTATTATCAGGTCATTAAATATTTAGCAATTTAGTCATTATAAATTAGTATTTCATAACTTTTGTCGTTTTTCCCTCCCAAAAGAGCCTTTTTTAGACCCTTTCCCCTAATTCCTCCATCTCCCCTCCGTGAATTGTTTTGTTGTTGTTGTTGGTTGTCCCCTGCATGAAATTTTGATAACACAGATACCCAGCATATCAGTTTATGTACTGTGATCCTTTACAGGTCACTTATCATTGTACTATCTAAGATTTTCTTCACTCTTTGAGACCAGTTTTCATTCCTGTCCGCATTGGGAATGCATGATTTGGTCACTTTATTTTGTTAATTTATTTTAGGCTATGCTGTCCAGCTTGTGGGATCTTAGATCACCTTCCAGGGACTGAACAAGGACTCCTGCAGTGGAGGCGTGAAGTCCTAACCACTGGACCATAGGGATTGATAGAGCCACTCTGTTTTAGTTTTTTTCTTTTCCTGAATCCTCCATTCCTAGAGTTAGCAGAGGTCAGTGAGGGGTTTGATGCCCTTCAGGTTCCTGGGTGAAGACTGGGGAGACACTGAGCTTGGTGGGAGGAAATCAGAGGAAAGGAATATCAAGGAAAGGCATTTTTTTTTTCTCCCAATAGACATTTTAGAGGATGTATTGTAGCTGGAGTAAATTCTACTTAAATCAGTAATCTTAAAAAGTGGTTAAAATTACCATTTCTTTTTCAAGTGCATCAGTGTTGAATCTTCTTGGGATACCAGGTTTCAGAAGCAGAGGAACAAAGATGTACGGGTTAAATTTTCACTTTGAGTTATGTAACTTTTTGTATCACAAATGTTAGGATTTCTGCTGAATTAGAATGTCTGTGTACTTTTTAAATGGCCTGATGAATTCAGTATGTAAGAACAGAGTAATAGAAGAAATTGAGACTACAGAAAGACTGAAACATACTGTAATTTAGTATTTTTATGCGCAGAAAGACTAAAACGTGGTAATTTAGTATTTTTATGCGCAGAAAGACTGAAACATATGGTAATTTAGTATTTTTATGTGGGGCATTGTTCAGCCACTGTGGAGAAGATGAGTTTTTTTAATGAACAGTATTAGAAACTGTGGATTACCCAGTTAGTGAAAAACCGGGTTGGATCCCCCAAAAGAGAATTTTGTTTTGCCATGTTGACATGTTATAAACCCTAAGAAGCTGTAAGGTAAAGATGGATACATGTTTTCTGTATAAAAACTTAAAAAATACTAGCGTATCAAGAATTCCCATATATAAAATAAGAATTCAGCTGAGATACAATATCTGCAGCATATGAAGGGCAGGTACCTTTCATGATAAAGCTCATCATGACTGGACCTGTAGCAACAGCTGAATAGAAAACAGTCAGAGGATAAAAGACATTTTTAGTGGGCATCTAATCCTGTGATGGGTGTTCACCCTCACTCAGACTTAGGAGTTGGAGAGTTAAGTAATTCTGATACAGCTCTTGGATGACTGAGCCCCCGAGGATGGGAAAGCACATGGTAGCAGTGCTAGCTCTGAAAGCGTATGTGATGATACACTTGCTTATTAATGAAGGTATATCTCCTTCAGAATACTCCTGCAGCATTGCGGCCTGCAGACTCCATCCGTGAGGGCTTGGGTCGTGTCATTGCTCTCCACAGTGGGATGATGTGCGGCTGTGGAAAGAGGGCTGAGGCAGTGAAATTGTGTCCAAGGTGAAGTGGGAAAACTGGTGTGCTATGACGACTTCCATAGTGTGACTTTTAAAAGAAAGAGTGTTTAGTGTTGTTGACATCCTTAGATTTACAGAGTGGTTTTAGAAGAAACCACGAGACTTTGAACACTTTTGTCTCAGTTGGAGGGCTAGAGTAGGTCAAAAGATGTTTTTGTACTGTGAAAATTTACCATTTAGAGGAATACCTTTTCCAGTTTAAAAGGTGACCACCTCTCCCTCCAGCTCCTTAAAAGTCATATTTGAGGGAATTCCCTCATGGTCCAGTGGTTAGGACTTCCTCCTCTCACTGCCAAGGGTTCCAGTTCAATCCTAGGTCTGGAAACTAAGATCCCACAAGCTGTAGACAAAATATAATATATATATTAAAGAATAGGTATGTTCTCTGATTTAGAAAAAATCATATTTTACCTTATAGATGGTTCATGTTGAAATGTTTGCTAGCTAGTGCTGAACCTCCAGAGGAGGTCTCCTGTTCTGACGAGTGGGGGTGACTTGGAGCAGCTGCGCTTGTGGGAGGGCAGTAGTTGTCAGCATGTTAAATGCATGTATACACTCGTTCCAGGATCCTGCTGCTGGGACTGTATCTTAATGGTATGTGTTAATGAGTCCACAGAAAAGGTGCTCATTGCAACTTTTTTTTAAAGTGAAAAGAGAAGGATCTAATGGGGCTGTTTATTAACAAGGACCACTTACATTAGTTATCGCCCTTTCATACAGTGAATGGTGCTTTGTGGAGCTCTGGGTGCTAGGAAGATATTGCCATAACTTTTTATTTATTATTTTTATTTAAATAAATATGAGTAGCTTGTTTATTATTTTATTTATTTATTATTTATTTGCTATTATTTTTTAAAATAATGACCTAAAGGTAAAATTCACAAGCCATAAAATTTATCCTGCCTTGAATTTTTAATACATATCAGTAGTGTTTGGATGTGCATGGGTTACTTTAATACACTAAATGTGGCCTGGCTTTGAAATACCAGGCTAAAATAATTTATTTCCTTAGTTATGCAGAATAAACTTAGAAGGAAAAAATAAAGTCCTTTCCTAGAATACAGGTTTGTTACAAAAACTTGATGGAATAACTTTTGCAATGTTCTTGATAGGTAAGACAACTGTTAGAGATTCCAGGTTGAAAAGTCTGCCGTTTTCCACATGACTCCTATCCAGTGCCTCTCCAGGGGTCACTTGTATCTTTTGAAGATAGGCTTTTCAGGGTGAACACATGTATATAGCAAAAGCTAGTTGCGATGTTTCTTGTTGAATTGCAATCTTGGTAAATCAGAACACCTCAGAAGCGCTTTTGGCCAGTCAGTGAGCTGACTCTTGATCTTGCTGACCTGTTGCTGCCTCCTCAGGAACTGCTGTTGGTGTGAGGCTCCAAGCCTCCACATGGCCATGTGGATGGTTCAGTTCCCAGGCGTGGAACCAGCAGCTCCTGTATGGTGTTGAATTTGGTTCCTGGAGGGAGTACAGTGTAGTCATCACTACTGTAAGATGGAGACAGGTTTTGTTTTCACAAATTGTGAACCGTCAGTAATCCATGGTTTTTCTTAGTAACTTATATTTGTGTATCTTACCAAGTGTTTTGGTAGAATCTCTTCACTGTTGACAGTAAATCTTTGAGATGGGCCTACCATTTATCTCCAGAGTCTCTGAAAGTATAAGATTGGTGCTATTTGCCAGAAGTCACGGAAGCATCATCACATGACCCTGGGAGAGTTGTTTTATTGAGTGGATCAGTCAGAGGTGATTAGGAGCTGTTTTTATCCAGGTTGTATTAGAGACAGTGGTTTTAGAACAGGTTATTATAGTCATATCAGCATGAAGGCTTTTGCGTGTTAGGTGCCTTTCATCTATTCTTTCAGAAAAGAGAAACTTCTAAAACTTGAGTTTTTAGTGGATTTATTAATAAGTGGATGCATTAATTTAAAAGAAAATTATGCTTTTATAGAAAGCATCATTATTAGTCTGTTTTCTTTTTTTTTTTTTTTAATTTCACTACGCTGGGCCTTAGTTGCAGCGTGCGACGTCTTTAGTCATGGCAAGCAGGAGCTCTTGGTTTTGGCATGCGGGATCTAGATCCCCAACCAGGGATCAAACCTGGGCCCCTACACTGGGAGTGTGGCGTCTCAGCCCCTGGATCACCAGGGTAGTTCCAGTCTGTTTCATTTCTGAATTAGTTGCTCAGCTTAGGTGACATTTGACTTTCAGTATAAAAATCTTTTATAAGAGCTCATCAGCTCTGTATATAATTTTAAAATATTTATAAGCTTTTAGTGTTCTCTAAGCAGTTAGTAAGAAATGGTCCTAGAGTATTTGCCTGTGTATGAGAAGACTTAAGGTGTTTATTGCATTGTTCTGAATTAGTGAAAGGTGAAAAAATGCAAATATATACTTACTATGGAATGGATATAGTTGTTTTAAAACAGTGAAATGCTGCACAGCTATAGATCATAGAAAATGTGTGCATTGATGTAAAAAATGAAAAAGCTTTAAAAACTATCCTAGATGGAGTAAAAATCGTGTACTTGTATATGTGTTTTAATACAGTTTTAAAAGGTATTTACCAGGCTCAAATGATTATTTTTTAGGGAGGAAGAAAGAATTATGCTTTTTAAGTCATGTGAAGTTGTTAGGTCCAATTGAATTGCTAATATAGTGTGCAGAAATGAAAATTTAAAGGTACTTCTACATTATAACTTATTTCTACAAATCCTCAGTCTTAAGAAAGTACAGTGGACCCTTAAACAACACTTGTTTCTTGAACTGTGAGGGTACACTTGGAGATTTTTCTCAGTAAATGCATACTGCACAGCTACAGGATCCCTCGCTAACACCCACCCCGCCGCCCATTGTTCAAGGGTCAACTGTGATTGAAAACACAGGCAAACAGTGGTACACCAAGTAGTGTTGTTGTAGCATCGTGTATAAGGTTGAAAAATTGGATGCAACAAAAATGCTTTAGTGATGAATGAACAGATTATGAGGGACTCAAACGGTAGACTGTGCCCTTGAAATAAATGTTTGTGAGACCTGAACGTTCAGTGACTTAAAATTCCTTAGGACGTCCTGAGCAAGAAAGGGTAAGTGTGTGTATTGGAACTCACTGTGTGCTCTCCCTGGAAGTGTGTGGCCAAATCAGAATTCCCCAGACTGTCATGGAAAACCCAGAAAGCCTCCTTCCCTGTGCCCCTCCCACTCCCTGGAGGCAGTCCCCTACCACAGCTTCAAGGTGGAAAAGGAGCAACAGCTTGCTCTTCAAGTGCTGCAGGCGACCTTGGATGGCCAGTTGCTTTTTGTTTTGTTTTACCTTGGAGGATCTCAGACAGCAGGAGGTGTAACGGCTTAATGGATCTCCGTGTACCCATCACTCAGCCTCAGGAATGATCAGCTCATGGCCAACTGACTTTTTACAAATCTCAGACTTCACACATCCTGTCATCTGTAAATATTTCAGTGTTGCCATTGACTTGTGAAGTTATTTTTACTCTGCATACAAAAATCTGGTATTATAGTTGGTTGGGACAGAATGTACTTATTACCATGTTTTTCTCTTTTAATTGAAGTACAGTTGATTTATAGTGTTGCGTTAGTGTCTGGTGTACAGCCAAGTGATTCAGTTATATGTATATATACATTTTTTTTCAGATTCTTTTCCAGTATAGTATATTACAAGATACTAAGTATATTTTCCAGTGCTGTACGTAGGACCTTCTTTGTATATTTTATATATAGTAGTTTGTATGTTATTAGCATGTGTTTTTAAATGTGTTGAGAAAAAAATTAAACATACAAGTGTAAGTAGAATACTATAGTGACCATCTCTGGGTTTCATCTCCCGGTTTTCAGTGATTGTTGATGTGAAGACTTGTTTCATCTTTATTTTGTCTTTCCATACTGGATTATTTTACAGTAGTTCCTAGAGATGGAATTTCATCTGTAGGTACTGCAAATATATCTAGAAGATAATTTTATTTAAAATATTTATTATTTAAAGGATAATTTCTTAACTTTATCTAACAGTCTTCAAATTTCCCAGATTTTCTCAAAAAGGATTTTTTTACAGTCTTTTGTTTGACTCAGATACCAAAATAAGATCTATACGTTAGGATGCTTCCTAAGTCTTTTTACATCTGTTTGAAGAAATTAATGTTTCTCATATCCTGGATTTTGCTGATTGTATCCTTATGATGCAGTCTTTTTAATATGTTTTCCCTTATATTTGAAATTTCCTGTAAGCTGGAAGTTAGATCTGGATGTGTGATGGTCAGAATCAGGTTTTTGTTTGACAGAGTAGCGCAGAGGTGGAGCTGGGCAGTGGTTGGCGCGTCACCTCGGTGGATGATGTCAGTGGGCTGGAGTGGCGTGGGCAGCCTGGCTGCTAGTTGCACAGGCCCCCGTCAGACTGGGGCGCATGCATCCAGCAGCAGTGAGGATTATTGCCTAGATCAGTTACGTCACTAGGGTTGCTGCTTGTCACTAATTGTAAAACACGTAAGATGTTCACATGGCTCAGAGTTTGAGATACGAAAGGTATGTTGTGAAGCCTGTCTCCTGCTCTGCTCTTGAGCCCCCTGATTGGCCCCAGAGGTAGTCAGGTGTTGAGTTTCGAGTTTCTTCTCTTCCCTTTGGAGATTATGTGGAACCTGAGGGGCATGTATCTCACTTTTCTTAAAACACAAGTAATAGTCTCCTGGACACATGCTCTGTCTGTCTGCTCTTCCCTCATCTTGATTTAATTTTTAGCATATATCTCAGATTATTCCCTGTCATATAGTTAACTCTGCCCTTTTTGTGATGACATAGTATTCCAGAGGATGGGTTTCTGTTTTATAGGACTGGTCCCCTGTTGATGGTCATAGTGCTGTAGTACACATCAGCACCTCGTGAGTGTGTCTAGGAAAGATCCCTAGAGGCGGTGCTGTCTGCCCAGAAAGGTTGTGCTTTGTCATTTTGGCGGCTAGTGCCACCATGCTCTCCAGAGGGTGAGTGCTGCCCCCAGCGGCACCTGGGAGTTCCCATTTTCACGTCTTCACTAACAGAGCGAGTTACCAAACTTCCAGTTTTTGCCAGTCAGAGAGGTTTAAGCAGGTATTTCTTCGTGGGCCTGACAGGGTTGTCATAAAGGTGTTTCTTTGTGTAGGTATACCCTGCTTAGACCCTCAACTTGAGCTGGTGGCTGGCTCCTCCACCCAAAACTTGGGTTACCTGGGAGAAATTACCTCACCATTGTTTCTTTCTAGTCCAGCACAGCCTTGGCCTGACCACCCCAGGACCTGGCCTTAGTTTCTTGAGAGAGTTATACCAGGAGTTCCTTAGGAGAAGGAGTAGGTCATCTGTGTAAATGCATCTCAAGTATCTCAACTTGGACGCAGACACACAGAGCACCATTAGTTCATTGTTCGCATGTGGAAGATGTAAACATTTTTCTCTATTCAGTGAAAATATAGTTCACCTTTTCCCCACGTTGATTTCCTTTGAGATGTAACAGGTTTCTAGAGCAACACATCATCTCACCTAATGGGACCACTGCTCTCTGTCTTACAGGTGCGTAGTGTGGCAGTCACACTTTCTCTTAGGTCCAGGGTTAGAGTCCGTGTACAACCCTGGGCAGATTACTTTGCCCTTTTCTAGTTTCTATATATGGGGCTGGTGAGTACTGCCTCAGCTGTGAGGGCCAAGCATAGGGACTGTGGAGTCAGATCACAGGGGTCCTTGCCTCCTGACGCTGTCCCTCAGGACTCTGGAGACTGTGCTTCCTTTCCTTCATCTGGGAGTTGGTGCCTGGAGAGCCCTGGATGGCTGTCCCAAGGCACGTGTTTGCACTGACTGTTCAGCTGGCACCACGGGCTCCTCTCAGGCTTGCCGATGCTGCTGGGCAGGAGGGTCAGGGAGACCACCTCACCGTCTTGGGGCAGGGGGCAGCCTCAGCAGCAGTGAGACCTGTGCACCCCCATGAGTTCAACCCCCCCTAGCAGTATGTGGTTCATCACGCCACCCCTGAATTACAGGGTAGAGGTGCATGACTTCCTAGTAAGTGGTAGGTTGTCAGTAGCACTTAATTTGTAGGTTTGAATACCTTCTTTGTAAATTTTATTTTCATCATTTAAACCTGCTCTTTGATTTAGGAAGCAAAATGAAATTGAGAAGCACATTGAAGAGAAGGAGGGGCAGCAGAACAGAGCCATCTTTTAAAGAACATTCAGTTGAGATGTCTCTGCATTCTGCCTGTTCTGTGCTATGAAATTTACCATTTTATTGTTAGCTGGTCAGATGTCTGAGTCCATAGGCAGTTTATATTCTGTGTAAGGTGCAGTGGTTCTTTGCTTGGCAAAGGCACTGGCAGAATTGCCCACTCAAACCCTGATGAGTGGAGTCTTGGTTCCATGTCGGGTGTGAGGTTGCTCTCTGGGGAGGCAGTAGAGGAACTCTGTACCCAGGTCTCAGCACCTGTGCGCGGGCGCTCCTGGGGCCTCTCCGGCTGGTCTGTTAGGAGCCCTTGTCCCCAAGAGCATGGGTGGTGCCTGATTTACACTTTGATCCTGTCAAGTTCCCACCTTGTCAGCAGAGCTGGTCAGCTCAACATCCTTCCAGGAAATGCAGTGCATGCGTGCCAACGAATGCCGGTCACTGGCTTTCCTGATGGTTTGATGTGAGCATAGTGAAATGTTCATCGAGAATATTTGAGGACCAATAACAGGAAGGAGGTCTTTAGCTCCAGGAGTGTGGAGTCCGGGAGTTTGCCTTGGTGGACCGCAGGTGTAGCGCTATCACAGAGCCTCTTTCCTGTCTCTTCCAATGCCCGAGTGTGCTTTCCTTTGAAAAACGGGGATCCCACTGTCAACGCTGATCCCTGCTGGGGGCTTTCTCCAGACCACATCTGGAGGCAGGGACATAGGTCATCACTTCTTGGTCCCTCGGCCTGACTTTCATCTGCCTTATTACCATTTGCGCCCAGGGCTTTCCTTGCTCTGCTCACCCTGTCTAATCCCGCCACCCGCTCCCACTTGCTGTCTGTGTAACACGCGCAGCGTGGGACCTGCTGCCCAGCGCTGGTTGGTCCTAGCCTGGAGATTGGAAAAGGGGTGTCCTGTTTGTATGTTTATCTGAAGTTATGTTGGGGCCTTGACTAGTTACAGCAAGTTAACTGCTTAGCATATATGACCACTTATTGATTAGTCTTTTATTTTTTTCCACCAACTCTTTTCAGAGTGTCTTTTCCATTATCTCTTTGGGTAAGTAGTAACCTGTTTTCCCACTGCTTTAGATGGTAGGCCATAATTGAACGTGTTCACCGCTCAAGTAACATTTGTTCTATTTTGTTTTGAGGTGGAAGGGGGAACTCTACCCTCAGAACATGAGGGAATAATATATACGTGGCTCACAAAGACCAGTGAGTACATCTGCACCCCTCCGCCTCACCAGCGGAGGGCCTCTGACATGATAACACGGCCTAGTCTCTCCTGTCCCTCAGAACAGTCAGTTATGCCAGGTGTTTCAACTTCCTTTAGAATCTCTTGAAATTGTTGAGGGATGGGGGTTCTTTGACACATTTGAAGATAAATCAGATGAGAAGACCATACTTGTGCACGGTCGTTTGGTTTAACAAAGCCCCTAGATTGAATGTGATTGTGGACATGTTAGCAGTAGTGCAGATCTTCCCACTGAACCGACAGGCCTTAAGAACCAACCCAGGACTGCACTTCCTATCGAACACATGAGCTCTGAGGTTGCAGGCAGGTCACTGACCGGAGCCCTCTGCCTCTCCTGAGCTAGGCGATGGATCACTTGGAGTCCTTCATTGCTGAGTGTGATCGGAGAACGGAGCTTGCCAAGAAACGGCTGGCAGAGACGCAGGAGGAGATCAGTGCAGAAGTTTCTGCGAAGGTATGCGGGGAGGGAGGCCTCCACCTCAAGTCGTTGGTATAAAAGCGGGGCTGGGACCTGTCAGTGCCAAGTGCGCATTTTGGGGTGGACAGTGGGTGTCCACTGCCCTGCCTGTTCAAGGGAAGGAGGGAAGCCGTCACCAAGCTCGCAGCCTGTCACTGCGCTGTGCATATGTCGTAAAGTTACTTTATTAACATCCCTCCGCAGAACAGGAAATGGGGTAAGTTAGCAGGGAAATGATTAAATTCTGGTGTGTCTGTGTCACAGAAGAAAAGGGTAGACCTGGTGCAGTCGGCGTGTACATCATTTAGAAGGCCTTGCCTTTCTCTAGTGGAGTTTTCTTCAGTGTGTTTTTTTCTCCTTTCAGTTTTATAAAAGGATTTCTTAGGAGATAGACAGTTTTTAACTAGCCCAGTGGTGCTGTTTATTTCTAAAAGAAACTCCCAGTAATGAGTCATTTTGCTTAAAGGGTAAGTAATGTATGTGTTTAGGCTCACACATTTTGTTACCCTCACCTGGAGGCTGAGCTGTACTGGAAGGTATACGGAGTGACGTCCTGGAAGCTGGCCCACAGGATGGGCCTTACAGCCTGTGGAAGTGACAGGCATGTGTTCTTGCTTCTGCTGGGATTCAGTGCAGAGATCTTACGGGTTAGGGTCTGACACTTAACGGTCGGTCTCAGTGGTGGCAGTATGGGTGTTGTAACTGTTAGAATTCACATCATCAGTGAAGTTTCCAGCTGTTGGTGTATTCTCTGTGAAACAGCAGAAATGCAACAACAGAAACACTCTTTGCATTAAAAAATCTTTTGTTTTTATTTTTTTAATTGGAGGATAATTGCTTTACAATGTTGTGTTGGTTTTTGCCATACAACAGCACAAATCAGTCATAACTACACACACCACCACCCCTTCAGCCTCTGTCCCAGCTCTCGTCTTTTGTTTTTAGATGTCTTACCTGGCTGTCTCTTTCTCTCCAGGCAGAAAAAGTACATGAATTGAATGAAGAAATAGGAAAGCTTCTTGCTAAAGCTGAGCAGCTGGGAGCTGAAGGAAATGTGGATGAATCACAGAAGATTCTCATGGAAGTGGAGAAAGTCCGTGCAAAGAAAAAAGAAGCTGAGGTTGGTGAGGAAAATGTCTTAAAGAGGGAAGAAAACATGGTAACTTCGGAGAGCTGACCATTGGGCTAAAACTGAGCCATGCCTCCATTTTCTTGAATATTGAGGAGGAGTTGGAAGTAGAGTGATAATGTCAGGATGGTACAATTTCAAGTCAGCCCACCCTGGGGTTTGTGTCTTCACTGCTCACTTGACCCCTGAGGCCTCAGACTGGGCACTTGGAGCTCTGAGCATCACTCCCGTGTGTAGAGTGCATCCTGAGTGTAACTTGTCCGTGTTAGTGAGCACCTCCCATCTGTGTCCGTCTGCTTCCAGGAAGGGCCCGGCGTGCAAGGTGTTCAGCTGATGTGATGGGGCCTGACTGGCTTTACAGTTGCTGTGAAGAGAGGCCTTGGGTTATTAGTGACTCTGTGCCCTCAGGAGAGAGACCCCTGCAGGGTATGGGCAGCACCCAGGTGGTGTCCTCGGGCTGCCAGGCCAGGACTCTGCTGTGTGGTGCAGAAGCTGAGTCCAGGACTGTCTGGACTGTTTCCTCTGTTGGGTTTTCTGCTTCTCAGATCCTCACCACTGGAGTGGAGGTGGCCTGGATCGACTTCGAGAATGTGGGAAGGTTAGAGTCAGGGAGAGAGGGCCGGGAGTGTACCTTTACTCCTCCTGTGGGCCAGGCAGAATGCATGTGAGCACTGGCTAAGATTCACTCTGATGAAGACGGGCGCTCAAAAGAAATGAGGTCTCAGTTTAAGAGTGACTTGGGGTGCAGGGCATGTCCAGGTAGGGCAGGGTGATCCTGAAGGCCATTTGCTGAGACCCAGAGAGAAGATTGTTCAGATAGTGGATGGAGATGCGATGGCAGAGTGGGCAGCGTGCCAGCGCAGGGCTGGTTTTGGTTGTTGCTGGTCCCCTGGCTCCTTGTGGCACCTGGGACGAAGTGGAGCTCAGTGATGACAGCTGAACACATGAATCCTGCTGAGTGCCCGCTGAGGCAGTGGCATGTGCGTGGGGAGTCCCAGGTCCTGCATCAGAATCCTTACATAGGATCCAAACCTCTGTGTATTTAAAGGGAAAATTTGAGTATATGGAGTCAGGCTCCCTGGGTTGCTGACAGTACCCAGCAGAAAGGCCAGAGGGTCAGGAAGGAAGGAGCTCTGTAGCCTTTTAGTGAATCCTGAGGCCGAGCCTTCCTGCTTTGAGGAGCAAAGCAGACACCAGAAACCTGTGAGGTGGATCCGAGACTTGAAATAATGTAGATGCGGGGCTCACCACTCGGATGTCTGCAGACAGACCCAAGGGCAGCAGGAGTCAGATACACGGGGACTCCACGCGCCTTGCTTCGGCCACTGTCCCTTTCCTTATCACCTGAGTTCCCCCCTTACTTAAAACAGACAAGACAGGGTGGCTTGGAGCAGGGAGGCCTCCGCTGTGCTGGTCTGGGTAGTGCCCACCCTGCCCTTAGTGGCAGGCAAGGCTGTTTGGTATCCTAAGAAGTGGAGCGGGAGGGGCACTGTGTGCTTTTTACCCAGATTCCCGCAGTGGTTCTGTCTTAGAAAACTGTAACACAGCATCCCATCCCAGAACAGCTACAGAGTGACCGCTGACCACCCGTAGGTCCTGCCTGCTGCCCTCACAGCACACCCACTTCTCTGACCACCAGTCTGCCCTCCATTCTTAGCATTTGCTCATTTTAAGAACATTGCATAATGGATTCACACAGTCTGTAACCCTTAGGGATTGACTTTTTTTTCACTCAGCGTAGAATTTATTTTGAAGGATATGAGAGGATGGGATTCGTAATTTCAAAACTACTGAAAGGTGTAGAATATTATCTCAGATAACTCTCACCCACCACATTTAGTGTTTCTTGTTAAGCTGTTTGACTCTTTAGGAAAGAAGCCTCACTCTAATGGAAATCTGAGCTCCCGGTCTTTCCCGCTCTGTCCCCAGGGGCGTTCGTGTGCGTTCATTGCACACCTGGGCTCATAAACCATGTGCATTCCTGGGCAGGCGTGTAGGCGTCCGCATTGGTGCTGCAGGTCCTCCCACTTGCATCGCCGGGCAGCGCTCTCCAGGCTGCTGCAGGCAGATGGGTTCAGTTTGTTTACTGCTGCGGGACTGCATTTTAGGGGCACATGGCTGTTTGTCCATGGGTGGTTTTCCAGGTCACTGATGGTTTCTCATCTCACGGCGGGTTCTGTGTGTCCAGCAATGTGCTCACGTGAGGGATGTTTCCGGTAACCCCACCTTTACAGACAGGCTGCCCCCACAGTAACCATGCTGCACGGGCGCCAGCTTCAGGGTATGGGAGGGCCCGGTGTTCTGTGTCTCCGTCAGTCTAGTGAGTGACATGATGTCTTATTTTAACTTGCATTTTTTAGGGAATGTTTTGAATGTATGAATTAATGGAAGATTATTACATTGTCTTCCCTTTAAGGACAAATGTTGAAATGCATCCCTCAACCTAGATTTTGAAGGTGTGTGTTAATTTGAGCACAGGCAGCCTTCACTGTGTCCTGGGTCGTTTTCTTTTGTATTTGTGTGTTTTCCTTTGAGGCACAGTGTCTTCCTGTGATGAGACTCAGACCGTACTGGCTGCTGGGCCGGGGTAGGGGGTATATGTATGTGCGTGCGCTTTGTTCTGTTCCCTTAGGCACACTTACTCGTTTGAAGAGATGTCTGGCGTGTTTCTCCTTCCAGATTTTAGGTTTCAGGGCTGCATTGGGCATTCCTGAGCACCGGGGCAGACTCTGGATGCTCTGTGTTTTGCCCGTCTGTCTGGTGTGATAGGGGCGCTGTAGTCAGTCTGATCTTAACAGAGCTCCACCATGTCTGGTGTGATTAGGGGCGCTGTGAGGAGCCTGTAGTCTGGTCTTCACAGAGCTCTCCGCCATCGCAGGGACTCCCTTTCCCCGCTGGCCTTTAGCACACAGTCTCCTGTGTGTCTCAGTGTTCTGAATATCCCTCACTGCTTTGAAATCATGACTCTTAGTTCATCTCTTAAATAAACAGTTTAAATTGGATTACAATTTAATTACAATTTATTGAAATTAAATTATAATTTAATTACAAGAATCTGAAGCTTTGTAAACGATTCAGGTTTATGTATTTTGAAATCATCTTTAGGGAATTTCCTGGTGGTTCAGTGGTTAGTACTTGGCACTTCACTGCCAGGCTGTGGGGTTCAGTCTCTAGTCTGTGGATTAAAGTCCCGCAAGCTGGGCAGCTAAAAATAAAAGTCACCTCCCT
Organism: Bos taurus; assembly: GCF_002263795.3. Lineage (NCBI taxonomy): Eukaryota > Metazoa > Chordata > Mammalia > Artiodactyla > Bovidae > Bos > Bos taurus. The sequence goes on along the minus strand of NC_037352.1, from coordinate 239,921 downwards.
TCATGTACTTCCCACTTTAGGGGTTGAGTGGACAGTGGCATTTGAGTTAACCTCACTTGGATCACTCTTTTCCTGCTCTCCAGGAAGAATACAGAAATTCCATGCCTGCGTCCAGTTTTCAGCAACAGAAGCTTCGTGTCTGTGAGGTCTGTTCGGCCTACCTTGGCCTCCATGACAATGACCGTCGTCTTGCAGACCACTTCGGGGGCAAGTTACACTTGGGATTCATTCAGATCCGTGAGAAGCTCGATCAGTTAAGGGTATGTTAATGTGCTGTGTTTCTGAAGAAGCCTGCGAAATCGTGATCGTCTTCATGTCTCTGCTTGTAGCAAACCTTGTGTTCTTTTTTTGTTGGTGGAGGTATCAGGCCTTGGTTTTATACTTTAGCTTTACAGTGAGCTACTCGGGTGTCATTGTTGTGTTCCCTGAGATCTCAGAATCCAGCAGGGCCTGGGATGTTTGTTTAGTCTACTACCCCTTGTTTACAGAGAGCAATGGCAGAATTCATCCCAGGTACAGAGAACTCGTGCACCCCTCTGGAAACACCTCTTTGGAGGTGAGAGAGAGCCAGTAGCCTGTGGTTTTTCTCTTCGGGCGAGGGTGGACCTGTGGAATGTGGTCAGGCTAGAAGCATAAGAAGGTGACGGGACTTTTTCTGGTGGCCCTGCCCCACGGCTGGATGCCTCTGTCCCCTCCTCGGGGCTCCTTGTTTTCCTGGGTTAGATTACAGCATTCAGCGTCCTGCATATGGAATGCTGAGAAGGAAAGTTAAGCAACTTTGGGATAAGCTGAATTGTTTTCAGACTGATGAAACCTCCCTGGCTGTGTACTAGGATGCTGGGAAATATGCAGGCCTTTCTTCCAGAAGCCCGAAATCTGGAAGGACAGACATGTGGCCCCTAACTGTAGGCCACCTTGACAGTCAAGGCCTGGCCACGTGTGGCCCCAGGAATGGGCAGTGGGTGGCGGGCGCCCTTATGCCCAGGGAGGGTCCCTGGAGGTGGTGTGCGCTCAGACTGGAGAGGGAGCCGGTTGGCAGGCTCACCACTGGTCTTGAGCATCTCCTGTGCTTCCAGGGGAATTCTGAAAAGTGATACTTTCTGTCACATGGTTTTAAGTTGGAAATTTTTTTATAAGTTTATGGTATAAAGTATAAGCATATATTCCATGTAGCTAATATAGTATAAATAACAATTTGGTGACAGCTACCATCTTCATAAAAAATCTACTCCTTATATTCCTATTTTCCTTTAAATTGTCATTCCATTCCATAACACCCCAGAATTTTGCCCTAATGTTTCTTATACCTGAAAGTCTTTTTTTTTTTTTTTACATCAGCATACATTGAAACTTTTTTTGCTGAAATCTTCAGAACTTAAGTATTCACTTATCTAAAAGTCGTATTTTGTCATTGTGGTTATGAGCAGTATATAGTTGATAGAACAATACAGCCAAGTTGCAGATTTCAATAAATAGCTATTACACTATCAGCAGAAAAGGTTGCTTGGAAGTGCACCTCTTAACTATGAGGAGAGTAGGAGCTCTGTGCCCAGTTTGGAGAGGGCTTCACTCAGTGGTCCCGGCGGTGTGCACACCTGCAGGTTCTGGACCTAGATGGACGCGGCGGAGGGAGGCGGAGAAGAGTGAGGACTTGCCTGTGGGGGGACCTAATGTTTCAGGGAGTGGGGAGGGTTTGGGGAGGAGCTGATGCTAGCCCCAGCCCGGTTCTTGGACAGGGTGTGTGTGGAGACCGAGGTGCTGGGACAGCGTCCTTGTGTCCTGCTCCCAGTGTTGGATGTATGACGTCAGAGGGCAGAGCTAGAGGAGCTGCATAGGAGAGCCTGGGCCCAGATGCTTTGAGGTCACACGCAGACACACACACGCACCCCCAGCCGTGCCCTTTCTTCCTGGGGGCCTGGCTTTTGTCAGCGCTGATATTTTAGGTCATGCTGCACTCCCTCTTGGACATTGTCTTGTGGCTCTGGATACCTCCCCCTCCCCAGGGGGAGGTGAGGAGGCCTTCTCAGCAGCATGAGATGGTGTGAAAGGCTCCAAGTGGGTTTTGGGGTGCTCCAGTGGCAGGGTCTCCAGGCCATCTCCTGTGCTCCTCCCTCCCTCCATGTCCACTACAACCCATCCCCAGGACAGGCGGCAACAAGGCTGGGTAGCTTGGCTCCCCTAAGCAAGATGTGCTTGATCAAATACACATGTTCTCCTTCACATAAAGTTTGTGGAGTCTTCTTTGGGTAAAAACCTTAACTTTCTTGATTGATTTGAAGTCATATGATAAACTTTTTGTAACTTAGAAGTACAGCACCTGTTAGTAGTTTGTCACTGAATTCATAAAACAGTTTTTATTCCATGTATTTTCTGTTAAGAGGTTTTGTTAATAAAAAGAATTGTGTTCCTGTTCCCTGAATTTCCCTAAGGTTCTTAAATCGCCAGTACTGAGGTCATGTAAACGTTCTTTGTTCAGCACTGTTCACACCCTAGTGTGTATGTGCCTCTCTCATCTTCCCAGTTTTCCGTTTTATTTAGAAAACTGTGGCTGAGAAGCAGGAGAAGAGAAATCAGGATCGGCTGAGGAGGCGAGAGGAGAGAGAGCGGGAGGAGCGGCTGAGCAGAAGGTGAGCCTGAGGACAGCCCCCCATCCCAAGGACACCCCATGTACTTGGCAGTCTTGCTGTTGCCTGTGACACTTGAGGTCTGCCAGGTACCTGGTGGCCATGAAAAGGAGCAAAAAGATTCCTGCCCAGCGCAAGCCCTATGGCGGGATCCACCAGGGACGGGCTCGAGTGGGCCAAGGGCTGAGGCTCGTTGGGTGGGAACAAGGAGAACGTGAGTGGCTGGGAGGGTCCAGGCCCAGGAGGGGCCAGGGACGAGCTGTGTGCTCTGGGGGCAGAGCTGATAGCATCTGCTAGCGGACGGTGTGAGCTGTGCAGAGCGGGAGTGGAGCTGGCCTGGAGTGGCCGCTGATGGTGACAGAGGAGGGGAGCCTGGGAGCGGAGTTTTGGGAGGGGAGGTGGTTCTGACCGTGTTAGGGCTGGGAAGCCTGAGAGCAGCCAGGTAGGGGTGGTGGGTCTGGTCAGAGTTCAGGGCAGTGTCTGGAGCCCAGAGTAGCCAGGCTCTATGTTGGGCACACAGACGCCTGGAGGGATTCCTTTGTGAACAACTTGCTAACTTTTGTTTTTCATTATTTTAATTATGTAACATGTTGATTATAAAGAGACTGGAACAGTATAAAAATATTAAGTACAGACACGAGGGTCTTTTCACACAGGTGACCGCCGTCGCGGGGTGGGCTCTGTGCGCGGGTCCTTGGCCCCCGCAGCGGGCGTGCTCTTGGCCGCACAGCACCATTCTGCGACGTTGTCATCACCTGTCTCCATCCTCCCGCCTTTGCCCACCCTCGTTTTCCTACCTCTAGCACCACCAGTCTGCTCTATGTATCTGTAAGTTTGGCTCTCTTCTATTCCACATAAACTGAACTCATACAGCATTTATCTTTTCCTGACTGACTTATTTTACTTAACGTAGTGCTCTCAAGGTCCATCTGTGTTGTTGCAAATGGCAGAATTCCTTCTTTTTTTAACTGAATAACATGCCACTGTATATATACAACTACATCATGTTTATCGGTCTGTCTATCATCGGACACTTAGATTTTCCTGTGTCTGAGCTATTGTAAATAATGCAGTGACCACGGAGTTGTAAGTATCTTCAAAATAGTGATTTAATTTCCATCAAGTGAAAAGGCAGAGGAAACAGAGATCAAATTGCCAACATCCGCTGGATCATGGAAAAAGCAAGAGAGTTCCAGAAAAACATCTATTTCTGTTTTATTGACTATGCCAAAACCTTTGACTGTGTGGATCACAATAAACTGTGGAAAATTCTGAAAGAGATGGGAATACCAGACCACATGATCTGCCTCTTGAGAAATTTGTATGCAGGTCAGGAAGCAACAATTAGAACTGGACATGGAACAACAGACTGGTTCCAAATAGGAAAAGGAGTTCGTCAAGGCTGTATATTGTCACCCTGTTTATTTAACTTATACTCAGAGTACATCATGAGAAACGCTGGACTGGAAGAAACACAAGCTGGAATCAAGATTGCCGGGAGAAGTATCAATAACCTCAGATATGCAGATGACACCACCCTTATGGCAGAAAGTGAAGAGGAACTAAAAGCGCCTCTTGATGAAAGTGAAAGTGGAGAGTGAAAAAGTTGGCTTAAAGCTCAACATTCAGAAAACGAAGATCACGGCATCCGGTCTCATCACTTCATGGGAAACAGATGTGGAAACAGTGTCAGACTTTATTTTTCTGGGCTCCAGAATCACTGCAGATGATGACTGCAGCCATGAAATTAAAAGACGCTTGCTCCTTGGAAGGAAAGTTACGACCAACCTAGATAGCATATTCAAAAGCAGAGACATTACTTTGCCAACAAAGGTCCATCTAGTCAAGGCTGTGGTTTTTCCTGTGGTCATGTATGGATGTGAGAGTTGGATTGTGAAGAAGGCTGAGCGCCGAAGAATTGATGCTTTTGAACTGTGGTGTTGGAGAAGACTCTTGAGAGTCCCTTGGACTGCAAGGAGATCCAACCAGTCCATTCTGAAGGAGATCAGCCCTGGGATTTCTTTGGAAGGAATGATGCTAAAGCTGAAACTCCAGTACTTTGGCCACCTCAAGCGAAGAGTTGACTCAATGGAAAAGACTCTGATGCTGGGAGGGATTGAGGGCAAGAGGAGAAGGGGACGACAGAGGATGAGATGGCTGGATGGCATCAGTGACTCAATGGCTGTGAGTCTGAGTGAACTCCAGGAGTTGGTGATGGACAGGGAGGCCTGGCGTGCTGCGATTCATGGGGTCGCAAAGAGTCGGACATGACTGAGCGACTGATCTGATCTGATCTGATCAAAATAGTGATTTAATTTCCATCAAGTGAATATCCAGAATTGGAATTGCTGGATCATATTGTAATTTTAATTTTTGTTCCATTTTAATTTTTGAGATGCCTCTATCCTGTTTTTCATGATGGCTGCACCAGTTTACATTCCCACCCCCAGTACTTGGCTTTTCTCCACATCCTCACCAGCACCTGTGTTTCTTGTCATTTGGTGATAGCACTCTGACAGATGTGTACTGACAGCCCATCATGGTTTGTTTTGTGTTTCCTTGATGGATAAAGTTGTGGAGCAATTTTTCATGTGCCTGTTGGCCTTTGTATGTCTTCTTTGGCAAAATGTTTGTTCAGGTCCTCTGCCCATTTTTTAATCTTTTTTTTTCCCCCTTCCATTTAGAGTTGTGTGAGTTCTTTTCATATTTTGGATAAATGCCTCTTGGCAGTTTCTTGATTTGTAGATACTTTCTCCCATTCAGTTGCTTTTTCATTTCGCGGATGGTTACCTTCATTGTGCAGAAGCTTTTTAGTCTGATGTAGTCCCACTTGTTGACCTTTGTTAACTTTGCTTTTTAATTTTAATTTTTGGTGACTTATTATAAAACTTTTTTTGAATGAGTGCGAGCACGATCATCCTTGAATGTATTTGAGTATATATAAAGTTCCTTAGAATTCCTGGGAGAGAGGAATTTAATATATAAATACTGGTAGGTGTTAAGGAAATTACTTTCCTGGAGTTTTTATCAAATCACCCTCCAGCCACATGGTGTGTGAGCAGCATCTTTTGTCACTTCCTCCTTCACAGGTTGAAAATCGCTGCTTAGAACAGGATGTGAGAAGTTCACTCTTGTTGTCAAGTGTATTTCTTTTTTTTTTTAATATTAATTTGGCTGCATCGGATCTTAATTGAGGCATGTAGCGAACAACAGACTGGTTCCAAATAGGAAAAGGAGTACGTCATGGCTGTATATTGTCACCCTGCTTATTTAACTTATATGCAGAGTACAATATGAGAAATGCTGGGCTGGAGGAAGCACAAGCTGGAATCAAGATTGCCAGGAGAAATATCAATAACCTCAGATATGCAGATGACACCACCCTTACGGCAGAAAGTGAAGAACTAAAGAGCCTCTTGATGAAAGTGAAAGAGGAGAGTGAAAAGGTTGGCTTAAAGCTCAACATTCAGAAAACGAAGATCATGGCATCTGGTCCCATCACTTCATGGCAAATAGATGGGGAAACAGTGGCTGACTTAATTTTTTGGGGCTCCAGAATCACTGCAGATGGTAATTGCAGCCATGAAATTAAAAGACGCTTACTCCTTGGAAGGAAAGTTATAACCAACCTATATATATGTCCACCTATATATATGACAGTATATTGAAAAGCAGAGACATTACTTTGCTAACAGAGGTCCGTCTAGTCAAGGCTATGGTTTTTCCAGTGGTCGTGTATGGATGTGAGAGTTGGACTGTGGAGAAAGCTATGCACCGAAGAATTGATGCTTTTGAACTGTGGTGTTGGAGAAGACTCTTGAGAGTCCCTTGGACTGCAAGGAGATCCAACCAGTCCATCCTAAAGGAGATCAGTCCTGAGTGTTCATTGGAAGAACTGATGTTGAAGCTGAAACTCCTGGTACTTTGGCCACCTGATGCAAAGAGCTGACTCATTTTAAAAGTCCCTGATGCTAGGAAAGATTGAGGGCAGGAGGAGAAGGGGACGACAGAGGATGAGATGGCTGGACGGCATCACCGACTCAATGGACGTGGGTTTGGGTGGACTCCGGGAGTTGGTGATGGACGGGGAGACCTGGCGTGCTGCGGTTCATGGGGTCACAAAGAGTCAGACACGACTGAGCGACTGAACTGAATTGAACTGAGGGTCTTCCTCTTACCATGTGGAATCTTTCTGTAGGGCCACGGGCTCCAGAGCGCGTAGACTCAGTAGTTGTGGCACACGATCTTAGTTTCCCCATGGCGTATGGGATCTTAGTTCCCTGACCAGGGATTGAACTCATGTCCTCTGCGTTGCAGGGTGGATTCTCAACCACTGGACCACCAGGGAAGGTCCCTCGAGTGCATTTCTTAGATTGCTGATTGTGTACTGTTTCCTGGGAAAGTGAGCCTGTGTTTGGAGCTTGGGTGTCCTGCCCAGCCCTGCACTGTGACTATCTGTGTAGCTGGGTTGGTGTCCACTGTGAAGTTTGCAGAACCACTGGTTCAGCTCAGTGCAGCGTGGACCCCTGGGTGCTGATCTCTTCCTTCTCCCTCCAACAGGTGGGGGGCCCGGGGCGGGCCTCATAGCAGGTCCTGTGGGAAGTTGACCCTCGTCACCATGTGGACGTGGGGCACCTCCCCTCAGCTGTAAGGAATTGGGCTGTTTTTAGGAAATTGCTCATCTTTTTTTCCATTTTAGGTCTGGATCAAGAACAAGAGATCGCAGGAGGTAGGTTTTCTATTGATACATTCTCAGTAAGATGTCCTTTTTCATGTGCTTTTTTCTTGATACTTAGCCTTTATAACTTGGCATTTGTTGTCTGGGGTCAGGGTTGGTCGCGAAGGGCACAGAGCGTGGGTTAGAAGGAGAGCCCTGATTGGGGCTCCGTGCAGCATGGGGTGGGTGTCCACTGTCAGTGAGAGGGATGATCAGAACGTTCCTGGCATGTTTCCAGAAGCATCGGTGGGGAGGGTCTGGCAGTTATTCATGACCAGGGTGCCGTTGAGGGGAGGGTTGTGAACCCGGGTTACAAGTCTGGGAGGAGAGAGCAGAGACAGCAGTAAGGTGTCAGCACAGCCTCTGTTGCAGGTCGCGCTCCCGGGACCGACGTCGCAGGCGATCGAGGTCAACTTCCAGAGAGCGGCGGAAGTCGTCCCGCTCCCGGTCCCGAGACAGACACCGGCGCCACCGAAGCCGCTCCCGGAGCCACAGCCGTGGCCATCGACGGGCATCCAGGGACCGGAGCTCGAAATACAAGTAACTACTCTGCTCCTTTAGTATCTGCAGCAGGAGGTGAGCCCTGCTCAGTGCGCCAGGGCCTGGGGTCTGTCACCCAGGGACTGAGCGTTGAGGCCTTGAGGGTCCTGACGGGGCCCAGGGCTCTGGGAGTCCACCTGCTGGGGGCAGCAGGTGGCTTCATGGCTGGACAGTTGAGAGCTGCAGAGGTGTCACGTGTAGGCGTGGCCATGCTTGGGCTACACATGCACCGCCACTTGGTACACACAGCCCTAGTAGGCTGCTCACCTCGGTTGTGGTGATTTAAAAAAAACACACACACCACTAATGATCATGTTTGGAGACGCCCACCATTCGCTTTGGTAATACTTTTTCTCCATTGTGTTTTTACATAATGGATCAACTCGTGCTATATTTTCCTTTGCACTGTTTACATTTTAGTGAAAGCTGTTCCTGTTACTAGAACCCTTTGGAAATGCCACTCTGTGTTGGCGGCCCTGCCCTCCCTGTGCGGTGCCTGCTGGGCCCTCCCAGCTGTGTGGGTCTTCCCTTTCCTCGCACGGACAGTCCAAGGTGTCAGTGCCTGGGGAGCACCCAGGAGGGAGGGCCAGCCCTCGATGAGCCTCTGGTTCCCTTTTCCCAGGTTCTCCCGAGAGCGGACTTCAAGGGAGGAGTCCTGGGAGCGCGGGCGGAGTGAGCGGGGGGCCACCGACTGGAGGCTTGAGAGTGCCAACGGGAAGGCCGCATCGCGGAGGTCGGAGGAGAAGGAGGCCGGCGAGATCTGAGCCCACGCCCAGGCACTGTAAATAGTCCGATCCACGTCTGACACGGCCTCACGTTACCCTTTCTATTTGCTGAATACAGCTAATCTTTTGTAGTTTAACATTTCTATTGTTTTGGAGCTAGCTGTGAGTTTCTAGAGGTGTACAGAGTTGCTCCTGTGTTCTGGGTTGTGTCGAGCGGGAATAAACAACCTGACAGACTGCCTCCTGGCTGCCGCGGTGCGTTCTCTGCTGTCCTGGCTGCGCTGGACTTGCCGAGCCTTCCACAGGGTGGGGGGCACGCCCAGGTCACCTGCACGTAGCCCAGAAATGTGACTCATCCTCGGGCTCCCCTCTGCCTTTTGGCGTTCTGCGCGCTGACGGAGCCAGAGGCACTCAGCCGTCTGCTCTCCCAGCCCCATGTGTCTTTCTGAGGTCCAAGCTTGTTCTCTTCCCCCATTTCTTTGGAGGACTGCTTGTCTGGTTTGTGGTCAGCAGCCTCCGCCCAGCACTGGAGCTCAAATAAGCTGCAGTTCCCCCTCTTGGAGTTAGTCAGAGCAAAGAAAGACCCACGGAAAGGTCGACATGATGGCCACAAGGTCCTCAGAGGAAGGCATGTTGACTTTGGGGTCAGTCGTGGTTCTGCTCACCCTTGGCAGGGCTGGTGGTATTATCCAGTCTCCCTCAGCTCTTCCGCTTGTATCTCGAGACTAAAGTGAGCTGTTTTGAAGATACAACTGGGAGCTCTTTCATTTTTTCACTTTTCAGGGGGAGGATGACTGTGGCGTGCTCAGTCGTGTCTGACTCTTTGTAACCCTATGGACTGTAGCGGCCAGGCTCCTCTGTCCATGGGATTCTCCAGGCAAGACTACTGAAATGGATTACCATTCCCTTCTCCAGGGGATCTTTCCGACCCAGGGATCGAACCTGTGTCTCTTAGGTCTCATGCATTGGCAGGCAGATTCTTTACCGTCTGAGCTACCAGGAAAGTTCATCAGGGGAGTGTGTGGTTTTATTTTTGGAGGTAGCTTCTGATGGCCACGTTGTGAAACACACACCCACACCCCTGTGCAGAGCACATGGACACTGGGTCTGGGTCGTGTGGCTGCCAGCCCCAGGGCGTGGTCGGTGGTCGTCTTCTAGGCTCCTCACTGCGGTTTGTTTCCCTCTGGAGGGATGTGGGTAGTGGGCTGCTCTGCTGCCCTCTGGCAGGGTCTCCCCCAGCCACCTGTGTCCACGGAAAAGAGGTCTGGCATCAGCGATGTTCCTCCGCCCAGGGGTGTTGCCCTGGCCTGCAGCCAGGCTGGGCCAGAGTGGCCACTGAGAGACCAGGTAGGTACCTGCGGGGGAGCAGGGGACGTGCCATCTTTGTGGGAAGTAGATAAAAGCCCTGGGAAAGCAGGGCGGAAAGCCCTAGGAGGGCAGAGGTGGGTGTGGGCGGGGGCAGGCAGAGAAGCCCAGGCTGTGCTGGTGGTTTCCTGACTCCACCCTGCAACCCGGCTCGTGACGGAGGGGTCTGGACTGAGTGGGCAGCCAGGGCAAAGACTGCCCAGCTCCTCAGGTCTCCATTCTTAACCTCCCAAGGGGGTGTTTGGGGGTCTGTTCTGTTTGTGTTGTGGTGACAGGGCACACATGCTTGCATTTCTGACGCACGGTTGCGTGGCACTCTGTCTGCTGCCATCCCTGGAGGCTGGTTTTGAAGAGGCAGCGGGTAGATGGCGTCCCTGACCTTATAGGAGCCTGGAGGTCCCAGTGAGAAAGCAGATGGGCTGGGGTCAAAGATGCCTGGGGGGAGGCTTCTGCTCCCCCCACAGCTGGGTGCTTGCTCGTCAGTCCAGAGGCACCTGCCTGCCCCTGGCGTGCCCTGGCCTGACTGCAGGGGCTGCCTGGATCCCCCCAGCCCCTGAGCCTCGGCTCCTCAGCTGGCTCCACTCCACTGGGCGCAGGTGTACAGCGGGCTGCTCTGGAGGCCACAGCCCAGCCTGGGTGAGCGCGGCTCCAGGGGTGGCACCGGGAGGGTGCTGGGAGGAGGGCACCGCTCACCCGCACCCTCTCGTCCTTGTTAGAGTGCTGCTGTGGGGAAGCGCTGGCTTAGCAGGGATGCCGGGAGCGGGCGGTGATGGCAGTCCTCGGTGAGAGAGGGGTTGGCCGAGCCCATAGGTGCAGATCTCCAGGGGCCTGTGGTCAGACCCAGGGCTGTGTGGTGCCCTTGGCCCCTTCAGTCCCCAAGTTCTCAGGGACTCCCCCAGCCCCAATCTTCCGCTCAGGAGCGGGGGTGAGGGGTGTGGCACGGAGGCCCCAGTCTGTCCATGGGGCAGGCGGGGGGCCTGTGGCTGGGGGCAGGGATGCTTTGGTTTCTGCCCCTCTCTTTGGGGGTCTCTAGCAAGGCCCAGGCCTGCAGTCTTGGGACCTGAGGGCTGGAGGGATGGTGTTGGCCCTGCAGCTCTGTGGGACTCCACGGCCTTAACGGCGGTCCAGACCCTTGCTGCGGCGTGTGGACACGGGCCATCTTCCCAGGGTGAGGGCTGTGCAGCAGGTGCGTGCACTCGGCTGGCCTGGGAACCAGGAGGGATTGATTTCCAGGGGTGGGGCCGGTGTCCAGCCATGGTTTGTGCATGTGGAGAAGGGGTTGTGCCTCGGAAGGGTCCCCTGCCTTAAACAGGGTGGTCCTGCTCTGGCGGCCGGGCTGAGCTGAGCAGTGCTGGGACTTCATCCCGTGCCCCTGTCACCCACAGGCCTTGTTGTAGCAGGTGGTGTGAGCCCCTCTAGGCTTCCTGTGGATCAGGGGAGGGATCCAAGAATGTAGGTTTCTTTTTCTGCAGGTAGGTTGGTTGGTTTTTTGATGGAGATAAACTTATCTCATAAAATTCAACATTTCAGCCGCTCGAAAGCGTACGGTCTAGTGGTCTTCAGTGTGCTTGCAGTGTCGTGTTTATCACTGTGGCATTGGGGCGTCTCGTCACCCCAGCCCCACACCCACCAGCAGGCATGCCCCTCGGCCCCAGCCTTTGACAGCCACTGGTCTGCTGTCTGTCTCTGGAATCGCAGAATGCGACTTGTGATCAACATCAGTTACTTCTGAGTGTGGTGTCAACAGGGTTCGTCCACCCCACCAACTCTAGCCTGTACCAGTACCAAGAATGTAGCTGTTTACCCGGGCTGCTGCTGGTCCGAAGCACCCTGACAGCTGGGCCACAAGCCCTCAGTGGCATCTCTGGGACAGCTTAGGGCAGGTCTCCTAGCTCTTGTCATTGGCACATACGATGCTGACACTTGTTTGGACCTAGGGGAAGAGGGCAGAGCCATCCTGGGCCTGATCGCGGCGCGGTGAGCGGCTTGCTCTATGTCCACTCCACAAGCCCTAAGCCAGGCCCTCAGGTAACCACCCACACCCCCAGCACAGGGTGGCATGTGATAGGGGTCAACACGAGGTCTGCCCCCAGGTGCCAGTGAACCCTGGCCTGAGGCGGCCCTCTGCTCCCACCCAGGGGCACTTGGGAGCCCGTGAGGGAAGCCTGGGGGTCCCTGCGTGTCCTGAGCCCCCACAGCGCTGGCGAGTGCCACCCTCTTGCGTCTGCTCTCCCCCTTCTCTGCCCTCCCCCGTGCCACCCCCAGCCTGCCTGCCTGACTTCCCTGCTGGTGCCCGTGGGCTCAGGGCTGCCCTCCTGAGGAGGTGGTGCTGTCCTCACAGTTCAAGAGAGAAGCTGCTAACTGCTGGCCAAGGGGACTTCCCCCACCTGGATCCTGGCCACCTTCTTTTTAAAATTCTTATTGAAATTAAATTGACAAATGTTATTTTAGTTTTATGTGTACGTTCTAATGACTTGATATATTTTGCAAAATGATTTTTTTCCTATGATAAGTTTTAAGCACTACTCAGCAACTTCAAGTATGCAGTACAGAATGGAGTTTAGTGTGATACATCAGAGGATGGGATGAATGGATGGTATCACTGATACAGTGGTCATGAGCTTGGGCAAATTTTCGGAAATGGTTAGGGACAGGGAGGCCTGGCATGCTGCAGTCCATGGGGTCACAAAGAGTTGGAGGCGACTGGGCAATTGAACAACAGCGTGATATGTTACAGTGCACTATTACATTGTCCTGGGCCTTCTGGGGCTGCTCCTGTCCCCTTTGGAACACCTGCCCAAGTGCAGCCACCTTGGGATCCAGGCCTTTCAGCCCCAGGCCAGGCCCCGCCTCTGAGCAGAAGAGAGCACAAAACACTGCAGACAGGACCTGCGGTACATCGCCGGCTCCTCGGTGCCCTCATCTGCCCCACAGTCCTTCCAGAGAGCTTTGCTGTCCTTGAAAATCACCACAGACAGCACGCATTAATTGTCCCACAGCTCCTGAGCATCAGGGCATCAGGTCAGATGCAGGTCCAGCACCAGTGAGCCTTGAGAATGTGCTGAGCGACATGCTGGACACGAGAGACCACAAGCTGTGTACATTTACATGGAAAGGCCAGGATCAGTAAAGCCATGGGGCTGGGCTGGGAGAGGTGTGGAGGGGGTGCCTGGTAGTAGACAAAGGGCTTCCTTTGGGGCTGTAAGAAAGTTCTGGAGCTGGCTAGAGGTGGTGATGGCACACTGTTGTGAATCAAATGAATGCCACTGAGCCGCACTCTTTACAGTGGTTGAACTGGTAAGTGTGTGTTACCTATATTTTGCATGAGTTAGTGTTAATCACTCAGTCATGTTTGACAGGCTCTGCGACCCCATGGGCATCTGTCTGATGTGACCCATCAGGCATCTGTCTGTGGAGTTCTCTATGAAAGAATACTGGAATGGTTTGCCATGCCCTTCTCCAGGGGATCTTCCCAACCCAGAGATCGACCTGGGTCGGCTACATTGCAGGCAGATTACCAGTGAACAACAGGGAAGCCCTGTATTTTACCACATTAAAAAAAGCTTCAGTGAGGGATGGATGGGGAATTTGGGATTAACAAATGCAAACTATTACATGTCTGTATAACTGACTCGCTTTGTTATATATCAGAAACTAATGCAACATTGTATAGCGACAATATGCCAATAAAATTTAAAAACAGCAACGAACAGCCACACAAGGGGAGGTGCCCACATGAGAACACCAGAAGGGAGCGCTGCAGGGTCCACTTTAGTCTCTGGATCCATTGATAATTCTTTTTACTGTATTTGCGCTTTTCATCTTTAAGCCTCAAGTCTGATCTTTATCCCTTCTTTGAGTCATTTAAGTCACACAGTCAATATTGGGTTGGCCAGAAAGTTAAACCAGAATGAACTTGACTGACCAACCCATGCACCACAGAGCAAGTGAGACTAGCTCCCTGACCAGGAGCTGAGCCTGTGCCCTGGGCAGTGGAAGTGTGGAGTCCTAACCATTGGGCCGCCAGGGAATTCCTCCTTTGTTTTGTTGATGCCATTTTTTGGGGTCTTTACATTTTTCCTTCCATTTTTGCCCAGCTCAGCCCTCCTCCCCGGGGTTGGGGGGTTGTGTTAGAATATTTTAACACCCTGTTTTCTACTCTGTCACCTTGGAAATCGTAACGCTATTTCTATCTTAAAAAAAAAAACGTCCCACAGCATTTATTGTCATCTGGTAATAACAAGGGTGAGCAGAACAATATGAATACATGTTTTAGAACTACATCTCTAACAAAGGACACCTAAAAACAACGGTATTGCCAAACAATTTCTCACTTCATCTGTCACTTCTAGTTGGAGACACTTTGGAGCAGAGTAATGTTATCTCCTTTTAGCATGATCCGACCCAGTTGTTTTCTTGACTTTGTTTTAGAATGAATGTCTTCTGCATCATCTAATACAAGGTTCATATATTCATCAAAACCAATGGTACAGCCCTCTGTCCACATATTCACCTGCTCATAAAGCCACACTTGAATCCGCGATCTATTTTGCAAGCATCTGAAGATGAGATTGATGGGCTGCACCTGCCCCTTCTGCACATTCCAGCCCTGGCCCTGGTACGCCATGCTGGAAGCTCACAAGCACCACACTGCTCTGCACTCTCAGAAAACCTATTTCTATCTTTTTAAATTTTCTTCACTGCATGTGGGCTCAGTTGTGGCACTCAAGTTTAGTTGCAGGCAGATTAACCACTGGACCACCAGATAAGTCCTGCTATGTGCCTTTTTATATTCTGTGGTTCCCTGCAGATGTTTCAAGCCAAGTTGCATTGAAGGTGGCATCTGCAGTGGCTGCTGGCTTTCATGCAGGTGCCTCGCCCTGTGTGCCTGGTGAGTTTGTCAGCCCTGGCACCTTGTGGCCTGTGAAGTACTTATTTCTCGGCGGGGGGTGGGGGGATTTGTTTGCATATCAGCATGTGATTTCATTTTATTAGGGAAGCATGTTTTCTTTTCTGCTGAATAGCCAGGGCCTTTTTTCTTTCTGTTTATTATTTCTTTTTACCAGTCCCTGTATTTGGAGAAAGGATAACCCAGTGGGATATCTTTAGGGCCCCAGGTTTATGGGAAAGTCACCTTTTGGGTATATCACCTTTTACTGGCCCTTTGAACTGTGAACCCGTAAGGAAAAAATTTCAGCTCAAGTTTGCTCATTTTGGAAAATACCTCAGAACCCAGGTGGTTTAGGTGCTGTGACATCTGAGTTCTCACCTTCACTTAGTTATCTGGTCTGAAGATTCCGAATCCACTTGCTGTTAGAGGGTGGAAAGGGTCTTATCCAGCATTCCTAATTGTCATAAATGAGGGTGTAGATCGGAAATGGCAGCTCAGAACAGGCAGAGCCATGGAGCGTGGTTGGGCCCAGAGACCTGAGGAAGGGCTGGGTTTATTTGGAGGAAAGAGTCCCCCCAGGAAATACCCGGGAAAAAATGGGCAAAATCTGGATCAACCTGAGGAAGAACGCTACCCTGGGAAGTGGGTGGCCTTCTAGCAGTGAGCAAGTGAGGCGGCCAAGGGTGCAAGGCGCTCATCTGCTGGCGAAACCCAGGAAAGCAATTTTGGCGATATTCTCAAAAAGCCAGAAATTACTTCTGAAGAAATCCTCCAAGGGCATGACAATGTTAGTGCGTAGGCTTTTAGCTACAAATACTCAGGGAAGGTTTTTTGCAAATTAGTTGTGAAAGTGGAAAACATAAGTGAAAAATCACACCTTTGCTGGGATTAGACCGAGTGCCTGCCTTCTCTGCCTCTGGCCCCGCCTAGGGGGAGCTGCTGCCATCTCATGTGTGTTAAGTTTCCTCTGATCATGTCAATGTGAAACTGAATATATTCTTATGAGAAATCTCTCCAAATGTGCCATCACCCCTCCCCACTGGGGTGTGAGTCACCCCTCTGGTCACTTAGTGGTCCTCTCTGGTACCAGGTGGACTGTCCTAGTACCGCAGCACTCGTGTTCACAGTGACCCTTATTTGAATAGTGGCCTCAGTGCCCAAGAGGAGTTAATGCACCAAAGACCTCAAGTGCTTCCTTTAAGTGAAAAAATGTTATAGTTAATAAGGAAAGAAAAAAACGTGCTGAGGTTGCTGAGATATACAGTAAGAACGAATCCTGTATCTGAAATTGTGAAGAAGGAAAAAGAAATTCATGTTGTTAATGTATGTCCGGAACCCACAGGAAGGCATGGGCAGTTGAGGTGCAGCAATTGGGAGTCGTTTCCTGAAGTTTCTGCGATGACCGTGATTGATTCCATGAGAAAAAATTTTTAAAGGAAGACGCTCTGAGTTCTGTCTGGTGTGTGGGATGGGGGCAGGGTTCGCTGCAGGGGCCGCCACCTCCGACCAGGTCCGGAGTCTGGCAAAGGCACCGTTGACCCCAAGCTTCCCGGTTGCTGAAAGTGCTCTGCGCGTTCAGTTCAGGAGGTGCAGTCCCGCTCCACCCCGGCAGGGGCGCCCGTCCCTAATTTCCTCGCAAGCTGTGCCGGGCGGTACTAACTAGGTGCATGTGAGGTGTCCGAAGGCTGCAGCGGGAAAGACGGTCCGGGCGGGGGCCCAGCCGACACCTCTAAGTGGCCACGCTCAAGGGCATGGTGCGTCGGGGCTTACCACGTGGGAGTGGAGAACCCCTGTCCAGACTTCCCGCCTCTCTTTGGGAAGGGCGTCCCACCCTCGTCAGGCCCCTAGAAGAGAACACGGGCACAGCCGGGACTGCGGACTTTACTCAAACACTGGAGACCCCCGCTACCACCCTCCCAATTTAGCCACTGCTGGGGGCCAGCGCCGAGATCACGTGGTTCAGAAACTTGACCAGCGAGGCGTGCATGTTGGGGCTGAAGTCTCCGGGGTAGTGCCGGGCGAGGGTCACCAGCAGGCAGTGGCACAGCAGCTGCAGACAGAATGGTTCCCACGCGGTGCACCACCCCTTGCCTGGTGAGAGCCCCCTACCCCGGCAATGGGCGTCGGCCCCACCCGCGAGCTCACCTTGAAAAAGACCGGGTCCACGCGCAGCTTGTGCGTGTGCAGCTCGCGCAGGTACGACAGGGTGCCCGGCAGGTCGTCCAGGTGGTTCACGGCCAAGCTCAGCGCGTCGGCCACCTTCTGGCCGTGGGCTGCGACCTGGGCGGAGCCGGGGCTCAAGTTTAGGTGGAGGAAATAGGTCTTGGAGGAAGGGAAGGCCACGAAGGTCCTGCGGGAGGAACGGCGAGTGAGGCGCGTCCTGATGGCGGGGCCTGGGGAGGAAGGGCTCCGGAATAGGACGGCGGGGGACGCATCCCCCGAGCGCGCTGAAGACAGGTGAGCCCTGAGGCGCCAGGACCTGTGCGCACCTCTCCAGGGCCTCCGTCGTGTAGATGCCGACGTTGGTCCCGAGCTTCCGCCACAACGCGAGCACTGCAGCGCGGTCCGCCGGCGCCAGCACCATGGTGGAGACCGGCCTGCCCCGCGCTCGGCGTCTCGGTGAAGCCTGGGCTGCGCCTGCGCCTCTCGGCCTGCTGGCCCCTTGGCCTCCAGGGGGCGCCGGGCCTCTGGTCGCAGAATCTGGCCAGGAGGGGTCTAGGAGCTCTCCACGGAGCGTCAGCTCTAACCTGGGGCCTTCCCAATCGCCCTGGACCCTGAAATCCCTATTTTTGGAAACTGATATTTAGTATGTGTCAATATTAGGTGGCCCTGAATTTTAGCATGGAGTTTGGCATTGAACGTCAGTCTGTTTTCTCATTTATGGAATATAAGGCAGGTAACAGTTTCTTCTTCCCAAGGTTGTTCCTGGTTCATAGCAGATGCCCTTTTCAGGACAATGAGCATTCAGAGTAGCTAGGATAGATCCTAGAAATAATAGCCAATACCTATAAAGCACTCATTCTGTGCCAGGCATCACTATACATCCTTTTTTAAAAAATGCATTGAAATTCACATAAAATTTACTGTCTTAGCCATTTGAGGTATACAATTCAGTGTCTTTAACTACATTCACACTATGTGTTACCATCACCACTAATTCCAGAACTTTCTCATCATCCCAAATAGAAATCTAGTTGGCGCTAATGGTAAAGAATCCACCTGCCAATGCAGGAGACTTAAGAGACATGAGTATTGGGAACACAAGGGTTCGATCGCTGGGTCAGGATGATCCCCTGAAGGAGGGCATGGCAACCCACTCCAGTATTCTTGCCAGGAAAATCCCATGGACAGAGGAGCCTGGAGGGCTGTGGTCCATAGGATCGCAAAGAGTTGGACACAACTGAAGCGACCTGGCACAGTACAGGATAGATCCTCCACATAATGGCTAATACCCATGTAGCACTCATTCTGTGCCAGGCATCACTATACATCCTTTAAAAAAAAATGCATTGAAATTGGCATAACATAAAATTTACTGTCTTAGCCATTTTCAGGTGTACAATCCAGTGACTTTAATCATATTCACTGTGTGATCATCACCACTATCTAATTCCAGAACTTTTCATCATCCCAAATAGAAACACTCTCCCCATCAGCAGTCAGTCCGTAACCCCTGCCCTCCAGCCTCTGGACATCACCAGTCTGCTCTTGGCCTCTGTGAATTTGCCTATTCTGGACATTTCATGTGAATAGAATCATGCAGTACGTGGTCTTTTGTGTTTGTAGCATGTATTTACACTTCATTGCTTGTTATGGCTGGATAACTTATTCCATTGTCTGTTTAGACCACGTTTTGTTTGTCCTCTCATCTCTCGATGTACATTTGGGTTGTTTCCACTTTTAGTCCAGGCTCTCATTTTGCCTAATAGTAAAATAAGGAAGACTGCCTCTTACAGAGAGCTCACATGCTAAAAGCAGGAAACCTGCCATCCATTTTCTGACGATGACTCTTGGGCCCAGGGAAGAAAGGACACTGCTCCCAGCTGAAAGCTTGGGGCTGGACCACTGCCTGCACTGGACACCTCAAGCCACAGGTGCTAGGGGCATTCTCCATGGGAAGAAAGCACCTCTGAGTGTAGGCACCCTGGCCTTGGCTCTCCTCTCCACAGCAGCGCCAGGGGGAGTCAGTGGGCCTCAGGGCAGTGCAGTGGATCCTAAGCTGGGTGCCCAAAATCAGGCTTTCAGACCCTCAATCGCCCGGTGGGTGTCCTGGAGGGGTGGGTGTACCAGGTGACAGAGGTTCCTCCAGGACCTGGCCTGGCTCTACAAGGGCACTACGCACCCCTACCTTCCTCTAAGCACTTGGTGGGGAGGGAGGCACCCAGAGGGCCTCTGTGTTCTCCCCACCACCCAGCTCCGGGAGCCCCCGGGAGAGCTCCGAGTCCTGGCTGGAGGTCCGCCAACAAATTGATCATTTGCGCAAAAATCTCCGTGATGAACATGCAAGGCTCTGGGATGAATTCAGGGAAGGGCCAATGTACTCAGAAATCACTCCAGGCTGAGGGTGAGGGCTGCCCAGAGAATCCCAGGCAGTGGCCGTGGGACAGGCTCCACCCCCACCCCTCCGTCCCATTTTCCCCTTCTCTCCCTCTGCCTGAGAGCTCCTTAGTCCGAGGCAATGAATGAGAACCACGCCCACCCCGGCCGGTTCGCGGACACAGAGACCCGAGGCTACAGACACTGCAGCCCACTCAGACTTTATTCAAAGATCAGGAGGTGAGAGTGCGCAGAGCGCAAGGGGGCTCCAGGCCAGGGTAGGGGTCGCCGAGGCTCCAGCTTAACGGTATTTGGAGGTCAGCACGGTGCTCACGTTGGCCAAGAACTTGTCCAGGGAGGCGTGGACCGCGGGGGTGAAATCACTGGGGAGGTGGGAGGCCAGGGTCACCAGCAGGGAGTGGCTCAGAAGCTGCCGAGAGAGGGGACGTCAGGGGGGCGGGGGCTGGGTGGGGGCGCCGCCGCATTCTCTGCCCCGCTAGCCCAGATCTGTCCCGGCCCTGCCCGCGAGCTCACCTTGAAGTTGACCGGGTCCACACGCAGCTTGTGAGCGTGCAGGTCACTCAGTTCAGACAGGGCACCGGGCAGGTCGTCCAGGTGTTCCACCGCTTTGGTCAGCGCGGCGGCCACCTTCGCGCCGTGGCCCTTGACCTGCGCGGAGCCGTGGCTCAGGTCGAAGTGGGGGAAGTAGGTCTTGGTGGTGGGGAAGCTCAGGAACATCCTGGGTGAAGAGGCGGGAAAGCCGGGCTTAGGCCGAGCGGCCCGGGACAAGGACACGCCCGGCGTGCGGCCCGGTCCCCTCGGGGCAAGTGCGGTGCTCACCTCTCCAGGGCCTCTGCGCCATACTCTGCAGCGTGGCCGCCAACCTTGCCCCAGGCGGCCTTGACATTGCCCTTGTCGGCGGCAGACAGCACCATGGTGGGTTCTCTCAGAGTCTGGGTCTGGACCAGAAGAGTGCGGGGCTGCGAGTGCGCGAGCTTTTATGCTCCCGGCGCCAGGGGCACGCCCGCCCGCGCTGCGCTCATTGGCTGGCACGCGGCATGCGCGGCCGGACCTGGACCGCAGAGGGCGCGCGGCGTCCGACCTGCGCCCGGCCGGGCGATGGGTGCTTCCCTCACCCACCCACGGAGACCTGGACTCTGACCCGGGGTTCTTGCTTCCACCGTCTGCTTCCCGCCCGCTGCGTCCACCTTCCCCGAAAGTGGTAGCCTCGCGCCAGGTGGCAGGGGCGGGATTGTGGAGCTGGGTGGATGCCCGCTCCTGCATCCTGTAAGAGTCCGTCAGCTGTCTTGAGAACGGAAGGGAGTAAGTCAGCCCGTGCTATCCACCCCGGACCTAGGCTTGGCACACTCTGGGCATTTTAAACTTGGGCAGTATCAGTGAATGAACGGGCGATTGAGTGCGCCTAGTCCATGCCAGAGGCAGCCAGTAACACACTTGGCTCACCGTTCACATGTAATCAGCGAATTCCTCCCCACCCCACCCCCACCCCAGTCCAAGCCTCCTGTTCCTCTTCAGCCTTGGCGCCAGATTCCTTTCTTTCCGCAGAGAGTTTTTGAGTGCAACTAAGTGGCAGTCTTGGAACGAACAGATACTGAGAGCGGGTTACAGAATTTGCATGGAGCTCTGGGTTCAAGTCTCTTCTCCCCGGGTGCTGGTTCCTGCAGCCCCGGCCCTTTTAAGGCAAGACTTGAGGAACGTTTCTCAGCCGAAGGCTTACATTCATAATATGGGAAGACCTCCAGCATAGATATAAGAAAAGACAAATGACTTACGAGAACAATTGACAAAGGATTTTACTGGAAAATTAACAGAAATATCGAAATAAGTGAGACAGAACTGAATGAATTGGCCAGAAAACAGGTAGAGGATACACAGATCAGTGAGAAGAGCAAGTTGAAGGAAAACATATGTAAGGTAGAATGATATTTTTGGGGGGGAAAAAAGGTACAGTTATAGACATAACTGCATCCCCTCAGCACAGAATAGAAGCCAGTGGGCTCAGTCCCAGACTTTGAAAATCAGCTGTTTCTGTGGGGGTTGGGGAGACAGGATGGAGGGACTCTCTCACTCTTTTGAATAACATAAAAAAAGGTGCACGTGTGTGTGAAAATGTTGTTGTTTAGTCACTCAGTCGTGTCCAACTCTTTTGTGACCCCATGAACTGTAGCCCGCCAGGGCCCTCTATCCATGGGATTTTCCTGCAAGAATACTGAAGTGGGTTGCCATTTCCTCCTCCAGGGGATACTCTCGACCCACGGATGGAACCTGGATCTCCTGCTTTGCAGGCAGATTTTTTTTTTTTTTTTTTAACCACTGAGCCGCTGGGGAAGTCCCCTGTGAAAACGTAGGTGGATTTTAATTTTTCATTTATTTTCTACATTTAAATAAAAGTGAATGGGGCTGCGGGATAGTGGAAGAGTACGTGGTGAGAGGGGAAGTAACTCCCCAGCTGTTCAGAGGTCCTTGCCCCAAAAGAACGTGATCATCAGTGGCCCCGCCACCCTCCTCACCTTTTATCCAACGCAGAGTTGCCCTGAAGACGAGGGTGGGGGGCTGGGCTGGAGGCGCTGATTGGGTCCTTAAGGGCTACAGGGTGGGTTGGGTGTTCGAGGTTCCAGAGTGGAGTCCAAGGGCCTTTCTGAAGGTTGCTCACAGGACCAAGGCAGAACTGCCAGGAGACCCCAGAAGCCCGGATGGATGTGGGGAGGGGGCTTAGAGGCCAGGGAACGCAGGGCTAGGGGCACAGTGAGCTTCGCAGACTCCAGGGACAAGGGAGTGAGGAGCCTGCTGAAGACGGCAGCGAGCTAGAGGCCCCTCTTCTCACTGACTGCCCCTCCCCCGCAACGCCGCAGAGAGTTCCTGTGACCCAGGACGGGTGCCTGGGCCGCGATCCCTGTTCCGATCCCCCTTGTCTCTGATAGGGAGGAAGTGGAATCTCCTGGAGGTTGTCCTGCCCCTACTTTTGCACAAGGAAGAGCCTATTTGTGTGGTTTGCTTTTGTTTTCATCTAACTATGTTTAAGGGGGATCAGAAAAATTTCAAAACAGGGTGGCCATTTCAGCACTCCCCACCTCAGAGAGAACCCTTGAAAGTCTTCCCAGGAGGGGAACTTGGTTCAGCAGATTCTGGGACCCTCAGCCTTAGCTCCCCGCCCTCCTCCACCCTCTCACTCTTAGGGACTGAGAACCACGCCCACCCCGGCCGGTTCGCGGACACAGAGACCCGAGGCTACAGACACTGCAGCCCACTCAGACTTTATTCAAAGATCAGGAGGTGAGAGTGCGCAGAGCGCAAGGGGGCTCCAGGCCAGGGTAGGGGTCGCCGAGGCTCCAGCTTAACGGTATTTGGAGGTCAGCACGGTGCTCACGTTGGCCAAGAACTTGTCCAGGGAGGCGTGGACCGCGGGGGTGAAATCACTGGGGAGGTGGGAGGCCAGGGTCACCAGCAGGGAGTGGCTCAGAAGCTGCCGAGAGAGGGGACGTCAGGGGGGCGGGGGCTGGGTGGGGGCGCCGCCGCATTCTCTGCCCCGCTAGCCCAGATCTGTCCCGGCCCTGCCCGCGAGCTCACCTTGAAGTTGACCGGGTCCACACGCAGCTTGTGAGCGTGCAGGTCACTCAGTTCAGACAGGGCACCGGGCAGGTCGTCCAGGTGTTCCACCGCTTTGGTCAGCGCGGCGGCCACCTTCGCGCCGTGGCCCTTGACCTGCGCGGAGCCGTGGCTCAGGTCGAAGTGGGGGAAGTAGGTCTTGGTGGTGGGGAAGCTCAGGAACATCCTGGGTGAAGAGGCGGGAAAGCCGGGCTTAGGCCGAGCGGCCCGGGACAAGGACGCGCCCGGCGTGCGGCCCGGTCCCCTCGGGGCAAGTGCGGTGCTCACCTCTCCAGGGCCTCTGCGCCATACTCTGCAGCGTGGCCGCCAACCTTGCCCCAGGCGGCCTTGACATTGCCCTTGTCGGCGGCAGACAGCACCATGGTGGGTTCTCTCAGAGTCTGGGTCTGGACCAGAAGAGTGCGGGGCTGCGAGTGCGCGAGCTTTTATGCTCCCGGCGCCAGGGGCACGCCCGCCCGCGCTGCGCTCATTGGCTGGCGCGAGGCCAGAAGGTGCTGGCCTGGAAAGATGGGTCTGGAGAGTGTGTGGGGTGTCGGGGTCCCAAGATGGCCCCTGCCCTGTCCCGCTTTGGCTGCAATGCAGCTATTTATGGTAACTTCTACCCTGGTTCTGTGGGCTGAACAGCTCACGCACTTTTCTGAGCCACCCAAACCCCCTGGAACCGAGTTTGTACCCACGCTGGGGTAGCATGGAGGTTTCCGTTTGCCAGTCTGGGAGAGGAACACAATCTTTTCCGAAGTGAAGCAAGCTGCTTTCGCACTAAAGGGCAGAGACCGAGGGGGGTTCTGCCCAGTCTGGGTGAGGGGTTAGTGTCCAGCATCCCCCTTCAAACTTGGTCACTGAGTGTCCAGCCCTGAACATACCTGAGACTGTCATCCAGGGAACCATCCTCATTCAGAGTTTGGAGAGCTTGGAGGGTTGGGCTCTTGTCTTTGCAAAGGCTCTGGACTGATAGCTAAGATCCGTGCCCCAGTGCTGCCGAGGAGAGATTGACAGTGTGTGTGTCTGTCTGTCTGTGTATAAGATGGGGCGCTATGGCCCAGGGGCTGCAGAGACTGAGCCAGAGTGCTGGAGCTGGGGTGGGGGTTGGGTAGACTCGGGCCTGCCTGACAACCAGCCTTCCTTAGGATTATTATTTCAAAAATCACTTCAAAGACCCAGTGAAGTTGGGGATTTTTTTGGTCGGGTGCATAAGGCTCAGATTGCTTAGGGACATGCATAGTGTCACACAGTGTGTCTATGTGGACTAGGAATGTGTCGACATACCCCACTCTCTGCCCCAGGAGATTCAGAGGAAGGGACTAATTCGGACGAGGGCCAGGCACTGAGACTGAGACTGGAGTTGGAAGAAATGGAGGAGGAACAGAGGTGAGGTCCAGGGATTCCTGGACCACCAAGTCTGTTTGACCTCAGGCCAGAAACTTGGTTGAGGGTCTCTGGTGCCCGCTACTGTGTGTTAAACAGGGGAAGATTGACACTTGCAGTTCCTGAGGGAGCTAGCAATGGAGATGAGAGTGAATGAGGATGTGTCTGGCAGCCGCGATGCCGAAAGGGAGTACTCCATGGGCCCACCACATGACGCTGCCCCAGGAGGGCAACTGTCTCAGGGTGCCAGGCGCGTTCCAGACCCAGGACTGTCAGCCCTGGAAATGTCCTCATTCAGGCGGTGTTGAGTGCCAGAGGCCCTGCTCCTAGGCCCCTGGTTCCACTGTCAGCAAAGATTCGGTGTTGCACCCTACGGTTCCTGGAGTCTCCCCTCAGGACCCGGAGCTTCTCCGACCGGCGACTTCGACGCCAGTCCGTCTGCTCCCCAAAGAACACACGTGCGCAGGTTCCAGCCTACTGAGGCCTGTTTATTGAATTTCGCAGACCTAGACCCGCGGGGCACGGAACTCAGCGGTACTTCTCCGTCAGCACCACGGCCACGCCCGTCAGGAACTTATCCCACGCCGCCTGCATCTCCACCGTGAACTCGCCCTGCAGGTGGGAGGCCAGCACCACCTGGAAACACTGGATCACCAGCTGCCGGAGAAGAGGCCGGTGAGAAGGGCCCTGTCCTCGCCGGTGCCTCCCCGAACGCCTCCCCTCCCGCCTAGGCTGCGCCGCGAGCCCTGCTGCGCCCCGGGTGGCTCACTGGGAAGTTGGTGGGGTCCACGCGCAGCACTTGTGCGTGCAGGTCGGCAAGCGGGCTCAGGACTGCGCGCAGGTTGTCCATGTACTGCACGGCCACGCCCACCGCCTGGAGCATGCGTTGACCGTGGCTCAGCAGCTGCACCTCGTCTGGGTGGTCACCCAGATGTCTGAAGTAGACCTTGGTGCTAGGGTACACAGTGAAGAGCCTGCGGGAGCAGGGATGTGGGGAGGACGGTCCCTCCAGCGTCTGCGCTGCGCAGACCCCGGGAAAACCCGCTCAGACTCGCCACCAACCCGGGACTCAGTCCCAGTACCCTGGTCTCCTCCTCCCAGCGATTCTGGAGACCCCGCCCCAACCCACCTGCGCAGCAGCTCCGCCCCGAAGGGCGCCTCGTGTCCGGCTATCAGGTCCCAGACCTGTGTTATGTGGGCGCGCTCTTGGGCGCTGAGCATGACGCTGGCGTGGCGTGCTTTAGGGGCCGCGCCAGCCGCCCCGGCCTCCTTATAGCGGCCCCCTCGTGGCGCCCCGCCCGCCCTTATCTTCAGGAGCGCGGCGAGAACCTGGCGACCCAGGTCGCCAAGCCAGGTTCTCCTCACCGCGGAGAAACTAAATCACGCCGTGTGTGGGTGCCTTTGCTGCAGACTTTAGATGGGTCTGCAATTATTCCCCTGAAGGCAAAGTTACTGCTCCGCCAGACAGAGCCAATGGAGGGACAGGGAGAAAGCGCATGGGGCAGGGAGCCCCCTTAATCCGAGGGGCCAGGAGGTTTCAAGGGTCCTCGCAGCGGTGAGCTGGGATGACAAACTCTGAGGGAAGTACTCTGAGTCCCGACGCGTACCCACCGCGCCGAGTGAAGCCACAGACTGGGTGACATAGGGTGGGACAGAGGTCCCAGTGCAGGTCTGACCTGAGAACGCGGCGTGGACGGTCCTGGGCTGCCCTGCTCCCTTCGGTAGCGACTCTGGGCTCTGCAGGCCAAGGACCGCTCCAAAGCGCCCCTTGGAGTCACTCCAGGCCGGGGGGTGACACCGTGTTGGGCTGCGTTCCTGCGAAGTCCCCATTCTCTCCCGTCACTCTCCCTTCTTTCCCCCAATACTGAGAACGCACGACCAGGCTCCTTCCATCCTCATCCATTTATTGGGGGTCCCTATGAAACACTAATAGGGTGCAGGGGAAGAAGAGGGCTCGAAGCCTGTTCTAGGGGTCCTGCGACGGCCTCAGCGGTACTTCTCCGTCAGGACGCCGGACACGATCGACAGGAACTTGTCCCAGGCGGCGTGCGCGTCGGCCGTGAAGTCGGCGGGGAAGTGCGAGGCCAACGTGACCAGCAGGCAATGGGACAGGAACTGGGGCGGGAGGGAGAGCGGTCAGCGCTGGCGGCCCGGACGAAGCTCCGCCTCCGCGACCTCGCCCCGCCCTCCGGGACCCCGGCCCAGGGAGCAGCCCCGCCCCCGAGGCCTCGCCCCGCCCCGAAACCCCGCCCACCGAGACCTCCTCCAGCCCCCGGGGCCCCGGCCCAAAACCCGCGCCGGGGGCCCCGCACCCACCTTGAAGTTGACCGGGTCCACGCGCAGCACGTAGGCGTGCAGCTCGCTCAGCTTGGACAACGCGCTCGTCACGTTGTCAATGCTCTTGACCGCGTCGCCCACGGCGGCCACCACCCTGGAGCCGTGCGCGCGCAGCTGCGCGGAGCCCGTGTGCAGGTCGAAGTGAGGGAAGTAGGTCTTGGCCTGCGGGTAGCAGGAGAAGAGCCGGCGGGCAGCAGGAGAAGAGCCGGCGGGCGGGCGGGCGAGTTAGTGACCGCTCTGGGTGACTCTTGCGGTAGCCGCTGCTCAGTACTGCCCGGCCACCTCACCCTGACCGCCCGTCTCCAAGTCATTCCTTCCTTCCCTCCCTCCCTCCCTCCGTCCACGTGATTGTGGGGACCTGGGTGCTGGGCCCCGAGAGACACAGGTGACCCTCAGACCGCCCCCATCACCTCCTCCTCCTGCCTCTGACCCCCGAGACGCTCCTCACCTGCTCATGCTCACTGACCATCCTCGGTGACACTCCTCACTGACCCATCCTCACTGACCCTCTTCACTCTGCCCTCCTCACTCACTCTTCTCACTCACTCTCCTCACTCTCCCCTCCTCACTCACCCTCCTCAGTCACCCCTCCTCACTGACCCCTGTTCTCACTGAACTCTGACCTCACTGACCCACAAGGTCCCCTCCAGGCTCCACCCCAGCACACCTGGTGCTCACCTCTCCAGGGTCTTGGTGCCAATGACGTCCGCCTGTGTGGAGATCTTGCTCCACAGGGACACGATGATGGTCCTCTCAGTCCTGGTTAGAGAGATGGTGGCGGCTGAGCGGGAGCTTGACTTACTGAAAACTGGTGTTGGTGATGCTCAGCCCCCAGGGTCCCCTTATATATGTGGAACCAGGATTGGGGCCAGGGTCATCACTGGGAGAAGGGAGAGGGCAATGCGGTGGGTTTCTTATCATTTCCAGTGACAGCGGGTGGTCAGGGCCTGGTGGGCTTGATGGCTGAGGGGCTATCACTTTGGCTGCCCCTGCAGAGCCACAGCCAGAGCAGGTAACAGGGAGATAAGGGCCCTGGCCTGGCGAAGGGTCCGTGTGTCCACCCAGCCCAGGGCCCAGCCTCCATAATGATTGTCCCTGACCTGCCTGTCCCTCTGAGGGAAGGATGACCTGGGGTGCGTCCCTCCCAGAAGCGTTCTGTGTTCTTATTTTAAGTTTCTGCGGCTCCACCTGATGAGAAAAGTGAAGCCAGGTGTCACAAGGAGGGAGTAACAGTCTTGGCTTCTGGCGCTCTCCAGCCTTGGCTGTAGATCCCTCCTCACCCGGCTGAGGCTCCTTCTGAGGTCTCCTCCACCCACAGGCCCCCAGATGCCTGGTGGGGGCCTCTGCCAGCTGGCACCCAGGGGAGGGGCTGGCCCTTCACATAGTGCCTGGGGCACAGAAACCCACGGTTTTCCCTCCTGGGTTTCCATCCCAGCTGGTGCCTTCACCTGCTTTACCCTCTTAGCTTATCCCCTCCTCCCCAAGGCAACCATTTCTATGTGCTTCATGGGTTCCTTGTTCTCGCAAAGAGTACAGCGAGAACTGTATATATATATATATATATATATATATACACATATACATATATATACATATATACATATATATATGTATATATATATAAAATTTAACAGATTGTAGCTTGATTAAAATTTTTTAATTCTTATAAACATTTCCTTATAGGCACATCTCTTTTGAAAGATAGGATTTTTTTAATAAGAAGGGGAAGAAACTGGATATACCACAATTAATTTGGGCTTCCCTCATAGCTCAGCTGGTAAAGAATCCACCTGCAGTGCAGGAGACCCTGATTTGATTCCTGGGTCAGGAAGATCTTCTGGAGAAGGGATAGGTTACCCACTCCAGTAATCTTGGGCTTCCCTGGTGGCTCAGATGGTAAAGAATTCACCTACAAAGCGGGAGACTCAGGTTTGATCTCTGGGTTGGGAAGATCCCCTGGAGGAGGGCATAACAACCCACTCCAGTATTCTTGCCTGGAGAATCTCCATGGACAGAGGAACCTCTCAAGCTAAAGTCCATGGGGTCACAAAGAGTTGGACATGACTGAGCGACTAAGCACAGCATAACACATGTTTGATTTACAATGTTCTGTTAATTTCTGCTGCACAGCAAGGTGACTCAGTTATACACACATATACATTCTTTTTTATATTCTTTTTCATTAGGATTTATCCCAAGGGATTGAATATAGTTCCCTGTGATATATAGCAGGACTTGTTGTTTATCCATTCTATATGTAATAGCTTGTATCTACCAGTCCCTCCTTCCCTCTTTCTTCCTCCCATTTGACAACCACAAGTCTGTGCTCTGTTTATGAGTCTGTTTCATTTTCCAGGATAGGTTTGTTTGTGGCATATTTTAGAATCCATATAGAAGTGATATCATATGCTATTTGTCTTTCTCTGTCTGACTTACTTCACTTAGTATTGTAATCTCTAGTTGCATCTTCTGCTGCTGCTAAGTCGCTTCAGTTGTGTCCAACTCTGTGCGACCCCATAGACAGCAGCCCACCAGGCTCCCCCGTCCCTGGGATTCTCCAGGCAAGAACACTGGAGTGGTTTGCCATTTCCTTCTCCAATGCATGAAAGTGAAAAGTGAAAGGGAGTCGTTCAGTTGCTTCAAATGGCTTTATTTTGTTCTTTTCATGGCTGAGCAGTATTCCGTTGTATGTATATACCACATTTTCTTGATCCATTCCTCTGTCAATGGACATTTAGGCCCTTTCCATGTCTTGGCTATTGTGAATAATGCTGCTTTGACATAGGAGTGCATGTATCTTTCTGAATTATAGTTTTGTCTGGATATCTGCCCAGGAATGGGATTGCTGTATCATATGGTAATCCATGTTTAGCTTTCTGAGGAGCCTGCGTACTGTTTCTCATCGTGGCTGCACCAACTTGCATTCCCACCAGCAGTGAGGGAGAGTTCTCTTTTCTCTACTCTCTTCAGCATTTATTTGTAGACTTTTAAATTTTGGCCATTCTGACCGGCGCGCGGTGGTAGCTCATTGTAGTATATATGGATATATTTCTATTTGACTGTGCCAGGTCTTAGTTGCAGCACATGGGATCTTTAGCTGTGGCATGTGGGATCTAGTCCTCTGACAAGGGATCACACCTGGGCCCCCTGCATTGGGAGCATGTTGTCTTAGCCACTGGACCACCAGGGAAGTCCCCCCAGTATTATTTAAATAGAAGGAAGGGGTGGATAGCAGGCAGCAAACTGGTAAAACAACTGTCCCCAGGTGATGGGGTCTGCAGGAGTTCTAGCTTGCTCGGTTTTGCGTGTTTTCATGGGGCTTCCTCCTGAGCACAGGTTCCTGGAACCACCAGGTGCCATGAGGTGGAGCTGAGCTGTGGGCGGCCTGGCACCATGCCCCGGTCTCTGTGTCTGAGCCGGGGGTTCCATAGCCCAGGCCTTGGTCCTCTGGAGTGTTACTCCGCTCATGTGTCCCCCCAGCCCTCTGTCCACTGCCGCAGAGGAAGCAGCAGGGGTGCTTAGAGAAGGGGCTGACCCCCTTCAACACCCCATCCACGGCACTGTCCCAAGGGAGCCCATGTTCACGTGCTGGCCAGTTTCAACTCTTGATTGTTGGTGGTATTAATAATGTGTGTAGGGACACCTGGTTTTATTACCTGGGGTGGATGAGCATTTTCCTACATGACAATTAGAATCTGTTTATTCCTTTTCAGTGTTCAAATGGGTTCAGGGTGTATTTTTGTAACTTGTTTTTTTTTTTGACACACATATGATCAGTCTCCAGACACACATGCACTGTCCTCACACACTCAGGGTCTTCTGTCTACATTTTCTTTAACACATGTTTTCTGTATGTATTTCAATTAATATTTTAAGATTTTGCACATTATGCATATTATTTGTCACAGCAGCCCTGGAAAAAGCCCAGCTTGAAAAGCGAAAGCTCCCTTCTGTCCGCCTCACCTGCGCAGGTGACCTTTCTTTATCCATTTCCTGGGAGTGAGCTACCAGTGGAGTGACAACCCCGCGCCGTGGACGGCGCATGCGCAGGGCTGCTTCCCGCCCGCTCTGGGGGCCCCGACAGCATCGTGTCCTCAGAGGCTCCCTAACAGTCAGGATTCCTGTTCCTACCAACACCACAGAGGAAGAACACAGACTCCTGGGTCACCACTCACCCTTGTGTATTTCTTTGTTTAGCTGACTTCCCTGAAGTGCCTCCAGCGTATTGATGCTTTTCTCTTCACTGTTAGTCCCTCGGTCCAGCAAGAGTGTGCCCAGCACAGCTGGCCCTAAGGGTGAACTTGAACCAACTGTCTGGGAAGCTCACTCTGAAGCTTAGACTTCAGTCCCAAGCTCAGCCACCTGAGCCTCCCCGTGAGCACCCTTCGAAGCCCCATGCAGTGGCGGTCACTGTGAAGTCAAGTTCAGCAGAAACCATTTCCTTTCAGGTCCAGGACTGGGATCATTGGGGACAGGGGTGACGTTTGGGCTCCAGGCTGGAGAGAGCAGGGACCACAGGAGACTGCCAGCCCCTCATCTTGGGAATTCCCCAGCAGGGGGGTCTCCAGCCAGAATGGAGGGTGCTAGGTGTAAGCAGGGGTTCGGTGGACCTGTGTGGGCGGGGGAGGTGACGGGGGGAGGAGCGGGCAAAGTAAGTCAGGTTGGGTTAGAACCTGGCTGCAGGACCCCAGCCCGGAACTGCCACCTTCAGCCCCCAGAAACTCGGGCCGGGGCAGGGGCCTGCAGGCCGGAAGGCTGGGCTGAATCAAGGGAGGGCCTGAGGGCAGGAGGGAAGAGCCCCTCCTTCTGGGCTGGGGCGGTGGCTGACTGCTCCTTTTCTTAGCATTTGTCAGGTGGTGCACAGACGCGCTTCGCCCCACTGTTTTCTTGCCTTTCTTTCTTCTCCTGGGTAGTCTGTGTCCTGACCCCACAAACTTGTGCCTAGGGAGTTGATTTTAATGGAGGGGGTGAGGGCCCTGGCTCCGTCCCCATCCTAACCCCCCTCCGTCTGCCCTTAGTCCACCTGGCGGCACTGACCTCCACCTGTGCTCTGGAGACACCCCCACCCCCCGCCCAGGCTCACATCCCCTCCCCTGTCTCCCATCCCTCCTGGAGATAGCTGCTCCATCCTTCCTTCCTGAGGTTCAGACCAGCGACCCCAGGCCTGTCCAACCCTCATTTCTTACCCCTGAGCCCTGCTGTGGCTACTGACCCTCCATGAGGGAAGGCTCCCTGCCCCCAGCTCTGCCTCCCTCTTCTGTCCTCCTCCAGGCCCTGAGCTGCCTCCTTCTAGCCTGCTCCGTCCTCTCCAGGCCTCCTTCCGGGAAGGTCCTCCTTCAGATGTCACTGTATTACTAGGCCCACACTGACCACCCCATTTAAAATTGCAACTCCCTCACCTGGCCTGTCCAGTCTTCAACTTGCTACACTTTTCTTTTTTCCAAGAAAAACACATGTTTATTACCCACTAGAATGTAAGCTCAGAAAAGGAGGGAATTTTGTTTTGGTTTTGTTTGCTGGTCTGTGAAGCCTCCTGGACAGTCAGGAGCCCAGAGCTGGCTCCCCGTAAAGAACTGTCTAGTGACCCCCGGGTCTTTGTGCCTCAGCACCATGCGTGCACTGACCACCATCTCCCTGACGGTGAATGCCCCTGCCTGCACTGCCTCCTGGGTGAGCTGAATGCCCCTGCCTGCCCTGCCTCCCGAGTGAGTGAATGCCCCTGCCTGCCCTGCCTCCCGGGTGAGCTGAGCTCGGGGCTGGGGGTCAAGGATGGCTGGCCGGGGCCTGCCCGAAGGTGGACAAGGGTGCTGGCTCCTGTCCCCACAGAACAGCAGGCCTACCAGCGCAAACGGTGCCGGTTCTTCGGAACATGAAGGGTTCCCAGGGTCTCCTGGCCCCATGGGGAAGCTGAGGCTTAGACAGCGGGGAGGCAGCTGTGGTCACAAACTCCACTGGGGCTGAGGCCCGGGCCTCAGGGGAGAGACTCCTCACACTCAGGCCGCTCCCCTCCAGGGGAGGGGAGGCCCGAGACCCAGCTCCTTGGAGCTCCAGGGCAGTGAGGTGCGTGGGTCCACATCCCATAGCCACGATTTGGGCAGCAGTCCCTCTGGTCAGAGTCCTCCCTGGAGGAAGGGAAGGAGGCATCTCCCTTAAGAGAGGTTCTGCAGCCCTGACCAGACCCTAAAGGCAGGCGAGCAGCAGGGGCTGCCTTGGGCAAGATTGTGAAGGCCCAGAAGCTCCATGTATTCCTCGTGGGTGATGTATGACCTTCTAACCAGTGCCAGACCACTGCTAACTGCTGGGTGCTCAGCCCAGGGCAAGAAGACACTCCTGCTGGGGAAGGTGTGCAGAACAGGATGAGGGCAGCAGGTAAACATGCCGTGAGAAGGAGGAAGGCCGCCCCGGACACCTGGGTTTTCTCCACAACGCCTGGGCACTCCTCTGGAACATGACATCAGGACTTGGCCGCTGGAACTGCCATGCTCCAGGCAGAAAAGCACTGTCCAAATAGAGAAAACAGGGACCACTCCCACCAAGGGAACATCCCGGCAGCCCCCGTCCTGGCTGATGAGCGGCTGCTGCTTCACTGTCAGTCACAGCATCGCTTATCTTCTAGATGAGACTCACTGAGACACTGGATTGTAGGATGACTCCCACTTCCCGGTTCAGTCCAGAGCTAGCCTGCTTCCTTGAGCCCAGGCTCAGTTCTCTGACTCAGATACAGGGCTCCCCACGGCAGTGGTCTTCTCTGCGGCCGTGAGTTAACAGACCCAACTCTGTTTGGCCATGGCTGTGTTCCAGCTGGTCTCTGGCTGGAGAGAGACAGATGGCATTGCCATCAGAAAGGAGAGAGCAGGGAAGTGCTGTTCGTGGAGCTCAGAGGGGTCATACTTTTAGATAAGTCAACAGGGAAGATGGTGCTGAGATGGGGATTTCTGAATGAGTATTTGAAAGAGCTGGGAGAATCAACCACAAGATGTTTGGGGAAGAGTGAGTGGCGCCAGGTGCAAGGGCCCTGAGAGGGCCCAGGCCTCCATCATCGTCTGGGAGACAAAAAGGAGGCCAGGCAGGGTGGAGTGACAGGCGGGGAGCGCGCTGAGGTCGGGTCTAGCACATCACGAACAGCGTGCTGAGCCGCTGCGGTCCCCCACCTGGACCATCATCGCTAACATTTGTGTTGTCAGTGTATATGGGGATGTGTCTCAACGTGTTTTATTTTTCTTCTAAACACTGGGGTCACGTGTGATGACATCATGTCTCTGTGTAAACTTGAGCACAGATCTCCTAGAATAAGGAGATCCTTCTATGTAAATGGGCTTCCCTGGTGGCTCAGAGGTTAAAGCATCTGCCTGGAACGCGGGAGGCCCGGGTTCTATCCCTGGGTTGGGAAGATCCCCTGGAGAAGGAAACTGGCAACCCACTCCAATACTCTTGCCTGGAGAATCCCACGGAGGGAGGAGCCTGGTAGGCTACAGTCCATGGGGTCTCAAAGAGTCGGACACGACTGAGCGACTTCACTTTCTTTCACTTTCTATATAAATAACCACAAGCCTATTCTCAATCTAAGTGAACTTCCCTTTGCACTGAAATTCCCTGTTCATCCCCCACATTTGTTCAGTTTGTTCAGGTTGGGATCTGATCCAGGTTCTTATGTAGCTTTCAGTTGCCTATTCATTTTTTTCTTCCAGAAGCTCTCCACCCCATACCCACTGTTCCTTATCAATGACTGCAGAACAGTTCAGGCCTACTGACTTGTAGAATATTTATTTCATTTTGGGGTTGCTCTGATAGGTTCCCTGCAGTGTTATTTAGCTAGTTCCTTTGTCCATGTGTTTCCTGTACCCTGGAAGTCAAATCAAAAGACTTGATTAGGTCAGGTTAAAAGCTATTGACAGTGAAAGGGCAACTCACAGAATGGGAGAAAATATTTGCAAACCACATATCTGATAAAGAACTATATCCAGAAGCTAGAAATAACTCTTACAACTCAACAACAAAAAGAAACAACCCAGTGAAAAATGCACAAGGGACTTGAATAGACTTTTTTTTAAAAAAAGGAATAACACATGAAAAGATGCTCAACTTCGTGACTTGTTTGTGAAATGCAAATCAAAACCACAGTGAAGCCCCCGGTCCAGGTCTCTCCTTTGGAAAGATGTCAGACCTGGCAGTAGCTGACACCTGGAGCCTTAACTTGAAGCTGCAGGAACTGACCAACGCTTATAGGCTGCCAAGTAACTTTCTGGATATCAACATCTTTAATCCACAGACGGTAGGCGTGGGCTGCACTCGCTTCACCCACCTACGAGATTTGCATGTAAACAAAACTACCTGTTTTCAAACTGAAGGAGTCCTGTGTATGACGGTGCTGCAGTAACTTTGAGTGACTAGAAAATGAGCTGGAGCAAGAGAGAACGATTGTATTAATAGTCCCACCACTGCCCGGGAAAGTCTTGAAATGGCAGCTCCCTTTTCGAGGAAATGAAAGGGTCTTTGAGGAGTCCTTTATTGGAGAAAAGAGGTAGGGCCTCAAACAGTTTATTAGCAGAATTGCTAATAAACTGGATGGATGCTGGGCATCCACCAGCTCAGAATGAACGCTGCCTACACATGTTCCTGCAGGAGGAGGCAACTGACAGGAACTGCGTCCCCAGGAAGGTGTGCCCGTAGGAGCCCTTCTCACCACTTGCCCTCTACTTTCCTGCTGAAATGACACTGGTTGTTACACTAAGCCTCTCTCTCTTTGATCTGAAGCTGGCTGTCCCTGCCCTGGCCTGATAGACAGTCTGGCATTGTGTTCCTTGGCACCTGACTGTACCTTGGAGGCTCTGCTAGGATCCTCTTCTCTGAGGAGAGGTGAGAACCACAGGCAGATGCCCTTTGTGTTGGGTTGAGGTCGGTGGGGATTGGACTAGAAGGCAAATTCTTGGGCATTTCACATGCCAGAGGCTAACCTTGGTGGGGGGGTGGCGTGTGCTGGTGGGGCACTTGTATACTTACTGAGGCTGCAAGTCCAGGGGATTTTCTTAGTCTTGAGTTTAGCCAGGAACACAAAGCAGGGAAAGACCCTGACTTTCCTACTTGCATGAACTTTTTCCTTTCGGAAAGGTGGCAGAGACGTCTAAGCTCTTATTTTCTCCAGGCCCATTCCCAATTTTCTCGAGAGTTTCCCTTGTTGTACTTTAAACAAAGAGAGACCTTGTTGCTCTTCATGGCAGTAATTCTGAGGTCTAAGCTGTCTGTCGTGTGGAGTGAGGTGTGTGGGTTTTCTGGGCCCGTCATCATGGCTGCTTCAGAGTCAGGAGAAAGCCGTGGGGTAGTAGGGGGATCCTGTTGCCTAGACCCCCTCCTTTGTGGCTCCCCAATCTAGCTGCTGGTCTTTGCTCACCAGTAGGTAAGGCAGTATGGGCTGGGCCAGCAGTTCTGCCTCCTCAAGCCCTTGCTACTTTATGGGTTAGTTTTGCAGGTTTGGTGGCTTGAGAGCTGGGGGAGACTCGCCATGGCCAGGTAACTTCCTGAAGGGTGGGAGTGGGTCATTTTATAGGTACCTCCCAGTGGTTAGAAAGGGCATCAGGATGTTGGAACCCCAACATCCTCCCCAGAAGCTAAGCTAGCAGCTGATGTAGATTTCCCAAATCTTAGAGTCTGAAGCAACTTCTTGAGCATGGCAACTTTCCTGGGCTTCTGTCTGGGAGGTGGTGGTTTGTTTGCTGGGGCCCAATATCTATCCCAAGTGGTGTCAAAAGTGAGGGTTCTTTGCTTAGGCTCCCTGTCATGGGAGGACAGGAGTTCTTTATATAGGGTCTCAGGGAAAAGGATTACTGGTTCTGACAAGACCCTGATTGGAGAGATTAGGTTTGCGTTTAGAGTCCATCCAAATGTTGAAGTTCCCTGAGACCGATCAGCTCTCCAGTTCCGGGCAAGCCCCCGAGAGAAGCTTGCTCCCTTTCCCGCTTTTCCAGTGTTGGTGTTGTTGCTGCCTTTTTCATCTGTATCCTCTTTTACTGACTTTTTTAAGTTAAAAATTCCTTCTTTAATTATACACAAGTGCTGGGAGCCTGGCCCCATTTCTGCTGTGCATGTATCCTGACTTGGGGCTTTTATTCAGCAAAATATTCATTCTTCTGTCCGACAATGTCATACTCAACTCTTTTCATATTAAGACATTGAAGAAAAAAAACCCCCCACAATTCAGGGACTTCCCTAAATTGGTCCAGTGACTAAGACTCTGCACTCCCAGTTCAGGGGGCCCAGGTTTGATCTCTGATCAGGGAGCTAGATCCCACATGCTGCAACTAAGCAACCAAATAAATAAAATAGCAAATATTTTTTAAAAACCCCAAAATGTCCACAAAAACATGAAGATCATGCAAAGATAGACTGAAGAGCCAGGCTGAAGAAGACTAAACGAGAAATTTGATGTTGACAAGTAAAGGCCATTCTTGGGAAGGACAGTGTGTGATGAGATCTGTGTTGATGGCTTTGGACTGGTGTTAATCTCCTGACTTTGGTGGCAGGTTAATCACCTGCCTATGCAGGTGCCCCAGCGGCTCAGATGGTAAAAAATCCGCCTGCAATTCAGGAGACCTGGGTTTGATGCTGGGGTCAGGAAGATTCCCTGGAGAAGGAAACGGCAACCCACTCCAGTATTCTGGCCTGGACAATTCCATGGACAGGGGAGCCTGGCAAGCTACAGTCCATGGGGTTGCAAAGAGTTGGACGTGACTCAGCAACTTTCATTTCACAATCTCGTGATTTTGGTGGTAGTTCTCTGGCTGTCCAGGTAAGTGTTCTGGTTGACTTCAGGAAATCTACAGGTGTTTAGGGATGCTGAGAGTATTAAAGGGAGTCATGCCTGCATTCTACTCTCAAGCGACTCAGAAAGGAAGAGCAAGTGAAGGCAAGTTGTAAACTGGGGAATCCTGATGAATATTTGGAAGTTTTGTCTTCTTAGCATATTTTGTAGGTTTATTATGGCAGAAAGCGAAGAAGAACTAAAGAGCCTCTTGATGAAAGTGAAAGAGGAGAGTGAAAAAGTTGGCTTAAAGCTCAACATTCAGAAAACTAAGATCACGGCATCCGGTTCCATCACTTCATGGCAAATAGTAGGGGAAACAGTGACAGACTTTATTTTGGGGGCTCCAAAATCACTGCAGATGGTGACTGCAGCCCTGAAATTAAAAGATGTGTGCTCCTTGGAAGAAAAGCTATGACCAACCTAGACAGAATATTAAAAAGCAGAGACATTACTTTGCCAACAAAGGTCCATCTAGTCAAGGCTATGGTTTTTCCAGTAGTCATGTATGGATGTGCGAGTTGGACTATAAAGAAAGCTGAGCACCGAAGAATTGATGCTTTTGAACTGTGGTGTAGGAGAAGACTCTTAAGAGTCCCTCAGACTGCAAGGAGATCCAACCTGTCCATCCTAAAGGAAATCAGTCCTGAATATTCATTGGAAGGACTGATGTTGAAGCTGAAACTCTAATACTTTGGCCACCTGCTGTGAAGAACTGACTCATTTGAAAAGACCCTGATGCTGGGAAAGATTGAAGTTGGGAGGAGAAGGGGATGACAGAGGGTGAGGCAGTTGGATGGCATCACTTACTCAATGGACATGAGTTTGAGTAAACTCTGGGAGTTGATGATGGACAGGGAGGCCTGGCGTGCTGCAGTCCATGGTGTGGCAAAGAATTGGACATGACTGAGCAACTGAACTGAACTGACTGACTGAGACATAATTCCCATGCCATCCAATTCACCCACTTAAAACATAACAGTTCATTTTTAATACATTCACAGAATTGTGCAACTATTACAATTTTAGAGTATTTCCATCATCCCCTGAAGAAACCCCATACCCACTAGCAGTCACTCCTATTTCTCCATCTTTGTCTTATTTTTACAGTTGCTTTTTGACAGTTTGAAAATGTTTTAAAATATAAGATTACGAACTCACAGTATCTGTGTTGTAATAACAATAAGTTATTGGATATTAGAGATTCTTTGCACAGCCAGGGTATTATGTTCACAAGTCACTTGGAATAGTTCTTTTTTTCTGATTGTTAGATTCCTACATCCTCAACCAGTTTCATGTAACTTATATTCTTATTTTGATGGTTTTATTTTTTGCTCTTTTAAAATTTCTTTTTGATGATTTAACATGATTCAAGGTCAAGAGAGTGAAGAGAGTTAGGCTTGGAGGAGCACGCCTTCAACCCCATTCACGTTGCCATGTGTAATCATTTCCAGTTTATCTGTCCATAGTTGCTTTTTGCAAAAACATGCAAACACACACTAACAGATGAGCACCTGCAAGGGCACACAGAGGTCAATGAACTCTGTGCATGTGTGAACTCACATGCATGTGTGCCCACACATACTTGAATTTCCCCTCCTCACGGAAAAGAAATCATGTTATACATACACCAATCTACTTTTTCACTTCTTTTTCTTTTTAACTCTGTAAATCCTGGCTATCATGTCACAATCATTGTAAGAAATTGTCATTTTTTTTTCCGTTCCCAGTTCCTTGTGGTGTGGATGTTCATGGTTTGTTCTGTCGTTGAATCACTCTGGACTGTTTTCCAGACTATAGCAGACTCAGCTGCCCCAGTGGCTCTATACATCTGTGTTCTACTCCCAGCCACGTTGTGGGGGGCCGCCAGCAGAGTATGGTCAAAGTCTTGGCTTTTTGTTTATCAAGTAGGTGAGAAATGATCCCAGTGAAATTTTTAGTGTTACTTTGCATTTCTCTTGTTATGAGCAAGGTTGAACCTCTTTCCCTTTTCCGTGTCTGATCTGTATCCCCCACTAGACTGTCAGCTCCACCAGTCAAGAGCTTTGCTGGTTTAAGTGGTCGTATGCGTGGCCTAGAAATATTCTTGGGCCTCTTGCTGCTGCTGCTGCTGCTGCTAAGTCGCCTCAGTCGTGTCGGACTCTGTGCGACCCCATAGAGGGCAGCCCACTAGGCTCCTCTGTCCCTGGGATTCTCCAGGCAAGAATACTTGAGTGGGTTGCCATTTCCCTCTCCAATGCATGAAAGTGAAAAGTGAAAGTGAAGTTGCTCAGTTGTGTCCAACTCTTAGCGACCCCATGGACTGGAGCCTACCAGGCTCCTCCATCCATGGGATTTTCCGGGCAAGAGTTCTGGAGTGGGGTGCCATTGCCTTCTCTGCTTGGGCCTCTTACGGGCTCATAAATGATTGCTTAATGGAGCAATGAATGGGTGGATGAATGAATGAATATATTCAGTACTCCTCTTACTGAAATCAGGCATAAACCAGGAAACAGTATAAATTCCAGAAGAAGAGAGTATACCATCAGAAGCCCCAGAGACAGCCAGAGGGGCCAGCTGGGTTCCAGCATTGCCTCCCACCCCATCCCCAAGTAAAGGCCTAGAGGCGCCCTTTCTGCAGAAGAGAAAGTGCTCCCCCCAGGTTACAGGGAGCCGATCTGATCTCTGCCCTCAGACAGAGGGGGTCAGTGCAAGGATGCCTGCAGGCCTCCCATGTAACCCAGGCAGGCCCTGCATCCTCCCTCCACCTCTGCCACCCCCACCCACAGTGGCCCAGTGACCACAGAGACAAAGTGGACGTTAATTCGTTTATTGGCCCGTCTCGGGGAAGGCGTGGGGTGGGGTGTGAGACTCCTTAGAGCATCTGGGGGCCCATTCCGTCCTGGGGGTACTGCGGCGGCCTCAGCGGTACTTCTCCGTCAGGACGCCGGATACAATCGACAGGAACTTGTCCCAGGCGGCGTGCACGTCGGCCGTGAAGTCGGCGGGGAAGTGCGAGGCCAACGTGACCAGCAGGCAGTGAGACAGGAACTGGGGCGGGAGGGAGAGCGGTCAGCGCTGGCGGCCCGGACGAAGCTCCGCCTCCGCGACCTCGCCCCGCTCTCCGGGACCCCGGCCCAGGGAGCAGCCCCGCCCCGAGGCCTCGCCCCGCCCCGAGACCCCGCCCACCGAGACCTCCTCCAACCCCGGGGCCCCGGCCCCGAAACCCGCGCCCGGGGCCCCGCGCCCACCTTGAAGTTGACCGGGTCCACGCGCAGCACGTAGGCGTGCAGCTCGCTCAGCTTGGACAACGCGCTCGTCACGTTGTCAATGCTCTTGACCGCGTCGCCCACGGCGGCCACCACCCTGGAGCCGTGCGCGCGCAGCTGCGCGGAGCCCGTGTGCAGGTCGAAGTGCGGGAAGTAGGTCTTGGCCTGCGGGTAGCAGGAGAAGAGCCTACGGGCGGGCGGGCGAGTTAGTGACCGCTCTGGGTGACTCTTGCGGTAGCCGCTGCTCAGTACTGCCTGGCCACCTCACCCTGACCGCCCGTCTCCAAGTCATTCCTTCCTTCCCTCCCTCCCTCCGTCCACGTGATTGTGGGGACCTGGGTGCTGGGCCCCGAGAGACACAGGTGACCCTCAGACCGCCCCCATCACCTCCTCCTCCTGCCTCTGACCCCCGAGACGCTCCTCACCTGCTCATGCTCACTGACCCTCCTCACTGACCATCTTCAGTGACCCCCTCCTCAATGACCCCTCCTCACTCACCCTCCTCACTCACCCTCCTCACTGACCTACACGGTCCCCTCCAGGCTCCATCCCAGCCCACCTGGTGCTCACCTCTCCAGGGTCTCGGTGCCAATGAGGTCCGCCTGTGTGGAGATCTTGCTCCACATGGACACGATGATGGTCCTCTCAGCTCTGGTCAGAGACATGGTGGCGGCTGAGCCGGAACTGGGCGCGCTGAGAACTGGCGTCCTGGTGCTCAGTCCCCAGGGTCCGCTTATATACGTGAAACCAGGGTGGGGGCCACTCTGTGGTCATTGTTGGGGGAGGGGAGGGGGCCGTGGGTGTGGATCTCTTATCAGATCCAGTGACCATGGGTGGTCAGGGCCTGGTGGGCTTGGTAGGGTGAGGGGCTATCACTCCGGCCACCCTTGCTGGGCCTGACCAGACTCCAGGGGAGATAGGGGCCCAGTCAGCCCAGGAGGTCATCCTGCGTTTGCAGCCCAGCGCTGCACTTTCTTGTCC
Organism: Bos taurus; assembly: GCF_002263795.3. Lineage (NCBI taxonomy): Eukaryota > Metazoa > Chordata > Mammalia > Artiodactyla > Bovidae > Bos > Bos taurus. The sequence continues at coordinate 198,170 of NC_037352.1, read as the reverse complement.
ATTTCAGAATCCCAGAATGGGAGAAGCCAGAGGACTGCCCATACACTGTCCGGTTTCCGGCTGGCCCGTGCCCCTGCTGGCCCCATTACTGCTGGACTAGGCTGTGGCTGGACCCACATGACACCTCCCCCCTGCCCAATGCACACACTGGCTCTAGAATCCCTGGGTTTCCTCCAAGAAAACAATGCATGGTCTTGCCTGGTGGGCCCTGAAGAGGGAGGTACTGGCTGGTTTCTGAAAAGCTGGGGAAGTGGCAAGTAAACAGAAGAGAATCCTTCTAATATCGTGTGATTTTAGGTTCTGCAGTGTTGCTCACCAAGTCATAACTTAAACAAAGTGAGGCAGATATGCCTTTCAATTTTATTTCAACCTACAATACAATTGATTTTTTTTAGTATGCTGCTCTGTGAATTTTGACACGTGTATAGATTTGTGTAACCTCACCCACAATCAGGACACACAGCTCTATCACCCCCAAAACTCCCACTGGCTGCCCTTTTGCAGCCTCATCTTCCTCTATCCCCTAAACTGACACCACTGTACTTCTGTCTCTTTTAACAATGTCCTGTAAATGGAAATATACAGCTTGTCAACATACAGCATGTCATCTTTCAGGACTGGCTTCTTTCTCAGCATAATATTCTTGAGATACATGCATGTTATTGCCCGTATCAATAGTTGGTTTCCTTTTACTGCAGAACAGTACTCCGTGGTAGTAATGTTCATTCATTCTCCCACTCAAATGTGTGGGTTTTTCCCAGTTTGGGGTTATTACAAGTAAAGCTGCTGTGAACATTCTTGTGTAGGTCTTTATGTAAACATGTATTTTTATTTCTCTGGGATAATACCATATCTAGGAGTAGGATTGTGCTAAGTGTATGTTTAACTTAGTAGGAAACTGCTAATCTGTTTTCCGGAGTGGCTTCACCATTTTGCATTCCACCCAGCAAAAGTCCTAGCTGCTCTGTGTCTTTGTCAACACTTCCACACGTTGGCTGTTGTGATGTTTTGGGGCCGTATGGCGCACTGGCTTCAGTCTGCATTTCCTTGACAGCCAGTGACGTGGAGCGTCTTCTCACACTCTTGTTTGCCATCCAGGTTTTCTCTTCGCTGCAATATCTCTCCTGGTATTTTGACCATTTTAAAATGGGGTTGTTTGTCCTCTTACTGTTGAATTTTGAGAGTTCTGTATGTATTCTGGATGCAATCATTTGTCAGATATGCACTTTGCAAATATTTCCTTCTAGTTTGTAGCTTGTCATTTCATCCTCTTAATAGTATCATTTGCGGAGCCAGAGTTTTATTTTTTGATGAAGTCTAATTTATCAAGTTTTTCTTTTAGGATTCATGTTTTTAGAGTCATGCCTGAGAATTCTTTGCCTAATCCCAAGTCACAAAGCCTTTATCTAAGTGTTTTCATCTAAGACTTTCAGAGTATTTCAGAGTTTATGTTTTACACTTTGGTCTGTGATCTATTTTGAGATCATTTTTGTTTAAGGTATGAGGCTTAGGTCCTGGGTTGTTTGTATTTTCTCTTTACCTATGAGTGTCCAATTTATCCAGTACCATTTGTTGAAAACACTATACTTCCTCTATTGAACTGCCTTCTCTAACTTATTTGTAAGCGATTAATTGCACATTAATTGCACATATTTCTGCACATCTATTTCTCTACTCTTTCTTTTATTCCACTGACCTATGTGTCTATCCTTCACCAAAATCACACAGGCTTTATTACTGTAGCTTTATGTCATATCTTAAACTTAGATAGTCTCCCAAGAATGAGAGAAAACATTTGCAAATCATATATCGGATCAGGGACTGATCCAAAATATAAAAAAATCTTACAAGTCAAGAAGAGACAGCTAACTGAAAACTGGGCAAAGTACTTTCATAGACATTCCTCTAAAGAAATCATAAAATGTCCAATAAACACGTGAAAAGGTGCTCAGCATCATTACTCATTAGGTAAGGTAAGGTAAGTCACTTCAGTCGTGTCCGACTCTGTGCGACCCCATAGACGGCAGCCCACCAGGCTCCGCCGTCCCTGGGATTCTCCAGGCAAGAACACTGGAGTGGGTTGCCATTTCCTTCTCCAATGCATGAAAGTGAAAAGTGAAAGTGAAGTCGCTCAGTCGTGTCCAATTCTTCGTGACCCCGTGGACTGCAGCCCACCAGGCTCCTCTGTCCATGGGATTTTCCAGGCAAGAGTACTAGAGTAGGGTGCCATTGCCTTCTCCGTACTCATTAGGGAAATGCAAATCAAAACCAAAAAAGATAGCACATCATACTCACTAAGATGGCTGTAATCAAAAACCCCAGCCTGAACTCTAATCCTAACCTTACCTACAGCGTATAGAATGGCTCTATTTAAAATACAAAATGACGATTGTTGGTAAGGAGATGGAGAAATTAGAATCTTTAGACTGCTGATGGGAATGTAAAATGGTGCAGCCACTATGGAAGACAGCCTGGCAGTTCCTCAAAAGGTTAAACAGAGTTCCCACATGACTCAGCAATTCCATTCTGTAGTACACACCCAATAAAATACATCCATTTGAAAGCTTGTACTGTGTTCATAGCACCGCTATTCATAACAGCCAAAAAGTGCAGACAACCCAAATGTCCTTCAAGTGATGAATAGGTTGAATCAAGTATGGTATATAATCTAGACAGTGGAGTAGTGAAGTGAAGTGAAGTCGCTCAGTCGTGTCCAACTCTTTGCGACCCCGTGGACTGTAGCCCACCAGGGTCCTCCACCCATGGGATTCTCCAGGCAAGAATACTGAGTGGGTTGCCATTTCCTTCTCCAGGGAATCTTCCCAACCCAGGGATTGAACCCAGGTCTCCCACATTGCGGGCAGATGCTTTAACCTCTGAGCCACCTGGGAAACCCCAAGTGGCGTAGTATCCAGTCGTAAAAAGGAAGGAAGTACTGATACGTGAGTGAATCTTGAAAAAATTCATATTGTATGATTCCGTTTACATAAATGTCAAGAACAGGCAAGTCCTTAGAGACAGATAGTAGCTTAGGGAACTTGCCTAAGTGGTTAACTTGTCCAGTGGTTAAGAATGCAAGGGACATGGGTTCAATCCCTGGTCCGGGAAGATTCCACACGCTGAGGGGCAACTAAGCCCATGCACCACAACTACTGAGCCTAACACTCTAGAGCCTGAGCTGCGACTACCGAAGCCCACCTGCCTAGAGCCTGTGCTCCACAAGAAACCAGCACACGAGAAACCCACGCACCACAACTAGAGCGCAGCCCCTGCTTGCTGCAACTAGAGAAAGCCTGCGTGCAGCAGCGAAGACTCAGCACAGCCAAAAACGAATTAATAAAATTAAAAAAAGATAAAAGTCGATTAGGTTTTCTGGAGCCAGGGTAGTTGGGGGTCTGTGACTGTTAATGGGGCTGGGGGTTCTTTCGAGGTAATGAAAAGTTTCTAAAATTGTGGTGATGGTCACATAACTCTGAATATACAAAACCCCACTGAATTGGACACTTAATTTTTTTTCTTTTTTTTTGGTCTGTGCAGCATGGTATTTGGGATCTTAGTTCCTTGATCAGGTATCACACCTGTGCCTGCTGCAGTGGAAGTGCAGAGTCTTAACCACTGGACCACCAGGGAAGTCCCAAATTGCACACTTAAAGTGGCGGGATGTATGGTATGTGAATTTTATCTCAATTAAGGTGTTAAAAGATGGGGTGATGTCATTCCTCCATCATTATTTTTCTTTTCCAAAACGATTTTGGTGACTCTGGTTCCTTTGCCTTCCCATGTGAGTTTTTGTTTGTTGTTCAATTGCTCAGTCGTGTCTGACTCTTTGTGAATCCATGGACTGCAGCATACCAGCCTTCCATGTCCCTCATTATCTTCCGGAGCTTACTCAAACTCATGTCCATCGAGTCAGTGATGCCATCCAGCCATCTGGTCTTCTGTCGTCCCCTTCTCCTCCTGCCCTCAATCTTTCCCAGCATCAGGGTCTTTTCCAATGTTCACATCAAGTGATGAAAGTATTGGAGTTTCTGCTAGCATCAGTCCTTCCAATGAATAATTAGGGTTGATTTCCTTTAGGATTGACTGGTTTGATCTCCTTGCAGTCCAAGGGATTCTCAAGAGTCTTCTCCAGTGCCACAGTCAAAAGCATGAATCCTTCAGCACTCAGTCTTCTTTGTGGTCCAACTTTCACATCCATACATGACCACTGGAAAAACCATAGCTTTGACCATACGGACCTTTGTTGGCTAAGTGATGTCTCTGCTTTTTGAGTTTCAGAGTTAGTCAAAGAGTTACTTGCACAAAAGCCTAGGAGTTTTTCAGAATGGAGGTAAACGTTTCCTGTGTGGAGAGTTCTGATCACAGATATTTTGCTAAACTATTCTTAGAGAAAATTGTGAGGCTCAGACAAGCCCTCTGATTGGAAAACATGTGCACAAGAATAAACAAGTGTTGAGCACCTTCTGTGCTTGGAGTGTTACTGTGCTATGAGGCTTGCTTCTCCTAAGCCTGAGCCCGGGCTGATGAGACTGGAGGTCTGAGGGCGGGTGCTGCCTCCCGGGGTGCCTCCCCACTGCTGAGCAGAGAGGGCGGGGATCTCCCGGGGCTGTCAGTTCCTGTCTGTGGCCTGGAGGCCGAGTCTGTCTTCCTGGAAGCCCCTTCCAGGTCTCCCCTTATGTTTCACAGCTGTGCCCTCTTCTCATGTGACAGGGTCTCCCTCTCCCAGGGTGTGCCCACCCTCTGCTGGCCTTGCGCTCGTGGTCACCTCTCCTGGCCGTGCTCTGCCTCTGGGCCCAGGTGTTCACAGGGTGTGTGACTTTGCCTCTCTGGGCTCACCCCAGAACTGATGAGCCCAGCCCTCCCTGCTCACGCCTGTTTCAGGAGACTCCAGGCCGCTGCCCGCATCTAGGCCTGCAGTCAGGGTGTGCGAGTCTGATCCTGAGGCTTCAGCTCCCCAGAAAGAAGAGAAGGAAGGGAGACAGACAGGGACAGATGGACAGACTGGCAGAGAAAACAGACTGAGCCAGGGAGACAGAAGGGGCTGAGGAACACATGGAAGTTCAGGCAGAAGGAGGGAGTCTGGAGGTCCTGGGTGAGGGTGGAGCTGACCTGCTGGACAAGGTAGGGGAGGCACAGCGGGGCCTCAGTGAGCGATGTGACTTGGACAAGGCCCCCGGCTACAGCGTCTGGGGTCTTGGCCAGGAGTCAGTGTTGGGGGTGAGGAGTGTGCACTCCCGGCCTCCCGCCGTGGGGCTGGTCCTCACTCCCCTCTTGGCAGCACCTCCCCCATCCTTGGCTTTCACAGAACAGAGAGTCACAGGAAGCCACTTTGATTCTGAAACTTCCAAGGCCTGCAAAACATTGGTGTGGGCAGGCACCCTTTTTCTTTTACTTTTTTTCATTGTAAAATACAGTACAAGATTACGTCACAGTGTAATGAAATATTATAAGTCACATACTGAGCATCCCAGTCCTCCCCAAAGGTGACCCCAACCTACTTTCTTGCTTTACAGTAAGCTTTTACTACACACTTATGTGTCCTTGGACTTCCCTGTGGCTCAGATGGTACAGAATCTGCCTGCGATGCAGGAGACCTGGGTTCTATCCCTGGGTTGGGAAGATCCCCCGGAGAAGGAAATGGCTACCCACTCCAGTATTCTTTCCCGGAGAATTCCACGGACATAGGACATTGGTGGGCTATAGTCCATGGGGTCACAAAGAGTCGGACACGACTGAGCAACTCACACTACTACTACTGTGTGTCCTTAGGCGCGTTAGTTGGTGTTGCCTGCCTTTGGCTTTCAGGTCCATGAGACAGTGTAGTGGGTCATCTCCCATCACCCACGTTTGTGACATGCCCGAGGTGCTGTGGGCATCGGTTGTCGTCGCCGTGTTGTGTTTCCTGGTAGGGACATATCACAAGTTACCCAGGGTAACAGGGATGGACATTTGGGCTGTTTAGTTCTTGGCTGTTGTGAGCGACGCTGCAGTGAACATTCTGTTGGGTATATCCCCAGGATGGAGGCTGCTGGGTCCAGGGCGTGGAGTTCTCAGCTTCAGCAGTTAATGGCAGATGTTTTCTGGAGCAGTTGTACTGCCTGGCACTCACCTAGTGATGTGCGAGTTCCTCTTGCTCCTCACCCTTCTGAAAGTTTGTCACTTGGGTCCCGGTTGGAGGCGGGGTCTCAGGGTTCAGGTTTTCTGCTGGGTGTATACTGGCTTCTCACGTGGTCTTAATTTGCACTTTCTCGACACTGCTGAGCTAGGTCCCTGTTCACACAGTTGCTGTCCTTTGCATTACATTTGCATTTCCTTTTTTTGTTGAAGTTTCCAAGTCATGGCCATTTTTCTACTGTGTTGCCAGTCTTATTGATTTATAGGAAATTTAAAGAGATTCTAGGTAGGGACTTCCCTGGTAGTCCCATGGTTAGGAACTCACCTGCCAATGCAGGGGCTATGGTATGATCCCTGATCTGGGACGATCCCACAGGCAGAGGTGCAGCTGAACCTGAACCGGCACATTGAAACTACTGACCAGCACGCCCGGAGGCCATGCTTGGCAACAAGAGAAGCCGCTGCGGTGAGAAGCCTGCGTGTTGCAACCAGAGAGTAGCCCCTGCTCGCCACAACTAGAGAAAGTCGGCGTGCAGCAACGGAGACCCAGCGCAGCCATAAATAAATAATTAATTTTTAAAAGTACTAATGGACAGGGAGGCCTGGTGTGTTGCAGTTCATGGGGTTGCAAAGAGTCGGACATGCCTGAGCTACTGAACTGTACTGAATACTTACAAAAGTATTCTGGATGTAAGTTCTTTGTCAGTTTCATATATTGTACCTCCCCCAGGTCTGTACTTTGCCTGCACGCTCTTACTGCTGTTTTTGGTTGAGCAGAAATTTATAATTTTAATGCAGTCAAATTAAGTGATTTTTTAAAATTCAGGTAAAAAAAAATGTACCTTTCTATATGTAACAGCCAAAAGGTGAAAGTAACATAAATGTCCATCCATGGATGAATGGATCAACAAATGATGGTATTTCTATACAGTGAGATATTTACTAAACAGACATGAAAATGAAGCTGAGAAAGATTTAGGGCAGGAGAAAAGGACAATAGAGGATGAGATGATTAGATGGCATCACCGACTCAATGGACATGAGTTTGAGTGAACTCTGGGAGATGGTGAAGGACAGGAAAGCCTGGCATGCTTCAGTCCAGGGGTTGCAAAGAGTCGGATGCAACCGAGTGAGTGAAAACAATGTAAAGATGAAGCACTGACAGAACGTGGATGAAGCTTGAGAATATTACGCTAAGTGAAGGAGCTAGACATGAAAAGCCATATACTGTGTGACTCCCCTTATATGAAGTGTCCAGAACAGGCAAACCCAAAGAGACAGAAAGTGGACGAGTGTGTGCCAAGGGCTGGGGGCGGGGTTGGGGAGGATGGGATGATGAAAATATTCTGTAACTAGTGTGATCCTGGTTGCACTCATTATGAATATATGAAATGCTACAGAATTAACTTCACTTTCAAATGGTTAATTTTGTGTTATGCAAATTTTCCCTCAAATTTTTAAGAAGTGGAGTAAGCATTATGCTGAAGGCTGAGGTGAAGTGAACCTTCTACATTACTTTTCTAAGAACTTTGCCGTTTGGTCCTTCGAGCTGGCCACAGTCCACCTTGGATTGCTTTTGTGTGGAGTGAGGTGAGGTCTGCGGACTGGCTCTGGCTGGTGTGAACTGAGTGTTCTCGAAGTCCTGGGCGTGGTGTGGACTGGGCACTCTCATGTTGGGTGTTTGCCCCTCACAGCTCTGTGAGAGAAGTTTTATTTTTCAAGATGACGTGTTTTCAGATAAGGAAACACAGGCTCGGGAAGGTTACACGTTCACAGTTTCCATGGAGGAGGAGCAGCCCCAGTGGGCAGAGGAGACCGAGGTTTGCTGTGTGCGAGGCCTTCTGTGTCTGGTCCTTGCTCTCCCACTTGAAACAAGAGGGGCTGGGCCTGTGCAGGGCCTCAGGGCCCTGAGACCTGCTGGTCTCTGGGCCGAATTCCAAGTGCCAGGCTTGTTCTGAGCTTGTGTACTGGGGCTGAGCTCAGAGGGGCTGTGGTCTCAGCAGAAGATTGAGACAGGGGTCTGCAAATGCTTCCTCCCCGCCTCCCCCAACTGAGAGCAACCCCTGGCTGACCCTGGGCAGGATGAGCTCCCTTGTGAGCCCTGGTTTCACTGTTTTAACCTCAAGCGTGTCCTCCACCTCACTCTTAGGACGGATGAGCTGCTGCCGTGTGACCTCGGCACACAGCAGCGTGAGTTCAAGATTATTGTTGTTCTTGTTGTAGGTGAACGATTTTCCTGGGCAGATACCCTGCGGTAGGGATGGTGGAGATATCACGTCGGTCTGAGATAGGGTTCGTGAGCCCCGCCTGGCGCTCGACCGTCGAGGGTGGCTCTATCGGGGCCAGACCGAGTGGCAGGGCTGATAAGGCCTAGCTGTCCAAGGAGCCTCCTGGCCCTGCCCTGGGTTAGGATTCGGTGCTTTCACTGCTGTGGCCCAGGTTCAGTCCCTGGTCAGGAAACTGAGATCCCACAAGCTACAAGACATGGCTTCCCCTCAGAAAAGACACAGAAAACGAGGACTTGGAGATGTGGGGCGCTGGCAGGGAGGCGTCTGAGGGCACACCCTGCAGTGAGCAGAGGCTGAGCCTGGCACGATGCTGCCCGGGAGGCTGTTAGTTCCCACTGTGCTTCCTGGTGGGGAATCAGAGTCCAAAGTGGGGCCACCTACCCTCAGTCCCTCTGCTGCCGGCAGCTGGCTGCATGGCCCAGGGAGTGACCATGAGCCCCTGGTTTCCCTGACAGCCCGGGAACACAGACGGACACGGACACTGAGGTGCCATTGGGGAGGGTGCTGTGGAATTCAGACCCCCACTCCCTTCAGTCCAGCCCGAGACAGTCCTGCATCTGAGCCTCGGGAAGGGATGTGTCCTGGTGAGCTCCCTTCACCATTCATGGATTCCAGTGCTTGTTACAATGAAAAGTCATGAGCCACACAGCCAGAAAATACACAATGAATGCTCTGGGGAAGGTTCCTAGCACGAAGTGGGCCCTGAGAAGGTAATATAGGAACGGTGGTTTCTCTACTTTTGGGCCTTACCCCAGCCCAAGCACAGCCAGTTCTGGGGTCATAGGCCCATCCAGTGGCGCAACAGCATGTCCAGGAAAGTCAGAAGAAGCAGACCTGAGCCAGAGTCCTGGCTTTCGTGTCTGGGTGCCCACAGATTCCCAGTGTCCGGCAGGGAGGCCCCATCCATACAGCTCTCCCAGCCTCACCTCTTGCTCCTATGTCCTTGTTTCCATTCTGAGGACATTCATGGGAACTGGGGGAGAACTCGGGAACCTTTTGATGATACATAAAATTAGTATATTCTAGGGACTTCTCTGGTGGCCCAGTGGTTAAGAATCTGCCTTGCAATGCAGGGCACATGGGTTTGATCCTGCTGTGGAGTTACTTAGCCTGTGTGCCGCACGTACAGAAGTCCAGGCACTGCAATGAAGATCCTGCATGCTGCAACTAAGACCGGACACAGTCAAATAAGTAAATACAATATTTTAAAAAATCAATATATTCTAGACTGGAAAAAGGGCTTGCAGAATCTGTAACAGAGGTTAGCTGTGGTGGTGGTTTAGTCACTAAATCGTGTCTGACTCTTGCAACCCCATGGACTGTAGTCAGGGTCCTCTGTCCATGGGATTCTCCAGGCAAGAATATTGAAGTGGGTAGCTATTTCCTTCTCTAGAGGATCTTCCTGACCCAGGGATCGAACCTGGTTTCGTGCACTGCAGACAGATTATTTACCCACTGAGCTACGAGAGAAGACACATTTGTGTTATTACCCTTATTTTACATAGAACATGAGGCCCTGTACGGAAGAAATGTCTCTTTCCTTATCCGTAATATCTATAGCATTTTTTAGGCCATGGATATAAAAGTATTTCACCAAAGAAAGATCCCATAAACAAAGGATAAATGGGCTTCCCTAGTGGTCCAGTGGTTAAGAATCCACCTTGGAATGGAGGGGACACCGGTTTGATCCCTGGTCCCAGATGAGGCAGAGCAACTAAGCCCGTGTACTGCACCGACTGCACCTGCAGTCTGGAGTCCTTGAGCCACAGCTACTGAAGCCCGTGTGTCCTAGAGCCCGTGCTCCGCAACGAGAGAAGCCCACATGTCGCAACCAGAGAAAAGCCCGCACACGACAATAAAGACCCAACTGCAGCCAAACATATAAGGAAGTAAGAAAGGTTTTAAAAAGGACACACAACACAAAAGGAAACATAAAGGCATTTCTTAGGCTCTGGTAAATAAGAAATACAGTTAATTCTGTTCCTCAGTAGTACAAAAATGCAACATGAGACATTATTTTCCTTTTTTGACATTTTTTTTGGGATTAAAAAAGTCAATGCTATGCAGTCCTGGGCAGGGCAATATGTTTGTGGGGAACATCTGAGACATTTCAGAGATATGTACCCATTACCCTGGGAGAGTCAACCCATGAATATGTTCTTCAAAATACACATTTGTGTTATCCTCAGTGAAAGAGGTTACTTTGGCAATGAAAATGCCAAAGTTCCATTCCTGGAACTTCCTTGGTAGTCCAGTGGTTAGGAATCTGCCGTGCAATGCGAGGGATTTGGGTTCAATTCCTGGTCAGGGAACTGAGATTCCACATGCCTTGGAGCAATAAAGCCTGCATGCAGCAACTGCTGAGCTCACCTGCCAGGACTGAAGAGAGTCCGTGCGCCACAGGGGCGATCTTGCCTAATGCAGTGAAGGTTCTGCATGCAGCAACCAGGACCCAACACACACAACTAGATAAATAAAAGACAATGCTCCTTCTTTAGCCCATTGGTTACTTTCCCATCCATCTGATGTGCTTGAAAAGATTTGAAAACAGTCGCAGTAGACTGTCCACCACAGTCACCTCCTGGGACCACAGGGGTGGGGTGGGTGGAGTGCTTTTTTTACTTTTTAAAAGCAGCTGCTCTGTGAGATAGAATTCACATATCGTACATTCCACCCATTCAAAGTGTGCAGTTTAGTGGGTTTTAGTATGTTCAGAGAGTTATGCAGCTACCACAATTTAGAACATTTTCATCACCCCAAAGGAACCCCCAGCCCCTCAGTTCCCACAGGTGGTGTCTAAAGATTCCGATTTCACCATTTGCTCACTATTTTTTTTCAAGTATAGCCATCCTAGTGGGTGTGATATGGCGTCTCTTTTTAGTTTTGATTTGTTGCTGTTCAGCCGCCCAGTTGTGTCGGACTCTTTGGGACCCCACGGACTGCAGATGGCAGGCCTCCCTGTCCCCCACCAGTTTTGATTTGCATTTCTCTAACTAGTGATGTTTGAACATCTTTTCACGTGTTTCCAGGTTCCTTGTCTATATTCTTCAAAGAACTATCTATTCATGTCTTTTGCCCACTTTTTAGAGGGTCACTTGTGTTTTTCCTGTTGTGTTTTTTAAAAAATATATTCTGGATACAATTGTCTCATCAAATATATGACTTGCAAACATTTTCCCCCACTCCGTGGGTACTTTAATAACTTTTACAGCAAAGAAAGGCACATTTAGACACATCCCTTGAGCCAGATCATGGCATCTGGTCCCATCACTTCATGGGAAATAGATGGGGAAACAGTGGAAACAGTGTCAGACTTTATTTTTTTGGGCTCCAACATCACTGCAGATGGTGACTGCAGCCATGAAATTAAAAGACGCTTACTCCTTGGAAGGAAAGTTATGACCAACCTAGATAGCATATTCAAAAGCAGAGACATTACTGCCAACAAAGGTCCGTCTAGTCAAGGCTATGGTTTTCCTGTGGTCATGTATGGATGTGAGAGTTGGACTGTGAAGAAGGCTGAGCGCCGAAGAATTGATGCTTTTGAACTGTGGTGTTGGAGAAGACTCTTGAGAGTCCCGTGGACTGCAAGGAGATCCAACCAGTCCATTCTGAAAGAGATCAGCCCTGGGATTTCTTTGGAAGGAATGATGCTAAAGCTGAAACTCCAGTACTTTGGCCACCTCATGAGAAGAGTTGACTCATTGGAAAAGACTCTGATGCGGGGAGGGATTGAGGGCAGGAGGAGAAGGGGACGACAGAGGATGAGATGGCTGGATGGCATCACGGACTCGATGGACGTGAGTCTGAGTGAACTCCGGGAGTTGGTGATGGACAGGGAGGCCTGGCGTGCTGCGATTCATGGGGTCGCAAAGAGTCGGACACGACTGAGCGACTGAACTGAACTGAACCGAACTCGAGCCAGAAAGTTAGGCCAGGCAGCTTTCTATTTGCATTGCCGCTGGCTCCCTTGGCCAGAAGCAGGCCGCCGCCGGCACTGGGATAAGCCCAGCGCCCAGAGCCAGCGTCGCGCCTGCGCACACGGCAGCTTGCGCCTGCGCAGAGGTCGCCGGTCTGCGTACAGGGTGCTTCCGCAAGTTTGCCTCATACTGTCGCGAAGTCTCGCGAGCCTCTCGCGAGTGTGGGGTGCGGGACGGGCCCGTGGGCTCGGTGGGTCTGGCTCCGCTCGGCGCCCCGCCTCCAGCCTGCCCTCCTCAGGGCGCTGGGTCCCAGGTCCTCAGCTCCCCCCCGGGCCGCTCCTCCTCAGAGCCCCACCCGCCCCTCTCCCCAGACCCGTCCGCCTCCGCCGGGTCCACGGCCCGTGCTCCTCAAGGCGCTGGGTCCCGGGTCCCGGCCCCTCCCCCGCCCGACGTCCTCGGGGCCCCTACCCAGGCCCCGGGCCGACCCCTCCCCGGGCTCCCGGCAGGATGGGGGACAACACCAGCCCCATCAGCGTGATTCTTGTGAGCTCGGGGAGCCGGGGCAATAAGCTGCTGTTCAGGTACCCTTTCCAGAGGAGCCAGGAGCATTCGGCGTCCCAGAAGAGTAAGTGGGCGCCGGGCGCCGCCTCCCTCGCTGTGAGCGGGGAAGCCGGCTACCGTGTTGTGTCCGTACTGGCGGTGCCTTCTCATCACAGAGTGCTGGGGAAGTATAGAAAAGTAAAAAGGAGCAGGAAAAGAATCACTCATAGTTTAAACATGTCAAATCACTGTTGCTAACGTTTCATCGGTTTCTGTAGACTTTTACCTGGGATAAAGCCACAATGTGAATGTATTCAGCTAGGATGAAGTTACGAAATGCAGGGACATCGGAGTTTTCTTTGGCTACTTCCCCTCAGTTCTGCTGCTCCTCCCCCGATAACCACTTTGAAAAGCGTTCCTCTTGAACATAGACACCAAATATATATCCACAGAAAAATAGTTTATTACTTTGGGCTTCTTCCCCCTCCCACACATAGGATGTTCGCAGTCGCTGTTTTTTTTTCCATTGAACCGTCTGTCTTGAAGCTTTTTTCTGCCTAGCAGACGGATCACCTCCCTCTTGGTGTAGCGCACAGCTGCCTGGTAGGAACATACTCTTTCCCTGCGGATGGACATTTAGGTTACTTGTGGTTTTTCACTATTGTGGATGTTCAATTTATAATTAATTAAAAAAATTATTTTAAAATTTGTAAACATGGAAAAAGTTTTAAAGGCCCAGAGGAGTTTAGATTATGAAAAGGTGGTTCTTTCCTCTCATTGACCCTCAGCCACGCACATCCCTTGTAGGGTCAGATGCTGTTACCATTTTCCTGTGCATCTTTCTAGAATCTTAAGTGTAAATGCAAGCATATACGTACATTATTTTCTAAGCACAAGTGAACACGCTGTTCACACTCTGCCCTGTTTTCATTTTCACTTTACATGTTTGATATAGATTTAAAACTATGGTCAGAATCATAGGAAGAACTTACTATGGTTTATTCATCCAGTCCTCTGTTGACGGACATTTGTTTGCAGTCTTTTGCTAGCAGTGTGAATGTCTTTTATGTATGTTTTTTTTGTTCTGCAGAATATATGATCAGTTCCCAGAAATAAAATGTTTGGATCCTCGGGTTAATAGTGAGTCATGTGTTAAAATTTATTTATTTGGAGGAAGATTGCTTTACATTGTTGTGTTGAGCCATGTATTTTTAATAGATCAGATTTTTCTATGTTTGTTCATGAGATAGGTGAAAACTTTTATCCGATAGTAGTTTTAATGGGCTTTTGCCTTCTGACTGAGAGTGAGCATGTTTTCCTGTTTTTATAGTCATTTGGATTTCCTTTTGAGTTAAGAACCTACTCATAACCTTTGCTTAATTTCCTCTTGGATTGCTTGATTTTTTTGTTGTTGAAGAAGCTTTTAATATATTTAGGAAAAAATAGGCCTTTGTGACAAAGCTGTACGTTCTTAGCCAGTTTGCCTTTTGAGTTTTGATTTTTATGGAGTCAAGTTTTCAGTCTTTTTGTGGTTTCTGAGTTTTGTTCTGCATAGAAAGGCCTTCTGCTGTCCAAGATTATTAACAAAAGGAGTGTCTTGTTTTCCTGTGGAACATTTATTGTCTTTTCAAAAGATATTCTGTATAATTGCTTTATAATGTTGTGTTAGTTTCTTCAGTAAAACAAAGTGGATCAGCTTTATGTGTACATAATATCCCCTCTTCCTTGGACCTCTACTTCTCCACCAGCCCCCTCTCCCATCTAGGTCATCACAGAGCACTGAGCTGAGCTCCTTGTGCTGTATACCAGCTTCCCACTAGCTAGCTATCAGTATATATTTGTCAATCCTACTCTCCCAATTTGAGAAAAGGTAGAGGAACCAGAGTTCAAATTGCCGACATCCACTGGATCATCGAAAAAGCAAGAGTTCCAGGAAAACATCTATTTCTGCTTTATTGACTATGCCAAAGCCTTTAACTGTGTGGATCATAATAAACTGTGGAAAATTCTGAAAGAGATGGGCATATCAGACCACCTGACCTGCCTCTTGAGAAACCTGTATGCAGGTCAGGAAGCAACAGTTAGAACTGGACATGGAACAACAGACTGGTTCCAAATAGGAAAAGGAGTACGTCAAGGCTGTATATTGTCACCCTGCTTATTTAACTTATATGCAAAGTACATCGTGAGAAACGCTGGGCTGGAGGAAGCACAAGCTGGAATCAAGATTGCTGGGAGAAATATCAATAATCTCAGATATGCAGATGATACCACCCTTATGGCAGAAAGTGAAGAAGAACTAAAGAGCCTCTTGATGAAAGTGAAAGAGGAGAGTGAAAAAGTTGGCTTAAAGTCCAACATTCAGAAAACAAAGATCATGGCATCTGGTCCCATCACTTCATGGCAAATAGATGGGGAAAGAGTAGAAACAGTGGCTGACTTTATTTTTCTGGGCTCCAAAATCACTGCAGATAGTGATTGCAGCCATGAAATTAAAAGACACTTACTCCTTGGAAGGAAAGTTATGACCAACCTAGACAGCATATTCAAAAGCAGAGACATTACTTTGCCAACAAAGGTCTGTCTAATCAAGGCTATGGTTTTTCCAGTGGTCATGTATGGATGTGCGAGTTGGACTATAAAGAAAGCTGAGGGCCGAAGAATTGATGCTTTTGAATTGTGGTATTGAAGAAGACTTGAGAGTGCCTTGGACTGCAGGGAGATCCAACCAGTCCATTCTAAAGGAAATCAGTCCTGGGTGTTCACTGGAAGGACTGATGTTGAAGCTGAAACTCCAATACTTTGGCTACCTGATGCGAAGAGCTGACTCATTTTAAAAGACCCTGATGCTGGTAAAGATTGATGGCAGGAGGAGAAGGGGACGACAGAAGATGAGATGGTTGGATGGCATCACTGACTCAATGGACATGGGTTTGGGTGGACTCTGGGAGTTGGTGATGGACAGAGAGGCCTGGTGGGCTTCGGTTCATGGGGTCACATAGAGTCGGAATGACTGAGCGACTGAACTGAACTCTCCCCATTTGTCTTACCCTCCCCTGTCCCCACTGTGACCACATGTCTATTCTCTACATCTGTGTGTCTATTCCTGCCCTGCAGATAGGTTCATCTGTACCATTTTTCTTGTTTCCACATATGTGTTAATATATATTTGTTTTTGTTTTTTGGGTTTTTGTCTTAATATATTTGTTTTCTGTGTCTGTGAATCTGTTTCTGTTTTGTAAATAAATTTATTTGTATTATTTCTTAGATTCTACATAATCTATATTCTAGATAATCATATAATATTTTTCTCTCTCTGACTTACTTTACTAAGCGTGATAATCTCTAGGTCCATTCATGTTGCTGCAAAATGGCATTCCGTTGTAGGACTTCTTGGTGGCTCAGTGGTAAAGAATCTTCTTGCCAATGCAGGAGACATGGATTTGATCCCTGGTCCAGGAAGATCCCCTGGAAAAGAAAATGGCAACTCACTCCAGTATTCTTGCCTGGAGAACCCCATGGATCCTGGTATGCTATAGTCCATGGGGTCGCAAAGAGTCAGACTTGACTTGGTGACTGAACAACAACAACAAAATTTCATTGTATATGTGTACCATATCCTCTTTATCCATTCATCGGTTGATGGGCACTTAGGTTGCTTCCATTTCCTGGCTATTGTAAATAATGCTGCTATGAACACTGCAGTGCATTTATCTTTTTGAATTAGAGTTTTTGTCTTTTCTGGGTATATGCCCAGGAGTGGGATTGCTGAATCAAAAACTCTGTTTTTAACTTTTTAAGGAAGCTCCATGCTGTTCTCCATAGTGACTGCACCAGTTTATATTCCTACCAACAATGTAGGAAGATTCTCTTTTCTCTGCACCCTCTCTAACATTTATTCTTTGTAGACTTTTGGATGATGGCCATTCTGACTGGTGTAGTTGTAGTTTTGATTTGGATTTCTCTAATAATTAGAGAAATGGGCTTCCCTGATGGCTCAGTTGGTAAAGAATCTGCCTGCAGTGTAGGCGACCCAGGTTCGATCCCCGGGTTGGGAAGATCCCCTGGAGAAGGAAATGGCAATCCACTCCACTAATCTTGCCTGGGAAATCCCATGAACAGAGGAGCCTGGCGGGCTAACGTCCATGGGTTTGCAAGAGTCGGACACAACTTAGTGACTGAACCACCAATCTAATAACTAGAGATGTTGAACATCTTTTCATGTGCCTGTTGGTCATCTGCATGTCTGCTTTGGAGAAATGTTTGTTTAGGTCTTCTGCCCATTTTTGATTGTGTTACTGGTTTTTTTGATATTGAGTTATATGAGCTGCTTGTATACTTCGGAAACAAAGCCTTGTTGGTCACATCATTTGTATCACTAAATATTTTCTCCCAGTCTGTAGGTTGTCTTTTCATTTTGTTTGTGGTTTCCTTTGCTATGCAAAAGCTTAAGAGTTTGATTAGGTTCCATTTATTTTTACTTTTATTTCTTTTGGGAGCCTGACCTAAGAAAATATTGCTACAATTTGTGTCAGAAGGCTTTCCCTATCTTCTCTTCTGGGAGTTGTATGGTGTTGTGTCTTTATATTTAGTTCCTTCAGCCATTCTGGGTTTACTTTCGTGTGTGGTGTGAGGAAGTGTTCTAATTTCATTCATTTTCGTGCAGCTGTCCCGCTTTCCCAAGGTCACTTGCTGAGGAGCCCGCCTCCACTGAATATTCTTGCCTTCGTGGTTGAGCATCGTTGGCCGTAGGTGTGCGGGTTTGTCTCTGGGCGCTCTGTTCTGCTCCAGTGGTCCCTGGGGCTGTTTTTGTGCCAGTGCCACACCGTTCTGATTACTGTAGCTTTGTAGTGCTGCCTGAAGTCTGGGAGGATTATTCTTCCAGCTCTGTTCTTTCTCCTCAGGATTGGTTGGCAACTCTGAGTCTCTTGTGATTCCATATAAATTTTAGGATTGTTTGTTCTAGTTCTGTGAAAAATGTCATGGGTAATTTGATTGAGACTGCATTAATCTGTGTAGATTGCTTTGGGTAGTATGGCCATTGAAACAGTATTAATTCTAATCCTAGAGCAGAAACCATCACTTTTAATGGTTCCACAACCTTCCCATATGTGGATGGGTCCTGTTTTCTTAGCTTTTCTCTCCTTTTGCCTTCACTCAGGTAAGCCTCGTAGCAGATACGCTGTCAACAGTGCCGGAGAGCATGCTGAAGACCAGGATGGGGACCCCAGGTACGGGCTCTGCAGCCGCTCCGTGGGCGCCGGCCCCCTGTCGACCCAGACATTTCCCCCCTCAGGAGCCCAGTTCCTCTTCTCCACTTGGTGGGTGTTTCAGGCAGACTGACATGGGATTGTGGTGCCCGTCTCCGGCTTTCTTTGTGACTCGGTTCCATGATCCTGCTGTGGGCTGTGTGGTTGGTGGGACAGGCTGGAGACTAGATGGGAGCATGTCCCTACGGGATGTTTGTATCCCATGAGAGGAGCACGGAGGAGGGGACCCTGGTGCTGTCCTTGGACCCTCGTCCTCAAGCTCGTGTCCAGAGGTTGAATGTGGGTGCTTGGGTGCAGCACAGCATGTCCGGGTGGTATGGCGAGCTGAGAGCCAGTGCTGCTGTGACCTGGGCTTAGGGCCCAGAGGAAAGCAGCTCCCGTTCCTTCTGGGCATGCTCCCCACTTCTCTCTGGGAAGTGCTCTCAGGGTGGCAACCTTGAGAAATGGCCACATCTGCCTTCTTACATTCATTTTAAAGCTTAAGAAATAATGGTATAGTCCCAGATGAAGGAGACAAGATCGTGACCTGCGAGTCCTGCGTGAGAGTATATCCATGGGAAGGCATCTGTGGGCCCCAGCCTGCACCCTGGCTGTGTGAGGTGTTAGTGTCGTCTCCCTAGGTTCTCTGACGTGGCGCCTGCCATCGCCTCGTGTGTTTTCTCTTCTCTTCTGTGAGAATGTGGGGGCCTCTGGCATGACCGCCGACTGGCTCTGAAGGGGGTGGGTTTTGGAAGCAGCAGGAGGAGGCAGGGATGTGGGGGCTGCTGGGTATCCTGTGGGTCATTCTGCTTGACATCGAGGCCTGTGGATGTCTTGTCCTTTAAAGTGGCGCCTGGAAACAGACTCTTGGCTGTGAGGCGCATAGAAAGGCGTATTGCACTGCACACCTACTGAGTGCGTTTTGGCCCCCTCCTCCTGTGTCACAGGTGGTCCAGAGCAGGGCTGGCCACCTGCCTGCCTTCCTTCAAGCTCTGCGGATGTGAGGCTCAGCCCACTGAAGACTCAGAAAGAGCTCTTGGAACAGTCTGGGAGGAGGGCCGGCAGGACCTGTTTGCTGCAGTGACTTTTCAGAGGCTTACAGTAAAATGACTGGGAGGATGTTTTCTGGGGAATCCATTCTGCATTTAGTGTAATGAAGACAGGAAACCAGGGGACAGGCATAAGACACTGTGGGTCAGTCAGGATGCCAGACAGGCTTGCTGCCTAGGGAGAGCTGGTCTCTGCAGAGGCTCACTGAACGTAAGAATGCCTTTGTTGGTGATTTCGGCACACTGTAGCACCTGCTGACCCTGCTCCGCGCCCCTACACCATCAGAGGTGCAGGTTAATGCCCTGGGGCCCGGCTGTATTTTGTCTTACAGACCTGCCAAGCTCCTGCTCTGCCCCTGGCACCCAGAGGACCCCCACCCAGCTCAGATGTCTCCCCAGAGCAGTGCAGTGATGTGCCTCACACTCACTCCCTGTTTTCCTTGGTTGTCGTTCTCAGAGGGGCTTTTTCTTCTGGAACCAGCAGTGTGTTCCTGCTTGTCTGTTTGCCAGATTGAAGCTGTGTTAACGGGCCTGACGGTCCCCTCTGAGTGTGGTGGTGGCTGGTCTCACAGGAGTGCGGGTGCAGAGCTGTGCTGCCCAGGGTTGTCCTGACTGGCTAGCCGTTTAAGTTGATATGGACTGAAATCAAATAAAAGTAGAAACTGAGTTCCTCAGTTGCACTGGCCACATTTTAGGTTCTCAGTGGCCACCTGTGACGACAAGTAGGGAGTGAAGAAGATGGATATTGTCTGTTTTCTCTTAAGGCCTGAAGGTCAAGTTTAGAAAAGACGCTGTCTTCCTGTTAGGGAGGTCAGCTGTGCAGCGGCCACAGGGTCTCAGGAATTGAGGCTGAGATACTTGGTGGCGTTGTGCGGTTCTCATAAGCCTTTCACCTGTGGGGCCTTGTCTGAGCTCCTTGACGTGTTTGGGCAGAAAGACTGAGCGCCGTGCAGGCATCCAGCGCGTGCGTGCGCTGCTGCACTCTGATCGGGCCCTCGGCCTTGTTCTTGCTTCTGGGAACTGACCCTCCTTGCCCAGCTGAGTTCACTCGTGAGGATTTGAGCGTTCCTGGGAGGACTGGGCGGTAAGTCTTCCATGTCGGGAGAGTGTTTTTCTGTTCTTTCTTGTGTGGCAGGTGGTGTCGTCTTGACCTCAGCGGTTAGTGTAAGTGTGGTACTTCTGCCAGACCTTAGCGCCGTGTTAATTGTGATCTTGTAACTCTTGATGAGTTTCAGAATCAGTGTGGTCTTGATGGCCCTGGTCCCGTCGCAGTGAGCGAGTCCTCCAGCCGGCAGGTGACTGGCCACAGGGTGGCCACGGCTTCTCCACCCACCTCTGTCCCAGTTCCCGCCGCCTTCTCCTTGCTTATTCTGGACTCCTGGTCTCCCTCGATGCTGGGGGTGGACTGCTGGGTGCAAAGACTCACTGCCCCGCGAGAGCCCAGGCTTCCCGCAGCCCCTACCCTTTCTGCACCTGGACTTGTCTAGTGCTCTGAACCTGAGCGCCCAGACAAGGTTGGCTGGCACCAGGGACCTCTGGGACTGAGTGCTCTCAAATGCCCCCTCCTCCCGGCAGGCGCTGTGCCCTTGGGAGGGTGTTCGACAAGTGGAAGCAGGGTTTCTTGTCTCCCCCACCTGCCCCTCCCAAGAGAGACGCTTGTCATCGCCCCTCCATCTCTCAGAGGGGTCTGTGAGGTCTGTCCCAAGGGCTGAGTGTCCCCTGTGGCACTCGGGCTTGGATGCTGCCCTGTGCCCATCACACACTAAAATGTCCCCGTGGGCTTTATATGACACTTCTCTAGGAGGCAGGAGTACAGGGGGACCTCTTGTCCCTGACAGGGCACCCCCGGGGTTGGAGGTGCGCAGCGCACCTGGGCGCCCCGAGAACGAGGGCAGAGTCGCATGCCCTTCCATGCTGTCCCGCTGTCTGTTTCTGGACTGGCCCGAGAACATGCCCTGTTCCAGGTGTCTCAGAGTGGACGGTCTTGGTTTGACTTCCAGCTGCGCTGGTTCATCTTTCTAAATGTGTTTTCTTTTTTAATTTCTTAAGTTATTGCAGAAATGTTAGTTTTTATAACAATTATTTTAGTGTATTAAAATATATCAATATTTACCATGCCTCTCATCATCAAAACAAGGGAAAAGGATTTTTGTAAATTTTGGAAACATCAAACAAATATTGAGAGAATTCCCTGATGGTCTAGTGGTAAGGACTTGGGGCTTTTTTCACCGGGGCCCAGGTTCAGTCCTCGGTTGGGGAATTAAGATCCTGCAGGCCGCATGTCGCGGCCTGAAAAAAAACCAAACAAATACTGACACTTTTTGTTTCAATTTGTTTTTATGACTATTATATCGCCTGACCCCATATCTCATGACATAGCTGTCTTTGTGCATGTTACATCAGCAGATGCTGTATAAAGCCTGCTGCTTCTGCTAAGTCGCTTCAGTCCTGTCTGACCCTGTGTGACCTCATAGACGGCAGCCCACCAGGCTCCCCCGTCCCTGGGATTCTCCAGGCAAGAACACTGGAGTGGGTTGCCATTTGCTTCTCCAATGCAGGAAAGTGAAAAGTGAAAGTGAAGTTGCTCAGTTGTGTCCAACTCTTAGGGACCCCATGGACTGCAGCCTACAGGCTCCTCCGCCCATGGGATTTTCCAGGCAAGAGTGGTGGAGTGGGGTGCCATTGCCTTCTCCTGTATAAAGCCACTCAGGTGTTTTTCTCATTATAAACCTGTAGTGTTAAGCTCTGGTGAGTGGATTTCTGTGTGGGCCAGACTTGCCCACACAAGCAGAGCAGTCAGACAGCAGAGGGGTCTCCCTGAGTGTCTGCCGGGGGTTGAGGGGTGGCTTTTACTTGAAGCAGCACCTGACTTTGCGGTTGGTCCCCTCTGCAGACCTTTGCTCTCTGGGCCCAGGTGGGGGGAGTGCTTCTCAGGCGGCCTTGGGATTTGGAGGCTTATAGACGTGCGTGAGACCACTGCTGCTTGCCTCTGAGTCTCAGGGCCTGTCCCACAGCCCGGCAGACTCAGGTTCCTGGACGGGAGGCTGAGGCCAGGGCTCAGGCCTGTCTGTGGCTCTTCATGGCAGAGCAGAGGTTTTGGAGGAGATTTTTGATATCACAGTAAAAAGTGAAGTCTCTGGGCGGTGGGTGGTGCTCTCCTATCTGTCCTGTGGTGTCCTGAGTCACAGGGTGCCGGAGTAGTGGTGGGTTTGCTCAGATAGGGCAGGAGGCACGGGCGCTGGGCCAGATGCTGGGGCAGTCGCGTCAGTGAGGCTCCGCCTCCCCACGTCCTCTCCGGTCTCTAGGCCCCTGCATGGCTTCCCGGGCAGAGTGAGCCATCGAGAGGTTTTGAAGAAAGACCTAGAGTCTCCCGTGTCTGGTTGACTCACCAGAAGGCTGTGTTCCTGGGAACGAGGCCCCACAGTGGGGGCCGAGGCCGGGCTGCAGGCTCCGTGTTTCCAAAACATCTCTGACAGTGTCTGTGCGGGAAGGGCCGACTGCAGCCCTGACTGCGAATGGCGCGGCGGCCCGCGCTGACAGACCCTCTGTGTCTGGTTCGTTTGGGGGCCCCAGGTGACCGAGCGTGCCTAGAGGCCCGTGTCAGTCCTGGAGGAAGACTGGACGCCAGTGTGACCCCGCCCAGGGCCTCAGCGGTTTCTGCAGGACTCACTCGGCTGCTGGTCTCATTTATGCTCTTCCCAGTGTTGGGCGCGCACAGGCAGCCGCTACCGCGGGGCCCCTTCCTGGACCCTTGAGTCCGGGTGGTGTCTGGTTGCTTCGTAGCTGAGTGGAAGCAGCAGCAGCAGCACGCACAGTGTGCGGCCCTCCTTTCTCTGGGGGCAAGGGTTCTCGGGGCAGGTGCCCCCCCAGAGCGCGGCCCCTGGGAGAGGCCCGGGGTGCTACCACCAGCCCCGCTGCTCGTGAGGCCTGTGTCCTCAGTGGCCCCTGTGGAGCCCTCTGCGCACAGCCTGTCCTCCCACCTGGATGCCAGAGAGGCTTTTCCCCAGCGGGGGGATGAGCACAGGCCTTGCTGCCCTCTGGCTCTACGTTCGACATGGGGCGTCTGTGTCTGCAGAGCGGAGGCCCCGGGCCCGGGCTTGGAGACAAGGCTGCCCTGCACTCTCTCCCCTGTGGTGACGCCCCCATGCCGACACCCCGGGCAGGAGGGAAGGGGCCATGCTGCCAGCCCGCAGCCAGCTCTCACCAGCCCTTCCTCCTCCGTGGCCTCCGTCTCTGTCTGTCCCTCCATCCTCGCAGTTAGTGGATCTGCGTATTTCGTGTGTCTGAAATGTTTTTTCCCGAATAAAAGCTGGAGGGTGACGTGTTCAGGGTGTGGGAGGCCCAGGAGCTGCCCTGGGATGAAAGCGGTTCACAGGCTCCAATGCGTGCATCCCCTTGGGCCTCAGTCAGCACCGAGGGGCCGGCCTCTGGGGGCTTGGTGGGGGGCCCTGCACCCCTGGGCCCGTTAAGGAGCCCCCCCCGCACCCCCACCCCCGGCCTCCGAGCCTTAACAAGGTTCCTCAGGGCCTTGCCAGCGCCCGCAGCCTTCCTGAGGGCAGACGCCTCTCTCCTCCTGCCTGGGTGGGGGCCAGGGTGGCAGCACATGCCCTGCGGGACCGCTCGCACCTTCGCCTTGTAGCTCTGCCCTGACCCTGGGGGTTGCTTCCGAAGGGCAGCTGTCAGGTGGAAGCTTCCCGGTCCTGGTCGGCGGTGCCGCCCCCACCCAGGGCAGTGGGCCTGCTGCTGTGGCTCTCAGTTAACTCTTTTCACTCCACTGTCTTTTTAAATTTTAAGGTTTTCAGATGTCATTCTGGCAACAATTTTGGCAACCAAGTCTGAAATGTGTGGCCAGAAGTTTGAACTGAAGATCGATAACGTGCGGTTTGTTGGGCACCCGACACTGCTGCAGCACACGCTGGGCCAGGTACGGGCTCCCGGGCAGGCGCGGGCCCCTGGCTCCGTGGCCTTTGGGGCTGTGGAGGGCAGAGCTGTCCGGTGCTTGCCCACCTGCACCTCCTCGTAGGCCCTGAGTCCTTGCCCGGAGCTTTTGCTGTTTGCATCTGGAGTCTCTCTGGACCGCGGCCTTCCTCTTTGTGTATACCATGTCTGTTTCGGGGGGGCAGCCAAGAGAGGGAGGTCAGCAGTGTGTCAGACCCTTGAGCTTTATATAAAGCAGGGCAAGCATTTCTTCTTGCTCATAAGTGAAGTCCTAGCCAATAGTGTTATCAGTTTAGCTCTCACTGTCGTCCTGAGCGTGCTCTGTGTGTTCTCCATGGAGACTGGATGCACTGTTACCCAAGGGGATTTGGCACACCGGAACTGCCAGTCAGTCCTCTGCATGCAGGCAGAAGCAACACCAGTGTCCCTGGGATTCTGAAGGGTTTTGAAGTGACACACACACATGATCCAGAAATCCTGTGAGGGCCTGGGGTATGGTCCTCAGGTGTTCTTGTCTGGAGGAGAGCTTCTGAGACAGCAGGAGCTGCCAGGGCAGGGGACACGGTGGGGACATGGCCCCTGGGGCACCAGCCCTGCCCACACTTGCTCCACCTCACTGGTGGCCTGTGGGTGGGGTGGGGGCCTTTGGCAGCCCCTCGCCACCCTGCCCGCAGAACTGGAGGCACAGGGCTGGAGACGGGCCTGATGGGTGGCCCAGGGATCCCTTTGCCCCTGCTGGTGACGCTTGTCAGCAGCTGGTGCTTGGGCCCTGGGCAGGCTGGTGCCCCAGTGGCCCCTGCCGTCTCCTCCGGGCAGCCAGCTCACTCGAGGTGATGGGGCAGTCTTGTCTGTTTGGGTCACAGCACTCTTCTGCTCCTTTCTCCACCGTGACCGTCTGTCCGTGCAGCATGCACTTGCTGTGCAGACTCTGGGTGCCTCTCAGAGGCCTCGGGCTTGGTTCTCCTCTGGTTCCAAGTACTCTGGAGCATTGTCCTGCCTGCGGTGGGATCACTCCAAGTGATTTTCCTGGCAGGTGTTGGCTCTCACTCACAGAACTGTGCCCCTTTCACAGGTCTCCAAAACTGACCCGTCCCCGAAGAGGGAGGCTCCCACCATGATTCTTTTCAATGTGGTGTTTGCACTGAGGGTGAGTGTAAATGACTGAAGAGCAGATCAGGGAGGAGGGGGGTTGGGGGAAGGGTGGGGGTCACGGGGGAGGGTAGGGGGAGAAGGAGGTGCTGAGGAGGAGGGGTTGGAAGAGGGGCTCAGGGAGGGGTGGAGGGGCAGTGACTCATTTCCGGTGACTGCGTCCTTCACTCAACTCAGCCCACTCTGGGCACAGCACTAGCCCCTTCTGGGTGCTGGAAGAGTCTAGCTTCATCCTTCCCCTCTTTTTAAAGTAAAATGTACGTAAAACATATCATCTTAACCATTTTACAGTGACATTTTGGTGGCATCTGGTAACAGTGTTGTGTAATCATCACTGCCACCCTATTGTCATCGTCCCAAAAGGACATCAGTTATTCCGAATGCTCTCTCCTCCCCCAGCCCTGGAACTACCAATCTGCTTTCTCTTTCTGTGGATTTACCTGTTTTCTGTGCTTCACATGAAAGGGATCCTGCAGTATGTGAGCTTTGATGTCTGACTTCTGTCACTTAATGTAATGGTTTTGAGATTCATCCAGTTTTTCATAATCTTTTTTTTTTAAATTGAAGTGTGGTTGATATATAATGTTTCAGGTGTACAGCAAAGTGACTGACATATTTATATATTCTGTTTTAGATTCTTTCCATTAAAGATTATTGTAAGATATGGAATATAGTTCCCTGTGCTGTACAGTAGGTCCTTGAGGGTTTTTTAAATACTCTTTTAATTGAATCATGCATGTTGTAATATGGATCAGTACTTTCTCCCTTTCTATGGCTCAATCATATTCCACTGAAAGGAGATCATACTTTGTTTTATCTACTGGTGAACTTTTGGGTTGTTTCCACCTTTTGGCTGTAAGAAAATGCCGTTAAGGACATTTATGTTCAAGTTTTGTGTGAACACATGTTTTCATTTCCCTTGGGCGCATACCTAGAAATGGACTTGCTGGGTCATGTGGTGACTCAGTGTTTAACCTTTTGAGAAGCTGCCAGACTGTCTTCCACAGCAGCTGCACCATTTTACACCCCCACCAGCCATGTAGGAGGGTTCCAATTTCTCTACATTCTCAGCATTTGTTATGTTGGGTTGTTTTATAATTAAGCCTAATTACTTCTTGAGGCAGTTCCTAGCACTGTCTGAAGTTTTGCTTTCACTAGTTAGAGGAAATTTCTTCTTGGTAAAGCTGTCAAAGGGCTTCCCAGGTGGCTTAGTGGTAAAGAACCGCCTGCCAGTGCAAGAGATGCAGGTTCCATCCCTGGTTCAGAAAGATCCCCTAGAGGAGGAAATGGCAACCTACTCTGGCATTCTTGCCAGGAGAATCCTACAGGCAGAGGAGCCTGGTTGAACACGACTGAGCACAGCACAGAGCTCTCAGAATACAAGGGATCTCAGTAAGCATGAGAAGCACTCGTGGGTAAGGGCTGGCTGGTGTTGTGAAGGAACTTTGAAATCTAGGAGACATGTGTTCAGTTAAATATGGCACTCCTCCACCAGCAGATTTCACTGGCGAGTCCAGTCATTCTTCCTGGTCGGCACACGTGAGCTGCAGGTGGCTTTCGTACAGAAGTGTCAGAGAGAATGATTGTACCTTGGTGACAAGGAGTGGGCAGTGTGCCTTGTTCCCTGGGTGGTGGCGGGAGTGATTCCAGCAGGAGAGGACCTGCCACCTCAGCTGCCTTCTGAGTCTCAGAGTGTTTTCCCCACAAGGCTTTTTTGATCTCACTGAAGAGTTCAGAATCAAAATAATGCTGGAGAAAAGCTTTCTTCGTTTTGAAGGGAGCTGTATTCTCAAAACTGCCCCCCTGCTGATCAGTGGAGAGGTGCCAGTTAGACACAGTGGTCCCTGCTGGTGACTGTGGGGCTGGAGGTGCCCAGAGGGGAAGCGTTGCTTTCTGCTTCGTGCACTTGGGTGGCGTGGGCTTGTTCAGTGTCTTTTTATCGTTTATTTCATTATGCACTGCAGACATCCACAGAAAGAACTCAGTGATGAAGACAGACCGAAACCACGACCAGTGCTGTCCACCCGTCAACTCTGATAGCCCCTGAGGGGCGGGGGTGTGAGGAGCCGCTGTGGCCCCACCCTGGATGTTGCAGGCAGGCCCTCATCTCTGGGAGCAGCGGCATGTGATAGCTGAGTGTGTGACTCCCATGGGCGCGGCAGTCAGGGAAAAAGGCAGATTTTAAAGTGTATGGGGATTTTTATAATAAGCAGGCTGGAGATAATCCTGCTGTCCAGTGGCCGGAGAACAGTTAGACAGGGTAGTAGTTTATGCACTAGCGTGTTCTGTGGCCACTGCAAGTGAGAATGGGGGTGAGGCCAGACGCTGGAGCGAGCGGGTGGGTCCCTCCCAGGTTAAAGCCACAGGAGACAGGGCAACGTAGGACTTCAGAGCACAGAGGCAGTGATGTGAGCAGTGGGAGAAATTGAACGCAAGGTAAAGAGTGGACGGGTTTTATTTCCTCTTTTCTGTAGTCATATAAAAATGTACACTCTTTTTGCTTTGAAGTTTTCAGCACGCCCTGGGCTCGAGACAGCAGCCTGATGACCCTTGTGCCCCTGTCTCAGGTCCCACGGCTGCTGCCTCTGCCCCTGGTTCCTCTGCCCGACCCCGTTCCCCGGCTGAGGAGGACAGGTCTCAGAGCGCCTGTCTGCTCACCCCTACATACCTCAGGAAGCGTCTCTGAGAGGGGACAGCTGTTGTACACCATACCTGACAGAACTAACTTATGTAGGTAGCAGCTAGTGTCTAGTTCATGGAAACGTGTCCCAGTCGTCACAGCATTTTTTCCTGTTTGCCTGTCTAAACTGGAGTGAAAACCAGAAACCAGCCCACAGAAGCATGGGGGGTTGTGTGCCCAGGCCTCTAACGCTCCCCTCCTCTCCATCTAGAACTCTCTCCTCCTTTATCCCGTGGACGGGTCCATGGTCAGACCTGTCTCTGTGCAGACAATCCCTGTGTCTCCTGCAAACTGTACATCTGCTCTGAGGGCCTGACTGTTTGGTGGGAGTTTCACGGGTGAGACAGTCTCACTGGCGATGCTCTGCACATCATGCTGCTTCACATCATGTCTGCAGGGAGGGCATGTTTCTCAGAGCCCCACTCGGGGCTGGCGCCTCCTCAGTGGTCACCTTCTTGGTGTACCCCATGTAGCCTGGGCTCTCCAGGCACCTGGAGCCGGGCCGGGCCTTGCAGCCAGTCGGGGCACCTAGACACACTCGTCCATGTGGGCCTCGCCCAGGAGTGTGAGTGAGCAGCCCTGGGCACCCGATTTGTGGCACCGTCTTGCCCCAGCCAGTAGGCGTGTGCTGGGGGGTCAGGGAGTGACCATGTGCCCAGGTCACTCTCCTCCCTCTGCTTTGCTGGGAGGAAGATTTTTACACAGATTTTTCTCAAATCTAAGGCAGAACATTTTGATTTGAGGCACTTGTGTACACACTTAACCCAGACCCTCTATCCCGTGACCTTCTGGGGACCCTTGAGGGGCCCTCCTGGATGTGGGGAGGGCTGTGGTCTGCAGGGGCCCGGCGTGGACCTAGCCCTCAGCCCCTCGCCGCACAGGTGTGCTGCCGGGGGTGAGTTCTGCTTGTGAATGTGGATCTGCTAGGGGCTAGAGTGTCCCCAGCTCCAGGTGATGAAGGTGTTTACTTTGTCTAGGTCAAGGTTTGGCCCAGGAGCCTGGCTGTGGACCTTTGCCGAGGGCCGTGCCTGCAGATAAACAGGAGGGGGGGCCAAGCGGAGGCTCTAATCGGGGCCGCCACTCTCCCCTCCTCCCACCTCTACCCGGGATGACTCAGCCTCCCTGTCGGCTCCTGGGGTGCTGAGTCACGGCAGGTGGTTATCAGCTCTGGGGGCATCTTCACAGACCTCACAGCTGCCTGCCCCACCCTTTGCCTGGGCGGGTGCGCAGGCCTGGCTTGGCTGTGGCCCCCGATAGGTGCCAGGATTAACAGAGGGGTGCAGAGGGATGTGCGGGGGCCTGGTGCCTGCTGACCTGTTAGCCAGCTCTCAGGAAGAGCGCTTCCTCTGAGGACAGAGGTCTTCACTGAGCAGTGGGCCCAACGCTTGTGTCTCACGCTGTGTCCCTGTTGTTACTTGTGTGCTTGTGTGACTGAGCTCTCACACAGCCGCTCCCTGGAGACCGTAGACACCCCTGGGCTCTGCTCTCCATAGGCTTACTCTGAGCACTTGACCTGTGGGCTGATGGGTGAGGGAGGGCCCTTGTTCTTCTCAGATGGAAGCCTGTGACCTTGGGTCCCCGCGCACGTGATGGCGGGGTCTGGGCCTTCCGTTGTGTCACTGGGCTGTTCCTGCCAGGCCTGGACTGCATTCTTGAACATCCCCTGCCTCCCTGGATGTGCTGGCCTGGGGCCCTGAGTGTGGGACCCTCTCTCACTTGTTAGAAGCACCTGCGTGCTTGTCCCTCCCCACTGGGGACCCCACAGGGCCATCTGTGCTGCCGTGTGGGCAGCAGCTCCATGCCCACTGTGGAACGTGCGCAGACCGGTGTTGCTGGGAGAGGCCCTCGAGGGGACCCAGGACGGGACACCCAGAGAGGGCTCTTCTGCAGTCTGAGCAATGCTGCATGTCCTCCTGGGGTGCCCTGCAGGCCCACGCGGACCCGTCGGTGATCAGCTGTCTGCACACCCTCTCCCGCCGCATCGCCACCGTGCTGCAGCACGAGGAGCGCCGCTGCCAGTACCTCACGCGGGAGGCCAAGCTGATCCTGGCGCTGCAGGACGAGGTGTCCGCCACGGCTGACGGTGAGCGCGCCGGTGGCTTCTCCAGAATACGGAGGCTGGTGGGCTCTGTGCTGGACTGAGCATGCCCTGGGCATTCAGCAAGACCCTCAAAGGTCCCAGCAAGACCCAGGCTCCCGAACTGATGCTCCGAGAGTGGCTCCCCAGCCCAAATTGTCCCCCTCCCCCAGACCCCGCATGATGGCTCTTCCCGCAGGTCAGGTACCACCCTGGTCCTGCTGGGCAGTCTCCCTGGGGTGGGAGGCATGCGGAAGGGCAGCGTCAAGCTGGAAGGAGGCCTCTTCTTTGCTTTCAGCAGAATTGAAGGGGAGCCCAATCGAGCTGTCAGCTGGCCAGTTATTAAAGTAGTATCTGCTGATGGACCCGCCTGAGGCCTTGGTGCACTGTCAGCATCTCAGAGCTGAGAGATGCCCCCTCTGTCATAGGCTTTGCCTCTGTCTTCTCAGGTCAGCACCTCCATAGCAGAAGAGAAAACCAGGACTACACTTGCCAGTGAACTTGGGCTAATTTTAGCTATAAGCAAAAGTACATGAGAATGTGCCACTTGGAAAAATTTGTTTTTGATGTTTGACAGTTGTCAAAATGTGTAATACATTTATTTTCCCCAGTTATGTATTATTAATAACAATCCAGAAGTTTTATCTTTTAAAAACATTCTTAAGAGTTTGTGACTTTTTCACCGGGATTTTTAAAAGTTCAATGTAAGTACATCTATTTTTTGTTAGATGTTACGTGACGCCTGTACTTGCAGAGTCAGGTGGGGCCAGCGGTCGGGAAATCCAGAAGATGGTGGTGCGGACCACTGGGCAACGTCCTGATGTTTGGTGTACAGTCACTTAAAGTCCTTCTTAGCCTAAACTTGCCATCTGGCCTGTGTGAGCTCTGTGCTGTGCAGGCTCTGAGTCCCCTGTGTTACAACTCTTGCAGCAAATGACGGGCCTCAGTCCCCATTCCACCACATCCTGCCCAAGTGCAAGCTGGCCAGGGACCTCAAGGACGCTTATGACAGGTAAGACGAGTGGCCTCCTGCCCAGGGCCTCCGCAAGGCGGGTGCCACTTCCCCGCTCTGCCTGAGATGGAGGGAGGGCAGAAAGGTGCCTGGCTGGGACGGCACCCCCAGACTTTGCTCTGACTAGAAAATGGACCTGAAGAAAGCTGTGTGGGGGCCTAGAACGCAAGGTGACGCTGACTGAGCACAGCACCTACCGTGTTCCAGGCCTGCCTTCTTCAGGTGAGGTCACTGTGGCTGCCGCACCCAAGAGGAGACTGAGGCTCAGGGTCTAGGGCTGGCCCTGCTCCCCTGACTAGCTCTAGTCTTGGGGGTTTGGGACACTCAGTGTATGGGCAGCAGGCAGTGGAGACATGGCGGGAACCCCAGCTCAGCACCACCTCTTAGTGTGGACAAGCAAGGCAGGCACTCTTCTTTCTAAAGCGTGTCCACGGGGCTTTGACCACTGCTCCCTGGCCCTGGGTCTGTGGGACCCCAGTCCTGGGTGAGTGCCGCTGGCTGGCAGCTTCTCCTGTTCT
Organism: Bos taurus; assembly: GCF_002263795.3. Classification (NCBI taxonomy): domain Eukaryota; kingdom Metazoa; phylum Chordata; class Mammalia; order Artiodactyla; family Bovidae; genus Bos; species Bos taurus. The sequence goes on along the minus strand of NC_037352.1, from coordinate 166,636 downwards.
GCACCTGGCAAGCGGGCTCACCAGAGGCCTCTCGGGGCTGAGGGGACCGGCATGTTGCTGGACGGGGCGCACAAGGGGCACTGCCCCCTCACCTCCCCTCGCCACCAGCTTCCCTGCCCTGGCCTCCTCCATCCAGGAGACCGTGTTCCCCACTGGAGATGGGCTTGACCTGAGAGCTGTGGCCAGAGCCCCTCTGGAGATGGTGGTTTGTCCACATCCTTTCCTTTTTCCATGTAAGTTTTCTTTTTCCCCATGAATTCTCTTTTTTTTTTTTTTTGGCTGAACTGTGGGACTTGTGATAGCTTAATTCCCAACCAGGGATTGAATCCTGGCCTCCTGCAGTGGAAGCGTGGAGTCCTAACCACTGGGCTGCCAGAGAATTCCCCCCTCCTTTTTTTTTAATGTTAATGTTTTTTTCTGATTTCACCAGTATTATGTATTTATTATAGACATAGGGAAGTATAAAGAAAATAAAACGGTCTGTAATCCCACGCCCAGTGTTAACCACTGTGATGTTTTGGTAATTGTCCTTTTGTTATTTAGCTTAAGCCTTTGAAGAGGTCCCCTGTCGGTCAGGTCTGAAAGGGCGCTGGGCTGCTTTCTCCTTAGACCCTCACTGGTCCCGTCCCGGAGGCAGGATGTGTCAGGTGGCTGCGTGCTGTGTGCCCCTCTGAGGGCGCGGCGCACAGGAGGGTGACCCCGGAGCATACTGCGTGTGCGGTTGCCCTGTACCTTCTCACCTCCACGTGCAACTTAGACATCTGTCTGTTGGTAAATAAGGACTGACTTCTCTGCTGCCCAGCTGCCTGCCGCCTCCCTGGGGCTTCATGGGCTCCAGCTTTTGCTGCTGAAGGACATGCGGCTTAGCCGTGTGTGTTTTTTTGTGGGTGCCCGTGCATCCCTGAGAGAAATTCCTAAGTGAAACTGCCGGCTAAGTAGTCAGGTGTGTGTGTCACGGAGGTACTGCCCTCTGTGGCTGCGTCTGCCCACCTCTCAGCAGCACCTGATTTTGCCACACACAGTCTTCTGAGCTTTCCGGTTCTGCCGACCACGGTGGGTGGTGGATGGTGTCTCAGGTCAGCCGATATGAACGCAGGTGTGCACGTCTTCACCTGGGCCCACCCCTGTACCCTTCTCTGTGAACGCTCTGCTTTGGCCCTGTTTCCTCCTGGGGGCGCAGGTGCCTTTAGGTGGGAGGGAGAGCTGTCTTCAGGGATGCACAGAGTGGCTGCTGTTTCCGTGTTTTTATTTCGATGACTTCAGGGTGTCAGAGGACATAAGAGCAGCGTCCCTTGAAACTGCACGCTAGATCCAGGCCAGCGTGGGCTTACAGTAAAAAGCAATCCAGAGCCAGACAGTATGTTTCTGAGCAAACAATGAGCTGTGAATTCTTAGGCTCGAACTGTGTTGGGATGCTGACCCTCGAGAGTTGACAGCTGCTTTCGCGGCGTGCTGGACCGGCGAGCCCGGAGCTGAGGCAGCCCAGCGCTGAGGCAGCCCAGCGCCCTCTAGTGGCAGCAGTCCCAAGGACAGGAGTCAGCACTCAGCAAGAGCAGCTCCCGGGCCCCCATTCAGCCCTTTGCCTCCTTCCTGAACCCAGATGACCCCCTCCCTGTTTCCAGGCCCGAGTCTTGTGATCTGGGTCCCGCCCAGTGCTTCTCCCATAGGAATCCCAGACCATCCGTGTCCTCCCCTGTCCCCACCTGCTGACGGCATCGGCTCTGACCCAGTGGGAAGGCTGTGAGGGTCTAGCCTGACCCACCCTGCTCCTGCAGGGCGGGCTGCACCGAGGGGCAAGAAGGCAGGTGGTAGGGAGCACGCAGCCCTTTCTCTGTGGAGGCTCGCCAGCAGGCCCCGGGACGGGCTTTCTCAGAGCAGAAGCAAGAGGCCTGAAGCTGAGGTCTGGTTGAGGTTTGAGGCTGGGCTGGGGCTTTGCACAGGGGCGTTCTGGACTGAGCGCTTTGACTGCAGTCCTGTGTGCGGTGTGGCCTGGAGGCCCTATGCCCCAGGACCTCTGCGTCTGTGAGCCGCTGCTGCCGCGTGACTCCGCGGAGCCCGCCGCTGCTTGCCCAGCACCTGTGTGTCCCCTTGTAGCTTGGTGACTTCAGTGACAGCATCCCCCGAGGTTGGGGATGTCCCCTAGCCGTCTGTGCTCAGCATGTGGATCCCGTGGTGGGGCTTGAAGAAGTGTCTGCCAAGCAGTTCCTGACCTGTGGCAGTGCTGGGGGTGCTGGGGACTCTGCCCTGCTCTTCGCTGCCTGTCCAGAGCAGGGCTGGGCCCACAGACTTGCCCACGAGTATCCTGGGAATTTCAGTCCTTTCCAGAAAGTGCACCTGTGTTGGAAATGTCAGTGTGGGCTTCCAGGAGCCCACCTAGCCCTCTTGGGTCATGCGCAGTGTTGGCCCTGTGTGCGGGAACAGAGGGTGCAGGGCTGGCTTCGGAGGTCTCTGGCCTGGGGCAGGGAGAAGGGTGACTGGTGCGAGCCCACAGCAGGACGCTAGGATAGGGACTGAAATTTGGATGCTGAGATGTGAGGTGGGGGGTGAGCTTGCATCCTGTGCCGTCTGGGATGTGAAAGATAAGCGCTTGTTGAAAGGCCCGTGTGATTGCCTTGGGCCTTGGGCTCTGGGGGCGCATCTATCTCGTGTCGCAGGCGGGGTGGGGTCTCAGAGTTGCAGTCCAGTGTGTGGTGTGGCCTTATCTGTGTGAGGGGCCGGATAAGCCTCACACAGGCACAGTGTTTTCCTCAGTGTCCCCACCAAACCGTTAGCTGCCCTGAGGATACAAGTACGAGCTGCTCGGGACCCTTTTCGGGCCCAGCTTCTACTCTGCTAGTGCTCAGTCGCTCAATCCTGTCCAACTCCTTGTGACCCCATCAACTGGGACCCCATGCTGCTGCACAGGCCTTGATGGCTTGTCTGCCTGCTACCAGATCCCCATGAGGCCCCAGGCTACACCTACCCTTGCCCCCTCCTCCACATCCCTTTTCTTACCACTCTGTCCGGCTTCTTGTGTTCACATAGTTTGCTTACAATTCCCTTTGCTTTCTTGGCACGACTGAGTGGGAGCCCCCAAATGCAGGCTGTAGATTGTGCACCAAGAGCCTGAACCAGTGCCTGGGGCCTCCTCCTGTGCCCAGTGGCTCAGCAGCCTACACATGGCATCGCTGGGCTCCTGGAGGAGCCCACGTGGCTACATTTGAAAAGAGGAATCTCGAAAAAAAAAAAAAAGAAAAGAGGAATCTCGGTGTTTACTATGACTCTGCGTTCCAGCAGCTACCTCGTGCCATGTCCTACAGGAGAGCTCAGAGATAGGAAGACCTTGGTTCTGAGTCCACTGCCTTTCTGAGCAGATGTGAAGAGAACTACACACAAGCCACAGCTTGTGGCCCCCCTGCAGCTGGGGGCCTGAGACCCTCTCTCATCCTTCAAGGGGTCAGCTAGGGACAGGGAAGCCCTGGGAGAGGGCCCGGCCCTCCAGGTGCCCCGGTGGCAGCACAGGAGAGGGAGCGAGGCCGGGGCCAGCAGGAGTCCTGGGGGCAGCTGAGGTCGCAGGCGTGCTCCGTGTGCTTCCCGTGGTTCCTCTCCTTGGTGCCCATTCCCTGCTGGAGACAATAAGGACTGATTTTTACATTTGAAACTGCTGCCTGTGGATTCCGCATAGCTCTTTGGACAGGGCTGTGGGGAGGGACTGTAAGAACAGCCTGTGGATGCGGGGCGGGGGCCACGGGCCGCCTCTAGCACCCAGATCCCTGAGTCTGTTTCCGAGAGCCCCGAGGCCCGAGTGCCAGCAGCATGGGCTGGAGTGTGGCAAGAAGGGGCCAGGCAGGGGGCACAGGCCCCATACCCTGCTCTGCGCTAGCAGTCACTCCTTCTGTGCTCAGCACCCGGGCCAGGTCAGGGCCTCAGCTTCGTTCCTGAGAGACGGCGGCCCAGAGGGTCTTGTCCTCAGGCCTCCTCCCCCCTCCAGGCTGGAAGTGCTCTCAGTGTCCCTGCCCGTTGCTGGCCGTGCGGTGAGCACCGCACCTTGTGGATTCTGGTCGGGAAACAGCACTGACCGCGGACAGGAGGGCCTGTTGCTGCCCACGCACAGGACAGATGGCAGCTTGGAGCCGCCTGGGGGGCCAGGGCCAGGCTTGGGGCTCACCCCACTGAGAAGGTGGGCCTAGAGTTGAGATCTGTAGGCAGGAAGGAGCCCTGGCGCCCCTGAGGGAGAGCGTGTGGCTAGGGCAAGTCCACGAGCTTGGAGAGCAGCAGGGCAGCCTGTCCTGCTGGACTCTCTGGCGGGAGGATACAGGGTTGGCAAGAGTGGGCACGTCCCACAGGGCTCTGGCACTTTGAGGTCTTGGCTAGGACTGCTGAGGTGGGACCCCTGGGGGTCTGCGTAGGGAGGGCAGACCGGGGAGGCCAGAGTGGAGCAGGTGTGCAGTGTGTCCCTGCGTGGAGCAGGCAGGATTCACAGGCAGTCTGAGGTGGGTTGTGAGACATGAGAGTCAGACACAGAGTCTCTGTGTTTGGCCTGAGCGAGGCTGGGGAGACGAGGGGTGCCAAAAGCCTGAGCGGGGGCTGGCGTGGCTGCTGGCTGTGGAGCGCCTGCGGGGCTGCACCGTCGGCAGGGGCGGGCTCCTCCCTCGGGCACCGCCACCCTTCCCTCCCGCTCCCCCTTCCTCTCCTGCTCATCTCTCCCTTTTGGTGATGGGCCCTGCCCTGCCCGGCCGCCCATCGTGTAGAGGAAGCCCTGGGACGCCCGGGTGCATTGAGCCTCCAGGGCAGAGATTGGAGAGGCTTCCCTGATCCCTTGCGTCTGGTTGGACTGCAGATTCCGAGGCTGGCCAGAAAGGCAACTTTTGTGTGTGTTCCTAATACATCATTTTCTTCTCTTAACCCTACTGAGATGCGGGATAGGATGCTTTCTTAACCCTACTGAGATGTGGGGTAGGATGCGGGGTAGGAGTCTGGGAAGCCTCCCTGCAGTGTACTTGTGGGCTGGGCGGAGGCGCCCTCAGGCGGGTGTGCAAGATGTGGTTGCGTGTGCAAGGCTGAGGGCCCTCTCTCTGCAGCTTGTGCACATCTGGGGTGGTGCGGCTCCACGTCAACAGCTGGCTGGAGGTGAGCTTCTGCCTGCCCCACAAGATCCACTACGCGGCCAGCAGCCTCATCCCGCCAGAGGCCATCGAGCGCAGCCTGAAGGCCATCCGGTGAGTGCCAGCCCCACGCCCGCCGGCCCTTCTCTCCTTTGTCTGCCTGAGGTGTACCAAGCACTTGGGTCCTCTTCCTGCCACAGAAACTGGCAGGTAGGGCTCTGCTGTTTGTAAACACATGTTTTTGTGTCCACTTTTGTCCAGGAGTGACCATCACCCCCAGCTCACCCCCAGAGCCTCTGGGCACTGCCTGGCTGAGCAGGGCTTTGCGCTGCAGCCCCAGCCTGGGGCCTCGTTAGGGCTGTGGACCGCGCCTCACGGCCAGCAGCAGGCCTGACCCTCAGAGGGCTGTGTCATCATGGTGTTACTCCTGGGGTCTCTGCTTGAACCGGAACTTGTGGGCTCTGTTTGTCCATTTCAGGCTTCCTCCTGCAAGGAGAGCACAGAGCCCAGTCTCCTGCCTTTGCCTTCCCCACCAAGTGCTCTGTCTCCTCAAATGTCTTAACCAGAAAAAGAGATCTGGGCACGGGACAGCAGATGTTTTGATGACAGAAAGCAGAGCACTGGCTTCATCCCTCACCCAGGCCCCCGCACTGTCCGGGCTTTTCCTCCTGGGCTTCCTTCCCAGCGTGTGTCTCGGTAGTTCTGTTCACAGTCTGAGGTGGGGATTTTGCTTTTCCCATGTGTTATATGCTGTGCTTAGTCGCTCAGTCGTGTCCAACTCTTTGCGACCCCACGGACTGTTGCCCGCCAGGCTCCCCTGTCCATGGGATTCTCCAGGCAAGAATACTGGAGTGGGTTGCCATGCCCTCCTCCAGGGGATCTTCCCAGCCCAGGGATTGAACCCAGGTCTCCCGCGTTGCAGATGGATTCTTTACCATCTGAGCCACCAGGGAAGCCCTCTTTGGGACTGTTTCCTTGGGAAGGGTTGACTCATTTTTAAGTCAACCAGTGTTTGCGGGCAGTCCCAGAGGTGGGATGGAGCGGGTCATCAGGGCTCCTGCAGTTCTTTCTGCTGCAGCAGTGATCCTCGCAGGTTTTTAAAGGCCTCAGGGCACAACCCTGTCTTCCAGTTCCTCCCGTGGCCTCTTTTCTCCAGGTGCCCACCCCGAGAGCCCGAAGCTGCTTGTACCACTGACCATGTCTCTGCCCTGCAGCCCGTACCATGCCCTGCTGCTGCTCAGCGATGAGAAGTCCCTGCTGGGTGAGCTCCCACTTGACTGCTCCCCGGCCCTGGTGCGCGTGATCAAGACCACGTCTGCTGTGAAGAACCTGCAGCAGCTGGCCCAGGACGCAGACCTGGCTTTGCTGCAGGTACCTCTGGGGGCCTGGGGAGATGCCCTCAGTGGGCAGGATGGGCAGTGTGGGGGGAGGCTGGATGTGTCATAGGAGGCACCTCAAGCTGCCTCCCTAGGGCCGTAGTCCAGCCGAGGGCCGCGTACGGCCTGCCACAGTGATGGATCTGGAGGCAGACCGGCCTCTGGGCCGGGGGCCTGAGTTCCTGCCGAGTGTCTGTATCGTGGCGGGGCTGCTGGGCTGTGGCAGAGAGGAGCGAGGCCTTCATGGTGCTGGGTGAGTGGACTTCGCCCTTGTGGGAGCCGTGTAGAGCAGGACCACACCCCATGGCACGCGGGCCTGTGTTCTGTACGAGGTGCCATCTCCCTGCCGAGTCACAAGCTTGGGGGCTGCCCTTTCTGATCAGATGGTGGCCCCTCCTCTTTGGCCGAAGATCTGGTGGAATAGTAGGCAGCGCTGAGGGTGAGGAAAAGTACAGGAAGAAGGTGGAGGCTGGGTCAGGGGGGCCTCAAGCGACAGCCTGAGGGGGACCCCGGGTCTGGAGTGGGGCAGCACCTGGCCACCAGGGGGCAGCGGAGCCCTGGGCCAGGGGCCACAGCTGCGGAGGCCGGGACAGCTTTCTCAGGCCCTGTGAGGCACCTCCAGGGGGCCTGCGGTCTTTGCTCCTCAGCATATTGGCCGTTGTTGTTGTTCAGTCACTAAGTTCATGACCAACTCTTTGCGCCCCCTGGGACGGCAACACGCCTCTGCCCTCCACTCTCTCCCGGAGTTTGCTCAAATTCGTGGCCATCAAGTCAATGATGCCATCCAACCATCTCATCCTCTGTCATCCCTTTCTCCTTTTGCCTTCAATTTTTCCCAGCATCAGTGTCTTTTCCAACGAGTTGGCTCTTCGCATTAGGTGGCCAAAGTATTGGAGCTTCAACATCAGTCCTTCCAATGAACATTCAGGGTTGATTTCCTTTAGGATTGACTGGTTTGATCTCCTTGCAGTCCAAGGGACTCTCAGGAGTCTTCTCCAGCACCACAGTTCGAAAGCATCAGTTCTTTGGTGCTCAGCCTTTATGGCCCAATTCTCACATCTGCATATGACTACTGGAAAAACCGTAACTTTGACTATATGGACCTTTGTTGGCAAAGTGATGCTTTTTAATACGCTGTCTAGGTTTGTCATAGTTTTCCTTTCAAGGAACAAACGTCTTTTGATTTATGGCTGCAGTCATCATCCAGAGTGATTTTCTAGCTTGGGAAAATAAAATCTGTACTTTCCCCACATTTTCCCCATCTGTTTGCTATGACGTGATAGGACTGGATGCCATGATCTTAGTTTTTTTAATATTGAGTTTTAAGCCAGCTTTTTCCATTTTCCTCTTTGACCCTCATCAAGAGGCTCTTTATTTCCTCTTGGCTTTCTGCCATTAGGGTGGTATTATCTGCATATCTCAGGTTATTGATTTTTCTCCCATAATCTTGATTCCAACTTGTCCTTCATCTAGCCTGGCATTTCGCATGATGTACTCTAGACATAAATAAATAAGCAGGGTGACAATATACAGCCTTGACCTACTCCTTTCCCAATTTTGAACCAGTCCCTTGTTCCATGTCTGACTCTAACTGTTGCTTCTTGACCTACATACAGGTTTCTCAGGAGACAGATAAGGTGGTCTGGTATTCCCAAATCTTTAAGAATCTTCCATGGAGATGGGCACGTTAGCACAGTAGGGGAGCTTGTTCACCAGGCCCGACTCTCAGGCCATTTTCTCCCAAAGCAGCCCTTTGGGATTCTGTTGTCTAGAATCCTCCCCCCATCTTTACCCCATGACCCTTGTCCACCCCACGTGCGAGTGTTTGTTGACCTGTGCCTGGCGTCTCACGTGGCGTCTCATGTGGCGTCTCACGTGGGGTCCTGGACTGCCTTGCTAGCGCCCACGAGACACAGACCTCACAGGCGCTGGCTGAGGTGTGTGCACCGCTGCGCGGCGTCCTGACCGGTGCTGCTGAGGCCAGGGGCCCGTGCGTGTGCGGCTCTGAGGGGCCCTCTCTGCCCCCGCGGCTGCCCGACAGGGGCCTGTGTGGACACGCCCCCCCCTGGCCGCAGTTGCCCTGCACAGAGCTCTGATGATGTTGCCTCTGTTTCTCCCTGGCCGTGGCCTTGCCATGGGGCCCCTTGCTGCCCCTTGCCGTCTGCTTCCTTGCCCCTCTACACTGAACCCGGTGTGGATCGGGGTTTGCTGCTGGTGTGGTCATGCAGGGCCTGGCCCCAGGGTGGACTGTGCCGGCCGCTGGCACTGCTGCTTCCTTCAGCAGGTGGCCCAGCAGAGGCCCCGTGGGGGAGGCTGGCGAGCCCAGCCGGAGCCCCTGCACGGATATCAGGGAATGTCGGTCTCAGGTGTGAATGTCATCAGGTGATTTGAAGGTTTTTGTCTAATGAAACTAATATATTCTTTCTTACAAAGTTCAAGTATCACACAAATTATAGACACAGAGTAAGTGCCCACAATCCCATATCGCAGCAGTAACCACAGTAGATTCCTCCAACTCTTTTATATAAACGTTAATATATAATCTTTGAATAACAAAATTAGGATTATACTTACGTTACTTGTAATGAATGAACAGTGCCCTCGTAGACCTCCACGTCCTAATGTGAGTGGGACCTTCCTTATGTGGGACTTTGCAGATGGAATTAACACTCTTGATATGAGGCGATAATCCTGGATGATCTGGGTGGGCCCTTGTGAGAGGGAGGCAGGTGGAGAGGCTTTGACTACAGAAGAGGAGGCGGGAGGTGACCTGCAGAAGAGGTGACTGTGGAGGCCAAGGTGGGAGGCGTGGTCTCACCTCACGCCAGGAACAGCAGCTTGTATCTTGGAGGCAAAGATCAGTGTCCCTGCCAACAGCCCAGTGCTCCCAATTTCAGACTTCTAGCCTGGAGCAGGCGCTCTGGCTGCAGGGAGAGGGGATGTGGACCCGCTGGGTGAGGTTGGTGGCAGAGACGGAGGGAAGTGAGCCTGTTTCCTTTAGAGCCATTGTCACTGGGACTTGGGGTGAGAGAGAGGGTCAGCAGTGGGACTGAAACGTCCTTTGTGTTTGAGCTGGGGCCACTGGAGGCCCTGTTTGCTGAGACGAGGTGGGGGTGTTTTGGTGCTGTGCCCGCAGGCACTTGGCTGTGGTGGTCGGGGTGAGCACTGCCCAGTGCCGTGGTCTCACCCTGGCCCTCCCTCCCGGCGCTGTGGTCTGTCTGTGGGCCATCCTGATGTCTTGAGAGCCCAGGGCAGCAAGACAGAGGGAGGTTCTCCAGGGATGAGTGAGGGGTCGGGGTGGGTGCAGCAACCCCTCATCCACTGTCCTGGTGCTCGGTGCTGGTGGGCTAGGGGCTGGCCTCTGCCAGGATGAGCAGCCAAGACCCTTGCGCAGCTGAGTCGACCTCGTCCTGGTTGCCCAGGCGTCCGTGCCGGGGCCAGCTGGGACAGCTGAGGACCAGTGGCAGAAGGCTCAGCCTCCCAGCAGTCCCCTGCTCCCTGCCTGCAGGTTTTCCAGCTTGCGGCCCACCTGGTGTACTGGGGCAAGGCCATCATCATCTACCCGCTGTGTGAAAACAACGTCTACATGCTGTCTCCCAACGCCAGCGTGTGTCTGTGAGTCCCTCTGGCTGACAGGGCCCCAGGTGGTGCTCCCAGCTCAGCCAGGCCCGTGTCCCAGTTCTGGCCTGGTCCCTCCCCTCCAGCGCCACCCAGGCCTGTGCTGCTCTGCACTTGCAGCCTCTGGGAAAGGTCTGCGCCTGCCCACACGTGCTGGCCAGTGGGCCCTGCGCAGGGTGCCTGCTGGGAGGTCAGGAGCCTTGGTCCTGACGCAGAGGCTCACAGGGGCTGCCGCGTGGGGAAGGCGTCTGGGCTCTGTCCTCACTGCACCCTCCCGGACCCTCACCACACTGCATCCCCTCCTGCTCAGCGCGGGCTCGAGGCAAGGACACAGATGCCTGACTGAGGGGAGACCTCTCGAGCTCAGGGATCCTCACCCCCATCCCCAGGTATTCCCCGCTCGCCGAGCAGTTCTCACGCCAGTTTCCATCTCACGACCTGCCATCTGTCCTTGCCAAGTTCTCCTTGCCTGTCTCCTTGTCAGAATTCAGGAACCCCCTGGCCCCCCCTGTTCAGGAGGTGAGTCTTGGGAGCTGGGGGAGCCCAGGGACCAGCCACCTGGCTTCAGTCCCCAATTGATCCCAGGCCTGCAGTGTTGCTGCGCCCAAAGCCTGGGTTGGGGGCAGTGCTTGCTGTGTAGGTGATACCTGCCCTGCCAGAGGCTGGCTGCCTGCCGACACCTGGGCAGTGCCAGTCCCTCCACACACGGAGCCCTGTCTGCCCGTGGCAGGCAGTTCTCAGGGTTAGGGCGGAGCTAAGAGGTCAACTGGTAGGAGATTGTGACCACTCCTGGGACAAGAGAGCCACCCGCTGCCCCTTCTGGACCTGGGGGTCCTAGAATCGGGAACACAGAGGGTTTTGTTTTACTGAGCCTGGGCCCTGCCCCGACTCCCTCTCCTGCCTGCCAGGGTCCCGGTGGCCACGGGGTCTGTGGGTATAAGTCTGAGCTCACAGACACCCAGAATTTTCACATTTGGGGCCTGCACAGGACAGGCCTGGGTCTGGGTCAGAGTCAGGGTGGCGAGGGGCTGGCAGGAGTGTGGGCGTGGTGTGGTGGCCACCAGGGAGGGGCGAGGCATGGGGAACGAGCTGGCGAGTTGTGTGTTTACAGAAGGACTGATTGACCTGGGTCCCAGAGCCAGGCCTTGCCCCTCCCCCACCCCAGCCTGAGCCCTGGGCCCCGGGGGGAGATGGGCTGGTGTTCTCAAGGCTTGTCTTCAAAGTGAAGTGTTTGCTCTAACAAGTGCTGGGGCTGGTAGGCAAAGCCAGTCCTTAAAAGCAGCCCTTTCCTCCTCAAGTTGTGAACGCAGAGGAGGGACCGTGTCAGTCACCATCTGGTCCTCCCAGGGGTGGGGTGTGGTCTGCTCCAACCCCAAGCTGGAGCTTGTCTCTTGGTTCCTTCACTTAGACGCCGAGCGTGACTGTCGTAAATGCCGTTGTCCGTGGCACCTTTGGTTTCCTGGAACAGTGCTAGGTTGTGCCAGCCGAACAGAAGACACACTGTGTGTGCCCTCCCCCTCCCCAGTGCAGACTTCCCAGTGGTCTGGACGGCCGGTGGCTCTTCTTGGCCTGAGGGGAGCTGGTTCTGATTCTGCTGGGTCCTGGGTGAAGCCGCCTGCCTCCCTAACTCCTATTTCAGGCCCCGAATGTGTGCAGGTGCTGACGAGGTCTCCTGAAGTATTTTACAGTCCTCTTCCATTTTCCTTACTGTGACTGGGTCATACATGCTCACGGTACACGCGTGTGTCCATGCCTGTCCGCCCTCCCAGCAGGGAACCCCAGTGACAGGAAGGTGGCATGTGGGTCTGGGGACGTGGATGCCCCCACACAGGGGTCGACCCAGGGGGGAGGACTTTCTGCTCTTAGGGTGCTGGCCATGGGTGGGGTCCCCACAGAGCCCACGGGCCGGGAGAGGCGGCACAGCAGGGCCGCCACGTCACAGGTCCTGTCAGCTCTGGGCAGAAAGGCGTGTGGGCAGCTGGGCACGTGGCGGAGTGAGGGCCGCTGTGGCCCCGCCGGGTGTCCCCTCTGACCTCCGGTGCCCCTGCCTGCAGACGCAGCTCATCCAGATGGTGGTGTGGATGCTGCAGCGCCGGCTCCTGGTGCAGCTGCACACCTACGTCTGCCTGATGGCCTCGCCCAGCGAGGACGAGCCCCGCGCCCGCGAGGACGACGCGCCCCTCGCCACCAGGGTGGGCGGCCGCAGCCTCAGCACACCCAATGCCCTCAGCTTTGGCTCCCCAAGTAGGATTTCCTGCCCCTGGGCATCTGTCTGGAGGGGGGTGAGCACCTGGGCACACTTGCAAGAGGCGGGTGGCTGGGAGGTCCGACTTGGGCACCTGTGAGTGACCACGGTACCGTCACAGGGCCGCACTCGAACCCCTGCTCACACCGCCCTCTGGGCAGCTGTGTCCTAGCATGGATGTCACTCGCCCCGCTGGGCAGCTCTGCCTGGGGGACGGGAGGTCCTCCCCTGCTTCCCTGAGGACGGGGCTCTGCCTTGCTGAGTTGGAGCAGCCTGGCCCAGGCGCCTCTGTGGAGATGGTGACTGGTCCCTTCTCTGCAGAGCCATTTGGCCACAGTGTCTCCCGAAGGCAGCAGCCCTGAGCCCAGGTCCCTGGCTTGGGGACCCCAGTCTTCCCAGGGCCCCATTAATGCGAGGGACTGGATGACCTTGGGGTTTGGGGCAGCTCCCCGAGGGCGTGGCGGTGAGCTCCCAGGTGGATGTGGGTGACCGCAGGGCTGCCGCTCCCTGACTGCTGCCGGTTCTCAGCCAGCAGCGATGACATGACCCTCACCAGCCCCAGCATGGACAACTCCAGCGCTGAGCTGCTCCCCAGCGGGGACTCGCCGCTGAACAGGAGGATGACGGAGAGCCTGCTGGCCAGCCTGTCCGAGCACGAGCGGGCCGCCATCCTCAGCGTGCCTGCGGCCCAGAACCCGGAGGACCTCCGCATGCTTGCCAGGTGCGGCGGGGCCCCGTGTGGAGAGACGGGCGGCGGACCTCAGCGCAGGCCTCAGGACTGGCGCCTGTGTGTGGAGTGTCTCTTGGACCTCCTTCCAGTGCTGCTCGTCACGTCGTCCTCGAGGGCTGAGCAGGGATCGTCCCAGGACCCTTGGTCTGGGGGCGGGGTGGGGCCTGAGGTCTGCACATCTGGGTGAGAGACTTGTCACCCCCAGCCCAGACCTGGGGGCACTGGGCACATGGTGTTCCGGGAGCATCAGGTTGTCGGGCCAAGCCTCCAAGCCAGACTCCCCCGAGCTGCAGTGGCACGGAGGGCCGAAGCTACGGCTGCCCGTGCACCCCCCTCTGCCGAAGGGCTGTGGTGGGAGCGGGTCCCGCGGGCTGTCTGAGCCCCACGCCGTAGCTGTCCTCACGCCCTCCCACCCCCACCCCCGGCAGGCTCCTGCACTACTTCCGCGGCCGCCACCACCTGGAGGAGATCATGTACAATGAGAATACACGGCGCTCCCAGCTGCTGGCGCTCGTGGACAAGTTCCGCAGCGTCCTGGTGGTGACCACCCACGAGGACCCGGTCATCGCCGTCTTCCAGGCCCTGCTCACGTGAGCTGGGTGGGGGCACTGCCTCTCACCCCCTGCTCCCTCCCACTGCGGGGCCTTGCTCTCCTCATCTTCGTCTTCAGGACAGCCTCGGGCCCTGGGCTGCGAAGGTGAGGCTCGTGGTAGGGGCGCGACCAGCACGCGGGCCTCTTGAGGGCTGCATGCCTCCCACACGATTCTGCCCGTGTCCCTCACCGCCCTGTCTGGCCCAGCACTGCCTGCCTGCAGGCACCTCCCCAGCCCCACCTTCCTGTGTTGGCCTCTGGAGGCCGTGGCCAAGCAGTCCTCTCTGTGGGCACCCAAGGCACCAGGACCTGGCTCAGGACATCCTGTGGGGAGTCGTTCTGCTTCCCCTGGGAGTGTGTCTGCCGTGGTGCCCCCCACCCCAGCGTGGCTTCAGGCCTGAGAGAAAGTGGGCACGGTGGCCCTGGGTCACCGGAGCAGAGCTGGCTGCCAGGAGGGCTCTGGACAAGGTGCAAAGGACACTCTTCTAGAAACACAGCCTTTATTTCGTTGGTAAACAATTAAAAGTCCTTGTGGGAGCACGCCCTGGCTCCAGTCTGTGTGTCCCGCTCTGCCGCCCTGTCCACCACGCTGACCCAGGGGCTGCCCCGTATGTAGAAGCGCAGGGGCTTCTGGACCCACTCGCCAGCCTGGCCTATGCCCACACGGGCTGCCGCCACCACGGCTGGCTCACTGGGCTCGGGGGGGCCCTGCTCCAGCCACACAGACTCATCCCTGGCCAGGTCGCGCTGGTCGAAGCTCCTGTCGATGGCCAGGGCCTGGCACAGCTTGGAGGGGCCGTTGCAGAGCTCACGGTCTTTGAGGGCTCGTCCTGCAGCGCCTTTGCGGAGGGCGTGGCGAAGCTGCCGCATGGCCTCCAGGCCCCCCAGGGGCTCCAGCGCTCGGAGCAGGACACACGCCCCGTCCCCTGTGGGAGATGGAGCTTCCAGGCTGTGGTTCTCCTATCCAAGGCCTGACCAGAGCAGCTGGGGACACCTGTGCTCACTCTCTGCCCAGACTCTCTGCCTGCCACCCGTCCTGCTCACCTGTGCCTCCTACGGGCACCTCTAGCCGTGTGTCTACCAGCTGGGGAGGCATGGAGCTCCCTGGCTTCCTCTGGTTAGTGTGACTAGCGCTAACTGTAAGGTCGGTAGGCAATGGAAGCCCTAGAGATGGCCCCCCATGGGCATATGCCCATGTACACCCAGTGTACACAGGGTACAGGTGAGCCCCACCCTGTGACCCAATGGGGAGAGGTGCCAACATAGCTCCCCACCTCGGGGCCCGCCCTCTCCCCCAACAGTCCAGGCCACTGAGGGAGGGCCGACACCCAGGGCCTGGGATTCCCCAGAGAATACATGCCTGTCCAGAGCCCTTGATCCCCAGCTGAGCACCAGGGTTGCTCTGGGCCCGGAGTCTGCCCCACCTGCTGGGATCTGAGGGGCTCAGCCCGACACGTGGCCAGCCCAGTCCCTCCAGGGCCTTAGCCACACAGGGCTTCCCAACAACACCCAGGAGCCGGCCTCCTGCACAGCCTGCAAGCCTTAACCAGCCACTTTTCAAAGCATTTCAGGATGGCCTGAGGGCGCCCAAGCCTGGGCTCTAGTTCCTCCATGATTCCTGGGCCCTCCCTCACCAGCTGCACAGCTCCCTCTGGTTCCACCAAGCGTGCTGGGTGCCACCCGCACACAGGTCAGGGGAGCAGCTCACCCCTCCTCTCCGAGGATGCGTGTGAGTACAGCCCCAGCTCTTCCCACTGGGCCTCCCTATCCTCCCCCCTGGCCCCCCACCCCCCCACCCGCAGCAGCTGCTCGGTCTCCACCAGGCCTCCACCCCGCAGGCACAGACCGGCCCCGCTGCCCCTCCTTCCCTCCTGGATGATGCTTGGCCCCGGCAGTCTGCACCCTGCAGTTTTCTGCTCCCTTGACTGGGACGTTCCTGGGCATCCTGCTCACATGACCAGAAAGGAACACATTACCTCCCTCATCTGCCCAGTCCAACTGTACCCCCCAAAACGCCTTCCCTTCCTCACCAACCGCAGCCCCTTGTCCAAGTCCAGTCTCCCCTCACGAGGGGTTGGTTCTAATGCCAAAGAAAAGCTTGGCCACTGGAAAGTTCTCTGGGAGATAACAGGCCCCTGGGGCGGTCCCTGTCACTCAGTTTCACATAACTGCCTTCTGCGGGACGGGGTGCAGGGCCAGTCAGGGCTCCCCGCATCCTCCAGGCTGCGGCTCACACTCAGCATCTGCAGCTGTCCACCCTGGGCGATCACAACTCGCACGTCACTGCAGTTCTCCAGTGTGACCGACAGCCCTGACATCCCCAAGCCTTCATCTTGGGACAGAGGCTCAGCAGACGGACGCTGGAACTGGCTGGCCAGACTGGGCTAGGGAGACCTACTGCTGGGCGCTTCCTTCCCAGCACAAACGCCCAAGAAAACAGAGGTGCCTACCCACGAAGGACCTAGTGGGTCCCCCAACGAGGGGGAGCTCTAGATCAGCCTCTCTCCATTTGGCACTGCTGACCCTGGGGCCACCATTCTCTGTGGAGTCAGGCGTCCTATGCGTCATGAACGGTGTGCACCCTCCCTGACCCCTACGCAGGGGAAGCCAGGAGCACCCCAGGGCTCTGACGGCCAAGAACATCCAGACACTGCCTCGTGTTCCCCACGGTGGCAGGGCCATCCTGCTGAGACCCCGTGACTGCCCACTGGTGAGGTTCCTGCCTGAGCCCAGAGCACCCCAAATTGATCGCACGGTCGTTCCCCCCCAGTCGGCCCTCCGAGTCCTCCCGGGCCACCAGCAGCACCAGCGGCCACCCGGGGGCTCCTGCACCTGCCGCTCTGGGTTCAGGTTGATCTCTGAGCCACTGGCAGTGCAGCCAGGGTGATGCTGCAGCCTCGCTCCCAAGGCGCCCCTGGCTCACACACCTGCTCCCCGGTCCTCCTCACCTCGGCTGGAGACGTTCATGCAGAAGTACATGCCGTAGATGAGATATACGTAGAGGGTCCCGGGCTTCATGAACATGCCACGGTTGCGGGGGGTCTGCCGGCCACCCCTTGAATGGGCAGCTTCATCCTCTGGCCCCAAGTATGCCTCAGTCTCCACGATGCGGCCGCGGAGCTCTGTGCCGTCATCCAGTCGTCGGACCAAGATCTGCTCCGGGGAGGAAAAAGGGGGCTCGTTCCCTGCTGATGGCCCGCGGCCTGGACGCCCCTCCCCAGCTTGGGATGTCCCAGGACATCCGCATACAGCCGGGCCGGCCATGGCGCCCCCCATCCCGCTGGGCCGCGGGCCCTGCTCAGCGAGTGTCCCGTCCACAGGGCGCAGCCGGCCTGGCTGGGGTGTGTTCAGCACTAGCGAGTCCTCACGCGTCCTCTCATGGGTGCCCTGCCCTCCATGCCCAGTGCCCCCGGACCTGACGCTTAGCCTGAGGCTGAGCGGTGTGAAGGGCACAGGGCCCTGCCCGGGATTCCAGGGCCCGTGGAACTCTCCACCCAGACCAATTGCAAAGGGCTGTCATGCTCAGCGCCCATGCAGCCAGCTCTGAAAGCAGTAGGACCAGCTGCCCCACAGTGCCCCAGCCTGGCCCCCAGCCCTGGGGTGGCAAGCTCCTTGAACTGGGGGTCAGCACAGGCAGTGGGCCGGGGAGTCGGGCCTGGCGCTGGCTGCCTTGGACAACACCCTGGGGCGGGGACTGGGTGGGTTTGGGGTTGGGTCCAGCGAGGGACAGAGGCTGGCTGAGCACAGGGCAGGGGCAGCTGTCAGGGGCTGTCCCCTGGGGCCAGCAGAGCACCAAGGAAAGCAGGCCTCAGGGGAGTCAGGGCCCTGAAGAGTGCTGGGCACGCCAGAGCCGGGCCCGCCCGCCTGGAGCCCTGTGCCCGGCGCCTGCACCACGCAGCACAGTGGCCCGGCCCTGAGAATGGCTGGCAGGCATGCCCAGTGTCTGCAGCCCCAGGTCTGACTCAATCAGGGTTCATGGTGTAGTATCAGGGATGGCCACCTCCCCAGGACGTCCCCAGCACCTGCCTTGTCCTTAGGCCAGAGCAATCAAGCAGATGGCCAGGCCACTGCCCCTTAACCCACGGAGCCCACTGTGTCTGGCCAGGATCAGGAAACAGCCTGATGGTTTCTGCGCCGCCATGGGGTAGGCGGAGCCTCCCGCAGCCCTGTGCTCACGGTCTGCTCCTGCCCCGAATCTCACGACCTTCTCTCAGACAGCAGGAGTCGGCTGCCCCTCAGCCCATCACAAACATCTCCTGCTTGCTGGTGGGGGTCCTAAGAGGACCCTTCTCAACCCACGAGGGGACACAGAGTGGTTTGGGCTGTTGTGGCAACCCGTAGCTCCTTGCACTGACCTGCCCAAGGATGAGTGCACAACCCAAGCCTGGTAGGGGCTCTACAGAGGACATCCACTGGGAGGGTCTGAGAAAGGTTCTCCTCCTGAAGGAAAGGGGCACACGGGATAAGACCTTCCCTTCTCTGCTGGACACTGCCCTGTCCACCCTCAGGCTCAAATGGGCATGCCGGGAGCCCAGGGGGAGCCTGTGAGGACCTGGGGTCCTCGACAGGACGCTGGACTCACCTGCCCCCATGCCACTTCGTGTGAGGTCATAACCTCTCCTGACTCCACATGCTTTCAGGACCTCCTGGCCCCTGAAGCTCAGAGCATCCTCAGAGGAACAGACTGCTCCCTTCTGGACGAGTGCACACTTTAGATCACGCTCCACTAGCTTACATTTTAGGGTCTGTTCTTGGCACCAGTTTTCAAATAGCCACAGAAACTGAATCTCCTTGGCTATTTTAACCTCACGGTAGACTCATTAAAGGACACAACGTAGCCACAGAGCCTCCAGGACGACCAGAAAGCCAGGGTTTTGGCACCAGGACTGTAGCCCGATGGTGCTCCAGACAGATGTGGCACATGCTGTGTGCACACTGCCTGGAGCAGGCTCCCCGACGGGTGCTGGGCATCCAGCGGCCCCCCCAGGGGTCGGGGCTGCAGGTGCTGCTGGGAAGCGAGCCAGTGGCAAGGAAGAGGCTGTCGCCAGCCCGTGCCGATGCAGGACAGCCTGTGTGCCGTGGGCTCGGCTGCTGTGTGTCTAAGGTGCTACACACACAGACCAACTCCGGCAGGGCAGTGGCTGTGCCAGGGGACAGGGCAGGTGACAGGGCCAGCACAGACCACAGTCCTTGTGAGAAACCCAGGGCCAGCGCTCCCATGCCCCAATGGAAAGTCCTATGCTGTAGCTGCTGCCTCCTCACTCGCACTGCCCAGAGCAGGCAGACACCCCAGCAACCTCGGCATTCTTCTCAGCCAACCCTGCCCCAACCCCTGCTCCAGGCGACTCAGGTGAAGCTCCTCAGGGCAAGTGTGGGCAAAGTGGCTGACTGCGTGAGGACACGCAGGGCCAAGTCAGGGACGTGAGCCCAGCGGGAAGAGGGCTGTGCCCACAGATGCTGCCCGGTGATGACTCTTCACGCGGAGGCCACGCTGCTACATTTCTATTACCTGTCCGAGAAATGCCCGGGCCAGGGACACTGCGGGCTGGTCGAAAAACGCTGATCCCAGGCGAGCAGGACGGCCCTCCGGGCTTGAGAAATAGATGCTGCGCGTGGGGCCCAGGGTCGCGGGCGGCCCCAGGTGCAGCTCCTTGGGGGAAGGCGTCTGGGTCCCGTCTGATGGGTTCTGATGCCGCTTGGCCTCCAACGCTCGCTGCTTTTTCTGCCCCATTGTGCAGGAAAGCTGAAATGGGAAAGGACAAAATCATCTGGGGAGGACAGATGGTTGTTCAGTGAAGTCAGGAGCTCAAGGACTCATTCAACTGCCTGCCTGTTCACCTCCTCATCTGCAAAACGGGGGCAACCAGCTGCAGATGATGCCACACCTGACATGCTCCGCCCAGGCGGGGACCCGGAGGCCCTAGGAGATGACCGCACGTAAAGGCAGTGACAAAGCAGCCACTCTGCCCCGTACGCAGCACTTACACAGCTCAGTGGCAGGGGGCTTCAGGGCCCGGGGAGGGGACAGTGGCACCCAGGCCTGGGTCAGGGCTGGTCCCCGCTGACTGCCACTCATCACGGGGTCCCCAAGTGGACTTCTGAGCCCTGGGCACCTGACCCTGACCAGGAACTTTAAGTCAGCTGTGACCCCAGTGGGGCCTTGGCCGAGGAACAGACTGGGGGGTCGAGTCATCCACACCCCTTCCCCAAGTCGGCAGGACTCCCGCTGTGCCTGACCCCTCCTACAAGGGCCCAGAAGGCCTGACACCCCCGTGGGTGAGCACCAGGTTGCTCGTCTCCTTGGCTCAGGACAACCCTGATGAGTCCCCAGCTGTCCTGTGGCTCGTGACTCAGGATGTCAGAATAAGGAGAAGTGAAGCAAAGGTGAGGTCCCAGGAGTGAGGAGGCTCCGCCAAGACCAGCACACCGCCTGCCTCCCAGCTGCTGCCGCAGGGCCGGGGACCTGACCACACACACCCTCACTCATTCTGGGACCAGCCAGTCTCCCAGGGAAGATGCAGGTGAGCACTGGGGCCTGGACACCCTCCTCAGGGGTCGATTCCAGTGCCTCCCTGGCATGCGACAGACCCATCATCTTTAACGTAAGTGCTGACACTATGTTGTCTGGAGCCACTGGAGAGCTGAGAACAGATGCTGATGTGACCGCGACTGCAGCCTAGCCCATCTTCCGATACCGAGCGTGGGCTCGCGCTCCGGGACGCTGCGGCCCTGCTCCTCAGCCCGGGTGTGGCTCGCGGCCTGCCCAAGGCCCCGGGCTGACTCTGGGTCTCTGCCCTGACCCACCCTGGGGGGTGGGGACTCATACAGCTGCCCCAGGAGTGAGGCTCAGCGAGGCCCTGGTTCAGATCCCCGGGCTGAGGAGTGGGGTGAGCCTGCTGTTGCACCCAAGAGTGCCGGCTGCCCCAGAAAGTGACTTAATGTCTGTGCCTCTGTTTCACCTGCAGAAAGGGAACCAACATCATCACACAGGGTGGTTCTGAGAATAAAATGAGACGCCGGGGAAGTACTCAGCCAGCCTACAGCCAGCCTTCACTAGTGTTAGGAAGAAACACCCTCACCAGAGCGCAGAGCTCTGGGCAAAACCTGGGGAGGGTCTCTTGCCAGGCTGGGTCTCCCCAAGGGGAGGGCAGGAAACAGCCGCCTGGAAGCAGGCGCCCAAGACACCTGCCAGCCCTCCGTCAAAACCTGGGCGAACAGGGTCAGTTACAGAGTGTTTATCCGTCTGGGACACGCACTGGAGGGAGGGCTGTGCGGAAGTAGCCTCTCGGGCCAACCGGACGGTCACGTCTGCGGCAGGCGGTCTCCGGGCAGGGGCCGTGTGAGCCGGGCCGTGTGCCCAGCATGTAACCAGGCAACCGGGCTCGGGCTCTCCTTCCTGGAGGCCTCGGGCTGGGCCTCGACTCTGCTGGTGGCAAATGGAGCGGCCTAGCGGGTCCGACCCCGCCGGCAGGGCTCATCTAAAGACTGCACACGCAGAGGGGCGGCCCGGGAGCACGTTACTGGCTCCCGCTCAGGGCTCACTGCGGTGGGGCTGAGACTCCGGGGAGGGTCTCAGCCCAAAGCCTGTCCTTCGGCCGTGCGCCCTCGGAGGGACGTGCTCCCGGGGTGCGCACTCACCTGGGCCCCACGACGCGTAGGCTTCCAGCGGTCCGCCGCGGCTCCGGACACGCCGGCGCGGAGCCCACCCAGGAGCCCACCCGGAAGCACCGCCCGGTTTGGGGGTGGAGCCGGCGCCTGCGCGGAGGAGGGCGGAAGGCCGGCTGCGGGCGGGGGAGCGGAGCGGAGCGGGGCGGGCGCCGGCACGGGTCCGCCTCGGCCGGGGTGGGGGCTGGCCTGGGGACCCGCGTTTCCCGCTGGCGCCCCTGCCTGGCACCCCCACCTCCCATCTTGGACGAAGCCCGCGGCTGCTGGAACGCTTGCAGTGTGAGGGGGAGTAGGCAGCTGGGGTGAAGGGGAGCCCCGGGCTCCTCACCTCTCCCAGTGGCATGCCCCCCCTCTCCGCGCCACACTTGCACCCTGGTCCACCCTCCCCGACGCAGCCCAGCCGCAGAACGCACGCCTCCACCGGCTGGTCTGTCAGACCTCCAAGAGGCCTGGTCTCTTAGGAGCCTTGACTGGGCCCCGGCTGGAGGTGTGGTGGTTTTGGGGTGCACGTGGAGTGCGCCTGAGGGAGGGGGCATGGGAGCCCTGGTCCTTGAGACACGCCTTCCTGGACTGCGGACGCGCATTACCTAGGGGACATTTGGGTGGAGAGGATAGATTGGATGACGGAGTGGGCCAGGAAGACTTTGTCCAGGAGGTGGACCCAGGCCTTTCTGGAAGCGCCCCCACTCCCAACACTTAGGAGTGGGTCCCAGGACAGTGTCTCAGTAGTGGGGCCCCCACCCCTCCCACCACCTAAGGATGCTGAGAGGAGCCTGCACAGTTCTGGGGGTGAGCGGGCTGGAGTGGAGTCAGGCCAGCAGGAGGGCTGTGGAGACCTCTGACCACCCTTACTGCAGGGCAGCGGCTGGGGGCGCTGTGAGGTGCATCACTGCCCTTTTGGGCAGCGTAGGGAACAGCTCTGCCCTGGAGCGTGGCCTGAGCTCTCTGACCGGGTCACCCTGGCCCTGTGAGGGGCACCCACTGGGCCTTGGGGAGCTGCTGGGCAGAGGATGGTGTGGGGGTAGGGGGAGGTACCAGGGCCTGTGACGGGCCAGGATGTGCATGGCGCCTGGTCAGCAAGTCCAGCTCGGAGAGCCCTGGTCTCCAGCACCTCCTCCTCCTCCTCAGACCAGCCCAGGGGCTCAGCTCTAGCGCAGGCCCAGGCCCTGGCCCAGCTGTGCACCCCCACCTCCCAGGGCCCCCACGGGGACTTCCTGCGGAGGGAGGGGCAGCCTTGCAGCGCCTGCTGGAAGCCGCCCAGCTGTGTGTGGCACCAAGGGCTGCTTCCTTCCGGGGGTGGGCAGTGTGTCGTCAGTGGGAACTTGTGAGGCAGGCCTGGATGTGACTCCCACCCTTCTTCCCTCCTCACCCGCTGCAGCCTTTCTGCCCTAACAATGCCCCCCCTTCCGGCCTTCCTGTGTGCCCAGCCTCCCTCCCCCTGCCCTGAGGCAAGCTGAGGCTGCAGTGGGGCCCATCCCCCTGGGGGCGCCAGGGGCATGGTGGCTGCTGTTTTGGATTCGTTCTCATTTCAATTTCACGAATGGTGCGTGGACCTTGTAGAAATCTCGGGAGTTCACACATTCCTTCAGGGTGTCTTATCCCCAACTTGAAGACGAAGAGAGGTTTGGAGGGCAGCCCAGAGGGAGGAGACGGGGCTGGAGCCAGCAGCCCCTTCTCCAGATGTTCAGCCCAAGTGCAGGGCCTTGCACAACCTCTGCCCCCTCCCGCCCCGGCCCCCCACTTCCTGCTTTGTGGTCTGAGGCTGCACCGCAGGCAGGAAGTGGTGAGGTGGTGGGCTGCGCGTTCCCACTGTGGCCTACAGGGCGGGCTGCGGGCTGGCCGGGGTGAGAAGCGGGTGCTCAGCAGGGGGACGGGACTAGGACCTTCTCCTCTGTCCCCAGGGTGCCTGCCTGCTGGGCTGGGAGAGGCTCCTTGGCGGAAGCCCTCAGTGCTCTGAAAGGGGTTGGTGCCCAGGGGAGCTGCCCCACGCCCTGGAGGGAATGGTGGTCCCTGAGCCTTGAAAGGACAATGGCTCCACGAGCTCCCACCTAGCACACTGCTCGTGGGCCTTCTCTCTGTGCCTCTGTGTGGGGGCAGCGAACGCTGCCAGAGGGGCCGAGCTGTCCCTGAGGCTGCAGCGGGGCCGCCTTGGGCAGGGGCCTCTGTGGCCGACGGGCCCGGGGCATTCGGGCAGCGCGGCAGCCCCTGGCCGCGTCGCCCCTTCCTGGGGCTGTGCTGCCAATGCTGCTCCCTGGGGGCCGGGTGCTCGGGGCCCCCTTGCCCGGCCCCGAGACGTGGGGAGGGGCAGCTGCCTCAAATAGCCAGTGACTTCAGGCCCCTGGCTGGCCTGGCCCACTGCTGCCTCTTCCCCAAATAGCCAGGGGCTGGTCCTGAGCTCATGCAGGCCCCCAGAGTTCAGGCGGGCCTGCTGAACTAACCCCTAATAGCTGGTAGGGGTGCCTCTCAGTGGTTGGGCCCCCACCCCCTCAGGTCCTAGAGCCGTCCGCAGGCAGGGAGTGGTCCACACACCGGGCCAGCCTGTCACCTGCACACATCCGAGGCGGCTGCAGTGGATTCCTCCTTCCAGGGCCTCAGAAAAGATGAAAGAGGGACTGGGAGCTGGTCCTCCGTGTCAGGAGTGCCTCTGTCAGAGCACAGGGCAATGAGGCTGTGCATGTGTCCCTGTGGCCGGGGTCCGTGCCTCTGCTCACACTGTCCTTCTGGCGTCAGGGTCCTGCTCAGGAGGCCTGGTGGGCTGAGAACCTGTGGACTCCTGGGCTTGCCTGCCAGGGTGGACGTGGCAGCCACACTTGTGAGGGGCAAGGGCCTGCAGCAGAGGCTGCTTGGGGTCTCACAGGCGTGGGGACAGAGAGGGTCCCGTGGAGGCAGCCCAAAGGAAGCAGGAGGGGGCCACCCTCTTCGGAAAGGCAGCTTGCACTCACTGAGGACAACTCGAGGTGGTGCTGGCTGGGGTGGGAGTGCTGCGGCGGGAGGGACTAGGAGGTGGGCCCAGGCCTGGCTGAGGGCCTGCTCTGGCCGAGCTCCTGGCTGCTGGGAATGAGAGTCTGGGTCACGGAGGGGTTCTGGATGCCCTGCAGCACCCGCTGAAGGGAGACCTGTCAGGCTGGACGCCCGGCCTTGGCAAGCGCTGGAGGTGAGCCCAGGCGCTGGGCTCCAGAGAGGACACCACCAGCTCCGGCCCTGGCAGCCAGGCTGGGCATCCAGGTGGACAGGGCAGGCTTACTCCTGGCAGGGTGGGGAATGCCAGGCGTGGAGAGACTGTCCTGTCTCTGGCTGGGAGCCTTGCACGGACGGGGAGGTGGTGTAGCCAAGGTTCTTGGGTCACACACCCCCCTCCCCTTGAAGGACCCTCCTGTAGCCCCTCCGAAGCTTTCATTGTCTCCCTCAACCCAAGAATTGTGTTGATTTCCTCGAGTTCACAAAGGACCCAGAGTGTGCAGACACCATGCTGTCCCGTCCGGCAGTGTGGACAGGCAGTCAATCAGAGGGTTCTGTCCCTCTCCCAGGCTCCAGTGACCAACCTCAACTAGTCCACTTTATTTTCTGTGTGGGCAAGGACCAGGGCACTGTCTGAAGCCATGCCCTGGGCTTAGCTTACTGACCTGACCAAGGCAGCTCCTCTCTTCATAGAAGACCACTGCCTCCTGGTCCCAGGCCAGCAAAGGGCCCCTGAAGACACATATGGGGCCTCTGAGGCTGGAGGGGCTGGGCCCTGTGTGCCTCAGGAATCTGCACCCAGTGGGAGGGTCTTTAGGACCCCTGGTCCCCGGTTTGCTTCTGAGGAAGCCTGTGCCCCTCCCCAACGTGTGGCTCCCGGTTAGCTGGGCCCATTCCGGGGTCTGTCTCTGGTGGTTGTGTCAGGAGAGAGGGACGCAGGCAGACTCCCTGCAGCAGCCTCAGCCCTCAGGCTACCTTGTGTCCAGCTCAGGGCGGCAGAGATGGGCCCCGGGCTGGCGGGTGAGCTCTAAGATAGGGAGAGCACGCAGCGGGTGCTGCTGCCTCTGCTGTGGGGCTCCAACCTGACGGGGGGCGCCTGCTGGGGGAGCCAGGCTCCAGCGGGCGGGGAGCACGGGGCCTGGGAGGAGGTCACGGCTCCTGTCCTGCCTTTGGTTTGAGTGCAACTGAGTGTAAGTAGGCATCAGTGGTTGTGTTCACGTGTGTAAGTGTGCGAGTGAGCATGGAAGTGTTACAGTTGTGTATGCGTAGGTGTGGGTATGGAAGTCTGTAAACAGGAGTGGGTGAAGGAATACGGGGGCAAACCTGAGTGTGAGCGGGTATGTTGTAGAAACTAGCAATCGAGAAACCAAGTGACACTCGGAGAGTTGGAGCTGCTGCTGCTGCTGCTGCTAAGTTGCTTCTGTCGTGTCCGACTCTGTGCGAACCCACAGACTGCAGCCCACCAGGCTCCCCCGTCCCTGGGATTCTCCAGGCAAGAACACTGGAGTGGGTTGCCATTGCCTTCTCCGGAGAGTTGGAGAACTTGGGTTTATTCCGCTGCGGGCCCAGAGGAGTTAGCACACAAGCTCCGAGCCCTGACTGTTGGGTGTACAGTTCCTTTATTGGGTCCCAATTCCGGGTCTGTGTTCTGTAGTCTGTTGGACGGAGAAGGCAATGGCACCCCACTCCAGTACTTTTGCCTGGAAAATCCCACGGACGGAGGAGCCTGGTAGGCTGCAGTCCATGGGGTCTCTAAGAGTAGGACACGACTGAGCGACTTCCCTTTTACTTTTCACTTCATGCATTGGAGATGGAAATGGCAACCCACTCCAGTGTTCTTGCCTGGAGAATCCCAGGGATGGCAGAGCCTGGTGGGCTGCCGTCTATGGGGTCGCACAGAGTCGGACACGACTGAAGCGACTTAGCAGCAGCAGCAGCAGCAGTCTGTTGGATACTTTGGGCGCCCAGGATGGGGAGGGGGTAGGGGACTGCCTGCCGTTTACACAGACAAGCACAGTTAAGGTTACAGGGGCTAGACAATTGCAAAAGCAGGGGCAAGGGTGAGTGAGATGTTTTAGTTCCTAGAATTGTTGTACGTTTCCATTTTCCCCAAAACTAGCTGATCTAGGTGATCTATACTATGCAAGAGGCAAGCTGGGTTACAGAAGCAGAGCGTGTGTGTGTAAGTGTATGAAAGCAGGGGTATGTGTGTGCCAGGGAAGCTCCGAGGGACTTAGAGTGAGAGACTTGGCAGCCCGGCCTTGGAGGAGGCTGGGGGTTTGGGTCCCTGTAGATACGGGGCTGTCTCCCGGACTCCCCACTCTGCAAGCACAAGTCAAAGCATCTGCTAAGGTCAGGACTCACTCCGGGTCCGGGAGCGGGTGAGGTTGACCATCAGATTTGGTCCAGCTGGGCCACCAGGTCCTCCTGCCCCGACCAAAGCGCTTTCGACCCCCAGCCAGAGTTGTCCCCGCCGTCCTCCCGGAGGAGGTGGCTCTGGCGGGGCGGGCCGCGCGCATTCCTGAGCCCTGAGTCACGCGGCCGCCCCCTTCAGCCGGGCCCGCCCCCGGCGCGCACGCCCCTCGCTCCATGGCATTCCCCGGCAGACGGGCGGGCCGGACGGGCGGGCGGGGACTCGGCGCGGGCGCCCTCGGGCCGGCGGCTGCAGCCCCTCCCCGCAGCCCTCAGGACCCCCGGGACTCCCGGCGCTGGCGGCAGTGGTGAGTGAGCGCGCTGGGCGGGGCTGCACGCGGGGCGCGGGCCGGGTGGGTCCCGAGACGGCGTCCGCCGCGCCAGGGCCGGTCCCCAGCCCTCCGCCGCCGGAACCGCTCAGAGCGGCGGGAGTCTGGCCAAGTCCCGGCTTTGAGGAGTCTCCGCCCGAGACGGCCGGACTTTCCTTCCCGGAGTTTCCCGAGCCGCGCGAGGAGGAGGCGGCCCAGCTCCGGATTCCTAACTCGGCGGACCGCAAAAATAGCCCGTGGCCGGATTAGCGCGTCCGGGCGGCTGCCTGACCCGGCCGGACAGCTCGGCTCCAGCCCCCGCCCGACAGCTGAGGGTCCGGGCAGCGGGAGGGCTCGGGGTCCGGGTGTCCCCAGGCGCCTCTGAGCTGTACCCTCCCCCCGCCCTTTACGCTTTCTTGCCCGGCCTCCGCCAGTGGGTGGTGTCTCAAGTCGAAACTCCAGCTCGGAGGGTGGGACTTCTGGGTGGGACTTCTCCGGATCGTCGCTGTCCCAGCCGTCCTCCCTGGGGATGGGACTAACTTCCGCAATAGCAGTAGCTGTGGAGATGGGGTTTGGGGAGGGACTGGCCCACCTTCAGCTTCACAATCCTGCCTCTCAACGCGGGAAGCTGCCAGGCGTCTTCCTACCTTGTGCTCGGTGGCCAAGAGGACCAGGCCAGGGCCTGAGCCTGTGGCCACTACCCCGTGCTGGGAAGCAGGCTGTCTCCTGGCTGGGGAGATGGCTGGATCCCAGGTGCTCAGGACCCTGGGTTGGGGGGCCTGGCTGCCCGCCCTGCTGGGGGCCCACCTGTCCCTGACCAGAGTTTCTCCTCCGGGTATGCAGTTTGGGGGTGTGTATCTGTGTATCCAGGTGAGCGAGGTCTGGATCTGGAGGCCCTAGCTCTGTGTTGGGAAAGGTCCCCCAACCCCCACTGGGGACTTCCTGGCAGATGAGATTCTAGGATGAAACTGGCTTTTCAGGTTTGGCCCAGGTAGATTCTGGGTTCTCCCCACCCCGGTGGGGCCAGCCCCAGCCCCCTTAGCCCCCACCCAGAGCTTGGGACAACCTGGACAACCCAGCAGGTGGCCAGGGCCCAAGGGTTCCCTGAGGCTGAGCCCCTGCCACCGAGTTATTTTGGGCAAGCTGGGTCCTTTTCCTTGAGAAAAGCAGGGGCTACCAGTAGGGCTTGTAGCGGGGTGACCCTGGATGAAAGGTGCCAGGGCCCCAGGCTCCCTCCCAGAGTGCTGACCGAGGGCCCAGGCCTGGAGCACTGCAGTGAGAGCGCTCCCCGTCCAGCATTCGCAGGCTGGCTGGCGAACCATTGCCCTTGGCAGTGCATAGTCCAGGGGACCCCGTGGTTCAGAAGGATCACCCAGGTCGTGCCTGCCTTCCCGGGCCCCTCTCAGGGTCTCTGGACTCAAGCTGTTGCTCAGGGCACCTCCTGTAGCTCCTCTCCCCAGATATGAGGAGCTCCCTCTGCCTGCCCACCCCTCCCCAGCTCTGGTTCCCCCACCTCGGTGTCTGTGACAGGATCTACTTTCAGCCCAAGGATCAGATTCCTTAGCGGCTGCTTGTTTTCTGGGTTGGGTGTGTGAGGGTGGCTCCCTTTTCCCTGAGTTGAGATGCTCTGGGTGGAGGCATGGGGGTCTCAGAGGGGCTGTTGGCTCCCCCAGCCTGAGGATCCCAGATGATCTGCCCCTCCCCAGGGGGGCATGGCCCCCTCCCCAGCTCCTGGGCAGACATGGCCCAACTGCTTGGAGGCTGGGTGACCACAGGTGGTGACCGGCCTCTCTGAGCCTCAATTTCCTGATCTGTAAGGTGGACGCAGAGGACCCCTGCAGGGGTTGTGACAGGTCAACGGGGCTAGCCAGTGTTGGGTTTGAGGCAGGTGTGCCAGGCTTCTGCCAGCTGAAGCCTTTCCTGCTCCAGGAGTAGAGTTCAGGGGCGAGGCGTCCCCTCCTGTGGCCTCGAGGGTGCGATCCCCCAGCTGCATTGTCCTGGGCAGGGCTGCTGAGCCCGAGGCTGTGTGGGCACTGGGAGCACATTGTGGGGCTGGCCAGGAGCACTTCTGGGGCCTCTGGTGACAGGCTGCTCGTCTGCCCTCTGTCTGGGCCTGTTGATGGGATTTGGGTCTTTCCACTCCACAGATAGAGGCGGGCTTGCAACTTGACTCCCAAGGTCCAGTTAGATACCAGATTGTCACACCCAGAACCTGTTATATCGAAGTCCCTGCCCTACCTTGGAGCTGGCCATGTGGCACAGACGGGTCCCCTGAGCTTTCTGAGCCTGGTGCTTCCCAGTCCCAGGGTGCGTCTGCCCTGTTAGGCCCAGCTGGGTCATAGGCTTTAATTGGTGGCCAGTGACCCCCTAGGCCATCTGTGTCTGCCGAGCCTTTGGGCAGCGCCTGGTCATAGGGCCATGCCCCCTTTCCTGCATCACCCTCGCAGGGCAGTCCTTTCAGGGCTTTCTAAAGCAGGGAGTCTCCTGTGGTTCTGGCTGGTGCCCTGCAGGTTCATTTGGGGTGACAGCTGGTGTGGGTGCCTGGGGCTTAGGGATCCGTTTTCCTCCTAGGGATGGCACAGGGCACCGAGCAAGCCAGGGGCCAGGTCTCAGGTCTGCCCTGCTCCCTTTTGAACCTCATATCTTCCACAGAAAAGTGGAGGGTCACTGGCGGGGGGTGAGGAGCGTGAGGGCCTGCCCAGGGTCATTCCCGACAAGATGCTGGAAGCAGACGAGCTCAAGATGCTCAGAGGAGCCAGCTCACTTCCGCTTTACCAGAGCAGCACGTGGTGGGGGACCGGAGTCAAAACTCCCAAGGGAGACCTGGGGCTGGGGGTCAGACTCTGGGTCAAACGGGAGACTGAGGGTCAAAGATCAGGGCTCACAGAGGGAGGTCAGAGGAGCTGGCCCCTCCTGGGACCACGCGCAGGGGAGCTGGGGTCACGTCGGGGTGGGTATCCTGGGGTGGGGCCATTTGCTGCAGCTGACCGTGGTGGCCGGTGGTCCCCGGGGCAGGGTTGGCCCCAAGCTTGTGGTTCTGGTCCTGAGGCCGGGCCACCCACTTGGCCTCCAGATGCCCCTGGTCAGCATTGTCCTCCAGGTGTGCGGGGCAGGCCTCAGTGAGAAAGCAAAGGCTCCAGGTTTAACCCAGCTGTGGCCTGTCCAGGCCTGGGTGGGCCGGAACCTCTCCCCCATCTCCTCCTGCTTCTTGGCTACACCTTCCCAAACCAAGCCTCTCTGAAGGGTGTCGCCCGGGTCATCCCACGCCCCGTGCTCTGATACGCTCTGCTCTTGGGCCCTCCTCAGGGAGCTCCCCACAGCTGGCAGGCATCACCAGCCTGCTCCTTGTTTTTTTAGTTGAAGTACAGATGACTTAAGGGCTTCCCTGGTGGCTCAGAGGGTAAAGCGTCTGCCTGCAATGTGGGAGACCCGGGTTTGATCCCTGGGTCGGGGAGATCCCCTGGAGAAGGAAATGGCAACCCACTCCAGTACTCTTGCCTGGAAAATCCCATGGATGGAGGAACTTGGTGGGCTATAGTCCATGGGGTCACAGAGAGTTGGACATGACTTCACTTTCTCTTTCATAGATGACTTACAATATTATATTCTTTTTAGGTCCAGCATGTTTTTTTAAAAAATACTTTCATGTGTTTATTTTTGACTGTGTTGCCGCGTGGGCTCTTCACTAGTCGCGGCCAGCGGGGGCACTCTCCTGTTGACATGCACGGGCTTCATCAGCGCCTGCTCTTTTTGCGGAGCATGGGCTCTTCAGAAGCTGCGGCATGTGGACTTATTGCTCCAGGGAATGTGTGGTCTTCCTGGATCAGGGATCGAACCCTCGTCTCCTGCACTGGCAGGCAGAGCCATTTCTGAATCAGCTGCTGCTTCTTGAGCACCTGTGTGTCCCAGGCTCTGCTGTGGTCTCCGGTTTTCAGAGGGGAAGGTTCAGGCTTGCTCAGGGTTACAGGTGGCAGAAGGGAGCTGGGTCAGGACCCTGTCTCAGGCCAGGCTCCCGCTCTGTCTCCTACTTACCGGGCCCCTGCCCAGGACCCCCGGGGGTCACTGCCAGATCAGCCGCGGCTGGTCCTTGGGGGGCCTGCCCCCTCCCGCTAGCCCTCTGCCTTGCTGGTTCCTGCTTACGGTGGGCCTTGTGGTGGCCCCCAGCCCCCCCAGCGTCGCCTCGCGCTCCTGAGCTGCTGTTGCGGCGCCGTCCCTCCCTGTGCTTCCCTGGGCCTGTCTGGGAGTCCCTGGTAGGTCTGGGCCCATTGGGGCGGCCGTGAGTGTTGCTGGAGTGAGTCAGATGCCGTGACCGTGGCAGGCAGGCCCTCCCTGGCCTGAGGTCTCTCCCTGTGCTGGGGGCAGTGGAGGGGGCTGCTGTAGGGAGACCCCCCAGGGGCCGTCTAGGAACAAGAGCCCCTGTGTGCCCGGGGAGGCCCAGACACTGCGCCACTGTCTCCTCTGGGCGGGCGCTGTTCCCCTTCTAGCCCAGACTCTGGGCGGGCGCTGTCCCCTTCTAGCCCAGACTCTTTGTCCGGCCTGGGCCTGTCCCTCCCCCACGCCCTTGGGGCCCACTGCGGAGCCACTCCCAACCCTGCCTGTGAACCCCACCCGCTTGAGGTCCAGAGTTTGGCATGGGTTGAGGGGATCGGGGGGACTGGTCACACAGGGCGGGTCAGGCTGGGAACCCGCAGCTCTGGGGGCAAGGAGCTGTGTGGCATCCGGAGCGCCATCCAGCCTTGGCCCCAGACGCGGTGGGTGCTGAGGGGGGTGGGCACCCGGAGGTCTGTGTGTCCAGGAGGGAGCTGGGGCCTTCCTCGGGAGAGGCTCCTGTGTCTGGTGGCCCTGGCTGGTGGGGGCAGGGGGTGCCCAGCTCCTCTGTGTGCCTCCCGCCCCCTCCTACCACCTCCCCAGTCATATGGTAGCTCCTCCCAGGCCCCGGTGAAGGGGCATCTTCAGGAATTTCCCGTCACCCTGCTTCATGGGGCCTGGCCCCTGTTAGCCCATACTCTGAGATGGTCGCTGAGCCGTGGCTCTGGAGTGGGCCTGCCCTGGGCACTGTGGGCCTGGTGTGGCAGGACTGGACAGCACACGTGTGGATGTGGTCCCGACCAAGCCAGGGGGATCCAGGCCCTGGCAGGGTGACCCCGTGGGCAGAATGTGTGTCCTGGGGGAGCCAGCTGTGAGGAGGGGCCTTGGAGGGTCACAGAGGTGTGGGTGGTGGTGTGCGCCCACCAGCGGGCAGGGGTTTCTGGCTCTCCTGAGTGGAGGACCATCTTGTGGCATCTAGATGTTCTGGGTGTGTGTGCGGAAGCTTCTGCAGGGGTCAGACCCCGGCACCCCACCTGCGGGTTCCTATCCGGACCTCGCAGAAGCTTTACCAGGAGCGTATGAGGCTATGTGAGCCATGGGGTTGGGTGGCAGGGCCAGGCTGACGGTACCAGGGCCTCCACCTGATATGCTAAGGGGTCCTGTCCTTTCTGGCCCCTCCCCACAAGGCCCCAGGGGCGTAGCACCATTTGAGGGGTCTGACTGCTCGGGTCTCCAGCTGGCAGCCCCGGCCCAGTCACGGCTCAGGAGGTGACCCAGAGTGTCGTCCCAGCCCTGCAGCTGCTGAGCTTCTTCTCTCTTCCCAGCGTGTCCAGCACTGTCTGAGATTCCATCGCTGGTGCTCGAGACCAGTGTCCTCCCCACAGAGCAGCTCACAGTCTCCCTGACCTGTGGAGGGGGGCTGGTGGATGACGAGGACGCCGCCTCCCAGGATGGGAGGCCTGCTTGGCCACAGCCGTGCAAGTCTGGGCTGGGTGGTGGTGTGAGTTGGACGCTGAGAGTTGGTCTCCTGGTTCAGACCCCAGAGGAACCCAGTTCTCAGTCAAGACGCCCTCATGTCAGACCTGCCTTCAGGTCCATAGCGAGCTGGTGGAGGCTTCGAGCGGGGTCCCTTCCCTGGTCTGTGCAGAGCCAGTAGCAGCTGTGTCTCTAGTTATGGTGCCATGAATATGTGACCTTGGGCAAGGCCAGCTTCCCTTCCTAGGCCTCAGTTTTGCTATGCGTAAAGTCTTCTCTCTGTATCTCTCCAGGCAGTTGAGAGGGAGTCTCGGAAGTAGAGGCTGTGTCTCGCGACCTCGGTGGGTGAGCCGCAGACCCCGCAGGTCAGAATCTGTCAGGGTCTGGGTTGCTTTGAGAGGCTGAGAAAGTGAGAGTCTCCACAACGCCCCTGCTCCCCTTGGCCTCATTGTGCAAGGACCCTCTCTGCTTGTTGTTGTTGGTGAGTTGCTAAGTCATGACTCTTTGTGACCCCATGGACTGCAGCACGCCAGGCCTCACTGTCCTTCACTGTCTCCCGGAGTTTGCTCAAATTCATGTCTATTGAGTCAGTGATGCCAGCCAATTGTCTCGTCCTCTGTCACCCCCTTCTCCTCCCACCTTCAATCTTTCCCAGCATCAGGGTCTTTTCCAGTGAGTTGGCTCTTCCCGTCAGGTGGCCAAAGTAATGGAGCTTCAGCTTTAGCATCTGTCCTTTCAATGAATATTCAGGACTGATTTCCTTTGGGATGGACTGGTTGGATCTCCTTGTAGTTCAATGGGCTCTCAAGAGTCTTCTCCAGCACCACAGTTCAAAAGCATCAATTTTTTAGTGCTCAAGCTTCTTTATGGTCCAACTCTCACATCCATATATGACTACTGGAAAAACCATAGCTTTAACTAGATGGATCTTTGTCAGCAAAGTGATGTCTCTGCTTTTTAATATGCTGTCTAGGTTGGTCATAGCTTTCCTTCCAATGAGCAAGCATCTTTTAATTTCGCAGCTGCAGTCACTGTCCACAGTGATTTTGGAGCCCAAGAAAATAAAATCTGTCACTGTTTCCACTTTTCCCCCTTCTATTTGCCATGAAGTGATGGGACTGGATGCCATGATCTTACTTTTTTGAATGTTGAGTTTTAAGTCAGCTTTTTCACTCTTGTCTTTCACCTTCATCAAGAGGCTCTTTAGTTCCTCTTCACATTCTGCCATAAGGGTGGTGTCATCTGCATATCTGAGGTTGTTCATATTTCTCCTGGCTATCTTGATTCCAGCTTGTGATTCATCCAGCCCAGCATTTCGCACGATATACTCTGCATGTAAGTTAAATAAGCAGGGTGACGATAGGCAACCTTGACGCCCTTCTTTCCCAATTCGAATCAGTCTGCTGCTCCACGCCCAGCTCTAACTGTTACCACTTGGCCTGCATCAGGTTTCTCAGGAGGCACGTAAGGTGGTCTGGTATTCCCATCTCTTAAGAATTTTCCAGTTTGTTGTGAGCCACACAAAGGCTTTAGCATAGTCAGTGAAACAGAAGTAGATGTTTTTCTGGAGTTCCCTTGCTTTCTCTATGATCCAATGGCTGTTGGCAATTTGATTTCTGGTTCCTCTGCCTTTTTAAAATCCATCTTCTACATCTGGAAGTTCCTGTACTGTTGAAGCCTAGCTTGAAGGATTTTGCTTATTACCTTGCTATCCTGCAAAATGAGCCAATTGTATGGTAATTTGAACATTCTTCGGCATTGCCCTTCTTTGGGATTGGAATGAAAACTGACCTTTTCCGGTCCTGTGGCCACTGCTCACTTTTCCAAATTTGCTGGCATATTGAGTGGTACACTTTCACAGCACCATCTTTGAGGATTTTAAATAGCTCAGCTGGAATTCCATCACCTCCACTAGCTTTGTTGGTAGTGATGCTCCCTTAAGCCCACTTGACTTTATATTCCAAGATGTCTGGCTGTAGGTGAGTGACCACACCATCATGATTATCTGGGCCACTAAGACCTTTTTTTGTATAGTTCTTTTGTGTATTCTTGCCACCTCTTCTTAATCTTGTCTTCTGTTATGTCCTTATCATTTCTCTCCTTTATTGTGCCCATCCTTGCATGAAATGTCCTCTTGATATCTCCAATTTTCTTGAAGTGATCTTTAGTCTTTCCCATTCTGTTGTTATCGTCTATCTCTTTGCATTGCTTTCTTGTCTCTGCTTGCTGTCTTTGGAGCTCTGCATCAGGTGGGTATATCCTTCCTCGTCTTGCTTGTCTTTCACTTCTCTTCTTTCTCAGTATTTTTTCTATCTACTTTCCTCAGACAACCACTTTGCCTTCATGCATTTCTTTTTCTTTGGGACGGTTTAGATCACAGCCTTCTGTATAATGTTACGAACCTCTGTCCATAGTTCTTCAGGCAGTCTGTCTATAGTTCTTGAGGCAGTCTGTCTATCAGATATAATCCCTTGAATCTGTTTGTCACTTCCACTGTATAATCATAAGGGATTTGATTTATGTCATATTTGAATGGCCTAGTGGTATTCTCTGCTTTCTTTAATTTCAGCCTGAATTTTGCAATAAGGAGCTCATGATCTGAGCCACAGTCAGCTCCAGGTCTTGTTTTTGCTGACTGTATAGAGCTTCTCTGTCTTCGGCTGCAAAGAACATAATCAGTCTGATTTCGATGTTTCCCACCTGGTGATGTCCATGTGTAGTGTTTCCAGGCCCTGTGATTCTTCTCTGGGGCCAGGGAAGCAGACCTGTCCGAAAAGTGCCGATTTGTGAAGAGGGAAGTAAGTGCCAAGGAGCCCTGCTTATGTGGCTACTGCCTCATGGCCCCATGGCTAGGCTGGGGTAGACCAAATCAAGCCCTCAGCTCTGTGTCCTGGGTCCTGCCCAGCTTAGGGTCAGTTCAGTTCAGTCGCTCAGTCATGTCTGACTCTTTACGACCCCATGAACTGCAGCACGCCAGGCCTCCCTGTCCTTCACCAACTCCTGGAGCTTGCTCAAACTCATGTCCATTGAGTTGGTGATGCCATCCAACCATCTCATCCTCTCTCGTCTCCTTCTGCCTTCAATCTTTGCTAGCAAAAGGGTCTTTTCTAATGAGTCAGCTCTTTCCATCAGGTGGTCAAAGTAATGGAGTTTTAGCTTCAGCATCAGTCCTTCCAATGAATATTCAGGACTGATTTCGTTTAGGATGGACTGGTTGGATCTCCTTGCAGTCCAAGAGGCTCTCAAGAGTCTTCTCCAGCACCACAGTTCAAAAGCACCAATACTTTGGCACTTAGCTTTATTGTCCAACTCTCACATCCACACATGACTAC
The DNA here is from genome assembly GCF_002263795.3 of Bos taurus. Classification (NCBI taxonomy): domain Eukaryota; kingdom Metazoa; phylum Chordata; class Mammalia; order Artiodactyla; family Bovidae; genus Bos; species Bos taurus. The sequence continues at coordinate 130,532 of NC_037352.1, read as the reverse complement.
TGGAAAAACCATAGCTTTGACTAGATGGATCTTTGTCAGCAAAGTAATGTCTGCTTTTTACTATGCTGCCTAGGTTTGTCATAGCTTTTCTTCCAAGGAGCAAACGTCTTTTAATTTCATGGCTGCAGTCACCATCTGCAGTGATTTTGGAGCCCCCAAAAATAAAGTCTGTCACTGTTTCCATTGTTTCCCCCATCTATTTGCCATGAAATGATGGGACCAAATGCCATGATCTTTGTTTTTGGAATGTTGAGCTTTAAGCCAACTTTTTCACTCTCCTCTTTCACTTTCATCAAGAGGCTCTTTAGTTCTTCTTCATTTTCTGCCATAAGGGTGGTGTCATCTGCATATCTGAGGTTATTGATATTTCTCTCTGCAGTTTTGATTCCAGCTTGTGCTTCATCCAGCTTGGCATTTTGCATGATGTACTCTGCATATAAGTTAAATAACCAGGGTGACAATATACAGCCTTGACATACTTCTTTCCCAATTTGGAACCAGTCTGTTGTTCCATGTCCAGTTCTAACTGTTGCTTCTTGACCTGCATACAGATTTCTCAGGAGGCAGGTAAGGTGGTCTGGTATTTCCATCGCTTGAAGATTTTTCCACAGTTTGTGGGTAGAATACTACCGACTCCAGTATTCTTGGACTTTCCTTGTGGCGCAGCTGGTAAAGAATCTGCCTGCAATGCGGAAGACCTAGGTTTGATCCCTGGGTTGGAAAGATCTCCTGGCGAAGGGAAAGGCTACCCACTCCAGTATTCTGGCCTAGAGAATTCCATGGACTGTATAGTTCATGCGGTCACAAAGAGTTGGACATGACTGAGGGACTTTCGCTTTGAACGTTCTTTGGCACTGCCTTTCTTTGGGATTGGAATGAAAACTGACCTTTTCCAGTCCTTGGCCACTGCTGAGTTTTCCAAATTTGCTGGCATATTGAGCGCAGCACTTTAACGGCATCATTTTTAAGGGTTTGACATAGCTCAGCTGGAATTCCATCACCTCCACTACTTTTGCTGTTTGTAGGCGCTTTGGGTGGCGCTGAGCAAAGTGCAAGTGTTAGTTGCTCAGTCGTGTCTGATCCTTTGCAACTCCGTGGACTGTAGCCTGCCAGGTTCCTCTATGCATAGAAAAATTCTCCAGGCATGGAGACTGAAGTGGGTAGCCATTTCCTTCTCCAGGGGATCTTCCCACCCAGGGTTGGAACCCTGGCCTCCTGCCTTGTGGCAGATTCTGTGTGGTCTGAGACCCCAGGGAGCGTCTTTGCTTAAGTTTCTTGGTGTGTGGCGCCCCCTGGTGGTGACAGCAGCACTTCCACTAGGTGGTTTTCAGGAGGAGGTCCCTTGGCTTCCCGCCTGGTGCTAATGGTAAAGAACCCCCCTGCCAATGAAGGAGATTTAAGAAGCGTGGGTTCAGTCCCCGGATTGGGAAGATTCCCAGGAGGAGGGCACAGCAACCCACTCCAGTATGCCTGGAGAATCCCGTGGAAAGAGGAACCTGGCTCCTTACAGCCCATAGGGTCGCAAAGAGACACCAGAGCGACTTGGCACGCATGCAAGCACCTGGCTGTAGGAACCCTCGGCCTCTGGGAAACCAGGTGGTCCCGCCTCAGAGAGAGGGAGGGCCCCTGCAGCCTGTCGTGGACATAGTGGGCCCTCCGTCTCTGGAGCAGCTGTCGTGGTGGCTAGGAGACTGAAGTCCACCCTCGGATTCGCCCCGTGTACAGACCAGGCTGGCTTCTCAGCCCTCGCGCTTCCTCACGCTTCTGCCCCGGCCATCCCCTGTGTGGGGAGCAGCCTGCCCGTGGCCGTGCTCTCTGGATCACGCTGCGAGTCTTTACTCTGACGAAAGGCTTCCTCACAGGCAGGCAGCTGGCACATGCTATTTTATTCCCGTCACACTTTGCAACCTTTAGCGCACTGTATGTCCACGTTGGCTTGCTGTCTGTCTGGACTCCAAGCTCCAGCAGTGCAGGAACTTTGTTTTGGATTCCTCTTTTCTCACTGTCCACCAGTGAGTCCTGAGCACCTGTGAGTGGCTCATGGTGGGTCCTGAACTGTTTGTCACATGAATGTCTGTCGTCTGGGGACCCAGTGTGTGCCCGGTGGTGTCTTGAGACGTCAAGACAGGCAGTGAGCCCGTGGGTGCTGAGCTGTGCTGGGGCCGTCTCTTCTGGTTATCACTGACCCTCCCACCTCCCGGGCCTGGGCCTGGGGACCCGCAGAGACCTGTCCGTGTTGTGTTTTGGCTGTGCTGCATGGCTTTGGGATCCCTGATCCCCGACCTGAGATTGAACCCAGGCCCACAGCAGTAGTAAAGCACTGTGTCCTAACCCCAGGCCCGCCTAGTCTGCCTGAACCATGGGCGAGGCCCGCAGGGACAGCAGCAGCAGCCTGCAGCACAAGAAGCCGCCGTGGCTGAAGCTGGACATCCCGGCCGTGGTGCCCCCGGCAGCAGAGGAGCCCAGCTTCCTGCAGGTAGGCCCTGGGCAGCGGGGGCTGCGGGTCCAGCCTGTCCAGTGCCCTCACTGGGACCCCGTTGCCCAGCCCTTGAGACGCCAGGCATTCCTGCGGAGCGTGAGCATGCCGGCCGAGCCCGCCCGCGTCCCTTCGCCCCACCAGGAGCCCCGGCGGCCGGTGCTACAGCGCCAGATGTCCATCACACAGACCATCCGCAGGTACTGGGCTGTCCTGGCTGCTTGGGGCGGGTGGGGCCCTGGGGCAGATGCAGCACACAGGGTCCCTTCGGGCCGCAGGGCTGGGAGCGGGGCGGGGACCTTCTCAATCCTGCATCCCCGCTCCCCTGCTCTGGGGCTGGCTGCGGTTGCCTGCTCCTTTCTCTGCCCCCAGCACCTCCTCTCTCCTCTCTGTCTCCCCACCCAACGCTCTGGCCCTGGACAGCCGCCGGGTGCGCTCCGGGCACATCCACACTCTGCCTCCCTTGGGCCCCCCGCTGCCCGCAGGGCCCTCCCGAAGCGCCCGTCTCTCTCGGTCCCTGCTCAGGTACCGTGGGCAGGGCAGGCGTGTGCTGGCGTCCGCGAGCGTGAGCATGGCTTGTGTGCCCCCGGAGCTGCCAGCGTTGCTGGTGTCCCCAGGGCTCCTGACGGCAGGCGCAGCAGCATTTCTGCTTGCATGTCCGAGGGCCGTGGGCAGCTTGCCCGGGGCTGCGGCACCCGCTTCCTGGGTCCTGCCATGTGCCAGGCCCAGCTGCTGCTCATGGCCATGCTCCGGCTGGCTGAAATCTGACCTCTGTCTAGCCTCGGTGTCTCTCCAGAAATCCCTGCCTCAAGGATGGCGAGAGGGCTTGTGTGAAACACCCGTTTCACCCAGGCCTGCCGTCTCTGGTGGCAGTTTGGAGTTGGCTGACTGTGCGGGGGTGGCCAGGGCCAGAACCCTCTTCTCCCCTTGATCAGCCACAGCCCACCTGGGCCCCTGGAGGGTCTGGAGGCCTGCGGCAGGCATGCCGAGGGGGAGCTCCTCTGAGGCCCGGGCCGGGGGAGGGGACTGCCGGGCACCCTTGCTGAGTTCCTTCCCCGGCAGGGGCACGGCCGACTGGTTTGGAGTGAGCAAGGACAGTGACAGCACCCAGAAGTGGCAGCGCAAGAGCATCCGCCACTGCAGCCAGCGCTACGGGAAGCTGAAGCCCCAGGTCATCCGCGAGCTAGACCTGCCTAGCCAGGACAACGTGTCGCTGACCAGCACTGAGACGCCGCCTCCTCTGTACGTGGGGCCGTGCCAGCTGGGCATGCAGAAGGTATGCCCTCCCATGGGCCCCTCACTCAGCTCCTCTGGGCGGGGCTGGGGACACAGCCAGCCCGAGCAAAGGCGGTCCCCTGGGAGCTCCTGGATTTGGATGGTGGTTGGATGCTCCTGTAAAGGCACCTAAGATGCTCTCTGGGATGAGGGGCTCCTGAGGGAAGACAGGGACCTGGGACTGAGCCTTGGCCAGCGTCTGGACCGGAAGCATCGCGGGATGGACAGTGCTGTAACACAATGCAGGCGGAGAAGGGGCCCTGGGTGCACTGGGCTGCGGCAGAACCCACTCAGCTGTCCAGGGGCCCGCTGGGTGGGGGGTTGAACAGCAGCTGTGTTCTCCACAGTGGGATCTGGGGTGGGGAAGGAGCCCCCTTGGCCAGACCCAGCCCCAACTCTGGCATCTCCTCCCTTCCTCCAGATCGTAGACCCCCTGGCCCGGGGCCGGGCCTTCCGCTTGGCGGATGATGCCGCCGACGGCCCGAGCGCCCCGCACACGCCCGTCACGCCGGGTGCCGCCTCCCTCTGCTCCTTCTCCAGCTCCCGCTCCGGTTTCAACCGGCTCCCGCGGCGGCGCAAGCGCGAGTCGGTGGCCAAGATGAGCTTCCGGGCAGCTGCTGCGCTGGTGAAGGTGGGTGCAGGGGCCCAGGTGGGGTTTGGGGGCGAGTGGGTTACACGGAGCCGCGTGCTTACTCCCTCGCTGGCAGGGTCGCTCGGTTAGGGATGGCACGTTACGCCGCGCCCAGCGCCGAAGCTTCACTCCTGCCAGCTTCCTGGAAGAGGACACGGCTGACTTCCCTGACGAGCTGGACACGTCCTTCTTTGCTCGGGTAAGAGCCTGGCGCCATCACCCTGACCCCTCTGCCTAAGCTTCCCACGCTGACCGCGCGTGTTTGCTCAGGAAGGTGTCCTCCACGAGGAGCTGTCCACTTACCCGGACGAGGTGTTCGAGTCCCCATCGGAGGCAGCGCTTAAAGACTGGGAGCGAGCCCCAGAGCAGGTGGACCTCACGGGCGGCGCCCTGGACCGCAGCGAGCTGGAGCGCAGCCACCTGATGCTGTGAGTGCCTCCCTGCGAGTTCCGTGGGGGAAAAGCCCCCAGGCTGTCAGGAGCAGCTGCTCCAAGGCATGACACCCAAGGGGACCCCCGGAGCGGGGGCGGTCATCTCATGGACTGGGAACCCAGCTTGGCAACTAGGTTTGGGGGCCCCAGGACTGGGCACCATTCAAATTGGGCTGCTCATCCCTGGAGAAGGCTGGCGGTCCCAGAGCCCACAGCCTGGAGAGGATCCAGCAGGCGAAGAGGTGGCGTCGTTAATACTCACAGATGTAGGTCTGACCCCACCTGCCTGCCATCCCGAAAGTGGCTCGGGCCGCTCTGCTTCTGCTCGGAGGGCCTGACTTCAGCCTGTTACACATGGGAGCAGGACAGATTCGGAGGGTTGTCCTGGCCCCGCGGGGGATGGACAGCAGCGTGTGGGCACTCTGGGGCTGGCGGTGACAGTGCCTCCCTCCCCAGGCCCCTGGAACGTGGCTGGCGCAAGCAGAAGGAGGGCGGCGCAGCGGCCCCGCAGCCCAAGGTGCGGCTGCGGCAGGAGGTGGTGAGCACGGCGGGGCAGCGGCGGGGCCAGCGCATCGCGATGCCGGTGCGCAAGTTGTTTGCCAGGGAGAAGCGGCCGTACGGGCTGGGCATGGTGGGCCGGCTAACCAACCGCACTTACCGCAAGCGAATAGACAGCTATGTCAAACGCCAGATTGAGGACATGGACGACCACAGGTAGGCCACGAGGGGAGGGGTTTAGGGCAGGCATGGCTCCAGGTGGGCGCGGGCGCTCCAGGTTGGGGATGGCGCCTCTGCTGACGCTTTGCTCCGCAGGCCCTTCTTCACCTACTGGCTGACCTTCGTGCACTCGCTCGTCACCATCCTAGCCGTGTGCATCTATGGCGTGGCGCCCGTGGGCTTCTCACAGCACGAGACCGTAGACTCGGTGAGCCCCGGCGCCCTCCGGGTGCCCTCCTGGCCCCGCTCTGCGAAGTCTGGGTTCCCTCCCGCCCACTCTGACGGGAGGGGGCGCGACCGAGCTCCGTCTTATCTTCTCTCCACCTCCCAGGTGCTGCGCAACCGTGGGGTCTACGAGAATGTCAAGTACGTGCAACAGGAGAACTTCTGGATCGGGCCCAGCTCGGTGAGGGCAGGGCGGGGCGGGGGCGGGGCCCGGTGAGGGCAGGGCGGGGCGGGGCCCTGGGCTCGCCGAGGCCCAGCCGCAGCTGCATCGTCCTCCCCGCAGGAGGCCCTCATTCACCTGGGTGCCAAGTTCTCGCCGTGCATGCGCCAGGACCCGCAGGTGCATAGTTTCATCCATGCTGCGCGCGAGCGCGAGAAGCACTCGGCCTGCTGCGTGCGTAACGACCGGTCAGGCTGCGTGCAGACCTCGGAGGAGGAGTGCTCGGTGAGTGCCCGCCCACAGCTCAGCTCGCACCCTTGTCTGCACCTCGTTTCCTTGGGACTCAGGCAGAGCTGGTTGAGTTGTCCTAAACCCCTGGTTCTCAGCACACGATGCCGTCCGTCTGTGCAAGGCCCCTCACCTCAGTCTTTCCTTCTTATCCCATCCCTCCACCTCTGGCTGCTCCCCCTGCAGACTGTGTGTCCTTAATTTTATTATTTTTTTAAATGGCCGAGCGGCAGGGCTTGGGGGACCTTAGTTTCTGGACTAGGGATCCAACCCAGGCCCTGGCAGTGAAAGGACCAAGTCCTAACCACTGCACCACCAGGGAATTCTGCATGTTTTTAATTTGGGTGTGGCCTTCTCACTTCCATCTTGTTTTGGGGCACCTGTCATAAGTTTATGTAAGTGATATTGCCTTACTTTTCTCACTAAATTTTAAACAACTTCATCCAAGTTTTTATCATCTAATGTGGAGCTCCCAGTTTGTACCAGTTGCCTACGGGTGGTTTCTGTTTTCAAGCTAATAGGAACTATGCTCTTGAACTCATAACAATCTCCCAACATGTGAGCAGTTTCCCGAGTGCAAATTCATGGAGGGGCTGCAGGGCACGCGGGTGTGTAGAACCAGAGGGAGGAGCTCAGGGTCTCTGATCCTGGCCCCCTGGAGACGGTGGGCTCAGACCAGGGCTGAGCCCATGTCCTCCCACAGTCCACGCTGGCAGTGTGGGTGAAGTGGCCCCTGCATCCCAGTGCCCCAGACCTTGCTGGCCAAAAGAGGCGGTACGGCTCTGTCTGCCACCAGGATCCCAGGTCAGTCCTGCTGCGCCCCCTACCTCCGTTCGTCCATGTCTCCCCTGGGAGTGGGGGTGGAGGGAGGTATAATTTGTCTCCTTATTGTCCAGGAGGGCGGGAGGGTGCTAAGCCAAGGGCTCAGAGTAAGGTCTGACCACCTGGGCTCGTGCAGGGTGTGTGATGAGCCTTCTTCTGAGGACCCCCATGAGTGGCCAGATGACATCACCAAGTGGCCGGTGAGCTGGTGTGGAGGGGTTGTTCGGGAGCCACCTTACTGTCTTGGGGAGGAATCCACATCTCACCCATCAGTGATGCCAGAGGTCTCCGAGGGACCACCCCGTTTTCAGATGCTCTGCCCTGGCCTTCAGCCAGCCGGTCCATCCACTACAGCCTCCCTTTCTAAGTAGAACCAGGTGGAGCCTTAAGAAGTCAAGTGACATCATGCCAATTTGACAGATGCCCTGAGGCCCAGGGTTTGTGACCTGCTTGAGGCCAACAGGGGCCTGTCTCCTACCCTAGGAGCCTGTCCATCTCTGCTCCAACCAAGCGTGGTGTGGGGCCCAAGATTAGGGGTGACCTTGACCCAACTCATCCCCATTTGTGACCCAGATCTGCACCAAAAGCAGTGCTGGGAACCACACCAACCACCCGCACATGGACTGCGTCATCACGGGCCGGCCCTGCTGCATCGGCACCAAGGGCAGGTAGGGCTGCCCCAGTCCTGGACACACAGCATTGCCCTGGGCCTGCTCCCATATCCAGTCCAAAACGACCCAGGATCCCGGGGGGCGTGGGGTGAGGAAGGGGCCGGACCTATCCAGGCCAACAAGGTGGGCGAGTGGGGCCAAAACCTGAGCCTGGGAGTCCTCCCAGCTCTGGCCTGACCTTCCAGGTGTGAGATCACCTCCCGGGAGTACTGTGACTTCATGAGGGGTTACTTCCACGAGGAGGCCACACTCTGCTCCCAGGTAGGCCTCTGGGGGAGGGTCCCTCCGCGTGCTGCGGCCGTGGCGGGTGCTCACGGTCACTCTGCACAGGTGCACTGCATGGACGACGTGTGTGGGCTCCTGCCCTTCCTCAACCCCGAGGTGCCTGACCAGTTCTACCGCCTGTGGCTGTCCCTCTTCTTGCACGCTGGGCAAGTGACACCACGTGGGCTGTGGGGGCTGGGGGGAGGAGGTGGTCCCAGGGACCCCAGGACTAGCTGGTCAGTGCTCCTTGCTGAGTGCCCCCTCCCCACAGGGTCCTGCACTGCCTGGTGTCCGTCTGCTTCCAGATGACAGTCCTGCGAGACCTGGAGAAGCTGGCGGGCTGGCACCGCATAGCCATCATCTACCTGCTCAGTGGCGTCACTGGTAACCTGGCTAGTGCCATTTTCCTGCCATACCGGGCAGAGGTAAGGCTGCCCCCCACGTGCTGCCCAGCATGAACTGGGTCCAGCAGACCCGAGTCCCTGCCATGCCCTGTCCCACCTGGGGCTCCTGTCCTGATCTACCCTGGGCCAACGGAGGGTGGCGGGCGGCCTGCCCCGGCCCACTGGCTCAGGGTCACCTGCACCTCCAGGTGGGCCCAGCTGGCTCGCAGTTTGGCATCCTGGCCTGCCTCTTCGTGGAGCTCTTCCAGAGCTGGCAGATTCTGGCGCGGCCCTGGCGCGCCTTCTTCAAGCTGCTGGCCGTGGTGCTCTTCCTCTTCACCTTCGGCCTGCTGCCCTGGATCGACAACTTCGCCCACATCTCAGGCTTCATCAGCGGCCTCTTCCTCTCCTTTGCCTTCCTGCCCTACATTAGCTTCGGCAAGTTCGACCTGTACCGCAAGCGCTGCCAGATCATCGTCTTTCAGCTGGTCTTCCTGGGCCTGCTGGCTGGCCTGGTGGTCCTCTTCTACTTCTACCCTGTCCGCTGCGAGTGGTGTGAGTTCCTCACCTGCATCCCCTTCACTGACAAGTTCTGTGAGAAGTACGAGCTGGATGCTCAGCTCCACTGAGCTGGCGGGCGCTGGGGCCGTGTGCCCGTGGCTGGAGCCAGGCCTGCGGCTCGGGACTCTGCCCAGGAGCCCTGCTTCCCACACACTTTGCCGTGTTCACTGCTGTTGAACCCCTCGTGCTTCCGGGCATTTATCACACTAGTTCCCGAGATTACCTTCTAACTAGCCTTCTGACGACCACCTCATGTGGCCAATAAACAGACCGGGAGCGTTTTAGCTGCCACTAACTCAACCAGAGCTGCCGCCTCCTTTCTGGTCTCCAGCTGGGCGCTGTGGAAGGACATCCTCCAGGCCCCAGGCCTCCCACCCACAAGTTGCCAGAACAGGGCATTCACGTCAGGTCCATCTCCCTGGAGGTCCTCGGCCAGGTGCGCACACTCTGTCCCCCTTCTGCAGAGTGACGAGGAAGTGACAAACAAGGACCCAGGAATATCACACTTCCCCACACACACCTGGAAGCGCCCCACGGCATCCAGGCCATGTCCCTTCCTAGGAGCCAGGCACCCATGGGCTGAAGCTGGAGGCCCTGACCAGGCTGGGCTCAGACGCCCTTGTTTCCCACAAGTAGAGACAGAGCCGGCACTCTGCTTTTACTTCCTCCTCGCTGCAGAGATGACAGGACAGGTGTGTATGGCTTGGGGAGCAGGGTGGTGGCCAAGGGCTCAGGTACATCATCCCAACAGTGTGACCGCCGGCAGGGTCCCCACCTGTGCCCCACTATGGGGACATGACTTTCCAAACCTCAAAGAAAACAGGGTTTATTCTGTATACAGGGCCAGGCCCACAGCCCTGGGATCAGGGTTCATTTAAGAGGCCAGGCGAGTCCAGCTGGGGTCAGGCTCTCTCCCACCCGTCTGGGGAAAGGGCACGGTGGCCCAAGGCTTCCTTCTGCCAGGGAAGAGCTCAGCTGCCCGCACACACAGCTGTCCAAGTCTGGAGATTCATTTCTGTCTCAGCTTTTTGATGAAGGACACCTCATCCCGATTCCGGATACCATAACTGAAAGAGAAGGAAAGGCAGAGTCCAGCCTACAGAAGGGCCCAGCTGTGACTCCTCCTCCGAGGCTTGTGTGGGATGAGAGAGGCCAGGCAGGAAGAGCGCAGTGCTGGGGAGGTGAGGAGGGGGCAGGGCCATGCTCCCCAGCCACGCACACTCAAAACCCTCTCTCCTGGCTCTGCAGCCTGAACTGCCACAGCTCCTCTGCCTCCTGTCCTCCGGGCAGGGAGGTCTCCAGGGAGTTCCTTGCAGGACAGTCAGGGACTCTCCTGGTCTCACACACTCCCCAGGAATGGATTTAAGACCCCTCCTTTCTTAAGAGCCTCTGGAGGAAACCCCGGCCCTATGGCAGGGCCTGGGGAACAAAAGGGCCACAGATCAGATAGCTCCCTGTAGCTCAAGACGGAGCCTGAACTTACTCTCGGAGTTTCTTCCGGTCTTCTGTGAGCTTCTCTCCCGCGGAGGTCAAGTGGTATGTCCTCCACACGTAGGACCTACAGATGGGAATTCAGTGAACCACAAGCAGGGTGATTCAGGAGGCTGAGAGCACCCAGGCGAGGGGCTGGTAGCAGCTCCTCTAACCAGGGAAGCCGCATCCAGACACACTGGGCATGCCCTAAGGTGTCCCCACGTGCAGCTACCTAGCTGCCCGCGTGGTAATGCAGAGGAGGAGCAGCTAGGACAGGGCCCGCAGGCACAGGAGCACCTGCCCTTTTTAAAGGCTCGGGACAGGGAGCTCGATGCTCTAGGCCGCATCCTGAGCAGAGCCCAGGGGATGAAAAGGCTCGCTCGTGTCCAGCACGTCCTCCCTGTCTCCCAAGAAGGGCTGAGGGAGGAGCCAAGGCTCCACTCACCAGCTGATGTGCTGAATGCCTCCCTCGCGCTCCTGCCTGAGCTGCACATATCTCTGGATGGCCTTCTTCAGGTCCAGGACAGTGGCGTTCTGGACTACAACCACAGCTGCACAAGCAGGAGAAGATCCCCAGCGTCAGGTGTCAAGAGGAGAGCCCAGAAGCTCTGATGAGCTCTGTTACTTCTCAAGGCTCAAGTCTGGGCAGGTGTGGGTGTGCCCAACAGGCCTGGGCACAGCCCGGAGTTTCCACCCACCAGCCCTGCTAACATCCTCTCCTGTGAAGGTTCAGACTGCTTGGCCTGAGGGGGAAGGCAGTACTTACGCATAACTTCTCCATCCATCTTGCACACTCGCACTGTCATTGCTTGGCCGTATTCTAATGCTATTTGGGAATTAACCTCTTCTAAAGTAACCTGGAAAAGACCAAGGATGGAGGTGGGAGCTCCCTTCACCACCCCGAACAACAAAGGCAGACAAGCGGACAGCGTCTATAAAGTTAGGCAGAACCTTCCTGAAGTCTGAGGAGAACGGAAAACTGGGAAACATTGATCTTTTGTCTGAAAATTACATTATTTTTGTTTACCCCAGGCTTCTACACACCAACTTTTGGTTGTTTTTAAAACACTGCTGACATGTCAAATGTCCTAACTAGTCGGTTTTTCGGCACCCCTTTAAATTTCAAGCCCGAGGCCAGAGCCTCGTTCGCCTCCAGGCCCGACAGGAGCCTTCTGCCTAGACGCTCCGCTACGCTCGGAAACGCCTTCCCGAGGCTGCAGCCCCCAGCGGTCCCAGGGTCCGTCCGCACCCCGGGGGAACGACGCGGCCCTCGCGCACCTGGATCGGAAGGTCGCAGAGCAGCGGGTCCTGCACAACCATGGCCAGGCCCTCCTGGAACACGTCCACCGCCTCGGAGTGCGGCAGCGCCTCCTCCTCATCCTCCTCGTCGTCCTGCGGCTCTGGCCGCGCCACGACCCGCGGCTCCTCCAGGGCGCCGGGTTTCCAGCCGGCTTCGCCCGCACAGCGGCTCCACGCGACAGAGGCTATCGCGCAGGCGCCGGGACCGCTCCTATATCCCCACCTTCGGGGCGCCGGGGGCGGGGCCATTCGAGGACCAATGAGAGATGAGCTACTGGGAGCCGGCCGGCCACTGCTGTACTTGGGGGCGGGGAGGCGGCGTGATTATTGGTGGGCTGGCAGGGGGCGGGGCGGGGACCAAGGGGCGCTCAGAACGCCGGCGCAGTGCTGCCGCGGGCGCTGCCGGGAGCGCCGGGCCTGTGGCGGCCATGCTGCTCTTCTGCCCGGGCTGCGGGAACGGGCTGATCGTCGAGGAGGGCCAGCGCTGCCACCGCTTCGCATGCAACACCTGCCCCTACGTGCACAACGTCACGCGCAAGGTGGGCGCGCGCGGCGCGGAGGCCCACGCTCTCGCGAGGCGGCCGCGCGACCCGGGCCTTCCCCGCCTCCTTCCCCGCCTGGATCGGCGTCCTGCGGGCCCTGCCGGCCGCCCTGAGGCTCTCCGCCAGCCACGCACTGCTCCCGGGGCCTGTGTAGAGCTTTTGCGCCCGGGTCGCTCTTCCCCTCGGTACCCGTGTCACTCGTCGCTCGTGCTTTTACCCGAAGGATTATTTAAAGTTGCAGCCTCTTTGTCCACCTCGCCTTTCTTCTCCTAATCTTATTTTTTTAATAGGACTCGTTTGCCTTCCATTGCGGTTTACAATTTACTTGTGCCCCTTGTTTGTTAACACTAGGGTATACGCTGTAGGAGGGCAAGCATTTTTCAGTTTTTGCTCGCTCTTATATTTTAGTCTGAACATCTGGAATATATTGGATATTCATTACGGAATGGTACATACTGTGTTATAACTCGTTACTTTCCATCGATATTGCGTCTTTCCTTTTTAGAACACCTTTAATAGTTTTTAGAAGTAGAGCACGCTGGTGTTACCTCATTCTTAATGTTTATATACTGCTCCACCATGTAGCTGTGTTGTGGGAGTTAAGAGTCTGAAATTGTGAAGGGTGACATTTCAAGGACGGCTGGTAAAACTTGGAGAATAGTTAGAAAAACCTCTGCCTGCGAAGAGTGGCTGGGCCACCCTGCCAAGTGCTCCACTTTGGCCTTAGTCGTCTTTGGATCTTTTATTTCAGTGACCAAGTATTGGAGAGGTGGGAGAACAAAAAGGTCACGCCAGAGCCATTTCCCCCTTCCTGCTCTGTTGCTTCATCCAGTCCTCACAGAATCTTGTTTATTGGATCATCCCAATTGTTGATCCTCCCGATTCTCATGGAGATTCCTGCTCTGTGACAGCAGGAACTGTGCTTTCGTTTAGTATTCCTCCCTTCGTGTTGAAGGCAGGAAGCAGAGTCTGGGGTGATACTTGAAGGCATGGTTTGGTGACCCGGCTTTGTACTGTTCACTTACTGGGAGAGTCTGAAGACCTGCTGTTTGTTGTTTGTTAGGTAACAAATCGGAAGTATCCAAAGCTGAAAGAAGTGGATGATGTGCTTGGTGGAGCAGCTGCTTGGGAGAATGTTGACTCTACTGCAGGTGAGAGGGAAAACCTTTTCTGTTTCAGAGCTGTGGGTAAGGATGAGGCCGCTGGCTGTGCCACTGCATAGCAGAGTCTGTGATGTATCAAGTGGGCTTCTGAGACTAGAAACTGTTTTCTTCTCTGATGTGTTTGTTACGCAAACAGTATTGGCACAAGCTGTTGTGGAGTAATTCAGACCTGAGTTAAAGTCTCAGGGTGACCTCATAGTGATGCTGATTGGAGTAATTAAAAAATCAGTCTAAGGATTTTGTTCTAATATAGTTTTTTTTTAAGTCAAAGATAATATTAAACTGCTCTAAATATTCCGTTAAGTAAGGATTTGAGTCTTGATTCATTTCTGATAGCGACAGATGTGACCAAGGAAGGAAAGAGAGCCCAGCACGACCAGTCCAGAGAGGAGGAGGAGCTTAGGGTGACTAGTACTGTCTTTTTACCCCAGAGAGGACCATCCAGATCTGCTCTGTGAAAAATCTTGCACAGGCAGAATTTGTCACTGGGAGGTGAATTACACACCAAAATGGTGTCTGAGTGTTTGAAGGAGTTTTCATTAAGAGCGAGGTTCTTGAATTGAAATCTCGGTGAAAGTAAAATTAAAAAAGAAAAAAGTACAATCAAGACCACAAGTTGTGAGAGCACAGTTTGTGCTCTCAGTTGTGAGAGCACAGTGGGAATGACAGCCCCTTGCAGGAAAACCTTGCAGGGCACCCCAGGCGAGGGATACCAGTCGAACTGGGGAGTGTCTGCAGCTGTGTTTCACGAAACGTCCACTTATAACAAGCATGTTGATCATGAGCATCATTTCTTTTTTTTAGTAAACGTGGGTCACTGTTTGTTCTTCTCGTTGCCAGAGCCATGTCCCAAGTGTGAACATCCTCGAGCCTATTTCATGCAGCTTCAGACCCGCTCTGCAGATGAGCCCATGACCACCTTTTACAAGTGCTGCAACGCTCAGTGTGGACACCGCTGGCGGGACTAAGGCCAGGATGGCCCAGCTGCGTCAGCGTCTGCGTGCTTTACTGCCCAGGGTGTATTCCCAGCTGCGAGTGTGAACTGTGTGTTCTGAGGGTCTTGGGTGGTATGGTGGAAAGCTGACCCTTTAAGGGTGGCTGCCCAGGGGGTCAGGAAGTATAGCCTGCCTCCCAGTCAGCAGATTAACTCCTTGATGTCCAGTATGTCCAAATTCTGCCCATGCTGTGTGTGGACAGGAGTATCCATAACTGAGTGCATCCTGTTGAAGGTCCTGTTCTTCCTCTTTTATGTATATTGGGCAGTTGGTGTTCTCCTGCCATCAGCCAACACTCTTCAATATTTACATTGTTTGTACAACTAATAAAGTAAAACTTACTAGTTTAGTACATTAGATGCCCCTCAGTATTTAACTGTTAATTGCAAACTTATTTAATCAAAATTTATCCTGAATATTTAATTAAAGTTAACAGTCTTGTTATCACCTTCTCAGTGTTTTAAATGCCTTAAGAAGTAGACATCAAACCTTAAATCCCCAAACCGACTGCTATATTTAGGGCCAAACTGGTTACAGAATTGCTAATAACATGGATTTCTATTTATTATTTGTATTTTTGTTTCCTAGAATCGCAGTACATTTATTAGATTGTATGTTTTTTAATACTTTCTGTATCCATCTTTCTACTCTAAAGAGAAAAAGGACACTCTAGGCTCATGGGGGCAGGATTTTGGTTATTGATAGATTTGTTTCTTGCTCAGGGCCTCAAATTTAATTACTTCCAAATCTCTCTTGTTGAATTATAGTTTACTTCCCATGTGGCTCAGCTGGTAAAGAATCTGCCTACAATGTGGGAGACCTGGGTTCAATCCCTGGGTTGGGAAGATCCCCTGGAGAAGGGAACAGCTACCCACTCCAGTATTCTGGCCTAGAGAATTCCATGGACTGTCTAGTCCATGGGATCGCAGTGAGTCAGAAACGACTGAACGACTTTCACTTCATAGTTGACTTAGGAGGTTTTAGTAGTGTCCGGTGTACAGCGTAGTGATTCAGTTATACGTACATGTATATATAGACACACACACACGAGTGTATATGTATTCATATATATGTATACATATTCTTGTTTGCATGTTTTTCCATGATGATTTATTACAGGATTTTCAATATAGTTCCCTGTGCCAAATCACTTAATAATGAAGTTTCACTTATGAAATAATGGGACTTAAATTTAAGTCTTTTATACAGATTCTTGCTTTTTTCCAACTTTTTATTACTTTCTGTTTTTTGTCCTGCTGGGTAGCGTGCAGAATCTTGGTTCCCCAGCCAGGGACTGAACCTGTCCTCTACATTGAGAGCGTGGAGTCCAACCACTGGGCAACCGGGAAAATCCCAGATTTTTACTTTTTTGAAACTTGTTGTCTTACATAACTTGTATAATTTGTATAATTCAGGAAATTTTAAATTTTATTTATTTGTTTTTGTCTGCGTGCAGTCTTCTCGTTGCAGAGCATGGGCTCTAGGGTGCGTGCCTCGTGGACTGTAGAGCCCGGCCTCAGCAGTGCTGGCATACAGCCTCAGTTGCCCCAGGCACGTGGGGTCTTCCTGGACCAGGGATTGAACTCATGTCAATTGGCAGGCAGATTGTTAACCCCTGGACCACCAGGGAAGTCCGCTTTTCGAGAAATTATTAATCTTTTGTTTGAAATGATTATGGATCGCATATGTATTTTCCTGTTGGAACACGTTGACCAGATCCTGAGCCCATTGTCTCCAGTTGTTTCTGTTTCAGAACAGTTTGCACTGTTTTTGCAAATGGGTGTTTGTCCTGTGGGTGTCACTTTAGTGTCTTCTTATGGATGGCTGGATGGCATCACCGGCTTGATGGACATGAGTTTGAGTAGACTCCAGGAGTTGGTGATGGACGGGGAGGCCTGGTGTGCTGCGATTCGTGGGGTCGCAGAGTCAGACATGACTGAGGGACTGAACTGAACTGAACTGATGCCATCAGTTATGTTTCCTCAGGGGTCTGTTCTTGTTTTCGCTTGTTACTGGAGGCAGCCTGGTCAGCGGTGAAGGTCATGCCCGCTGAAGTTACCCTGCTTGCCTGTCAGTTGCTGAACCTCTTTCATTTTCTCCTGTGTAAAACGAAGATAGTAATAGTCTACTTCAGGGGTTCACAGCTTTTTCTGTAAAGAGTCAGTATTTTGGGTTTTGTGGGTCAAGAGTCACAATCAAGAAAGACATAAGGAAGCGAGCTCTTACAGAGAAGCTCAGAATGTAACCCTGCAGTGTTTGTTATACGAGCCCCTTGATGAAAGGAACGCACACCATTTTGTGTAACCGAATTGGTGTTTCTTGTTAAAGTTGCACGTGTGCATCTCCTCACCCTGGTTCAGGCGGGGGGCAGATGCGGGTCACTGTGACCTTGCTGATGGCTCAGTAGCTGCCGGTGGTGAGAGACGTGGGTATTGTCTGCAGCGTGTTTGAGGGTGAGCAGTGCAGTTGCAGTCTGTGGACGTGTCCTCCACGAGGCTGCCAGCTGTGTGACCTCGCGCTGCACCTGTGTGCACCGTCAGCCGTGACACTCAGCGGCAGGTTCCAGGTGCCGTTCTCCCGCGTTCACGTTTTCTCGGCTTTGCGAGTGCTCCCACGTGAGTTGCTAGTTGTTTCCTTGGTCTGTGCCCAGAAGCTCGTTCTTCAGGCCTTTCCCCGCTTAGTGTCGAGGCATTGACTCCTCGCGGAAGCGGCAGAGGGCGGGTCCGGTGATGTTTGGAGCCATCGAGAGCCGAGGAAAGGCGCTTCAGATTATCTGCCTCATTTTTAATTGACGTGACATCGCTCCCAGTGTCCTTAGCTTTCAGAACAGCTGTTCTTGACCAAAAACAGATGGTCTTAAACGCATCTTCTCTGGACACGCTTCCCTCAGCTTCTGCAGTCAGACACCTTTAAGTCACCCTCAGCGGCTTTCCTTCCTGGGTTAACGATGAGTCCCTGGAAAATTTAATTCCATTGCCTCATTTTTATTTCTTGTGAAGAAA
This sequence comes from Bos taurus, assembly GCF_002263795.3. Lineage (NCBI taxonomy): Eukaryota > Metazoa > Chordata > Mammalia > Artiodactyla > Bovidae > Bos > Bos taurus. The sequence continues at coordinate 113,154 of NC_037352.1, read as the reverse complement.
TTCTGTTTTGTGTTGAGACTCGTGCCAGAGGAGCGTTTAGCCTGGTGATGTCGACTACTGCAGTGTTGTCGCATGACACTGTCCTCTGCCATCCAGCTCACTGATAACAGTAGCTCGCACTGCCCTGGGCCTTAAAGACAGGGCATTTGGAGCCCTGTCTTCTTACTGTGACATGACGGGTGTGCAGTGTAAGCAAGCGAGCAGAAGCGTTGTGAAACACTGTGGCCTTGAAACACTGATAAGATCGCTGCTGAGCCGTGAGCACACCAGGGCCGCTGTAGACAGCGCATACAGGCGGTGTTCCAGAAGGTGGACCCTGACATTTGAATTTCATAGTCGTTCCACATGGCATGTAATTCTTTATTTTTTCCCCAACCATTTGCAAATATACAAACTTATTCTTTGTTTATTTAATTTATCTATGGCCTTGAGGCGCAGCACGTGAGACTAGACAGCGAACCTGGGCGCAGGGCAGTGAAAGCGCAGAGTCCTAACCACGGGACCACCTGCGCATTTTCTGTTGTAACTGCTGTTCGCTCACAAGTTCTCTTAACGGGGGCGGGCTTGCCCCCGGGCTGCTCCTCCTCGTCAGGTATGAGGACATATGCAGCTCCACGTGTCCTGTCGTTAGGGCACGTCTGACCAGCGGTGCTTGTTATTCTCTGGGCCTGTTTTTCGAGGGGCTGGGTTTCGGGAGATACTTAGTGGCCCTGGTTGTATTGTCTTTGTATCTGAGGTTTTCCCTCCATCTGCAGATTTTGCTTTTCTGTTTATCTCTGTGTGTTATGACTAACCTAGACAGTGTGTTAAAAAGCAGAGACATTACTTTGCCAACAAATGTCTGTCCAGTTAAAGCTATGGTTTTCCTAGTAGTCATGTATGGATGTGAGAGTTGGACTGTAAAGAAAGCTGAGGGCCGAAGAATTGATGCTTTTGAACTGTGGTGTTGGAGAAGACTCTTGAGAGTCCCTTGGACTGCAAGGAGACCCAATCAGTCCATCCTAAAGGAGATCAGTCCTGAATATTCATTGGAAGGACTGATGCTGAAGCTGAAACTCCAATACTTTGGCCACCTGATGCGAGGAACTGACTCATTTGTAAAGCTGGGAAAGATTGAAGGCGGGAGGAGAAGGGGACGACAGAGGATGAGATGGTTGGATGGCATCACCGACTCAATGAACATGAGTTTGAGTAAGCTTCGGGAGTTGGTGATGGACAGGGAGGCCTGGCGTGCTGCAGTCCATGGGGTCACAAAGGGTTGGACACGATTGAGCGACTGAACTGAACTGCGTGTTACAGGAGGTGGTGGGGTGCCAGGCTGTGGCATCGGAACACTTCCTGGGCAGAGGCAGTGGCCTTCACGCATCTCAGTGTCTGTGACCTGCTCTCCCGTCTCTGTAGCCTGCATGCTGTCCTGTGGGTCGTGTGCGGCTGATGTGCGGTCCGTTGGTCTCAAGGGAGTGAGTTCTAGCCTGAGAGAGAAGGAAGCTCTCTTAATAAGGATACTAGGGCAGGGATGGCACCAGTGAGTATAAAAGTGTGTAAGGGGCCAAGATGATCAACATTTAAATGTTAGAAGTGTGATCGTGTCCCTGGTCGTTCCTAAGGTGTGTCATGGATTTGAGCCTCTGATGCCATCTTGCCGTGGGTCCTGGTTTCTGCAACTCCAGAGAGCTGCAGCTCTGGTGTCTCCAGATCTCCCCTCAGCTGGGTTAATGCACAGAACAGACACACACAAACACATTGATACGTAAACTCAGGCACAGGGGCATGCTAAAGTGCAACCTTATTTGGCACCCCTAAGAACATAACAGTCAATAAGTTTATGAAAAGATGCTTATCTTTACTGATAACCAAGGAAGTGTATATAAGTTAAGACAGCATTGAAACGTCTTTGCCTATCAGATTGGCAAAGATTTAAAAGACTGCTGTCAAATGCAGTGAGGACTGCAAGCATCCTTACATGTCTGATGGGAGCAGAAGTCCGTGTATTTCTAGAGGACCGCTTGGCAGCATCTATTTTGAGATCTTAGGCCCGACAGTTTGCTCCAGATCGCTTTTTTTTTTTTTTGTACAGCACTCATCCTGGTGATTAGAGATCCAGGCCTGGAATTACTCATTTAAAATGGCATGTTTACACCAGAAACGAATGCAGTGTTGTATGTCCATTAAATTGAAATAGCAGATGTGGGCAACAGTGAAATTGTCCACCAACAGGATTATTAAACCATGATCTGTACCACCAGTAAAGGCATGAGGTAGCTTTTTATGTGCTTCTCTGAAAAATTTGAAAAGAAAATTTTCAGAGAAAATTCTTTTTTCTGAAAAGAATTTGAAAAGAGCCGGAGCAACGAGGTGGCTGTTAAATGAGCGTTTGTTGGAGCGTAGACGTGGCCTGGAGGGCCTTGTGCCCGGCTTCCCACAGGGGCGTCTCTCTGGGGCCAGGGGCTCCCATCTTTTATTTCCTTCCTTAAGCGAGGCTGCAGCACTGTGAGGTTTGACTGTCTCCACCCACCCTGGCGCTCAGGGACTGCCTGAGCTGCAGCCTGGGAGACAGGCGCTGCTCTGAACCTGGTCCACGTCTTCGCCTCCCGGCGCCAGTTCAGGGAGCAGCCCCGCTCACCCGCCAATCGATGGGTGGCCCCCAGGTCCACGTGTGGCAGCTTGCCGTCCCTGGCGGTGGAAGGTGGGGTTTATGGTGGGTGCTGGTCCCCTCTCGCCCCTCTTAGGCCAGCTGCCGTGCTCTTGGGCTCGTGGTTTCAGATGTGGGCGGCCTGTGTCAGCCTCCCGCGCAAGGCTCACGTCACTGGTCGGTGCAGTTATCTCCTGAATCAGGCAGAGGGACTTTGCTGCAAGCGCAGGGGTGGCTGGGTGACAAGCCACCTGCAGGTCTCAGGGGAGCATCACGCCTGCCATGGGCGCCAGCAGCTGCATCTGGAGAGGTGAGTGTCGCCTGGGATTCTCCACTGCTCAAGTCAGCGTGGACTTTGGGGGACGGGGCAGGTGGCCCGCAAGCCCCGAGCTCAGGAGGAGCCTGGGGGGCATACTCAGAAGGGCTGCAGGGCGTTGGGGAGGCCACCCTGGTTCATCAACTCTGTCCTGCCTTGGGCATCTCCTGGCGACAGACATGTGCTATAGGAATGGCGGGCCATCCTGGCCTGGCCTGTGAGCCTCGTGGGTGCCACTGGGCAGAGGGGCTGGCACTGAGCTCGTCAGGTGGAGTTCAGGGTAGGCTTAGGGCCAGGGTAGTTCCTGACCCCTTGGGGGCAGCGCGTGGGCATTCTGGGGTCAGGTGGTCTCAGCTCGGACGACTGAGTGGAGATGGGGTTCAGTCCTGGGGCTGGTAAAGCCTCTGCTCTCGCCCATGACTTTTAGGGGCTTTAGGTCTGAAGAGGAGTCTGTGGACCCCCCATTGGACCTGTGGGCAGGGCAGCAGGAGAGGGCAGGCTTCCAAGAGGGCTCTGCAGCCAAGAAGATGGAGAGGAAGTGGGCTTGTGCTCGAATGTTCCAGAGCCCCGTTAACATCTTCTCCAGGCAAAGGCAGGCCTGGGGGAAGGTCGGGATGTCTCTTCAGTTAGGAGCAGGTGGGAGGGCGCAGCAAGAATCAGACACCCTGGGGGAGCCTGATGCCAGGGCTGCTGATGGCCAGTTCGGGCTGCTGGCAGGGCTGTGTGGGCGTGGGTGGAGCAGAGCGCCGCCCTCGTTGAACCCCAGGCCGTTGTCAGCATTCTTTCAGCCATGCCATGCACGGCGCCTCGGCGGAAGGCAGTGACAAGGTGGGGGTGGGGGGTGGGGGGTGGTTTGGGGGGTGACAGTGAGCAGCTCGTCCTGAGGCATTCCCAGCCTCAGCCCCCTCCTCCCTCTGTCCTGGGTCCTGCTCTCTGGGCCCCGTCCACCCAAGGCCCCTGCATCCCGCCCGCGTCTCTCCCTGGCTCTGGCCTGGCCTCTCCGTGTCCCGGGACGTCCACCTCCCTGAGGCAGGTGCCTGTCCGGCTGGGCCATCCCAGGACAGGTGGCCTCCCTGCCCTGACCGCCCCGCCTCTGCCCTTGCCCAGCAGGGTCCTCAGCCCTTTGCCCCGGGGCGCCGGGTCCTGCTCCCGTTTCCTGCCTCCTGCCTCGTGCTGTGTCTCAGGCCCGCCCCCCAGGTCCGAGCTGCCCCGGGAGCCAGCCTCTGGACTCCCTCCTCTCCCAGCAGTGAGGGCAGTGGTGGATCAGTGCCGTCTCAACCGCAGCCTCCATCCCACCCCGGGATGGGCAGGGATAGTCTGTCCCCATTAAAAATACAGACTGTGTGAAAGGGGACAGGAAGCCAATCCGGAGGGTGTGGTGCGCTGCATAAACCTCGCCCTGCGGGCGTCTCACCTGGTGAGGCCCGGGGCGCTGACCCTACGAGGTCCCGGCAGAAGTCCAGCTGCATGGCAGCCCATGACTTCTTGGCGGGCGGGAAGCCGGGAGGCAGGCTCTGGGCTGGAGGTCATCTGGCCAGACCTTGACCCTGAGGCCAGGGAGGAAACGGGGTTGGGAAAAGGGGCCAGAGTGCTGTCTGCCGAAAGCCGTGTCCACGGACCAGTGGGAAGGGACGAGCCGGGTGGGGATGTCGGCCTGGCCCCCGCAGGACGGGCATGTGGGGCCGCTCTCCCGTGGGGCCCCATCCTGCGTCGCAGCCACCCCGCGACCTGTCTCCTCTGGGTGTGATTGGGCCTCCCTGGGGCCATCCTGGCACTTCTTCCTGCCCTACATCCTAAATGCCCCCTGCCCCCCACATCCTAAATGTCCCCCGCCCCCCACATCCTAAGTGCCCCCCACCCCCCACATCCTAAGTGCCCCCCGCCCCCCACATCCTAAGTGCCCCTGCCCCCCACATCCTAAGTGCCCCGCCCCCCACATCCTAAGTGCCCCGCCCCCCACATCCTAAATGCCCCCCACTCCCCACATCCTAAGTGCCCCCCACCCCCCACATCCTAAATGCCCCCCACTCCCCACACCCTAAGTGCCCCGCCCCCCACATCCTAAGTACCCTGCCCCCCACATCCTGGTGCCCACTTCCCGGCCACCCCCCAACATCCTTGTGGATGACCCCGTCTCGGGCTCCCTGAGAGCCAGCTCCCTCCCCCCGTGATTGCCAGCGGTTTGTGGCAGGTGATGCTTCAATCCAGAGGCGGGTGAGGTCTTCCTGCCTGTTGATCTGATGGGTCTGTCGTGCGGGTCCATGAGGAGGCTGCGGGGGTGGGGTGGGCGTCTGCTGCTGGGAGAGTGGGTGCGGGCTCTGAGCGCTTCCGGGCTGCGGTCTGTGCTTGTCTGCTGCTTTTCTGAGTCCTTATCACCCATCAGGCTTGCATAACCAGGCTGGCCCTGCTTCCTGCGAAGGAGCTATCAGTGTACCATCTGGGGCTGCAAAAATGGGGTGACAGGGCGTCAGCAGCCTGCTCACCCCAAGGTGCTTCCTCGCATCCAGCACTGGGAGCCCCGCCCCGGGGTGCTGTCCCCTGCAGGGCTCCTCAGGATGGGCCTGTGGCAACAGTGTGGGAGGTGCTGGCGGGCATGTGGACACCCCCTGCCTTTCCTCTGCTGTCCTGGGGCAGAGCCCTGGGGTCAGCCCCCCACCTCCCGTGGCTCTGGTGGGAACTCACGTGGATGTACACCTTGCACAGTTGGCCCAGGTGTGACACCAGTGGGTCCAGCAGATCTGCCCTTCAGTTGTCATCTACAACTGTGTTCCCCCAACCCTGACTCCCCTGCAGGGGGGACCTGGGGCCCAGGCTCAGAGCGCTGCCTGCTGGACAGACCTGGACACGTGGCTGATTCAGACCTGGGAGGCCTGAGCTTGAGCTCCTGTGGGTGCTGCTCCCCTGCGGTGCTCAGCCTCCTTCAAGGGATGGGATGAGGGAGCGGGTGGTGACTTGCTTGAAATGCCCTCCCCACAGTGCCACCTCGGGGCGCGGCGGGGCGGAGGTGGTGCTCTCTACACAGCCCCTCAGCCCAGCCTCTTCCAGGTTGGACCTTGCAGAGCGAAGTTCTGATGAGAGAGGCGGGCACCTGCTTCCTGCTCTGCGCCTGGCTCAGCCTGGGGGTCCCTGTCCTGGGAGACAGAGGAGGTGAGGGCTGGCTCAGGGCGTGCAGGGGCTATGGGCACGGAGCGGGGCAGGGTCTGGGCTGCGGGTGCCCATCTTCTGCAGACCGGTTGGGGCTTCAGCCCCACCCAGGGCGCATGGTCACAGCCCATCCCCTTAGGGTGCCCAGCCCCGCCGTGGTCACCTCAGGGCTCCTTCTCTCAGGCCTGCCCTGTCACAGGGGGTCAGCGCCAAGCCCTCCCCCTCCCCTGGCCCTGCCCCAAGGCAGCCACGGTGAACTTGCCACGGTCACTGTTCCCAGGGCCAGGGCCTGGGGCTTTCACCTGCTACAATAACAACATCCTCAGGATTGAGTGCCGCTGGCCTGGCCCAGCGCTGGGCCAGGGGGCCGGCTCCTGGCTGCTCTTCACCAGGTGAGGCTGGAGAGCGGGGGCAGAGGGCAGGGAGCTGGGGGGGCCATGGTCCCTTGGTGCCCACACGTGTCCTTTCCAGCAACGTCGTGCCGGGCAGCAAGCACAAGTGTGTCTTCTGGGCCGGCGTGTGCACCGTGGAGCTGCCGCCCGAGGAGGTCCTCGTGCCTGCTGACAACTTCACCATCACCTTCCACCACCACATCTCCGGGAAGGAGCAGGTCAGCCTTGTGGATCCACAGTATCTGCCCCGGAGACACGGTGAGACCTGGGTCGGGTGTGTTGGCTGGGAACCCCCTGGCCACAGCCCACCGCCCATAACCCCCGCCACCCAGTCAAGCGTGCCCAGTCCCTGCAGACAGACCCAGGGCTTGCAGCAGGTAGGAACTGAGGGGCGAGGGGTCGGCCCACTGGTTGCCGGAGGGCTTGGGTCTGGAGGAGGATGAAGGAGCAGGGCTTTGAGTTGGGGCTGGAGCTCCAGCGTGAGTCCCTTGAAATGCACTTCAGGCACGCCAGCTTAGATTTGAGATGCATCTTAGCTGCCTCAGGGGTTGTCTCGTCCCAGGCTCCCAGGGAGGCCTTGCTCTGAGAGGGCCTTGGTCACATCCTCATCCTTCCCGGGAATCTTTCTGATCCCCAGTCTTGGGCGTGCTGACTCACACACCCTCACGTGGCTTTGCTCTGTTTCAGTGAAGCTGGACCCCCCCTCGGACTTGCAGAGCAACGTCAGCTCTGAGCACTGTGTCCTGACCTGGAGCGTCAGTCCTGCCTTGGAGCCGCTGGCCATGCTCCTCAGCTATGAACTGGCCTTCAAGAGGCAGGAGGAAGCCTGGGAGGTAAAGCTGGGTCGCCCACCCTGGGGCCCGTCTCTCCTGGAAGCAGCAGGAGATGCTGCTCTTCCCACCCAGGGTGCTTTCACCTTGGAATTACAAGGAAGGCAGTGACCAGAGCCAAGGGTATGTGAGTGCAGAGTGGTGAGCGTGCCTGTGTGTGTGTGTGCGCGTGTTCCCAGGGCCTGCCTATGTGGATGAGTGTGCATGCAAGTGAATGCACGTGAGCGTGTGGACGTGCAGTGTGCCCGCGTGCGTGTCCTCTAGGGCTGACGACCCAGTCTCACCACTGGCATCTCCCGACTGTCCTCATCCCCAGTGGGCTCGGCACAAGGATCACATCGTTGGGGTGACCTGGCTCAAACTTGAAGCCGCCGAGTTGGACCCTGGTTCTGCCTATGAGGCCCGGCTGCGAGTCCAGATGGCTGCCCTAGAGGGCGAGGTGGCGGAGGAGGAGCGATACGAGGGCGTGTGGAGTGACTGGAGCCAGCCTGCCTGCTTTGCCGCTCCCCCCAGACGAGGTGGGCGCTGCCGTGGCCGCTGCCCCCGGGGTCTGGGTGGGGCCCCTCCTGCCTCCGAGTGTCCCACCTTTCCCCCTCCTACCCCCTCTCTCTGAGATGGTCAACGGGGTCAGTTTGGGGGGCTCCCGGGAGTGACCGTGGCCCCAGGCTGCACACCAGGACCCGCTGCTGCCCGTGGAGCCGGGCGTAGCCTCGTCTGCTTAGGGCGGCCTGGCTGACCCCGTGGACAGAGGTCCTGAAGGATCGCAGACCCTGTTGACCCTGTGGATGGAAACGGCAAGGCCCAGGGGTGTGTGCCTCACCTGGTCTTGCAGGCGTGAAACAAACCTCCAGGGCCTGTCCGGTACTTCCCCTGTGGCCCAGGCACTCGGCTGGATGCCTTGGCGAGTCAGAGGGACACAGCCCTGGTCCTTCTCGCCACAGGTCGCCTGGTCCCTGCTCTGGGGCAGTCTGATAGCACCCTGGTCGCTGTGTCCCTCTTCCTCCTGCTAAGCAGCCTGATCTACTTACTGTTCAAACTGTCGCCCAGGTGGGTGACCAGGGATGTGTGTGAGAGCATGTGCTTGTGTGTGTGTGATCGTGTGTGGGAGTGTGTGCTTGTGTGCGTGTGATCGTGTGTGTGTGTGTGTGTGTGTGTGTGTTTGGGCATGGGGTCAACGGTGCATTGAAGGTTCAAACCTGCAGCCCCTCCCTGCATGCTCCTGGATGGGGAGGGGTTTCAGGCCTCTGCCCTGGACCAGTGGGGAGTTCCCAAGTTGCCATGTGCGTGGGGGTGGTAGACAGTGTGTCCCCAGGAGCCCTGGACACTGTGCTGTGGTCTGAGCCCTGTCTCCTGCCTCTGGAGGTGCCAGCCCGTTGCCTGGTTCTGTGGGCACAGTGCTGGGCGTCTGGTTTCCATGGGCCCCTGTGCCCGGCCCTGGGGGATGCTGCTGAGATCCAGATGAACACAAAGGCCCTCCTGAAACAAGCCATCACACGGTCAGGTGACAGGGTGCAGGGCTGGCCCCACAGGAGACTGGCCGGGCATGGACAGGGAGCAGAGAGGGTGAGAGGCGACTGGACAGAGAGAGCCTGGGCGAGGGAGGGGTCAGGCTTTTCCTTGGGTCAAAGGAAAGCCCTTGAAGCCTGGCCACATGTGATGTGACCTGGCTGATGTTTTGAGAGAGGAAGTTCGTGGTACAAGTGAGGAGGAGGCCTGCGGGGCAACCAGCAGCGGTGTCCAGACGGAGGCAAGTGTGGGAGCTGGCGGGAGAAGCAGAGATGGAGCCAAGGGGAGGGAAGTGCCAGGGTCTCAGGAATAGAAACTGATGGGACGTGCGGGTGGATGCTATGTGACCTGTGCCCCCTGAGGCCAGCCCTGGTGTGGGGAATTGGGCTAGGCCCCCGGGGAGGCTGCTGAGGTTGACCTGGACCTGCTGGATTGGAGCCCAGTATGCCATCCTCAGGGGAGGACCACTGGGTCCTGGGTGGGTAGATGCTCAGGGAGAAATCAGGCGGGCTTCCTGGAGGTGCTGTCTCCCTCTCAGACTGAGGACAAAGCTGGGCACCTCCACTGCGTGGCTTGGTATAACTCAGCTCTGTGGGGTCACCTGCACAGGGCCCATAGGTACACGTGTCAGATGTGGACCCAGTGAGGGGAGAGCGCATGCGGGGCAGGGACGGGCCTGCTGCTAGAAGGAGCTGAGGTCCCTGCAGTGACGCCTGGAGCAGGGCTGCAAGGAGCCCCTGGCCCAGGTCTCTGAAGCCTCTGACTGCCGTCTCCTGGCTGCAGGATGAAGACAGCTTTGTACAAGGATGTGCCGTCCCCAGGCCCATTCTTCCAGCCTCTGTACAGCGTGCACAACGGGGACTTCCAGGTTTGTGACCCTGCGGGCCAGGGTTGGGGTGGGGCCGGGGTGCCCTGATGTCCGGCCTCCCCAGGATGTGGGCTTCGATGAGGTTTGGGGGCCTTTGTCAGTGCTTTGAGCTTTTTCAGTGTATACAGTGGCCTGTAGAGTATATATAGAGGTATATACACACTATGACTCAAATGGGAAGAAGAAAAATTAGCTTTGTCGTGTGGCTGAGCTCTTTTTCCTCTTGTGTCTCTGATTTCATTGCTGATGGAAAAACGTGAAGATTCTTGTGACATTGCCTCTTCGGTTTGCAGTGGCCCTTTGAGGTGCCAGCGCTGGCGGCTGCGTCTTCTGATGCCCTGGAGCCGTCCCCGGTCCCTGGGCTACTCTGGTGGCCGCTGTGGAGGGCCTGGCCCCTCCAGGCCCGCTGGCTGGTGTGATGAGTTGGCCTCCCACCCCCGTCATGGTGCCCTCGTGGGCTCTCACAGGCCACTCAGGACAGCTTGGTGGCCCTGTGGTCCCCGCTGCTGGCCGGACGCTCTTGCTCCACAGGCAGAAGGAGCGGCAGGGGAGCTCCATGGGTGGTCTCTGGTCTCACTGTCTTGGGCCCCTTGCTTTGTCAGAGGATGGAGCTCCGGGGGTCCGCGGACTGGCTCTGCATGGCTGGGTTCCTCCTGGCCTTTTCCTCTCTTAACAGAAAGTATGTTTTCTAAGATTGTCATCGAGAGAGATGATTTGAAGCTTAAAGCTGAGGCCTTGATCAGGGCTGTGGGGTAAAGGTTACCCTGAACTCCCCTTCTGGGCTGTAGGCACCCAGCCCCTTCCCTGTAGAACCACAGCAGCCGCCGGGGATTAGTTAGACCCCGCAGGACGTGGTCTGGAGCCACGGACTGGCTCTCCGATGGAAGGTGTGTGTGCTGCACTCGATGGAGATCCCTGGTCCCATGTAGGAAACAGCTTCTTAAAAACTTCTTTTCCATGATGGTTTGTCACAGGGTACTGGCTCTACAGGAGGACCTTGCTGTTTATGCGGCGTGTATGTAAGAGCTTGCGTCTGCTAGCCCCCAGCTCCCAGAATACCCCTCCCCCACCCCCGTGGCGATCACAAGCGTCTTCTATATCCAGGAGCCTGTTTCTGTTTTGTAGACATGTTCCCTTGTGTCGTATAAGCGATTTCACATGGTGTTTGTCTTTGTCTGACTTATTTCACTTAGTATGGTAATCTGTGATTGCAACCGTGTTGCTGAAAATGGCATTATTTCATTCTTTTTGTGTCTGAGTTATATTCCATTGTGCGCGCGCGCGCACACACACACACACACACACACTTCTTCATCCATTCACATATTGATAGACATTTAGATTGTTTCTCTGTCTTGGCTATTGTGCATAATACTTCAGTGAACATTGAGGTACATACACCTTTTTATAAAAAATATGTATTTTTAATTGGAGGGTAGTTGTTTTACAATATTGTTGGTTTCAGTTGTGTGTGTATATATATACACATATATACGCATGTCCCTTCCTCTTGAACCTCCCTCCCATCTCCCACCCTTCTAGGTTGTCACAGAGCATCAGATTTGAGCTCCCTGCCTCATACAGCAAATTTCCACCAGCTGTCTAATTTTACACATGGTAATGCATGTATCTTTTTGAATTAGAATTTTGTCTGGATATATGCCCAAGAGTGGGATTGCTGGGTCATATGGTAGCTCTATTTTTTTATTTTAAGGAGCATCCATACAGTTTTCTACAGTGGATGACCAGTTTATTCCTACTAACAGTGTAGGAGGGTTCCCTTTTCTCTACACCTTCTCCAGCATTTATTGTTTGTAGTTTTTTTTTTACTTATTTACGTATTTTTGTTTGTGCTGGGTCTTCGTTGCCGTGTGTGTGTGCTTTCTCTGGTTGTGGTGAGGACAACTCTGTGTGGCTGTGTGTGGGCTTCTCATTGTGGTGACTTCTCTCATTGGGGAGCACAAGCTCTGGGCACGTGGGCTTCAGAACTTGTGAAGCACAGGCTTAGTTGCTCCATGGAATGTGTGATCTTCCTGGACCAGGGATCGAACCCATGTCCTGTGCATTGGCAGGTGGATTCGTATCCACTGTTCCACCAGGGAAGTCCTACTTGCAGCTTTTAATGATGGCCATTCTGACCAGTGTGAGATGGTACCTCACTGTAATTTCCATTTGCATTTCTCTAATAATTATTGATGGCGAGCTTCATGTACCTCTTGGCCATTTGTGTTTCTTCTTTGGAGAAATGTCTTTTTCAGTCTTCTGCCCATTTTTTGATTTTTTTTTTTTGTTGTTGTTGATGTTGTTAGTGAGTTGTATGAGCTGTTTGTATATTTTAAAAATTAATCCCTTGTTGGTCACATTGTTTGCAAATATTTTCTCCTAGTCTGTATGTTGTCTTTTCATTTTATGGTTTCCTTTGTTGTGGAAAAGCTTGTTAGCTTGATTAGGTTGCATTTGCTTATTTTTATTTCTGTTGCCTCGGGAGACTGACCTGTGAAAACTTTAGTATGATGTATGTTAGGGAATGTTCTGTCTATGTTCTCTTTTAGGAGTTTTATGGTGACATGTCTTATGTTTAGATCTTTAAGTCATTTTGAATTTGTGTGTGTGTGCATGGTGAAAGGGAGTGTTCTAACTTCGTTGATTTATATGCAGAAACAGCTTCCTTTTGGAGGTGGGGGCCTCCTGTGGTCCCACAGAGGGGTCCAGGTCTGCTGACCTTGGCCCAGAGGTATTAGGCCCAACAGCACCGCGTGCGTGCGTGCGTGCGTGCGTGCGGGTAGTGGGATTGGGGTGAGGGGCAGCACTGTCTTTGGCCCGTATCTACACCCTGGCTTAGGCCTCTGTGAGCCCCGGGCCCGTGCAGGGGGGCGTGTGGAGGGAGGGGGCCCTGTGCCGAGGCTGGGCCGGCCCATGGTGGATGGGCAGGGCGCTCTGGGTTCTGGGTGTGGCTGTCTGGAGAGCTTCGTGGAGAAGGGGCGGCTGCTCCCATGCTGAGTCCTGAACACGCCTCCTGAGGCCTGCCCTCCTCCCGCTGCTCTATTCTAGACCTGGATAGGGGCCCGCGGAGCCAGCCCACAGGCTGGCCGGGACCATGCCGGCCCCCCACGAGGAGCCCTCCTGGAAGCCCGTGTCCGGGAGGCCGTCGCTTTGCTGCACTGTGACCCAGCAGACGCCTGGCCGTCGGTGGGCCTGGAGGAGGAGGGCGGCCCTGGGCCCGGCCTCCCGGCAGGTGTGCTGCCAGCAGGACACGTGGAGTGGGGGGTGCCGTCGCCCGCCTACCTGCCACAGGAGGACTGGGCCCCTGCGGGCCGCCCCCGGCTGGCGCCCCCCCGGTGCGAGGGCAGCAGTGGCGACTACTGTGCCCTGGACTGCTCTGTGGGGAGCTGACCTCCGCCTTCCCGGGAAGCGCGTGGAGCTCTGAGCCCCCCCAACCCCCACCAGTGGCGTTTTCTGTGACCAGTCGAGCCTGGATGGTGGAGCCTGGATTCCCGGCCAGGCGGTGCTGTGTGGGCAGGCCCGCGGTGCTGCAGCCTGTCCTTCTGGCGGCTCATGGACCAGCGGCCCTGGAGCTGACCTTTGACTGCACTGGACCTCCTGCGCAGGGCCACCCATGCGGTTGTCAGGTGTCGGGTCTGGGTGGAGGCAGGCGGGCTTTCCCCTGCACCCCACCCCTGTGGGCCTGGGCCTCTGCCCTCAGCGTCCTGCCATCCTGGCCCCCATCCACCACTTCCCTCCCTGCTTCCGGGCTTAACCCCAGGCCCCTCTGAGAAACGAGGTGTCGGCCCCACAGCCTGTTCTGCCCTCAGCCCCTTGAGAGGCCAGTCTGGGCCCCGTGGACACAGGTGAGACGCAGTGATGAGGCTGAGGGTCCGCTTTCTGTGCCTCCCTGGGCTTCCTCCCCGACTGAGATTAAAAGGGATGGATGGCCGTTTCGAATTGCTGCTGGCTGGGGGACGGGCCCAGAGGACATAGAGGGGAGCTGGGGTCTGCTGCCTGGGGTTTCTGGGGGTGCTCAGTGACCAGCTCAGGGAGGCCCCCCGCCCCCCACTTCTCCTTGTCCTCATCCTCCCAGGAGCCCCAGGAAGCTGCGAGCTGTGGCCAGAGCCCTGAGGGTCAGGGCCAGAAGTGACCGCCTGCCGTGGCCTAGGTCTGTGAAGGGCCCTGCCTATCGCCCACCCCCCCGCCTGTGGTCTGGAGAGCGGGGGACAGGGCAGAGGGCGCCTATCTGTGTCCCGTGCTGCCGCAGCAGTGCACCACAAGCTGAGTGGCTTAGAACAGCAGAAATTGGTGGTCTCGAAGTTCTGGCGGCCGGAAGTGTGGAATCACAGTGTTGGCGGGGCTGCGGGGGTGCTAGCAATGACCTGACTCAGGCCGTGCCTGGCTCAGGTGATTCCTGGCTCGAGGCTGCACAGCTCCAGCCTCACAAGGGCCCTGCCTTCTGTCCAGAGCCCCTCTGTATACCAGTGTCGTCACAGTGGATCAGGGCTGACCTGAAAGACGTGCTCTATTTTGGCTGAATTATGGGCTGAGGCCCTATTTCTGTAAGAGGTCACGTTATCAGGTGCTGGGGTAGGACTTCCCCTTTCTGGGCAGCGTCCCTGCCTCTGCCAGATGTCTCCGGATTCCTACTGGCCCTGGGGTGCCGGGGTGCCTCTGGGGCCTCCCTAGCACACTCCCTGGGTTTCACACACAGACCCTGTCCCTCCTGGCTGCGGGACTTGGGTCTGGTACTGGGGTCCTCTGTTTAGTGAGGGCTGGGCTGGACCTGCCCTGAGGTTGGAGGTGCTGATGTATTGCAGGTTGGATAGATGGAGGCCTGTCTCCTGGGTGCTGGGCTGGAGAGGCACCTCCCTGTGGTCCGAGCAGAGAGAAGCAAAGCCTCCCCAGGTCCTGAGGCACAGGTCGCTCTGGCTCAGACAGGGCCCCCCACCCCGCCCCACTGCGTGCTGTGGAGCCCTGAGGTTTGTGGAGAGCGACAGGCGGGACCAGGCAGGACCCCGAGTGTATCTTTAGTTTCCAGAGAGTGGACGTGTGTGGACGGAAGTGAGGCGCAGGCACCCTCTGCTCTAACCAGGGATAAAAATACCAGCGCGAATCCACTTCCTGGAGCCGGCCCTGGGGAGCCCCAGGCCGGTGTATTTATAACAGCATCTGTGTGGTGCCTGCAGCTCACATGGACCTGAGCCCCGCAGGACTGGACGGCTGGGCACGGTGTTCATGTGTCTCACACACTGGGTCCTCCTCTTGCCTGAGGGAGCAGCCGCTTTTAGAGGCTGGTGGTTGTAGGTGGGCCACGCCTGCCTCTCAGGACGAACTGAGCCAGCTGCCTGTACACAGCGAGGCTCAGGAAACACTCATTTCCACCCATTCTGGGGAGATGACCCTTGGCAACTGCACACTGAGACCCCATGAGCCCCGATGAGGGGTCGCGGATCACCATGCCTCTGTGAAGGAGGCAGGGAAGGTGGCCTGGGTCTTGACGGGGAAGCTGCCGGAGGGAGGAGCTGAGTGACAGTGTGGCCGGGGCACGAGCATCCAAAGGGTGGCTGGCCAGGTCCCACGGCAGCCGGGCCGTGGACAGCCCTGGAGGCTCGGCCGAGGCAGGGGCTGCCCGGGGGCTCAGGGCGCTCTCTCTCTGGCTGTTGATGCGGTAGAGTTTGCATAGGGTGGAATTAACTGTTTTCTAGTGTGTGCGGCAGCGACACTCGGTGCGTCATCTTATGGGCAGCTGTCCCCTCTGTCTGCTTTTCACTCTGAAGGGAAGCCCCCTAAGCGCCCACTCCCCTCTCCACCCTCCCTGTGACCTCTGGCCCCCACGAGTCCACTTTCTGTCTTATGACTTACCTACTATGGATGTTTCATACAAATGGCGCTGTGTAATACACGGCCTTTAGTGTTCTTTTCTCCCCTCTTACTGCAGTGGTTCTGACGTCTGTCCATGTTGTAGTGGGCGGTCTATGGACAGGCTGAACCCTAGTCCTTAGACAGATGTTTGGGTTATTTCCGTCTTTGCACTCTTGGGAACTGTGTTGCTATGAAAGTTACTGTATAAGTTTTTGTTTGAATACCTGTTTTCAATTCTTTGTGTGTATTCCTAGGTTTAGACTTGCTAGATGATGTGTTAGCTCTATGTTCATCTTTTTGAAGAATTACCAAACTGTTTTTCTCAGTGGCTGCAACGTTACATTCTCGTTGGCAGTGTACTGTTGGCTCCATGTTCTGCATATTTTTCCAACTCTTGTTAGTGTCCTTTTTTTTTTTTTTTTCATTTCTTTTTTTTCCTTTTGTGAATTAAGTTGTTTTGATAACAGCCGTTCTAATGGATGGAGAAGGCGATGGCACCCCGCTCCAGTACTCTTGCCTGGAAAATCCAATGGACGGAGGAGCCTGGTGGGCTGCAGTCCATGGGGTTGCGAAGAGTCGGACACGACTGGGCGACTTCCCTTTCACTTTTCACTTTCATGCATTGGAGAAGGAAATGGCAACCCACTCCAGTGTTCTTGCCTGGAGAATCCCAGGGACGGCAGATCCTGGTAGGCTGCCGTCTATGGGGTCGCACAGAGTCAGACACGACTGAAGCGACTTAGCGAGCGAGCAAATGGATATAAAGTGGTACCACATGGTGGTTTTTATTTGTGTATCCTTGACAGCTAATGATGCTGAGCAGCTTTTCATGCTTTTGTGTATCTTATTTGGAGAAAAGTCTGCTTGAGTCCTTTGCCCATTTTAAATTTGGGTTGTTTATCCCTTTGTAGCTGAGTTGTAAGAGCTCTCTGTATATTCTGGATACAAGATGCTCATCAGACTTGTGATTAGCAAATATTTTTTTCTATTCTGTAGGTTGTTTTTTTACTTTCTTGAGAGTATCCTTTGAAGCACAAAAGCTTTAAGTGCTTGTGAAGTGCAGTTTATTTATGTTTCATCTTACTGCCTGTGCTCTTGTTGTCATACCCAAGAAGTCATTGCTAAACCTGGTGCCAGTAAAGACGTGAAGAGATGTTCAGCATCACTAGCCATCAGGGAAGTGGACAAACCACAGTGAGAGGGAATTCCCGGGTGGGTTTATGGCTTGGACTTCGTGCTTTTACTGCCGAAGGCCCAGGTTCAATCCCTTGTTGGGGAACAAAGATCCCGCAAGCCTCACGGCTCAACCCACACAAACAAAAACAGAAATAACCCACAGCAAGATACCACTTCGCATCTATTAGAATGGCTACTATAAAAAGAAAAGAAAGAGGAAGCTACTGTTGGCAAGGATGTGCAGAAATTGGAACCCTGAAGAACTGCTGTGCAGCATGTGGGATCTTCCTGGTGCAGGGATGGGATCTGTGTGCCCTGCATTGGGAGGTGGATTCCCCACCATCAGACCACCAGGGAAGCCCCTGTGATTTCTCTTTTTATTCTCTTTAACAGGGTCTTTCATGAGGTAGACATTTAAAATTTTAATAGACAGCATCACATTTTTTTTTCTTTCATAGACTACTGTTTGGTGTTTTATTTAAAAACTCATACCAAACCCAAGATTATATAGATTTTATTCTATAATGGTTATGATTTTGCAGAGACACGTGTACCCCAATGTTCATCACAGCACTGTTTATAATAGCCAGGACATGGAAGCAACCTAGATGTCCATCAGCAGATGAATGGATAAGAAAGCTGTGGTACATATACACAATGGAGTATTACTCAGCCATTAAAAAGAATACATTTGAATCAGTTCTAATGAGGTGGATGAAACTTGAGCCTATTATACAGAGTGAAGTAAGCCAGAAGGAAAAACACCAATACAGTATACTAACGCATATATATGGAATTTAGAAAGATGGTAACGATAACCCTGTATACGAGACAGCAAAAGAGACACTGATGTATAGAACAGTCTTATGGACTCTGTGGGAGAGGGAGAGGGTGGGGAGATTTGGGAGAATGGCATTGAAACATGTGAAACGTCATGTATGAAACGAGATGCCAGTCCAGGTTCAATGCACGATGCTGGATGCTTGGGGCTGGTGCACTGGGACGACCCAGAGGGATGGTGTGGGGAGGGAGGAGGGAGGAGGGTTCAGGATGGGGAACACATGTATACTAATTAAATAATTTGCTATTATTAAAAAAAAAAAACAAACATTCATGTTTATGGACCATTCTGAGTGAATTTTTTGTGTGTGTGAGTTAGAGTATTTGTGTCTACGTTCATTTTCCCACATGGTTTCCAGTTGCTTCCTGGCCGTTTGTGGACACACTTCCTTCCTCTGTTACACTGTCCCTTTGACTGGCCACTTGACTGGATTCACATGGGTCTATTTTGTGCTTTCTGTTCTGCTCTGCGTCTCTCTCTGCTCTCCAGCATCACACTCTTCATTTCTGTCGCTTTACCATAAGTTTGGGGGTTTAGTCTTCTGTCATCTCCTTTAGCTTTTGAAACAATTCGTCAAATATGTTTGGGAGGAAAAAAATGATCCTCTTAACAACGTTGAGTGTGTTGCGCGTGAGCAAGGAAGAGCTCTGTATTTTGTGATTTGTTTGTGCTCACCTGAGTTTCACTGTCTTCTGCACGTGTGCATATATATGTTTTGTAAGCTTTATACTTCAGGGTTTTAATTTTTGCAGTGCTGTTGGAACTTCTTTAGATTCCAGATCCCAGGTTGTCCCGTGCATTCCTGCTGATATTGCCGTAGCCCCTCTGGGCTGCTAACAAACTACCGCAGACGGCGGCCCATCCCGTGAACAGTAGAAATTTATGTCTTGTTGCTCTGGAGGCTGACAGTCTGGGTTGGGGCACCAGCCTGGCAGGGTGAGGGCTCTCTTTTGGTGGCAGACTTCTCCTTGTGTCTCACGCGGAGGAGAGGGGCTGGGGTCTGTCTCCTCCATAAGGGCACGAGCCCCACTCCTGGGGACCCCGCCTCATGACCTGTCGTCTGCCAAGGGCGGCCCCGCCCACTGCCCTCGGAATCCCTGCGTGTGGATCTGGGGGCACGAAGGCATTCAGACACAGCACTCTTGAAACAGGGAGTCAGTGGACTTAGGTTGACTTTTACTTTGCTTTTTGTTCCCCATTTTCCAATCAAGGCACAGGACTGGTGGGCTCTACTTCAGTTGGAATTTCTAAGTTATGACTGAATAATCACAACACTGAATTTCAGAGCTTCACTAGGACTGTCTGAGGGAGGGAACTGGACGCTGCTGAACTGTGAGTGGGCGTGTTGGATGCTGTGTCCTGGAGGACAGCACCGGTCCCCCAAGCCATTGGGCTCTGTCCTGTGAGGGGTTCATGGCATTATTTTTAAAGTTACCCAAACCAGAATTTATTAAAATTTTACTATTCTGGTTTTTAATGGAAGTATACTCATCATGAAATATTTCTGAAGCAAGTCAAAATTTGATTGGCAGCAGGGAGTCCTGGCATGATGCCATCCATGAGGTTGCAGAGTCAGACACGACAGAACAGCAAGTTGTAACAGTATGTAAAATACTGTCTTTTTGTTAGACATTGAAATCCTACATCAGATGAAATGTTGGGTTGACCAGAAAGTTAGTTTTTTTCCATGCATTGACTCTAGTAGCATTTAGTTGTATTTAACTCATTCAAAAGAAGCAATTTTATTAGATTGTAATGTGACAGCTGTCATACCAGCATGCCTTTACAAATAGCTTACCAAAATTGGTAGATTTTTGGTGCAGCCATTTTAGTAATGAAAATGGAAGGAGAAAAGCAACATTTTCAGCATATTATGCTTTATTATTTTAAGAAAAGTAAAAGTGCAACAGAAATGCAAAACAGATCTGTGCAGTGTATGGAGAAGGTGCTGTGACTGATGAATGTGTCAGAAGGGGTTTGTGAAGTTTTGTGCTGGAGATTTCTTGCTGGATGATGCCCCACAGTCGGGTAGACCAGTTGAGGTTGATAGTGATCAAGTCGAGATTTTTTTGAGGACGATCCATGTTACACCACAAGAGAGACAGTGGGCATACTCAAAATATCCAAATCAGTTGTTAAACATCATTTGTACCAGCTCGGTTATGTTAATCACTTTAATGTTTGGGTTCCAAATAAGTTAAGAAAACCTTGATCTTATTTTCACATGTGATTCTCTACTTAAACATAAGGAGAACGTTCTATTTTTAAAGCAAAATGTGACAGGTGATGAAAAGTGGTTACAGTACAATAATGTGGAGTGGAAGAGATTGTGGGGCAAGCAAAATGAACCATCACCAGCCACACCCAGGCTGGTCTTCATCCAGAGAAGGTGATGTCATGTATGTGGCGGGAGTGGAAGGGAGTCTTCTATTATGAGCTCCTTCCAGAAAACCAAACGATTAATTCCAATAATGCTCCCAGTGCTCTTCAGTTAGACCAACTGAAGGCAGCACTTGACAAAAGGTGTCTGGAATTAGTCAACAGAAAACGAATAATCTTCCATCAGGATACTGCAAGACCATATGTTTCTTTGATGACCAGGCAAAAACTGTTAAAGCTTGGCTGGGAAGTTGTGATCATCCGCTGTGTTCACCAGACATTCCACCTTCACATGTCCATGTATTTCAGTCTTTACAAAATTCTCTTAATGGAGAAAATATCAATACCCTGGCAGAGTGCAAAAGGCACCTGGAACAGTTCTTTGCTCAAAAAGATAAAAAGTTTTGGGATGGTGGAATTATCAGTTGTAAGTTGCCTGAAAATTGGCAGAAGGTAGTAGAACAAAATGAATATGTTGTTCAATAAAGTTCTTGGTAAAAATGAAAAATGTGTCTTATTTTTACCTAAAGACCAAAGGAGCCCTTTGGTTAACCCAATATGTAAGTGTAGCTTGATATTAAAATCAGAATGTGTTAAAGGTCAATGAACATTCAGTTGTCAACGGTAAGCCAGCATTTCTTTTTGCAGTTTTGAATTGGCATTGAGCTGGTGTGAGGTGATACCTCTTAGACTTTTGATTTGCATTTCTCTGGTAATTAGTGATGGTGAGCGTTTTTCTTGTGTGTAATGGCAGACACTAAGTCTTCCTCAGAAACACCCTCCTAGTCTCTGGCCCATGTCTTCTGGGAGTGTTGGTGTTTTTATATTGAGCTGCAGGAGGTGTTTGTTTTGGAGATGAATTCTTGGGATTATCTATGTTTGCAAATATTTCCCTTATTCTTAGGGTTGTCCTTGTCTTTCCTTTAGGCTTTCCTTTCCTGTGCAAACTTTTTAAGGGATAGTTAGTTCCTGTTTTCTTATTTCATGTTCATTTTTCATTATTCTAAGAGGTGGGTTGAAAAAGAACTTGATGTAATTTATGGAAAAGTGTGCCTTTTCTATATTTTTCTCAAGAATTTCATGATATCCGAGTTTCCAGTAAGATCTTTATACTTTGCGGAGTTTATTTTCATGTGTGGTGTTAGGGAGTCTTCTAGTCTCATTCTTGTTTTCATTAAGTAACCTCCACACTATCCTACACCATGGCTGTTACCAGTTTACATCCTGGGCGTAGGTGCAGGAGGCTTCCCTTTTCTCCACATCCTGGGCAGCACTTGGTATTTGTATAGTTTTTGATGATGGCCATTCTGACTGGCGGAGAAGGCAGTGGCACCCCACTCCAGTACTCTTGCCTGGGAAGTCCCATGGACGGAGGAGCCTGGTAGGCTGCAGTCCATGGGGTCTCGAAGAGTTGGACACGACTGAGTGACTTCCCTTTCACTTTTCACTTTCATGCATTGGAGAAGGAAATGGCAACCCACTCCAGTATTCTTGCCTGGAGAATCCCAGGGATGGGAGAATCTGGTGGGCTTCTGTCTATGGGGTCACACAGTCAGACACGACTGAAGTGACTTAGCAGCAGCAGCAGCAGCATTCTGACTGGTGTGAGGTGATTAGTCCATGTACTTTTGATTTGCATTAATAATCTCAGATATGCAGATGACAGCACCCTTATGGCAGAAAGTGAAGAGGAACTAAAAAGCCTCTTGATGACATTGAAAGAGAGTGAAAAAGTTGGCTTAAAGCTCAACATTCAGTAAACTAAGATCATGGCATCTGGTCTCATCACTTCACGGGAAATAGACGGGGAAAGAGTGGAAACAGTGTCAGACTTTATTTTTCTGGGCTCCAAAATCACTGCAGATGGTGATTGCAGCCAGGAAATTAAAAGATGCTTAGTCCTTGGAAGGAAAGTTATGACCAACCTAAATAGCATATTCAAAAGCAGAGACATTACTTTGCCAACAAAGGTTCGTCTAGTCAAGGCTA
The DNA here is from genome assembly GCF_002263795.3 of Bos taurus. Taxonomy (NCBI): domain Eukaryota; kingdom Metazoa; phylum Chordata; class Mammalia; order Artiodactyla; family Bovidae; genus Bos; species Bos taurus. The sequence continues at coordinate 91,231 of NC_037352.1, read as the reverse complement.
TGGTTTTTCCAGTGGTCATGTATGGATGTGCAAGTTGGACTGTGAAGAAAGCTGAGCGCTGAAGAATTGATGCTTTTGAACTGTGGTGTTGGAGAAGACTCTTGAGAGTCCCTTGCACTGCAAGGAAATCCAACCAGTCCATTCTAAAGGAGATCAGTCCTGGGTGTTCTTTGGAAAGAATGATGCTAAAGCTCAAACTCCGAACTTTGGCCACCTCATGCGAAGAGTTGACTCATTGGAAAAGACTCTGATGCTGGGAGGGATTGGGGGCAGGAGGAGAAGGGGACAACAGAGGATGAGATGGCTGGATGGCATCACTGACTCGATGGACGTGAGTCTGAGTGAACTCCGGGAGTTGGTGATGGACAGAGAGGCCTGGCGTGCTGCAACTCATGGGGTCGCAAAGAGTCGGACACGACTGAACGACTAAACTGAACTGAATAGTGAGTGGAGTAGCTTTACCTGTGCTTTCTGATCTTTTACAGGGTATAATTTACCACTTGAAATTGACTTCTTGAAAGTGTGCCCTATTTTGAATTCTTTTCCGATGATTTACCAGGGGGACGTTACTTGATGGCAGGTGTCATTTACAGCCCCACAGGCCTTGTGAATGTCCGTCTGCCCAACTGGGTTTAAAGTTGTTGTTGTGGGAAATGCCCAAAAGGTGGCAGCACTTCTTCATGCCCAGCTCTGGTTTCTAGGGCATGCAGAGCCGTAGGGAAACTCCTGTTCATCCAGGTTTCTTGAGCTCAGGTAAGCCTTGCCCTGAAGCCCTCTTGGTTAGTTACTGATCTGATCGCATCTTAATGAAATTAAATAACTTTGCGGGTGTGTGAGAAGTTGATCTGTGTATTTAGTTCCTGCTTTTCCAGTGTTTGGCCACTGGATAAAGCCTTGGGTGTGTTGGTCTCAGCTTTTGTTTCCTTATTCATTATTTGCCTACTTGAACCAAAATGGAAAAAAAAGAAACGTTCCGTATTGATGCAGAGAACCTCAGCTAGGCTCAGGCCAGAGCAAGATCTGTTGGACTGATGAGTAGTCTGTGCCTGTGGGGTGGGTGGAGGGCGCACCCGTGGCCACAGCACTGGTTCCCTGCACAGCACGGCTTCTCGTGGGCCTGGGCCGTGTGCTCTTGTTCCCCGACACCTGCACCACCTTGCCGTCATGACTTGGTGGCCCTGCTCCAGTCAGGAGGGACCCAACAGCAGCACCTGAAGCCAGATCAGATGTGCCTTCACACAGGTCATGGGTGTACTGGGTATTAGGACTTTGCTTTGTGTCTAGGAAACAGAGCCTCTAGAAGCTGATGTGTGCTGTGGACTTGAACCCGCCTGCGGGGCAATAGCTCCTACTGGACCCTGTCTTGCAAGCTTCTGCACAGGTGATGACCACACCAGTGCTTCCTGCCCAACCCCTCCAGGCCTCAAAGGTGGGCACAGCTGGACCCATACTTCACGGGCTCCCTGACCCAGAGCCTGAAGGGCAGGACCTGGAGACGAGAGCGGATACTCCACCAACCACCAAAACTGAGCCCATCACAGGCTCTGCTACAAGTCTGCTCGCCTTTGTCCTCCGGATCCTGGAGACAGACCTGCAGGAAACAGCGGCTGTGAGTCCCATCTTGATGGTGTTCTGTGGAATTTCCACGAGGCTCTTTTCTGCCCTGTTCTGAGCAAGTTACTTGTCAGTCCATGCTACCATCAGCCCACAAGCAGGCTGAGAGGCTGAGGCTCCGAGCAGCCAAGTAACCCACCCAGAGGACAGGCTGGGGCCATGGAGTGGGGTCTGTGCCCACCCCCCGCCCAGGGTGACTGCCCACTCACAGCAGGTTCACGTCTGCCCCTTCACCCCCTCCCAGGGCAGCTCACAGAGCCTCCTCTTAGGGGGACTCACTCACCTTCTTTTACAGGACTCTTGTGTCACATCCTGTCTCTGGGATCATCCGGAAGGCTTGTCCCTCTGAAGCAGATTCAGCCTCACGTCACCAGGGCCGCTTTCCTGGGTCACACTCACCACCTGCTCGTCCACTCCCCGCTCAGACCTGAAAGGTCCCCTAGGGCCCCGAGCCCCCTGGGTCTGTCTGGGCGCTCACTCCCCTCCGGCCTGGCCTGTCCCTCTCACAGCCCCCTCAGGGTCACCAGGAGCTCCCACCGCCCAGGGCAGGCTGTCTGCCCTGTCCTGGGGAGGCCTCCGTGGTGTCAGGTTTAAGAAACAACAGGTTCCTGTGTGGCCTCCCACACACAGCACAGCGGCCAGCACCTGCCTACCAACCTCTTCCCTGTGGATGGGCCCAGGGGTGCCCACGGGGGAGTCACTAAGCTACTCTGTGCCTGCTTCACAGAGAGGGTGCTCGTTCACACACCCTTCTCAGGAGCACAAGGTTCTGGTGGGCAGGCTCCTCCAAGGACATGGGGCTCGGGTATCCTGCAGGGCTCAGCACCCAGGAATCGTGTACAGAGCCCTTGTTGCAGAGCACCCCGGTCCACCTGTTGGTCAGACCTGACCCTGAGCCCCTCAGAGCAGGACCTAAATTAACAAACAGCTGCTCCTGGACAGGTCAGTGACCCTGGGCTTCACTGTGCAGCCTCCCTCCACCGAGTCTTCCAGAGACTTCTGCTGCACCCAGGCACTGGGGCCATGTGCCAGCCCTCCTCTCCCTGACTCCTGGGTTCCTCTCATTAGGAGAGGGTCTTTTTGAAATTACCTCCCACTCATGGGTCAGATAAAATGATTAGAAAACAAGCCAGAACTCCAGCCCCGTGTCCATCCTGACCCTCAGGACCCTCACCTGTTCATTGCACCTGGTGGGCACAGCAAGGCCCATTTTCTGCAAGCCCCTGATGGGGGAGGTTGGCTGACCTGACCCGGCCGGCCAGCCCTTCCAGGTGAGCCTGGGCTGAGGTCTCTGTAAGCGGGTGTAAGAGTGCCTGCAGCTGGACTCTACACCATACTCTGCGGGGTGTGTGGAGCTGGGCTGGCGAGATGGCCTTGTGGTTGCTGTTTGTGATCAGGTCTTTTCTAGACCAGGTAAGGAAGTGGTATGTCACCTGTTCCTGCTGTTGGATGTCTCCCCAGGTGGGGGGCAGGGGTGAGGAAGCAAGAGAAAAGGCAGTGGGAGCAGGACTGGAGAGGTAACTCAGGTAGGAAACGGAAAGCTTCCAGAAGAGCCCCTGGGTCAGGACCATCCCGCCTGGCCTGCACGAGCCAACTCGCAAACGTGCTGTCGCTGGGGTGGCTCCAAGTCCTTTCCTCCAGCCTGTGAGGTCTTTGCTCGTATTCAGGTGTCTTACCTGGGAAGGGTGGATGAGGTTCAGGAGCAGCTGCCAAGGTTTATTTAGAGATGCCTCTGTGTGGTCCCCCAGCTTCCCACGGAGGATGCTCCTTGGTGAGGGGGGTTGGAGGACGGGGGGTAAGGGGGTGGAGACGGTGGAAGGGCTGCTGGCTGCATGTAAGTCCCCGCCCCTGACCATCGTCAGAATTGATCATCAGTGTGGCAAGTATCTTAACTGGGTTTTCTTCTGTGTAACTGATGGGTTCTTAATTGGCCATGTGAATAGTGACATTAAATGTTCTCAGTCAGGATTGAGATACTACACCACGTGTACAGGTGTAAGAACCTGGGGAGGCGTGTGCAAGCCGGTACCCTAGGGATGGGCTTCCGATGTAACATTCTGGGCTCCAGCCACTGCTTTAGCATTTCTGAGGGCCCAGTGCTGACTCTAAGGTTCTGTAATCCACCCTCCATCTGCCTTATCTGCCTTTAGTGAGATCCACACTTCTAGGATCCTACAGAGCAGGGTCTGTGTGGCTGCTCTGTGGCTTCTCTAACAAATGATCACAAGCTGGGTGGTTTAAAACAACGAGTTCATCCTCCGCCAGTCCTGGAGACCAGACGCCTGAGATCAAGGTGGTGTGGTCCTCCAGGGGCTCCAGGATGGGGTCCTTCCTGCTTTTTCCAGTTTCTGGGGCTCCAGGGGTCCCTGGGCTTGTGGCCCCCTCCCTTCTGTCTTTGCCTTCGTCTTCGTGCAGCTTGTCCTCTGTGTCTGTCTCCCTTCTTTTGACGCTTACAAGGAACCTGCTAATCGGATTGAGGGCCACCCACACTCATGATGACCTCAGCTCAATATCTTTAAATGCATCTACGAAGACCCTGTTCCGAGATATGGTCTTGTTTACATGTTCTGGGGGGACACATCTTTTGGGGCCAACGTTCAACCCATTGAAAGTGAAAATGGCTCAGTCGTGCCTGACTCTTTGTGACCCCATGGGCTCTAATTTGCCAGGCTCCTCTGTCCATGGAATTCTCCATGCCAGAATACTGGAGTGGGTAGCCCTTCTCTTCTCCAGGGGATCTTCCCAACCCAGGATCTTCCCAAACCCAGGTCTCCCACATTGCAAGTGTATTCTTTACCATCTGAGCCATCAGGGAAGCCCATTATCTGAGTATAAAATCGTGCTCATTTTAGGAGAGTACCAAGATCCCATATACATCGGCACAGACAGCAGACATGTGGGTGGGATTCTGGGGAAAATGAGGACCATGGAGTCACCTGGAAAGGTTCAAGGCCTGGCTTCATCAGAAGGTGAGCTCTTCCACCATGGGGCCCGTGAGAACAGCCACTCCATCCTATCCATGGAAAGGGGCCTGGTGTCAAGTCCAGAAGTGTCCACCTTACCCAGCTGGCTCTTCTGGATGTCTTCATCAATACCATGATATAACCAGTAACTACCAGATTGGGGTAGAGGAGAATGAGTGTGGGGACTGGCCATGGGCTCTGGAGGAGGTGTTTGCAGTCACTGGGACACAAGAACGTGGGAGCCTGGGAGGCCCCCGTGTTACTGAACAAAACTTGGGTCCACACGCCTGAGTTCAGTAAAGCCAGTCTACTGACTCCAGGTTGTGGTGAAGGAAAGTGAAGCAATAATTATAAAAGTACCGAAACAAAGAGGACAGGTGGCTTGTGCTCTAAACCCCAAACTCCCTGAAGGGTTTCAGCACAGCAGTTGTAAGGGCCACACGAGGGAGGGGCCACAGAATTTGTGATCTGCTGGTGCACGGTTTTCTGGTTGGTGAACTAACAGACAGCTAACCTCACAAATTCTCAGGCACTGGAAGCTCAGGTGGTTACATGTTCATGCTTATCAAGTAGTTAACTTCTTCCATTCGGTGGGGGTTTTAGTATCTGTAAAACAACTCAGATAACTCTCCATACTTCAGAGAGGAGCTCCAGCAGAGGATCGGGGACAGGGTCTGTCCTGGGAAGCCCATAGACTCCTGCTCGTTTACACCAGGTGTCTGGGCTCAGCAGCCAGGGAAGGTGGGGTTGTGCCTCCTGGGCGTGGGGAGCAGCAGGATCCACTCCTCCAAGGGGCCCGTTTGCACCCAGGGGTGAAGTGGGGAGGCAGTGGATGGACAGATGCATCTGGCCTGGGAGAGGGGTGCAGGCTGGAAATGTCACTGGAATCACCACTGGGGGGGAAGAGGAAAGGCCAGAAGGGGGCAAGTGGGTCCCAGCTGACCCCACGCAGGTGATGGTGGTCTTTTGGAAGCAACTCAGAGCCGGAACTATTGGCCCTCAGGAGCTCAGCTTCATTCTCTTGTTCCTTTGTAAAACATGGTGTCAGAGTTTGAGACGTCGTCAGGACTTCTGAGACCAGTGCTGCTGTGGCTTCATCAAAGGGGCTCAGCCCCTGCCCATGTCCCCACTGGGGATGAAGCCCATTAGGGCACTGGTGTCCACAGACTTCAGAGAACCCTCTGCCCTCAGGACTGATCTCCCTTCTTCCAACCAGCTCCTGGTCAGAGGCCCACATTCTCCTATCCTGATTCCACCCCCAGAGCCTGAGGAGTAGGCCAGTGTACAGATGGACCACTCAGTCTTCATGTTCCTGTCACTGGACATTTTGGTGGACTCTATGTCTTGGCTATTGTAAATAGTGCTTCTCTGAAAACAGGGGTGCACGTGTCATTTCAAATTGTGATGTTCTCCAGATCTGAGCCCAGAAGTGGGGTTGTTGGATCCCGTGGCTCCTCTGTTTGCTTTTTCCAGGAACCTCCATGCTGTTTTCCATCATGGCTGCATGCCCGTGCATCCCCACTCAGAGCGTAGGAGGATTTCATTTTCCCTACGTCCTCTGCAGCATTTATTCTTTGGAGATCTTTCTGATGATGGCCGTTCTGACCGGTGGGAGGGGATTCCTCAGTGTAGATTTGATTAACATTGATTTAATAATGAGTGGGTCTTCCCTGGTATGGCTCAGCAGTAAAGAATCTGTCTGCAGTGCAGAAGATGCGAGGGATGCAGGTTCGATCCTTGAGTCAGGAAGATCCCCTGGAGAAAGAAATGGCAACTCACTCCAGTATTCTTTCCTGGAAAATTCCATGGGCAGAGGATACTAGCAAGCTACAGCCCATGGGTTGCAAAGCACTGGGCATGACTGAACAACTGAGCCCTGTAATGAGAGAGGGGGGAATGTCTTTCCAGGGGCTTGATTCATGTATAGTTGTTCAGTTCAATTCAGTCGCTCAGTCATGTCTGACTCTTTGCGACCCCATGAATCGCAGCACGCCAGGTCTCCCTGTCCATCACCAACTCCCGGAGTTCACTGAGATTCACGTCCATCGAGTCAGTGATGCCATCCAGCCATCTCATCCTCTGTTGTCCCCTTCTCCTCCTGCCCCCAATCCCTCCCAGCATCAGAGTCTTTTCCAATGAGTCAATTCTTCGCATGAGGTGCCCAAAGTACTGGAGTTTGAGCTTTAGCATCATTCCTTCCAAAGAAATCCCAGGGCTGATCTCTTTCAGAATGGACTGGTTGGATCTCCTTGCAGTCCACGGGACTCTCAAGAGTCTTCTCCAACACCACAGTTCAAAAGCATCAATTCTTCGGCGCTCAGCCTTCTTCACAGTCCAACTCTCACATCCATACATGACCACAGGAAAAACCATAGCCTTGACTAGACATATATGTTCCTTTTCAGGTTCTCTTCCCATATAAGTTATTACGGAGTGTTGAGAAGGGTTCCTTGTGTTATGCAGTGGGTCCTTGCAGATGATTTTATAAAGAATAGTGTGTGTATGTTAATCTAAACCAGCTTATTTCTCCCTGCCCTCCTCTTTTCCTCCTTGGGGACCATAAGTTTCTTCCTGGGAACCATGTCTGTGAGGCAGTTTCTCTTTGGTAAAGAAGTTCATCTGTCTCCATTTTTAGTTCCCACCTAGAAGTGATACCATGATTCTAGTCTTGCCCTGTCTCTCCTACTTCACTTAGAATGATCACTACTACTTTCTTCTCTGTGGCTGGAAATATCATTTCTTGACCCTTTTTAATGGCTGAATAATATTGTATTATGTCTAGGGACCCCATCTTCTTTATCTGTTCATCTGCATTCCACACTTAGATTGCTGCCGTGTCTTGTTTATGGTCCTAGAGCAGCTGTGATCAGGCTGCGGGCATCTTCAAATTTTGGGTTTCCCCGTATCTACACCCAGGTGTGGAATTGCTGGATCCTATGGTACTTCTAAGTTTAATTTTTTAAAAGAAACTTCATACTCTTTGCCTAATGGGTGTACTGATTTACATTCCCACTCTTGTGCAGGGTCATTCCCTTCTCTCCACATCCTTGGCAACATGATTGTTGGAGATTCTCTGAGATGGCCATTCTGACTGACGTGAGGTGATAGCTCATTGGACTTTTGATTTGCCTTCCTCTGACCATTAGTGATACTGAGCATTTTTTCAAGTTTTTAATGGCCACATGTATATGCCTTCTTCATGAAATATCCATTGAGATCTTTGGCCCATTTCCCTATTGGGTATTTTTACTTTATTTTTGATATTGTGAAGAAGGAAAGGGGCAGGTTGCCGTGACTGGAGTGACTGCATTCTAGAAGAAAGGAAAGTCCATCCTATACTCTTGGCAAACTTTGGACTATATATCTGGGAGGCCATAGAGATAAAATACCAGCAACCAGCCAGCCTCACGGGTGCCTCGAAACCAGACCAGGCTGACCCCATACCTAGACCTTCCAGAGCCAAAAAGAATACCATGACCGCGGTGTAATCAGTCAGTATCCGTAATCTTAGGAATACCCAGTGATGTAAGTTAGACTACATGACCAGACATGTAAATTTATGAGTGTAACCTGATTGTATCGCGTACTAACATTGTCCAGAGTGGGCTTTAGAGAATTTGGGGGATGTGGGTTTGGGCACGTACACTTTGGGTATAAAAGATTGTCACAAAAATCGGTAGGGGTCCTTGGCTAAAAAGGAAACTGCCTCAGACCCACCAGTGTGATACACGGCATCACACTATCCACTCCTTCTGAGTGAGTGTGCTTCCCGGGCGTTTGGCTGTAACAGTTGGGCTGCTCGAGCTGTCTGTGTGTTTTGGAGATGAATTCTTAGTGAGGATCTTTGTTTTGAAATTTTTTTTTCCTATTCTGAAGGTTGTCTTTCTTTCATTTAGAGTTTCTTTTGCTGTGAAAATGCTGCTAAGGTTAATGACGTCCCTTTGGCCTATTTTTATTTTTTTTACTCTAAGATATGGATCCAAAAAGAACTTGCTGTGATTTGCAACAAAGCGTTTTCTGCCTTTATTTTCCTCAACGGTTTTAGGGTGTCTGTCCTCACATTGAGATCTGTAAATTGTTTAGAGTTTATTTTTGCGTATGGTGTTAGGGAGTGAGAACTGGACTATTTCCTGCAGTATCAGTTAACAAGGATGTCGTAGTCATCAGCAATTGCAGCCCTCCAGTGTGAGCTGGTGGGCCCTCCAAGAACTCAGGAAGGAGAAGAATATGCTCCCTAGCAGCCTTCAGACTGCAGACACTGCCTAAGGTGAGCCCTGAGGAAAGGAAGCTCAGGATGTGAAAGCAGAATGCTGGCCCCAGATAGGTGAGGTGCATATGAAAGGAATGGTCCAGTGAGCCAGACTCTTGCATCTTCCCGTACACAGAAAAGCACTAAATTCCTTGACTCAGGATATCTGGTTTCCTTTAACAATAATGCTTTGATATTCAGACTACCTGCCCTTTGTTACAAAGTTCCGTGTAACCTGGCTCCTCCCTTCACCTCCTGGGAGCAGGTCTCTCAGGGTTACTTGAGATGGTGTCTCCTGGGCTTGAAGTCCTGTAAGTTCCCACCGAATAAAACGTAACTCTCAACTTTTAGGTTGTGAATATTTTTTAAGTTGACAGGAATATTGTAATTTTGTTCCCATTTTCATTGTTTAAGGAACCTCCCCACTGCCTCCATGGGTTTCCCAGGTGGCGTTAGTGGTAGAGAACCCACCTGCCGATGCAGGAAACAGGAGATGCGGGTTTGATCCCTGGGTGGGGAAGATCCCCCGGAGGAGGGCATGGCAACCCACTCCAGTTCTTGCCTGGAGAATCCCAGGCACAGAGGAGCCTGGAAGGTTACAGTCCACAGGGTCGAAAAGAGTTGGGTACGACTGAGGTGACTTAGCACACACTCACACTGCCTCCATAGTGGCTACTCCCGATTGACATTCCAGCACTGACGGAGGAGGGTTCTCATTTCTCCACACACGCTCTCCAGCCTTGGTTCTTTGTAGAGTCTTTGACAATGGCCATTCTGATTGGTGTGAGGTGATGCCTCATTGCAGTTTTGATTGGATTTCTCTAATATTTACAGTTTTCATTCCAATCCCAAAGGAAGGCAATGCCAAAGAATGTTCAAATTACCACACAGTTGCACTCATTTCACATGCTAGCAAAGCAATGCTCAAAACTCTCAAGCCAGGCCTCAACAGTATGTGAACTGTGAACCTCCAGATGTTCAAGCTGGATTTAGAAAAGGCAGAGGAACCAGAGATCAAATTGCCAACATCCACTGGATCATCAAAAAAGCAAGAGAGTTGCAGAAAAACATCTACTTCAGATTTATTGACTATGCCAAAACCTTTGACTGTGTGGATCACAACAGACTGTGGAAATTTCTTAAAGAGAAGGGAATACCAGACCACCTGACCTGCCTCCTGAGAAATCTATGCAGGTCAAGAAGCAACAGTTAGAACTGGACATGGAGCTGCTGACTGGTTCCAAATCAGGAAAGGAGTACATCAAGGCTGTATATTGTCACCCTGCTTATTTAACTTATAAGCAGAATACATCATGTGAAATGCCGGGCTGGATGAAGCACAAGCTGAAATCAAAATTGCTGGGAAGAAATATCAATAACTTCAGATACACAGATGACACCACCCTTATGGCAGAAAGTGAAGAGGAACTAAAGAGCCTCTTGATGAAAGTGAAAGAGGAGAGTGAAAAAGTTGGCTTAAAACTCAACATTCAGAAAACTAAGATCATGGCATCTGGTCCCATCACTTCATGGCAAATACATGGGGAAACAGTGGAAATGGTGACAGACTTTATTTTCTTGGGCTCCAAAATCACTGCAGATGGTGACTGCAGCCATGAAATTAAAAGATGCTTGCTCCTTGTGAAGAGGAAAAGCGAAAATTTTACATAACCTCCTGCTCCTTCTGCTTCTGTAACTCAGCTTGCTCCTTGCAAAGTCTGGATCATGTACATCATGTAATCTCAGAAAGTGGGAACTCACAATACTAGGAACTGGAGCTTTATCATGCCTGTCCATGTATAAAAACTCTGCAATCCCTTTGTTTGGGGCTCAGAGCTTGGAGAGTTAACTCCTCTGGGCCCACTGGCATAATAAACCTGAGTTCTCGAACTTTCCGAGTGTGGTGCTTGGTTTCTGGAGTACTGGTTTCTGCAACATTTCTGGAGGCTCCAGTGAGATTCCCCAACCATGCCAGCCTCTTGAGCTGCTGGACTGATGGCTTGGCCTGGCTGGAGCGAAGGAATCCGAGACAAACAAGTAGGTGTGCCACCTGATGGTATTCCGAGTTCTCTTTCAGACTGGTGTTCTGACTCTCTGGACAGCCGAGCCCCAATTGGACTCATTGGAGGTACAGACCAACTCACCAGGAGTGGCCACCATCTCAGGTAAGGCCCGGGGCCCGTTCCCAGTCGGGTCCTGCCCCAGTGGGTAGAAGAGGAGGCTGATCACCCTCTTGGAGCTGCCAGGAAGGAAGCATCAGTTAGGGAAACCTGGGGACTTGGGAGAAGGGACGCATTGTGACTGATAACCTCCTTGGAGCTCCCAGGAAGGGAGCAACAGTTAGGGAAACATGGGGACTCGGGAGAAGGGAGCATTGTGACTGATCACCTCCTTGGAGCTCCCAGGAAGGGAGCAACAGTTAGGAAACCTGGGGACTCGGGAGAAGGGAGGCATTGTGATAGCCTCTATGTGATTGTGAGTGCGTGATTGCTGATTGAATGGAGTGAGAGATTTTTCTTTTTGGAAATTGTAAAACCAATTCTTTTTGCATATACAATTAAAACAGCTAACTTGTTAAAAGGCCTGCCTAGGAAAAAGCTTGAAGTTAACCCTTTTCATATCCTTGAAATACACAGCCAGCTTTGCCTGAGACCTCAGCCTTGGGCCAATTAGAACATCAAGCAAAGGGAAAAAAGGGGTCAAAGAGATATTTTAAATCTCAAACAGAAAACTATAAGATCTCTGTCAGTCTGTCTGTCTGTTGTTTATATATGTCTCAGTGTATGTCTTTTTTTTGTTGTTGATAATATTGTTGAAGTTGTAAATGAGTTCTAATTTAATTGGCCTAAAAAAAAGTAAGTACTTACAAATCAAACAATTCTAAATACAAGAAAAATTAACCTAGATAAATTTCAGATTCCCATAACCTGGGAAATATTCAATATTAAATAGTATTAATGTTTGTTTGCTAGTCTAATAAGTAGGATGTATGTTTTTAATAAAAAAAGTATAAAAATAAAATATTTTATAAAGGGAAAAGAAAATAGGTCTGAATTACAGGTGGCTGTTACAGAAAGTGATTAAAAAGTTTGTGGAAAGTGGACCCTTGAAAAAAAGTTTTGTGTATGGTTAGGACAGCAGACTACCACACAATTGCACTCATCTCACACGCTACTAAAGTAATGCTCAAAATTCTCCAAGCCAGGCTTCAGCAATATGTGAACCATGAACTTCCTGATGTTCAAGCTGGTTTTGAAAAAGGCAGAGGAACCACAGATCAAATTGCCAACATCCGCTGGATCATGGAAAAAGCAATAGAGTTCCAGAAAAACATCTATTTCTGCTTTATTAACTATTCCAAAGCCTTTGACTGTGTGGATCACAATAAACTGTATAAAATTCTGAAAGAGAAGGGAATACCAGAACACCTGACCTGCCTCTTGAGAAATCTGTATGCAGGTCAGGAAGCAACAGTTAGAACTGGACATGGAACAACAGACTGGTTCCAAATAGGAAAAGGAGTACATCAAGACTGTATATTGTCACCCTGCTTATTTAACTGATATGCAGAGTACATCATGAGAAACGCTGGACTGGGAGAAGCACCAGCTGGAATCAAGATTGCCGGGAGAAATATCAATAGCCTCAGATATGCAGATGACACCACCCTTATGGCAGAAAGTGAAGAGGAACTAAAAAGCCTCTTGATGAAAGTGAAAGTGGAGAGTGAAAAAGTTGGCTTAAAGCTCAACATTCAGAAAACAAAGATCATGGCATCCAGTCCCACCACTTCATGGCAAATAGATGGGGAAACGGTGTCAGACTTTATTTTCTTGGGCTCCAAAATCACTGCAGATGGTGACTGCAGCCATGAAATTAAAAGACACTCCTTGGAAGGAAAGGTATGACCAACCTAGATAGCATATTCAAAAGCAGAGACATTACTTTGCCAACAAAGGTTCGTCTAGTCAAGGCTACAGTTTTTCCAGTGGTCATGTATGGATGTGAGAGTTGGACTGTGAAGAAGGCTGAGCACCGAAGAATTGGTGCTTTTGAACTGTGGTGTTGGAGAAGACTCTTGAGAGTCCCTTGGACTGCAAGGAGATCCAACCAGTCCATCCTGAAGGACATCAGCCCTGGGATTTCTTTAGAAGGAATGATGCTAAAACTGAAACTCCAGTACTTTGGGCACCTCATGCGAAGAGTTGACTCATTGGAAAAGACTCTGATGCTGGGAGGGATTGGGGGCAGGAGGAGAAGGGGACGACAGAGGATGAGATGGCTGGATGGCATCACTGACTCGATGGACGTGAGTCTCAGTGAACTCCGGGAGTTGGTGATGGACAGGGAGGCCTGGTGTGCTGTGATTCATGGGGTCGCAAAGTCGGACATGACTGAGCGACTGATCTGATCTGATCTGATCTGAGGACAGCAGCAGCAGCAGGACTGACTGACTAAGTTTAAAATGAATTTTATTAAGTTTACCTGAATGAGTTTGAAGTAAGCTGGTGCAAAACTTGAATTTGGCCTTTCTCTCTGTTGAGAGGACATACTTTCTTCAGATGTTGAATTGCTTTTAATAATAGACTTAAGTTTCTTTACCTCTTAATTGATCTGTTCTATATTTACCTTTGAAATATTTTGTTAACTTCAGCTAAGTAAATAACTCTTATTTCACAGTATGCTCCTACCTGACTGAGTGTTATAAACCCTTTTGATATTTATTGACAAAACTTCCTAAATAACAACTTCTAACTAAATCTGGGATGCTTCAGAGGGCCTCTGAGACATCCCAAAGAGCTATTAAGCTACCGGGATCCATTGGACATGTTAAATTACATGGGAAGTACTGTTAAGGGATGATAAATCTTTTCAGGTTATACTGTATGGTTGATGTTACTAATATAGATATCCTAAAATTATGTGAAATTTATATAGATCTGATATGCCCTGATAAAATATGGTCAGTTTTAATTCTACTTATATTAAAGTGTTACATATCACAACAATGATCAGGTTCCCTTGTCGATTGCAGTAGAATCAGATTTTAAACATGCCTTCTATGGTTTTAGTCTCATGCCTTTAGAAGAATACTGCTATTTTTTCAAGATTTATGGAAAAGACTTTCTAAGATTAAACAGATAAACAAATTTTGTTATTAACAGTAAGCTGGTACCAGACTAGAATTTGATTTTCTCTGTTTAGAGAACAAAGTTTTCTTAGAATGCAACTTTTGATAACAGATTATGAATTTCTTTGCCTTTAAGTGATTTATATTTGTTTTTAAAATCTTTTTGTTACTTTGGTAAAGTAAATAAACATTATTTAAGATTATGGATTATTTAAGCCTAACTCAGTGATCAATGCAAAGCAAAAACAACACCCAGATGTGGATGTGACTAGTGATGGAAGTAAAGTCTGATGCTGTAAAGAGCAATATTGCATAGGAACCTGGAATATTAGGTCCATGAATCAAGGCAAATTGGAAGTGGTCAAACAGGAGATGGCAAGAGTGAATATCAATGTTTTAGGAATCAGCGAACTAAAATGGACTGGAATGGGTGAATTTAACTCACATGACCATTATATCTACTACTGTGTTCAAGAATCCCTTAGGAGAAATGGAGTAACCATCATAGTCAACAAAAGAGTCCAAATTGTGGTACTTGGATGCAATCTCAAAAATGACAGAATGATCTCTGTTTGTTTCCAAGGTAAACCATTTAATATCACAGTAATCCAAGTCTATGCCCTGACCAGTAATGCTGAAGAAGCTGAAGTTGAATGGTTCTATGAAGACCTACAAGACCTTCTAGAACTAATACCCAAAGAAGATGTCCTTTTCATTATAGGGGACTGGAATGCAAAAGTAGGAAGTCAAGAAATACCTGGAATTACAGGCAAAGTTGGCCTTGGAGTACAAAATGAAGCAGCTGCTGCTGCTAAGTCACTTCAGTTGTGTCCGACTCTGTGTGACCCCATAGACGACAGCCCACCAGGCTCCCCCGTCCCTGAGATTCTCCAGGCAAGAGCACTGGAGTGGGTTGCCATTTCCTTCTCCATTGCATGAAAGTGAAAAGTGAAAGTGAAGTTGCTCAGTCATGTCCGACCCTCAGTGACCCCATGGACTGCAGCCTACCAGGCTCCTCCATCCATGGGATTTTCCAGGCAGAAGTACTGGAGTGGGGTGCCATTGCCTTCTCCGAAATGAAGCAGAGCAAAGGCTAATAGAGTTTTGCCAAGAGAATGCACTGGTCATAGCAAACACCCTCTTCTAACAACACAAGAGAAGACTCTACATATGGACATCACCAGATGGTCAATACTGAAATCAGATTGATATTCTTTGCAGGCAAAGATGGAGAAGCTCTATAGCAAAAACAAGACTGGGAACAGACTGTGGCTCAGATCATGAACTCCTTATTGCCAAATTCAGACTTAAATTGAAGAAAGTAGGGAAAACAACTAGACCATTCAGGTATGACCTAAATCAAATCCCTTATGATTATACAGTGGAAGTGACTTAGATTCAAGGGATTAGATCTAATAGACAGAGTGCCTGAAGAACTATGGATGGAGGTTCATGACATTGTACAGGAGGCAGTGATCAAGACCATCCCCAAGAAAAAGAAATGCAAAAAGGCAAAATGGTTGTCTGAGGAAGCCTTACAAATAGCTGTGAAAAGAGAAGTGAAAGGCATAGGAGAAAAGGAAAGATATACCCATTTGAATGCAGAGTTCCAAAGAATAGCAAGAAGAGATAAGAAAGCCTTCCTCAGTGATCAATGCAAAGAAATAGAGGAAAACAATAGAATGGAAAAGACTAGAGATCTCTTCAAGAAAATTAGAGATACCAAGGGAACATTTCATGCAAAGATGGGCACAATAAAGGGCAGAAATGGTGTGGACCTAACAGAAGCAGAAGATATTAAGAAGAGGTGGCAAGAATACACAGAAAAACTGTACAAAAAAGATCTTCACGACCAAGATGACCACGATGGTGTGATCACTCACCTAGAGCCAGACATCCTGGAATGTGAAGTCAAATGGGCCTTAGGAAGCATCACTATGAACTAAGCTAGTGGAGGTGATGGAATTCCAGTTGAGCTATTTCAAATCCTAAAAGATGATGCTGTGAAAGTGCTGTACTCAATATGCCAGCAAATTTGGAAAACTCAGCAGTGGCTACAGGACTGGAAAAGGTCAGTTTTCATTCCAATCCCAAAGAAAGACAATGCCAAAGAATCCTCAAACTACTGCACAATTGCACTCATCTCACATGCTAACAAAATCATGCTCAAAATTCTCCAAGTCAGGCTTCAACAGTACACGAACCATGAACTTCCAGATGTTCAAGTGGGATTTAGAAAAGCCAGAGGAAACAGAGATTAAATTGCCAACATCCGCTGGATCTTTGAAAAGCGAGAGAATTCCAGAAAAACATCTGCTTCTGCTTTATTGACTATGCTAAAAGCTTTGACTGTGTGGATCACAACAGACTGGAGAATTCTTAAAGAGAAGGGAATACCAGACCACCTTACCTGCCTCCTGAGAAATCTGTATGCAGGTCAAGAAGCAACAGTTAGAACTGGACATGGAACAACAAACTGGTTCTAAATTGGGAAAGGAGTACGTTAAGGCTGTATACAATGCTGTCACCCTGCTTATTTAACTTAAATGCAGAGTACATCATGAGAAACACTGGACTTGATGAAGCACAAGCTGGAATCAAGATTGATGGGAGAAATATCAATAACCTCAGATATGCAGATGACACCAGCCTTATGACAGAAAGCGAAGAAGAACTAAAGAGCCTCTTGATGAAAGTGAAAGTGGAGAGTGAAAAAGTTGGCTTAAAACTCAATGTTCAGAAAACTAAGATCATGGCATCTGGTCCCATCACTTCATGGCAAATAGATGGGAAACAGTGGAAACAGTGACAGACTTTATTTTCTTGGGCTCCAAAATCACTGCATATGGTGACTGCAGCCATGAAATTAAAAGATGCTTGCTCCTTGGAAGAAAAGTTATGACCAACCTAGTCAGCATATTAAAAAGCAGAGACATTACTTTGCCAACAAAGGCCCATCTAGTCAAAGCTATGGTTTTCCCAGTAGTCATGTATGGATGTGAGAGTTGGACTATAAAGAAAGCTGAGCACAAAAGAATTGACGCTTTTGAACTGTGGTGTTGGAGAAGACTCTTGAGAGCCTCTTGGACTGCAAGGAGATCCAACCAGTCCATCCTAATGGAAATCAGTCCTGAATATTCATTGGCAGGACTGATGCTGAAGCTGAAACTCCAATACTTTGGCCACCTGATGTGAAGAACTGACTCATTTGAAAAGACTCTGATGCTGGGAAAGATTGAAGGCGGGAGGAGAAGGGGATGAGAGGATGAGATGGTTGGATGGCATCACCGACTCAGTGGACATGAGTTTGAATAAACTCTGGGAGTTGGTGATGGACAGGGAAGCGTGGCGTGCTGCAGTCCATGGGGTTGCAAAGAGTTGGACATGACTGAGCAACTGAACTGAACTGGGAGAAAGCTCATTCTGCTTCTACAAAAAATAATCCCTCATGGTAAGACTTTTGCTATCCTGATGTCCTTAAAACATGGTCTGCTCCTAAATCAGGAAATTAAAAATGGATAAACAACAGCTGAAAATCAAAGAGCCACAGCTATAGGAAATCCAAGACAGCCGCTTGGCTTTTCCTGTCTCCCTGACAGACCTCATTTTTATTTGATGGGTTAAAACCTTCCCTGGGTACAGTGTTAATGCCCTCACAATGAGTCTCAAAAAAAAAAAAATATTGTGTTTCACTGAATATTAAATTCTAGTTTTGTTATTTAAGGTCTGTGCTTAAGACTGACTTCTGAGACAGTTCCTTGTTATGTTATATTGCTAAAAGTTTTAATTAAGTTATTAAAAAGGACACGCTAAGATTGTTTCTAAAGCTTATCTCAGTAACCAATTTATGGATAAAGGTCAGATGCTCCATGATGAACAACCAGGATCTTAACTCGGCTGTAATCATTTAACTAAGTCAGATGACCTGGGGTATACCGGGCTATACCCAGTGAAGGTTCTTGACTTAAATTCTTGCTTGTGACTTTACTAATAACTGCTGGCTATATTAATATCTATGTAGCTTGTTTCAGAAGATTATTTTTTATATTACCAAATGTGTGACTGAGCTTGTCATAAACTGCTGAAATGCAGTTCTATATGAGATCAATAATTTATGGTTACCAATGGGAAAAGGTAGGGAGGGATAAATTAGGAATTTGGGATCCTTAACAGATACATAGTACTATATATGAAAGAAACCACCAGGACCTACTGTGGAGTATAGGAAACTATATTAATATCTTGTGATAATGTATAACTGAACAGAATCTCAAAAGGAATATATGAAAAAGACTTGAAAGAAATGATAATCGTTGTGTCAGCACTAATAGTTATCATAACACTACTCAGATCAGATCAGTTGCTCAGTCGTGTCCGACTCTTTGCGACCCCATGAATCGCAGCACACCAGACCTCCCTGTCCATCACCAACTCCCGGAGTTCACTGAGGCTCACGTCCATCGAGTCAGTGATGCCATCCAGCCATCTCATCCTCTGTCATCCCCTTCTCCTCCTGCCCCCAATCCCTCCCAGCATCAGAGTCTTTTCCAATGAGTCAACTCTTTGCATGAGGTGGCCAAAATACTGGAGTTTCAGCTTTAGCATCATTCCTTCCAAAGAAATCCCAAGGCTGATCTCCTTCAGAATGGACTGGTTGGATCTCCTTGCAGTCCAAGGGACTCCCAAGAGTCTTCTCCAACACCACAGTTCAAAAGCATCAATTCTTCGGCGCTCAGCCTTCTTCACAGTCCAACTCTCACATCCGTACATGACCACTGGAAAAACCATAGCCTTGACTAGATGGACCTTTGTTGGCAAAGTAATGTCTCTGCTTTTGAATATGCTATCTAGGTTGGTCATAACATTCCTTCCAAGGAGTAAGTGTCTTTTAATTTCATGGCTGCAGTCACCATCTGCAGTGATTTTGGAGCCCAGAAAAATAAAGTCTGACACTGTTTCCACTGTTTCCCCATCTATTTGCCATGAAATGATGGGACCAGATGCCATGATCTTCATTTTCTGAATGTTGAGCTTTAAGCCAACTTTTTCACTCTCCACTTGCACTTTCTTTTTTTTTTTTTTTCCACTTGCACTTTCATCAAGAGGCTTTTTAGTTCCTCTTTACTTTCTGCCATAAGGGTGGTGTCATCTGCATATCTGAGGTTATTGATATTTCTCCCGGCAATCTTGATTCCAGCTTGTGTTTCTTCCAGTCCAGCGTTTCTCATGATGTACTCTGCATATAAGTTAAATAAGCAGGGTGACAATATACAGCCTTGACATACTCCTTTTCCTATTTGGAACCAGTCTGTTGTTCCATGTCCAGTTCTAACTGTTGCTTCCTGATCTGCATACAGATTTCTCAAGAGGCAGGTCAGGTGGTCTGGTATTCCCATCTCTTTCAGCATTTTCCACAGTTTATTGTGATCCACACAGTCAAAGGCTTTGGCATAGTCAATAAAGCAGAAATAGATGTTTTTCTGGAACTCTCTTGCTTTTTCCATGATCCAGCAGATGTTGGCAATTTGATCTCTGGTTCCTTTGCCTTTTCTAAAACCAGCTTGAACATCAGGAAGTTCACGGTTCACATATTGCTGAAGCCTGGCTTGGAGAATTTTGAGCATTACTTTACTAGCGTGTGAGATGAGTGCAATTGTGTGGTAGTTTGAGCATTCTTTGGCATTGCCTTTCTTTGGGATTGGAATGAAAACTGACCTTTCCCAGTCCTGTGGCCACTGCTGAGTTTTCCAAATTTGCTGGCATATTGAGTGCAGCACTTTCACAGCATCATCTTTCAGGATTTGGAATACCTCAACTGGAATTCCATCACCTCCACTAGCTTTGTTGGTAGTGATGTTTTCTAAGGCCCACTTGACTTCACATTCCAGGATGTCTGGCTCTAGGTCAGTGATCACACCATCATGATTATCTGGGTCGTGAAGATCTTTTTTGTATAGTTCTTCTGTGTATTCTTGCTATCTCTTCTTAATATCTTCTGCTTCTGTTAGGTCCATACAATTTCTGCCCTTTATTGAGCCCATCTTTGCATGAAATGTTCCTTTGGTATCTCTGATTTTCTTGAAGAGATCTCTAGTCTTTCCCATTCTGTTGTTTTCCTCTGTTTCTTTGCATTGATCGCTGAAGAAGGCTTTCTTATCTCTTCTTGCTATTCTTTGGAACTCTGCATTCAGATGTTTATATCTTTCCTTTTCTCCTTTGCTTTTCACTTCTCTTCTTTTCACAGCTATTTGTAAGGCCTCCCCAGACAGCCATTTTGCTTTTTTGCATTTCTTATCCATGGGGATGGTCTTGATCAAGATCAAGGATCAAGATCAAGAACACTACTCAACATATACTAAAATGTTCACATCAGTAAGTATATTGTCACTGATCAATTATATATGGTTCCTTATTCTCCACAACTGCTCCGGCATTTATTTGTAGACTTTTTATTGATGGCCATTCTGACAGCTGGGAGGTAGTATTTCTTTAAAATTCATTTTTTATTTTCTTCCAAGTAAATGTCAAAACTATGGACTGTCTGTCTCAATGAGCATCACATATCTAAGTACTTGATTAATATATTTAAAACGCTAAGAGAACAAGATGGCAGAGGAGCAGGTGGGTGTGGAGTACATCTCTCTCCAAGGATACATCAGGAATACACATTCAGACACAGAAGTGCATACAGAACACCAGCTAACAGGGGACAAGAGTACCTGACCAGTGGAAAAGAATATATAGAACCACGCAAAACTTGGTAGGACGAAGGAACTAGGGGGGAAAAAACAGGAGTGTTAGCAGGACTGGACCTGCCCTCAGCGGGTGAGAGAACTGAAGCAGGGGCCCGATCCCCATACTGGGGCAAATGTCTGAGTCAGAGGAGAAATATTTAAGGCTGAGAGTGAAGAGGAAAAGTTAAATTTTTACCTCCTTCTGTCTCTGTAACTCAGCTTGCTCCTTGCAAAGTCTAGATCACATAGGTCTCAGAAAGTGGGGACTCAACAATACTAGGAACTGGAGCTTATCTCACTCACCCTTGTCTTGCTCTTTGCAATCACCCTAGCCCCTGCAAACCCACAAACTCAGTTAATCATGCCTGTCCATGTATAAGAACCCTGTAACCCCTTTGTTTGGGTCTCAGAGCTTGGAGTGTTAACTCCTCTGGGCCCGCGGGCATAATAAACCTGAGTTCTCCAACTCTCCGAGTGTGGGGCTTTTTTTCTCGAGTACTGGTTTCTGCAACATTTCTGGAGGCCCCAGCGAGATTCCAACCATGCCGGCCCCTTGAGCCGCCTGACTGGTGGCTTGGCCGGGTTGGAGCAGGGGAGCCCTGAGACGAACGTGGAGGTGCGCCACCTGATGGTATTCCGGGTTCTCTTTCAGACTGCCATTCCACTCTGGACAGCCAAGCTCCGACCAGATTCACTGGAAGGATGGACCAACTCACCAGGAACGGCCACAGGATAAGGTAAGGCCCTGGGGCCAGTCCCCAGTCAGGAACTCCTACCCCAATAGGTAGAAGAGGAGGCTGATCACCTCATTGGAGCTCCCAGGAAGGGAGCATCAGATAGGGAGACCTGGGGACTTGGGAAAAGGGAGGTGCTGTGATGACCTCTGAGTGACTGTGTATGCATGATTGCTGATTGAAGGAAGTAAAAGTGAGCTCCACAGTCCTTGGACGATGGAGCCTGAGAGGGTCCAAAACCTGTGGTTCTGTGACGACCTCATAAGGTTGAAAGGTGGTGCCAGTCTCTGGGGGGTTTGATCCCTCCCTGCAAGGCTGGTCTGGGTCACGGGTTTATACTGACCTGCAATGCTAAGAGGTGTCTTAAATCTCTCTCGGGAGAGCAGCCAGGCGGACGAAAAATGAATGTGAATGAGTGTGCAGCCTGATTCACTTGCACTTCAGGCTCGATTGTGTGGCTTCACGGCCTTTGTGGCTACCGAATCTGAGTGGGCCCTACCTTGTGGTTCCGTGGTGACCTCATATGGCTCAAGGCAGTGTCTGCCTCTGGGGACCCAGTCCCTCCCTGCAAGACAGATCCAGGTCAGGGGTTTATACTGATCCGCCAATGCTAAGAGGCACCTAAGTTCCCCATGGGGACACAGACAAGCGGGCATCTGATTGGTCTCCTCTTTTGAGGGGGCACCCAACCTTGTTTGTTTTTGCACCATCGACTCAGGGCAGGATACACAGGGAGGGAGAAATTATCGGTTACCAGGTTTGTTTGTTTTTTTTGGTCGACTGACTTCTTGAGCCAACATCTAAGAGATTAGGTTTTCCTCAGAATCCTGCAAGGTAGATTACATTTGTCAACATGAGGGGAAGTTCCTCTAAGAAAACAGTTTCAGATTGCATGATAAAGAACTTTAAGTAGGGCTTTGTAGGAGATCACAGAGTCAAGGTGACCCCCAGGAACCTTTGTAAATTATGTGAGCTCGATTGGCCAGACTTTGACGTTAGATGGCCGCCAGAGGGCACTCTCGACCTGCGCACTGTCCAAGCAGCACACCAGGTCGTCACTGGGACTCCAGGACATCCAGATCAGTTTCCACGCGTAGACTCCTGGCTTCTAATAGCATAGACCCTGCCCCCATGGGCAGGATTTTGCATGAATGGACAGAGACAGAGTAGGGTATTTGTGGCCCAACCACTCAGGAAAAAAAATGTAACAGAGAGCAGCCCTGCTAGCAGTAGCATCGAGGAGCTCAGATCCAGTGAAAAAGACCATTCCCTTGTGGAAAGGGGAAACCAGGAAGAGACCACCACTCCGCTGCGACCAGTGTACCCATTGCAAATGACCGGACACTGGAGGAACAAGTGCACGTGCTGCAGAGGGACATCTAAAGGGTCGAAGAAGTTCAGTCAACCAACAGAGAGGCATCAGCCTGAGCCGCTTGTCCAAAACCTAATCGGTCTGGCGGGAGCGGAATCAGGTTAGGGAAGACTGGGCTCCCTGATCCTGGGCCCCCGGGGGTCCACGGTCACAGTGAAAGTAGGGGGCCAATTAATGACTTTTATGGTGGATACCAGAGCTGAACACTCCGTGGTAACCACACCTGTGGCTCCCCTTACAGGCTGAACAGCAACTATTGTTGGGGCCTCAGGGGATATGGCAGCCCACTCATTTTACAAGGCTCGTTCATGTCAGCTAGGGGGCCATCTGGTGACTCATGAGTTTCTGTATTTCCTGGAATGCCCCATTCCCCTGCTGGGTAGAGACTTACGACAAGAATGGGGGCACAAATCACCTTTGCCCCCAGAAAGCTGGGAGCCTCACCTTGGGGAGCCAATTGGCTTTGATGATGGCTGTGCCCATGCCCAGGGAAGATGAATGGCATCTCTGTTCCTCATGGAGGGAACAAATAAATCCCCCCAGACTGCTAAAAGAATTCCCTGATGTCTGGTCAGAGAAGGGGCCCCCAGGTTTAGCCAAAACCCATGCCCCCATTGTAGTGGGCCTGAGGCCAGAAGCCACT
Organism: Bos taurus; assembly: GCF_002263795.3. NCBI lineage: Eukaryota > Metazoa > Chordata > Mammalia > Artiodactyla > Bovidae > Bos > Bos taurus. Next base: position 67,791 of record NC_037352.1, on the reverse strand, counting down.
CCTGTTAGACAAAAGGAGTATCCAGTACCACAGGAGGCACACCTGGGAATTCGGGACCACATCCAGCGCCTACGGGATGCTGAGATCCTAATCGAATGTCAGTCTCCCTGGAACACTCTGCTCTTGTCAGTCAAAAAGTCTGGAGGGAATGACTATCGCCCTGTCCAGGACCTCTGCGCCGTCAACAGTGCACAGTGGTCACCGTCCATCAGTGGCCCCAAATCCCTACACTCTCCTGAGTGTCTTACCCACTCAGGCAAGTTGGTTCACCTGCCTCGATCTCAAGGACGCATTCTGCTGCCTCTGGCTGTTACCAGCCAGCCCTTGTTTGTCTTTGAATGGGAAGACCCACACACCGGGAGAAAGACACAGCTGACTTGGACTCGACTGCCACAAGACTTCAAAAACTCACCTATGCTGTTTGGTGAAGCCCTGGCTGTGGACCTTGCTGCCTTTCCCAGAGAAACTTTAAACTGCACCCTACTCCAGTACGTGGATGACCTGTTGCTAGTCAGTCCCACCCAAGGGAACTGCTGGAGAGGCACCAAGGCCCTCTTGGCTCTACTACCAACACAGGGTACAAAGTGTAATGGAAAAAGGCTCATATCTGCAGATAGGAGGTCAAGTACCTGGGGTCTGTCATCTCAAAAGGGACATCAGGCGCTCGGACACGAGAGAAAGCAAGCCATCTGTTCAATACCTTGGCTGAACACCGAAAAAGAAGTCCATGGGTTCCTCGGGGTTGCTGGATTCTGCCGAATCTGGATACCGGCTTTCTTTGAAATTGCCAAGCTTTGTTTAAAGCCACAGCAGGGTCTGATAAGGACCCCCTAGAGTGCAGACCTGAATAGGAAAAGGCCTTCGAGGAGATAAAGAGACTCTTGACCAGTGCTCCAGCATTAGGGCTGCCGGATGTGACAAGGGACTTTAACCTCTTTGTACATGAGAAAAATCCCGCTGCACTGGGGGTCCTCACACAAACAATTGGGCCATGGCAGTGCCCAGTTGCATACCTGTCCAAATGACTGGATCCAGCGATTGCGGGATTGCCACCATGCCTCCAGGCATTAGCTGCCACTGTGGTTTTGGTCAGAGAAGCAGATAAGCTTACTCTAGGACAAAATATAAATGTAAAGGTTCCCCATGCTATTACTGCTGTGATGAACAGCCGGGGCATAAGCGGCTGACCAAGTCCAGGATGACTCACCATCAAAGACTGCTTTGCGAAAACCCACGGGTCCAGCTCGAGACCGTGCAGACCCTGAACCCAGCCACCTTTTTACCTATGGAAGCGGAAAACCCTGATCATAACTAAGAGGAGGTCGTAGATGAAATTTACTCGAGCAGGCCAGTCCTGACAGACACTCCCCTCCAGGACCCAGAACTGGAACTGTTCACTGATGGAAGCAGTTTCACCCAAGATGGGCAGCACAAAGCAGGCTCTGCCATAACAACCACTGATGGGACAGTGAAGGCTGAGGCCTTGCCACAAGGGTGGTCGGCACAGTGGGCTGAGCTATGGGCACTCACCCAGGCGCTAAGGCATGCTGAAGGGAAACGAGTCAATATCTATACTGACCCAAGGTATACCTTTGCTACTTTACATGTACATGGAGCCATTTTCTTTATGAAAGAAAAGAAGGGCTGGGGGAAGCTCCCAGACCAAAGACACTTGGTCCGCAGCAATATAGCAATCCAGCTGGTAAAACAACATCATGAGACAACTCATTTAGGAAAAACTGTGCTGGAGGGTTTACTGAGCCACTACTATTTCATTCCTAAGCTCTCAGCCCTGTGTGCCCAGATCAGGGCTAGATGTATGCACAAAACAATGCCAGCCGAGGACCAAGACCCAACCCAGGGGTGCAGACAGTTGGGACACTGCCCTCTGAAGATCTAGAAGTGGACTTTACTGAAGTCAAGCCCTACAGGGGCTTTAGGTATTTACTTGTGGTAGTCTGCACCTACTTGGGATGGGCTGAAGCCTACCCCACACGCACTGAACAGGCACGAGAAGCGGCCAAGGCCTTACTAAGAGACATAATCCTGAGATATGGGCCGCCTCTCTCCACAGCATCTGACAGTGGGCCAGCTTTTGTGTCTGAGATAATCCAAACTTTATGCAGGACACTGGGAATCAAATGGAAGCTTCACACTGTTTACAGGCCACAGGGCTCAGGGAAAGTTACTACATTAGCTAAACTCTGCCAGGAGACCCAGTTATCTTGGGTCGATATGTTACCCCTAGCCTTACTCCGAGCCTGATGCACCCCGAGGTCCTCAGGCTATTCTCCCTTCGAGGTCTTATATGGGAGAAGGCACCTGGTGGTAGGAAAACTCAAGGGAAACCCCCAACAACTAGCTGAGCTGGAGATGTTCCAACACCTCCAGGCCCTGGGAAGAGTCTTCTACCATATTGCCTGAGAAACCTTAGAAAAGACACCCATTCCTTTGGGCAATTGGCTTCATCCCTATCAGCCAGGAGATGAGGTATTGTTTAAAGATGGGAGAAAAGAACCACTTCAGCCAGTTTGGACAGGCCCTCACATGGTCGTCCTGGCAACCCCTACCACTGTTAAAGTTGTAGGCATCATCCCTTAGATCTACCACACCAGAGTCAAGAAGGCAGCGGCATGGACTAGTCAGCTTCTGGAGTGACTGGAGCAGGGCTCAGCGTCTTTCATGGGTGAGGGCCATTGTTTTTGGAACCAGACCTTGAGGGGATTTTCGGGGGTCCCGAACTGTTTTCCAGGTGTCCTTATTACAGGAAGCCACTGCCTTCTTGTTTCAGTCACACCCCAGGACTGGGATTTGGGTCAGAAGCTGCGGTTAGCTGTCTGTTATCTCATCAGAGTGGGAAGCCTCATTCTTATTGGATGTCCTTTATGAGCGATTGTCCCTACTAACTAAACTGCTCACAGTATAGCTGACACTCCTTCACATTAGGCTCAGTTGCTGTAGCCATGACAACCCAAAGATGGGGGAACCTTTTGCTAGTGTTCAGTTATCTGTTATGTGCAGGCTGCTTTGCAGCCCTTTGCTGTCCCTTGCTGCGACATGGTGCCGTTCCGTATCCATCATGTACTTGTCAACATTACGGTCAACCCTTGGAAAATGGCTTACTCAACCAACAGCTAGAACAACGTATAGATAGCCAATCCTATAGGCCGATCACCCACTGCCTCCATGACCATGCACTGTATGTCCAGGGGCCTGGGTGCCGGAAATGTTTCCAGTCACGCCCCCCACTGCCACTGCCTTACCCCCATCAGAGGATCCAAAACCCGGGCGGCATCCCAACACCATGGCATCGCCACCATGCCCCTGTGCCTCCATCTACCCCCAAATGCCATGCAGATGTTACAACCCAGAACAGGTGTCTGTCTGCCAACTGGAAGAACCTCCTGGCAGGGACAATAATGCAGACAAACGAAATCACGGACCAACTTTGCCCTAAAGTCAGGCTCTGCTGCGGGCAGCAGGACCAGGTCACAGAGTTCACCCCCCAGACCCCTGTCTGTACTGGGTTCGCAACGCATCTCATCGGCTTGTTAATGACACCAGCCCCAGCTGGCTGGGGACTGCTGCTGGCTTTGCTCATCCTTAGGCACTCCACGGTACTTAGCTACACCAGTACCATTGAATAACGCAACAGCCATGGGGACTCCTGTAGATCCACCCTTACAAGGGCCAGTCTTAAGGGCAATTGTGTTAACTCAAAAGGCTCCAGAATGCTTTACGAATGATGGAGGAACTGAACCTGTAGGCCATTTAGCCAGGGACCAATGCAATCAAACTTTATTTATTTATTTTTAATTAATTAATTTTACTTGGAGGCTAATTACTTTACAATATTGTAATGGTTTTTGCCATACATCAACATGAATCAACCACAGGCACACATGTGTTCCCCATCCAGAACCCCCCTCCCACCTCCCTCGCCATCCCATCCCCCAGGATCATCCCAGTGCACCAGCCCTGAGCACCCTGTCTCATGCATCGAACCTGGTCCGGCGATCCGCTTCATATGTGATAACATACACTTTTCAACGCTACCCTCTCAAATCATCCTACCCTCGCCTTCTCCCACAGAGTCCAAAAGACTATTCTATATATCTGTGTCTCTTTTGCTGTCTCGTATATAGGGTCATCATTACCATCTTTCTAAATTCCATATATATGTGTTAGTATTGGCATTTTTCTTTTTAAAAAATTAATTTATTTTAATTGGAGGCTAATTATTTTACAATATTGTGGTGGTTTTGCCACACATTGACATGGATCAGCCATGGGTGTACATGTGGGTCGTCCACTGAGGTTTCCTCCCGGGGCTGCCCTGGAGGGCTTGGGTTTGCCCCTGTGAGGGCCAGGTGTGGAGGTGGTGCAGCTGCTTGGGGTGCAGGGGTTCTGGCAGCACCAGGTACTCAGGGGAGTTGGCTGCTAGGGCAGCAGGAAATACAGTGCTCTAGAAGGGTATGGCAACCAGTATTGGCCAGTATGCTCCAGGATTCTTGTCTGGAGAACCCCCAGCCCTGACAAACAAGTCTGGCAGGCTACAGTCTACAGGGTTGCAAAGAGTCAGACATGAACAAAGCGAACCTGCATGCATAGACACAAGACTTTTTTTCCTGTGGCAGCTCTGCCCCAGAGAGAGTTGAGCATGGAGTCGGCACAGCTGCTTGACTTGCAGGGATCCCAGAGGTGACAAATGTTCAGGGACATGGACTGCCTGCACTGCAGGAGTTAAGGCCCTCAATTCAGTCAGTTCAGTTGCTCAGATGTATCTGACTCTTTGAGACCCCATGGACTGCAGCATTCGAGGCTTCCCTGTCCATCACCAACTGCCAGAGTTTACTCAAACTCATGTCCATTGAGTCGGTGATGCGATCCAACCATCTCATCCTCTGTTGTCCCCTTCTCCTCCCGCCTTCAATCTTTCCCAGCATCAGAGTCTTTTCAAATGAGTCAGTTCTTCGCATCAGGTGGCCAGTGTATTGGAGTTTCAGCTTCAGCATCAGTCCTGGCAATGAATATTCAGGACTGATTTCCTTTAGGATTGCCTGGTTGGATCTTCTTGCAGTCTAAGTCCAAGGGACTCTCAAGAGTCTTCTCCAACACCACAGTTCAAAAGCATCAATTCTTTGGCACTCAGCTTTCTTTGTAGTCCAACTCTCACATCCATACACGACTACTGGAAAAACCATAGCTTTGACTAGATGGACCTTTGTTGGCAAAGTAATGTTTCTGCTTTTTAATATGCTATCTAGGTTGGTCATAACTTTTCTTCCAAGGAGCAAGTGTCTTTTAATTTTATGGCTGCAGTCACCATCTGCAGTGATTTTGGAGCCCAAGAAAATAAAGTCTGTCACTGTTTCCACTGTTTCCCCATCTATTTGCCATGAAGTGATGGGACCAGATGCCATGATCTTAGTTTTCTGAATGTTGAGTTTTAAGCCAGCCTTTCACTCTCCTGTTTTACTTTCATCAAGAGGCTCTTTAGTTCTTCTTCGCTTTCTGCCATAAGTGTGGTGTCATCTGCATATCTGAGGTTATTGATATTTCTCCCGGCAATCTTGATTCCAGCTTGTGTTTCTTCCAGTCCAGCGTTTCTCATGATGTACTCTGCATATAAGTTAAATAAAAAGGGTGACAATGTATAGCCTTGATGTACTCCTTTCCTGATTTGGAACCAGTCTGTAGTTCCATGTCCAGTTCTAACTGTTGCTTCCTGACCTGCATACAGATTTCTCAAGAGGCAGGTCAGGTGGTCTGGTACTCTGATCTCTTTAACAATTTTCCACAGTCTGCAGTGATCCACACAGTCAAAGGCTTTGGCATAGTCAATAAAGTAGAAGTTTTTCCGGAACTCTCTTGCTTTTTTGATAATCCAGTGGATGTAGGCAATTTGATCTCTGGTTCCTCTGGCTTTTCTAAATCCAGCTTGAACATCTGGAAGTTCACAGTTCATGTACTATTGAAGCCTGGCTTGGAGAATTTTGAGCATTACTTTACTAGCGTGTGAGATATGGCCCTATCAGAGTCTTTTTTCAAGCCTCTTGTAGCTGGCGATCAGAAGGCCTCTTTGGCTAGTCTTTTTCCATAGCTCTGCCTATTCAGGCGCTTAGAGGTCGCCCTTGCTTGGGGTCCTTCTCTGTTGTTCCAAGCATCAGGCACATAGAGGTGCCCCCCTGGTTGGGGTCCTTCCCTGTAGTTCTTTGTGTCTGGCATTTGATGGGCCAGCCTCTCTATTGTTCAGCTGCCGATTCTGGTGAGTGGGGAGAGGCTATGGTGATGGCTCCACCCATCCACATGACTCAGCAGTATTGCCTTCCTTCCATGGCTGCCTGGCTTTCCTCCACCAGCATTTCCCACCGATCTCCTCCCTCACATCCCCTCAATCCGTCTCTCTGCAGTCAACAGCAGCCCATGCCCTGGGATTGCTCCACAATCCCTAAACTCCAGCTCCCAGCCTCTGCGCCTTCCAGGGGACCAGCATTCCTGTCCCAGGTATGTACGGCTGTGGCAAGGACTGTCTGATTCTCATTCCATTTAGGCTGCCACAGATCAGCTGTTTCACTCTTATTGCAGAAACCAGGATTGGAGAAACCAAGCAGCATACTCAGAGAGTTGGAGAACTCAGTTTATTACACTGGCGAGCCCACAGGAGTTAACACTCCAAGCTCTGAGCCCTAAACAAAGGAGTTACAGAATTTTTATACATGGACAAGCATGATTAAGTGGGTTTGCACGTTTGCAGGGATCAGGACAAAGAGCAGGACAAAGGTGAGTGAGATAAGCTCCAGTTCCTAGTATTGTGAGCCCCCACTTTTTGAGATGCATGATCTAGACTTTGCAAGGAGCAAGCTGAGTTACAGAGGCAGAAGGAGAAAGAGGTAAAGTTTTAACTTTTCCTCTTCAGTCCCCCCTCTTGATGCTTCCATCACTCGTTTTGGTAGGACATTCAGAGTTCCCCATCGTTTAGTGGGCTATATTTAGCTATTACCATTTGTAACTTTATGGATTCAATCCAAGAGGTTATGATCTGGGTAACTGCAATACAAGGGTCAGAGAAGAGCGGCACAAAGAACATGAAGAGAGGGCCGGTTAAAGGGAGAAGCCACGATGGCCAGCTCCAGATATTGTTCCAGTTACCCCAGGAATTTGCTAGTTCCTCTCTCCTTTTTATGATTCATTCCCTTAGCTGTTGGGCCATGTTCCTGACTATTTCTGATTAGTTTATATAAAATCAACGTTCTTCATTTAAGAAGAGGCAGAGTCCTCCCTTTTCGGCTATCAGTAGGTCTGCTGCTGCTGCTGCTGCTAAGTCACTTCAGTCGTGTCCGACTCTATGTGACCCCATAGACGGCAGCCCACCAGGCTCCCCCATCCCTGGGATTCTCCAGGCAAGAACACCGGAGTGGGTTGCCTTTTCCTTCTCCAATGCATGAAAGTGAAAAGTGAAGGGAAATCGCTCAGTTGTGCCTGACTCTCTGCGACCCCATGGACTGCAACCCACCAGGCTCCTCAGTCCATGGGATTTGCCAGGCAAGAGTACTGGAGTGGGGTGCCATTGCCTTCTCCAGGCAGTAGGTCTAGCCCTCTCCTATTCTGTAAAACCACCTCAGCCAGGGAGTCTAGTTTGCCTGTAAGGCCACTAAAGATTTGGCCACTCTCTCAATGTCGTCTGTGAAGTCCTTGGATAGCATATGGTAGAAGGTGGTTGATGAAGCAATTCCTCCTATTCCCATACCTGTCCCAGCCGTGATTCCCAGACCAGCTAGTAGGGGTATAAACTGGATGGCTCTTTTTGATCATGTATGTGCTGCCAGAAGTACAGTGAGAATCTGGTTGTTAGGGACAATATTCATCTGGGGAGTGAGGAAAGCTGAGGTGCAGATACCCATCCAATTGACAGGTAGACATAAGTAAGCATCTGTCCCATGAAGAAAAGGGGAGGCGGCCCTAAGATGGTGGAGGAATGGGGAGACCACTTTCTCCCACACAAATTCATCTAAAGAAAACATTTGAACGCTGAGCAAATTCCCCAAAACAACTTCTGAACGCTGGCAGAGGACATCAGGCACCCAGAAAAGCAGCCCATTGCCTTCAAAAGGAGGTAGGACAAAAGATAAGACATAAAAAGAGAGACAAAAGAGTTAGGGATGGAGATCCATCCCAGGAAGGGAGTCTTAAAAGAGGAGAAGTTTCCAAACACCAGGAAACCTTCTCACCGGTGGGTCTGTGGGGAGTTTTGGAATCTCGGGGGGCAACATAACCAGGAGGAAAAATAAATAAATAAATAAAGCCCACAGATTACGTGCCTAATGGCAAGTCCCAGCAGAGAAGTACCCCAGATGCTCACATCCACCACCACCAAGTGGGGGCTGAACACGGAGGAGTGGGCTGCATTGCTTAGGGTAAGGACCGGGCCTGAATGCCTTGAGGGCAATCTGAGGGAGTTAACGTGATATGACCTAAACTGTTATAGCCAGAGAGAGAGAGGGAAAAAAGAGAGAGAGAACTTTCCTGCGAAAAGCCCTAATCTAAAGCACTGCCGGGTCCGCTCACAGAACCAAGGACTGAGCAAATACCAGAGGAGAGACAGCAGGCTGCTATCATATGGTTTTTATCTTTCAATTGGTTAATATGGTGCTTCACATTGATTGATTTCCATATATTGAAGAATCCTTGCATCCCTGGAATGAACCCAAACTGATCATGGTGTATAAGCTTTTTGATGTATTGCTGAATTCTATTTGTTAAAAATTTTTTGAGGATTTTTGCATCTGTGTTCATCGTTGATATTGGCCTGTAGTTTTCTTTTTTTGTGTTATCTTTGTCTGGTTTTGGTATCAGGGTGATGGTGGCCTTTAGAATGAGTTTGGAAGTGTTCCTCCCTCTGCAATTTTTTGAAAGAGTTTTAGAAGGATAGGCATTAACTCTTCTCTAAATGTTTGATAGAATTCTCCTGTGAGGCCATCTAGTCCTGGACTTTTGTTTTATGGGAGATTTTTTAAATCACAGCTTCAATTTCAGTGCTTGTAACTGGGATGTTCATAATTTCTACTTCTCCTGGTTCCGTCTTGAAAGATTGAACTTTTCTAAGAATTTGTCCATTTCTTCCAGGTTATCTATTTTGTTGCCATATAGTTGTTCATAACAGTCTCTTATAATCTTTTGCATTTCTCCATTGTCTGTTGTAACCTTTTCTTTTTCATTTCTAATTTTGTTGATTTGATTCTTATCTCTTTTTTTCTGGATGAGTCTGGCTAAGGGTTTGTCAATTTTGTTTATCTTCTCAAAGAACTAGCTTTTAGTTTTATTAATCTTTACTATTGTTTCTTTCATTTCTTTTTCATTTATTTCTGCTTGGATCTTTATGATTTCTTTCCTTCTACTAACTTTGGGTTTTTTTCTTCTTCTTTTCCCAGTTGCTTTAGGTGTAAAGTTAGATTGTCTATTCAATGTTTTTCTTGTTTCTTGAGGTAGGATTGTATTGCTCTAAGCCTCCCTCTTAGAACAGCTTTTGCTGCATCCCATAGGTTTTGAGTTGTCATGTTTCCATTGTCATTTGTTTCTAGAAATTTTTTGATTTCTCTTTTGATTTCTTCAGTAACCTGTTGGTTGTCTAGAAATGTGTTGTTTAATCTCCATGTGTTTGTTTTTCTTACAGTTTTTTTCTTGTAATTGGTATCTAGTCTCATAGCATTGTGATCAGAGAAGATGCTTAATACAATTTCAGTTTTCTTAAATTTACTGAGGTTTGATTTGTGACCCTAGCTGTGGTCTATCCTGGAGAATGTTCCATGTGCACTTGAAAAGAAAGTGTATTTGTCTGCATTTGGATGGAATGTCCTGAAGTTATCAATGAGGTCCATCTCATCTAATGTATCATTTAAGATTGTCTGTCTTGATGATCTGTCCATTGGTGTGAGTGGGGTGTTGAAGTCTCCTACTATTATTGTGTTACTGTCAATTTCTCCTTTTATGTCTGTTAGTGTTTGTCTTATGTATTGCAGTGCTTCTATGTTGGGTGCATAGATATTTACAACTGTTTGTCCTCCTCCTGGATTGATCCCTTGATCATTATGTGGTGTCCTTCCTTTTCTCTTGTAATCTTCTTTAAGTTTTATTTTGTCTGATATGAGGGTTGCTACTCCAGCTTTCTGTTGTTTCCCATTTGCATGGAATATATTTTTCTATCCTCTCACTTTAAGTCTATATGTGTCTTGAGGTCTGAAGTGAGTTTCTTGTAGACGGCATATATATGGGTCTTGCTTTTGTATCCATTCAGCCAGTCTGTGTCTTTTGGTTGGAGCATTTAATCTATTTACATTTAAAGTAATTATTGATATATATGTTCCTATTGTCATTTTCTAATTGTTTGGGGTTGATTTGTAGGTCTTTTTTCTTCTGTTGTATTTCTTGACTATATAAGTCTGTTTAACATTTGTTGTAAAGCTGGTTTGGTGGTACTGAATTCTCTTAACTTTTGCTTGTCTGAAAAGCTTTTTATTTCTCCATCAATTTTGAATGAGATCCTTTCTGGGTACAGTAATCTTGGTTGTAGATTTTTCCCTTTCAGTACTTTAAATATATCCTGCCATTCCCTCCTGGCCTGCAGAGTTTCTTTTGAAAGATCAGCTGTTAAGTATATGGGATTTCCCTTGTATGTTACTTGTTGCTTCTCCCTTGCTGCTTTTAATATTCTTTCTTTGCATTTAGTTTTTGTTAATTTGATTAGTATGTGTCCTAGCATGTTTCTCTTTGGGTTTATCCTGTATGGGACTCTTTGTGCCTCTTGGACTTGATTGACTATTTCCTTTTCCATGTTGGGGAAATTTTCAACTATAATCTCTTCAAAAATTTTCTCATACCCTTTCTTTTTCTCTTCTTCTTCTGGGACCCCTATAATTCGAATGTTGGTGCTTTTCATATGGTCCTAGAGGTCTCTGAGACAGTCCTCAACTCTTTTCATTCTTTTTACTTTACACTGCTCTTCAGAAGTTATTTCCACCACTTTATCTTCCAGCTTGCTGATTCGTTCTTCTGCTTCAGATATTCTGCCGTTGATTCCTTCCAGAGTATTTTTAATTTCAGTAATTGTGTTCAGTAATTTTTCTAGGTCTTTGTTAATTGATTCTTGCATTTTCTCCATTTTGTTTTCAAGGTTTTTTATCATCTTTACTATCATTATTCTGAATTCTTTTCCAGGTAATTTTCCTATTTCCTCTTCATTTATTTGGACTTCTCTGCTTCTAGTTTGTTCCTTCATTTGTGCAGTATTTTCCTGCCTTTTCATTAAAAAAATTTTTTTTTTTAAAGTTACTGTGTTTGAGGTCTCCTTTTCCAAGGCTTCAAGGAAAGTTGAATTCTTTCCTTGAAGACGGTTGAATTCTTTCTTCCTTTTGGTTTCTGCCCTTCTAAGGTTGGTCCAGTGGTTTGTGTGAGCTTTGTATAGGGTGATATTTGTGCTGAGTTTTTGTTTGTTTGTTTGTTTTTCCTCTGATGGGCAAGGCTGAGTGAGGTGGTACTCCTGTCTGCTGATGATTTTGTTTGTATTTTTTTTTGTTTGTTTTTAAGTTGAGGCATCCTGTACAGGGTGCTACTGGTGGTTGGGTGATGTCAGATCTTCTATTCAAGTGGATTCCTTTGTGTGAATTCTCATTTTAGATACTCCCTATGGTTAGTTCTTTTGTAGTACAGGGTCTTGGAGTCAGTGTTCCCACTCCACAGGCTCAGGGTTTGATCTCTGGTCAGGAACGAAAACTCCACAAGTGGTTTGTTATGGCATTAAAGGAGAGCAAAACAAATATCCAAAAATGAGAAACCAAAGATGAACCCCAGACAAATGGCAGTTACAAAGTCAGGAAAATAATAATTGAAATAATGGAATATACATATATATACATATACACCCATGAGCAAAGTGAAAACGGTTCAACAAAAATAAAGTACAGTATATTGATCCTGGGAACAAAGGAAATAAAAAATTATATTTACCAGTTAAGAACCAAACTAACCTAAGCACAAACTGGAAAAAAAAAAAAAAAAAAACAACTAAAGCAAGATGCTAAGTGGGGAATAAAGCAATGAAAACAAAACTAACAAATCTGTTGAGAGGAAAGGAAAGAAAGGAAAGAAAGAATAGATATGCAAAGTTAAATAGAGGTAGATGAAGAAGATTTATATACATTAAAGAGTAACTGCAAGGGGAAATAGAGAAGGCAATGGCACCCCACTCCAGTACTCTTGCCTGGAAAATCCCATGGACGGAGGAGCCTGGTAGGCTGCAGACCATGGGGTCGCAAAGAGTCAGACACGACTAAGCGACTTCACTTTCACTTTTCCCTTTCATGCATTGGAGAAGGAAATGGCAACCCACTCCAGTGTTCTTGCCTGGAGAATCCCAGGGACGGGGGAGCCTGATGGGCTGCTGTCTATGGGGTCGCACAGAGTCGGACATGACTGGAGCGACTTAGCAGCAGCAGCATAGGTACTTCTGCTCTCTTTTGGTTTCTACTTTCATAGAATATCTTTTTCCATCCCTTGACTTTAAAGATATGTAGCCTTAAACCTGGAGAAGGCAATGGCACCCCACTCCAGTACTCTTGCCTGGCAAACCCCATGGACGAAGGAGCCTGGTAGGCTGCAGTCCATGGGGTTGCTAAGAGTCGGACACGACTGAGCGACTTCACTTTCACTTTTCCCTTTCATGCATTGGAGAAGGAAATGGCAACCCACTCCAGTGTTCTTGCCTGGAGAATCCCAGGGACGGGGGAACCTGATGGGCTGCTGTCTATGGGGTCGCACAGAGTCGGACATGACTGGAGCGACTTAGCAGGAGCAGCAGCAGCAGCAAGGGGAAAAGAACAATAGGAAAGGCATACAAAGGAATAAATGTAGAAAAAATACAATAGGTTTAAAAAAATTAAAATTAAAAAAAGAGAAAAGAAAAAAAAGAGGAAAACTTCAAGGAACTGTAAAAGCCCAACATAGAGGCAGAGGTTTATGACAACAATAAAAAATGTGACTGAGGGAAAAGAGTGAAAAAAAATCTCAAAAGCTTAATTGGATTTCTCAGTGCCAATAAAGTTGACACCTACAACCGGAGCAGGGGGGAGTGGGGCGAGGGGAGGAAAAAAAGAAAAAATCCAAAAGAATCTACAGACAAAGTAAAAAAATAAGAATAATAAATGTTCTTCTTGAGTCACTGCTATCAGAGTCCTTTCCCATGCTGGGAATCACAGTCTACCTTACCTCCCTAGGATGCCCTCCAACAGTGTACTGATCTCTGGACCTGCTGTGGTGGCTGCTCGGATTCTAATCTGGTCCTAATCCTGTGTGTTCTTGTATAGTTGTGGCAGGAGGCTTCTGTTTAATTGCAATGTGTGGAAATGCTCCTCTCAAGTGGCAATGTTCAGGGGACTGCTCTCTAGTTGCCGTGTGGGTTCTACTCACTAATTGTGGTGAGGTTGCTCCTCTCTGATGGTGGTAGGGAGATCAACTCGACTTGCAGCAGGGGGCTCATCTCTATTTGCAGTGGAGGGGATCCTCTCTAAGTGTGATGTCCGGGGTCTCTTGTCTAGTTGTGGTGGGGGGACACTCTCCACTTTTGACAGATGGGCTCTTCTCTCATTGTGGCCATCGGCTTCTCTTGAGTTGTGGCATAGGCTTCCACTCAAGTTCAGGAGGGGATTTGGGGCTCCTCTCTAGTTGCAGTGGTGCCTCCTCTGGGGGTTCTCTGTGGGGAGGGTGTTCTCTCTACTTGTGGCTTTGGGGGCTCCTCACTAGTTTTTACAGGGTTGCTCCATTCTAGTTATGAGGAGCTCCTCTCGAGTTACTTCAGGGGCCTCATCTCTGTTTACAGCAGAGTGGCTGCTCCCTAGGCACAGTGTACTGTAGGGCTCCTCTGTAGTTTTGTCAGGGGAATCCTGTCCAGTTTTAGTGGGGGCTCCTCTGTCGATGGCATAGGGCTCCTGTCGAGTTGTGGTGGGGGACTTGGGGTTCTTCTCAAGTTTCGACAGGTGACTTGGTTTTCCTTTAGAGTTGTGGTGGGGCCTCCTCTCGAGCTGTGTGGGGCAGCTCCTCTCTGTTAGCAATTAGCAGGCTGGCTCCTGTCTAGTTGTGAATCATTAGGCTACCATATAGTTAGGGCATGGGGATAAACTCTAGTTGCAGTGGTGGTCAACTGAAGCTTTTGTTTCAGCTCCTTACTAGTTGTGGTTTGCAGACTCCTCTTTTGTTGTGGTTTGGGGGTTCCTCTCTAGTTGCGATAGAGCACTCCTCTCGAATTGTGGAGGTGGCTCCTCTCTGCTTGTGATGTGAAGGGGTGCTTTTCGAGTTGCAGTGGGAAGGAGGATACTCTTTGTGGAAGGGGGCGCCCTCTTGAGTTGTGGTATGTTGGGCTTCTCGCTACTCATGGCAGGGGGCTTATGTTTAATTGTGATGTGTGGCTGTGCTCCTCACTAGTGGCGATGTTCAGTGGGGCTCATGTCTAGTTGCAGCGTGGGTTCTCCCCTCTCGTTGCGGTGCGCGGCTCCTCTCTTATCACGATCTGAGTGTGAGCTCCTCTCTAGTTGTGCGGGCCTTTTTTTTAGTTGTGATGTGCAGGCTCCTCTCTTGTTGTGGACGGTGGCTTCTCCCGAGTTGCATTGGAGGATTCCTCTAGAGTTGCTGCAGGGTACTTGGGCCTCCTTTTGAGTTGTGGTTGTGCTTCCTTTTGCGTTTATCATGTGGGGGCTCCACGGTGAGGGGCCTTCTCTACTTTTAGCACTAGGGCTTCCCTACTAATTTTGGTGGGGTTGACCCTCTCTAATTGTGAGGGGTGGTCAACTCTCTAGCTGTGGTGGGGAGCTCCTCTCTAGTCGTGTAGGGAGGGGCTTTTCCTCAATACTTGTGGTGTATGGGGCTCTTCTCCACATGAGGAATGCAGGCTCCTCTGGAGTTGGGGCGGGAGGCTTGCCTTTTGTTGTTCCTGTGGGCTCCTCTCAGTCAATTTCCAGGGGCTCCTGTCTAGTTGTGGGGGGCTTTTCTCTAGTTGTGATGTGCGGACACCTCTCTAGTTATGTCAGGGTGCAATTTTCTTGTTGTGGCAGGGGACTCCAAGTTAGTTGTGTTCATGAGGCTCTCGAGTTGTGGGGGCATCTCTGAACTTGCAGTGGTGGGCTCCTCTCAATTTATCTCAGGAGGCACAGATGAATTTGCTTTGGGGGCTCGGGGATCCTCTAAAAGGAGGCAGTGGATCCTGTTGAGATGAAGCAGGGTGCTCCTCTTGAGTTTCTTTGGGGGGCTCCTCTCTAATTGTGGCTTGGGACCCCTATCTACCTGTGGCATGGGCGTTTGTTTCTAGTTGCAGTGTGCTGGTGAGCTCCTCTAGAGCATCAGTGGGGGCCCCTCTCTAATCGTAGGGGGATTATCTCTAGCTGTGTTGTGCCTGCTCCTTTCTAGTTGTGGGCTGGTGAGCTTCTCGTTGTGGTGTGCAGGCTCCTTTCTAGTTATGGTGAGGAGCTTTTAAGTCACAATATCTGAGGGGAGTTCTCTCTCATTGCAATGTGCAGGGTCCTCCTTTCTTGTTTTGGTGGGGGACTCATCTATATTTGCCGCAGAGTGACTCCTCTCTAGGTATGATGTCTGGGGGCATCCTCTCGCATCGTGGCTGGTCCTCCTCTTGAGTTGTGGCAGTGGACTCAGGGCTCCTCTCGAGTTTCAGCAGTCCCTGTTCTTATTTTGTGATGGGGGGCTCTGCAGGGGGCGGTCCTCTCTTCTTTTGGCACCAGGTGTTCCTCACAAATTTTAGCATGATTTCTCCTCTGTACTTCTGAGGGCCTCCTCTCGAGTTACTTCAGGGATCTCATCTCCATTTGCGGCAGACAGTCTCGTCTCTATGTGTGATGTCTTGGTGGACTCCTCTCTACTTGTGGCGGGGGAAACCTCTCCAGTTTTTGTGTGGGGCTCTCTGTCATTGTGGCCAGTGGCTCCCATTGTTTTTAAGCAAAGGACTCGGTGGTTCCTCTCTAGTGCTGGGCAGTGGAGATCCTTAATCATTGTGGTGTGCAGGGGACCCTTCTCCAGATGTGTGTGGCTTCCTCTCTAGTTGTGGTGAGCTGCACTTCTTTAATTGTGCCATGGGTTTTCCTCTCTTGTAGGGAGGTGTGCCTGGGCTCCTCTCTTATGGTGGCGTGGTACTCCTCTCTAGTTGTGCTGAGGTCTTAGCTTAATTTGCCATGGGAGCTCCTCTTGAATTGAGACAGGGACTGAGAGCTCCTCTCGAGTTCTGGTGGTTCCTCCTCTTGAGTTGCAACAGGGGGCTTGGGTTCTTTTCGATTTGCCACAGGGGACTCAGGGTACCTCTCGAGTTGAAGCAGTAGACTCGGGGCTCCTTTTGAGTTGCAGCGAGTACTCGGTGTTCCTCTCGAGTACAGTGCACAACGCAGAGTTCCTCTTGAGTCACTGTGGAAGGCTCCTCTCGAGTTGTGGGGATAGGGGGTTCCTCTCAGGTTGTGGCAGGGAACTCGGGATTCCCTTCGAGTTGCAACAGGGGACTTGGGGCTCCACTTGAGTGTGGGTGGGAACTCAGAGTTCCTCTCGAGTTGTGGTGGGAAACTCAGGGTTCCTTTCGAGTTTTAGGAGGGAATTCAGAGCTCCTCTCCAATTGCGGCGGGAACTCAGGCTTCCTCTCGAGTTGCAGCATGGGACTTAGGGTTCTAGTCCAGCTGCAGTGGGGAACTCAGGGCTCCTCTCGAGTTGGGGGGAACTCAGGGCTCCTCTTGAGTTGTGGTGGGGCCTCCTCTCGAGTTGTCTTAGGGTGACTTGTCCCTAGCATGGATGTGCAGGTTGGCCCCTGTCTTATTGCAATGTGCAGGTGGTTACTCACTAACTTTGCCGTGGGTCTTTTTTCTAGTTGTGGTCTGGGTCAACTCTTGGTTGTGGTGGACTCAATTCTCTCTAGTTTTGGTGTGCAAGCTCCTCTCTAGTTGTGGTGTGAGGTTCATCTCTGTTAGCAGCAGATGGGCTCCTCTCTATGTGTGATGTCCAGTGGGCTCCTCTCGAGTTGTGGTGGTGGGCTCCTCTTGTGTTGCGGGGCTGTGTCCTCTATGGCTGGGGTGTGGGTGTCTCCAAGGGGGAGGTCCTGTCTACTTTTAGTGCTAGGGGTTCCTCACTAATATTACTGGGGGGTTGTTTCCCTCTAGTTGTGAGGGACTCCACTCAACTTACTTTAGGGAGCTTGTCTCTTTTTGCAGCAGAGGGGCTTCTCTCTAGGGGTGATGTCCTGGGGGACTTCACTCTAGTTGTGCCAGGGGAATGCGCTTCAATTTTTTCAGGGGAGCTCCTCTGTCATTGTGTCCAGAGGCTCCTTTCTTGTTACAGCATAGGGCTCCTGTCAAATTACAGCAGGGAACTCGGGGTTCCTGTTGAGTTGCAGCAGGTAACTCGGGTTTCCTTTAGAGTTGTGGTGGAGCCTTCTGTCAAGCTGCAGTGGGGCAGATCCTCTCTAGTAGTGATGTGCAGGCTGGCTCCTGTCTAGTTGCAATATGTGGGAGGCTACTCTAGTTGCATTGGGCAGGGGTTGTCCTCAATAGTTTCAATGTGCGGTGGGGCTCTTTTCCAGTTGTGGTGTGTGGGTTCCTCTCTAGTTGTGGGGAATTTCACTTCTCTGATTGTGCTCTGGGTTCTCCTCTCATGTAGTGATGTGTGCCTGGGCTCCTTTCTTGTGGTTGCACCTCTCTAATTGTGCTGAGGTCATATCTTGATTTGCCATGAGAGCTCCTCTTGAGTTGAGACAGTGGACTCAGAGCTCCTTTTGAGTTCTGGTGGTGCCTCCTCTCGAGTTGAAGCAGCGGACTTGGGGCTCCTCTCGAGTTGTGACGGTTAGTCGGTGTTCCTCCCAAGTACAGCACGCAACTCGGAGTTCCTCTCAAGTTGTCATGGAAGAGTCCTCTTAAGTTGAGGCAGGGGACTCAGAACTCCTCTCAAGTTGTGGTAATGCCTCCTCTCAAGTTGTGGTGAGTTGTCTCCGAGGGGTGGTGAGTTCTCTCTAATTTTGGCACTGGAGTCTCCTGACTAGTTTTTTTGCAGGATTTCTCCTCTCTAAATTTGAAGATCTCTTGAGTTATTTCAGTGGGCTCATCTCTGTATGTGGCAGAATGACTCCTTTTTTGGTGCGATGTCCTGGGGTCTGCTATGTAGTTGTGGTGAGGGGTTCATTTCCAGCTCTGGTGAGGGAGTGCCTCTGTCTTTATTGCCAGGGGCTCCCTTGTGATGTGGAATAGGGATCCTCTTGAACTGAGGTAGATCTTCACAGTTCCTCTTGAGTTATGGTGGGGGTCTTGGTAATCCTCTCAGGTTGCATCAGGGGGCTTTGGGCTCATCTTGAGTTGCGATGGGGAACTTGGAGTTCCTCTCGAGTTGCAGCAGGACAATCGGGGCTTCTCTTGAGTTGAGGCAGGGAATTCGGGGTTCCTCTCGAGGTGCAGCAGGGAACTCGGGGTTCTTCTTGAGTTGAAACAGGGGACTTGGGGCTCCACTCGAGTTGTGGCTGGGAATGCAGGTTATCTCTCGAGTTGTGGAGGGAATCTTAGGGTTGCTCTTGATTTGCAGCAGGGAACTCGGCAGGGGGTGTTCCTCTCAAGTTGCAACAGGGGATTTGGGGCTCCACCCGAGTTGTGTCTGGGAACTCGGGGTTCCTCTCATGTTGCAGCAGTGAAGTCAGGGCTCCTCTCGAGTTGTGGTGAGTACTCGTGTTCCTCTCGAGTACAGTGCGCAACTCGGATTTCCTCTCATGTTGCCGAGGAAGGCTCCTCTTGAGTTGAGGCAGGATACTCAGAGCTTCTCTCGAGCTGCAGTGATGCCTCCTCTGGAGTTGTGGTGGGTGGTCTCCATGGGTTGGAGCTTCTTCTCTACTTTTGGCACTGGGATCTCCTCACTAGTTTTTCATGGGATCGCTCCTCTCTAATTTTGAGGGGCTCCTCTCGAGTTACTTCAGTGGGCTCATCTCTATTTGTGGCAGAGTGACTCCTTTTTAGGTGTGATGTCCTGAGGGCTCCTCTCTATCTGGTGAGGGGATCCTCTCCAGCTCTGGCGTGGGAGTGCCTGTCTTTGTTAATGGCATCTCTCCTCGTAATGTGGAATAGGGCTCCTCTTGAATGGAGGCAGGTTCTCACAGTTCCTGTGGAGTTGCAGTGGGGTCTTGGGAGTCCTCTTGAGTTGCATCAGGGGGCTTGAGGCTCGTCTCAAGTTGGAATGGGAACTCAGGGTTCCTTTTGAGTTTCAGCAGGAGAGTCAGGCCTCCTTTCGAGTTGAGGCAGGGAATTCAGACTTTCTCTTGAGTTTAAGTGGGTAACACGGGGTTCCTCTTGAGTTGCAACAGGACACTTGGGGCTCCACTTAATTTGCAGCTGGAAACTCAAGGTTCCTCTAGATTTACGTGTGGAACTCAGGGTTCCACTCGAGCCATGGTGGGAAACTTGGGGTCCCTCTTGAGTTGCAGTGGGATCCCCTCTCAAGTTTTCTTGGGGGGACTCGTCTCTAGCAGGGACGTGCAGGGTGGCGCCTGCCTTGTGGCAATGTGCGGGTTAGGCACATTAGTTAGGCATGGGTCTTTACTCTAGTTGTGGTTGGGTTCAACTCTGTAGTTGTGGTGGGTTTGATTCTCTCTAGTTGTGGTTGTTGGGTGTGAGGTTGTTGTGGTGTGAGGTTCATCTCTATTAGCAGCAGTGGGGCTCGTCTCTATGTGTGATGTCCAGCGGGCTTCTCTTGAGTAGTGGTGGAGGGCTCCTCTCGAGTTGTGGGGCTGTGTCCTCTCTGGTTGGGGTATGGGTGGCTCCACAGTGGAGGTCCTCTCTACCTTTGGTGCTAGGGGTCCCTCAGTAGTTTTGATGAGGTTGACCCTCCCTAGTTGGGACAGGTGGTCAGCTCTTTAGTTGTGGTGAGGGAGTTCCTCTCTAGTTGCGTTGGGTGGGGCTTTTCCTCAATACTTGATATGTGCATGGAGCTTTTCTTCAGATGAGGAATGCAGGCTCCTCTGGAGTTGTCTATTGTGTGCCGGCGGGCTCCTCTCTGTCGATTTCCAGGGACTCCTGTCTAGCTGTGGGGGGCTTTTCTCTAGTTATGATGTGCAGTCTCCTCTCTAGTTGTTGCAAGGTGCTACTTGCTTGTTGTGGCAGGGGACTCAAAACTTGTTGCAGTGTTCATGGGGCTCTCGAGTTGTGGTGGGGGCATCTCTGTGCTTGCAGTGGTGGACTCCTCTCTATTTGTCTCAGGAGGCACATTTCAATTTGCTGTGAGGGCTCGGATCTCCTCTAAAAGGAGGCAGCGGATCCCGTCAAGATGAAGCTGGGGGCTCCTCTCTAGTTTCGGTGGGGGTCTCCTCTCTAGTTGTGGTTGGGGACTCCTTTCTGCCTGTGGCATGGGAGTTTCTTCCTAGTTGTGATGTCCTGGTGAGCTTCTCTCGAGTATCAGTGGGGGCTCCTCTCTCGTTGTGGTGGGGGATCATCTCTAGCTGTGGTGTGGCCGCTCATTTCTAGTTGTGGTGTACTGGTGGACTACTCTCCAGTTGCGGTGTGCGGACTCTGTTCTAGTTATGGCGAGGGGTTCTTTAGTTGCAATATCTGAGGGATGTCCTCTCTCATTGCAAGGTGCAGGGCCCTCCTTTCTTGTGGTGGTGGGGAGGCTCATCTGTATTTACTGAAGAGTGACTACTCTTTAGGTATGATGTCTGGGAGGATGCTTGTGGCCGGTGGCTTCTCTCGAGTAGCGGAGTCCTCCTCTTGAGCTGTGGCAGTGGACTCGGGGCTCCTCTCGAGTTGTATGGTCCCTCCTCTTAGGTTGTGATGGGGGCTCTGCAGGGGGTCCTCTCTTCTTTCGGCACTAGGTGTTCCTCACAAATTTTAGCGTGGTTGCTCCTTTCTACTTGTGAGGGCCTCCTCTCGAGTTGCTTCAGAGGGCTCATCTCTATGTGTGATATCTTGGTGGACCTCTCTCTACCTGTGGTGGCAGTAACCACTCCTGTTTTTGTGGGGGCCTCTTCTATCATTGTGGCCAGTGGCTCCTCCTGTGTTGCAGCAAAGGACTTGGTGGTTCCTCTCTAGTTGTGTTGGGCAGTGGTGTTCCTTAATCATTGGGGTATGTGGGGGACTCGTATCCAGATATGGTGTGCAGGCTCCTCTCTCATTGTGGCCCATGGTCAACACAGTAGTTGTAGCCAAGGGCTCTGTCTAGTTGCACTATACTAGGGGTTTATCTCTAGTTGTGATGTGGTGGCTCCTTTGAGTTGTTGCAGTTGTTACTCTAGTTGCTATGAGTAAGGGGCTAATCTATAGTTGTGGTGAGGTTTCCGATACAGTTTTATCCAGAAGCCTCCTCTCTTGTTGCAGTGGGGGTATCTCTCTAGTTTTGGTGGATGCCCAAGTCTTTAGTTGTTGTGGGGGTCTCCTCTTGTTGCATTGGGCAGGGGTTTTCCCCAATAGTTGCAATGTGTGGTGGGGCTCTTCTCAAGATGTGGTGTGTGGGCTCATCTCTAGTGGCAATCTGCACTTCTCTAATTGTGTCGTGGGTGCTCCTCTCTTGTAGTGATGTGTGCCTGGGCTCCTCTGTTGTGGTGCTGTGGTGTTACTCTCTCTATGGTGTTGAGGTCTTATCTCAATTTGCCATGATAGCTCCTCTTGAGTTCAGGCAGGAGACTCAGAGCTCCATTTGAGTTCTGATTGTGCCTTCTCTTGAGCTGCAGCAGAGGGCTTGGGGTCCTCCCAAGTTATGGTGGCAAACTTGGGGTTCCTCTGGATTTGCAGCAGTTTACTCGGGGCTCCTCTCAAGTTGTGCTGGGTACTTGGTGTTCCTCTCAAGTACAGCGCTGAACTCGGGGTTCCTCCCTGGGTGCCACTGAGGCTCCACTTGTGTTGAGGCAGGGAATTCAGAGCTCCTCTCCAGTTGCGGTGTTGCCTCCCCTCGAGTTGTGCTGGGTTGTATCCATGGGGTGGGGAGTCCTCTCTACTTTTGGCACTGGGATCTCCTCACTAGTTTTTTGCAGGATTGCTTCTCTAATTTTGAGGGGCTCCTCTCGAGTTTCCTCAGTGGGCTCATCTCTATTTGCATCAAAATGACTCCTTTTTAAGTGTGATGTCCTGTGAGCTCTCTCTAGTTGTGGTGAGGGGATCCTCTCCAACTCTGCTGGAGGAGTGCCACTGTCTTGTTGCTGGGGTCTCCCCTTATGATGTGGAATAGGGTTTCTCTTGAATTGAGGTGGATTCTCACGGTTCCTCTTGAGTTGCAGTGGGGGTCTTGGGAATCCTTTCGATTTGCATTAGGGGGATTGGGGCTCATCTTGAGTAATGATGGGAACTCGGGGTTCCTTTGGAGTTGCAGCAGGAGTGTCTGTTCTCTCAATTTGAGGTGGGAACTTGGGGTTCCTCTCAAGTTGCAGTGGGAAACTCGGTGTTCCTCTCGAGTTAAAACAGGGGACTTGGGCCTCCTCTCAAGTTGAGGCGGGGAACTCAGGGTTCCTCTTGAGTTGCAACAGAGGACTTGGGGCTTCGCTCGAGTTGTGGCTGGGACTCAGGGTTCCTCTCAAGTAGCAGCATGGGACTTAGGGTTCCAATCGGGCCATGGCTGGGAACACGGGGTTCCTCTCAAGTTGGAGGGTACTCAGGGTTCCTTTCGAGTTGCAGCGGGACCTCCTCTTGAGTTGTCTTGGGGAGACTAGTCTCTAGGAGGGACATGCAGGGTGACTCCTTTCTTGTAATGTGCGGATGGCTACTCACTAGTTTTCTTAATGAAATATTAAGTGCTCAGTTAGCGGAGCTTGTGGCTCTGACCTGAGCTCTAGAGTTAAGCAAAGGGCAGTGGGTAAATATCTATACTGAATCTAAGTATGCTTATTTGACTTTATATGCTCATGCTGCAATATGGAAAGAAAAACAGTTTAAAACAGCAACAGGAGAACCTATTAAACATTTCAGACAGATTGAGAGACTTTTAACTGCTATATATTGTCCTAAAGAAGTAGCTGTCATGCATTGCAAAGGACACAACAGAGATGGGAGTAAAGTAGTCGAAGGTGATCAGCTGGCTGGCTGTCAAGCCAGAAAAGCGGCACTTTATGAAACCCCTCCGCTTCAGATGCCTTTGATCTGGACAGGTCCTGTGGAACAGGAAAAACCACAATATACTGAGGAAGAATTAGAAAGATATGAGAAAAGAGGAGCAAAGATTACTGATAGAGGATGGTTGCAGTCTGAGGATGGATGATTAATAATTCCTGAAAGTGCTCAATGGAAAATTCTTAAGGGTTTACACCAGACTTTTCATTTGGGTGCAGAGAGTACTTACCAGATGGCTTCTCGTTTGTTTAAAGGTAAACAAACAAACAAACAAAAAAACACTTTAAAGAATATTATCAAAAGATGTGAGGTTTGTCAGAAAAATAACCCAAAGACTGAAAAGCTAGAAAAATCTGGATTACAATGACGTGGAAGTTATCCTGGAGAGGACTGGGAAATTGGTTTTACTCATATGCCAAAAGCTAATGGGTATTCTTGCTTACAAGTTTGGGTGGATACTTTTACTGGATGGATTGAGGCTTTTCCTTGTCATAGTGAACAGGCTAAGGAGGTTATAAAGATTTTAATCCATGAAATTATCCCCAGGTTTGGGCTGCCACAGAGCCTTCAGAGTGACAATGGCTCTGCCTAAGCTGCTGTAACTCAAAGGGTATCTAAAACTCTAGGAATAGAATATCACTTACCCTGTTCCTGGAGACCCCAATCCTCAGGAAAGGTTGAAAAAGCTAATGACTGCCGGGGACCAGCCCCGGCTGATCCAGGGTATTCGAAGGAGAGATGGCCTAGGCGAAGATCAGGAGACAATTGCTTAATTAAATGTTAATTAAGGATATAAAGAGTAATAGAATGAGGATAGCTCAGTGAAGAAATTCAGTGGAGAAAAGAGGCTGAAATAAGGATAGCTCAGTGAGGAAATTCAGTGGAGAAAAGAGGCTGAATAATTCAGCCAGAAGGTAAGAGAAAGAACGACATGGGGAGACCAAGTTTCGGTGAACAAGGCCCGTACTTTATTTTCCAAAGTAGTTTTTATACCTTAAGTTATGCATAGAGGATAATGGGGGAAGGGGTAGAGTCAGGCAGCAAGCCAGGCTTTCTTCCTGCAAACTTAGCATATGCAAAAGTTAGGTGATTTGCATCATCTTCTGGCCCGGAGGCCTGTTAACAATTTAAGACCCTTTCTTCAGAAAACTTATTTTTCTCTAAAGGTGATTGGTCAGGAGCCACCCTCCAAAAGCATTAGATAAAGTTGCATTCCTACAGAGCAAAGGTGTGGTGGACTATAACAAGAAAAAGAATTAACTCAAGGGTCCCAGGTTACAAACATTAAAGCTACTACTTACACCAATTATATTAATCAATACACTGCCAGGGACACAGCAGGTAAGGGATATGGAAACTTAGCAGCAAACATTGGCTCAACAAGTGAAAATCCCTTCACCAATACAATTTCTAATCAATCTTTTAACTACTCAAAAGAATCTGTGTTTAGACAGTTTAGAACATCTCCTGCCTCTCACAGTTGGGAGGCTCTGAACAATCACATGTGGCCGGAAAAACCTATTCAGGCAGGCTAGAGGATTTCCAAAGGAGTTTGTAGGTTAAACACTGTCACACCCAGGAATTATTAACTGGAGCTGTAAGCTAACTCTTTTTTCAGAGAGAGGTAGTGGGGGACAGCCCCCCGTAAAGTCAGAGGTGTAGGTGAAAGCACAAAGCAGAAAGTAGGCAGACTCTGGTTTTGGGGGTAGATTGCTCGAGAATTTCCAGGGAGACTCCTGAGGCTTGATCCCGCCTTTGCGTATGCCAAGCCTCCTTCCTCATGACCTTTGCCAGAGGCGGAGCTCGCTCCCCGCAAATGATATTATCAAAAGACATCTGCGCACATTAACTCAAGAGACGCAGGAAAATTGGGTTAAAGTCCTACCCGTAGCTTTAATGAGGGCTCGAACTGCCCCCCAAAGGAAGGGACTGTCCCCCTTTGAATGTATTTATGGAAGGTCTTTCTTACTCACAGACATTGTTATAGACCCTGAAGCCTTGGAATTAACTAGTTATGTAACTCAGCTCTCAGCTTTTCAACAGGCATTAACAGAACTCTGGGAGATGACTCCTGACCCAGCCTCTGAGTCAAGCAAGCCTCTATTTGAGCCAGGAACTGAGGTCCTCATAGAAACATTAGGGTCTGGGAGCCCATCCGTTGAGCCCCTCTGTGAAGGCCCTTACCAGGTTATTCTTTCTTTTCCCACAGCTGTCAAAGTGCCAGGAATTGATTCGTAGGTACATCACACTCGAGTTAAGAGGTGGCACCCTGACCAGAACTAAGTGAATTCATTATATGTCTTTACTTTCTATGCTCTGACTTTGTACTTTTCAGATGGGCCTGATAACCTATGTGAGCCTACTTCTGCTGACTCCAAAAATCCTGAGTGTGCCATTTGATCCTCAAGACAATGCCTTCCTGTCCTGGGCTCACTCCTATGCTGCATTCCACAATCGGTCTAACTGCTGGGTCTTGCAGAGCACTCCCCTCTTCATCAGTGGAAGGCTTCCCATGGTGGACATCTCCATTTCAAGGAAAAGACTTTCTCCAAGTCTGTGAATACCTTTGATAACAATCACATGCAATGCCTCTTCATCTGATGACATCTAACAACCCTCAAATGGACTGGTGCTGTCAGGAAGCATTTAACAGGAGGCTTTCTGTGTGCTGTTTTGGATCTGTCAGGAATTCTCTGCTCCTTATTAATTCCTGAATATTCAGGAATTAAGAGGAGAGGCAAGCCTCTCCCAGTACTGAGGAATCCAGGCATTTCCTTCATTAGTTTTTTTTTTTTTCTAATTTTATTTTATTTTTAAACTTTACATAATTGTATTAGTTTTGCCAAATATCAAAATGAATCCGCCACAGGTATACATGTGTTCCCCATCCTGAACCCTCCTCCCTCCTGCCTCCCCATACCATCCCTCTGGGTCATCCCAGTGCACTAGCCCCAAGCATCCAGTATCGTGCATTGAACCTGGACTGGCAACTCGTTTCTTACATGATATTTTACATGTTTCAATGCCATTCTCCCAAATGTTCCCACCCTCTCCCTCTCCCACAGAGTCCATAAGACTGTTCTATACATCAGTGTCTCTTTTGCTGTCTCGTACACCAGGTTATTGTTACCATCTTTCTAAATTCCATATATATGCGTTAGTATACTGTATTTATGTTTTTCCTTCTGGCTTACTTCACTCTGTATAATAGGCTCCAGTTTCATCCACCTCATTAGAACTGATTCAAATGTATTCTTTTTAATGGCTGAGTAATACTCCATTGTGTATATGTACCACAGCTTTCTTATCCATTCATCTGCTGATGGGCATCTAGGTTGCTTCCATGTCCTGGCATTAGTTTTTCTATATGGTGATAAGTACCCTCTTTCTTTTTATGAACTATATGGTAAAAGTGGTTATTTACAACTCTCTCTTTCATATGGATGCTGCTGAAAGTAGCTATCTTGTAAGACAGTATGAATACCTACACAATGTTGAATAAAACACCTTTGCTCCATCAGAGCTCTGGTCCCCGTCTCTCTCTCTCTCTCTCTCTCTCTCTCTCTCGCTCCCTCTCTTTTTCAGGCTGATCCCCTGGAGTGCAGAGGCTCTCTGAGTTCACTTTCCCACCCGGGTTTCTAAGACCCTCTTGAGAAGGCACTCTGCGTCTTCACTCCATTGAGAGGGCGCCTGAGGCCTCCGTGAACAGAGCAAGGGCTATATTGGCTTTCTGTGTAAACCAAGGAATATCAGCCTCTTTCTCTGCTTTATTTTCTTATTGTCGACTCCGGACCACCAGGTTCCGGTCCATTAAAGGACCTCAACAAGTGGCGCCCAGAACAGGGATTTGGTTCACGTAGGCAGATTCTTGGACGGAGTGACCCCAGGGCCTATTGAGGCCGGTAAGTACTAAGACATGGGTAAAAGGGCTGGAAAGCCCCATCACTTTTCTACTTTACTTCATCACTTATTTAAAGTTCAAGGATCTAATGAAACATATGCTGATTTTTTAGCTAGATTAGAAACTGCTATTTCCCGTACTGTAATTGGAGAAGAAGCCAAAAGGCAACTAGAGAAATTACTTGCTTATGATAATGCAAATCAGGAATGTCAAAAAGCTATAGCTCCAATTCGTGAGAAAGGGACTATTGATTATTTGAAGGCTTGTCGCAATCTAGGATTAGAAACTCAAAAGATGCAAATGGTAGCTGAAACAATCGCTGCTGCCTTAAGAAAGGGAAATAAAGGATGCTTTACATGTGGAAATAAGAACCATTTAAAAAGGGATGGCCCTAAGAAAGCTAAAAAAAAAAAAAAGAAAAGAGAAAATATATAAAAATAAAAAACCTCCAAGAATCTGCCCTCGCTACCATAGAGGAATGCATTGGGCCAAAGATTGTAAGTCTAAATCTGACATTGAAAGAAAACCTATTCCGGAAAACTCCAAGCAGGGACCCCCCAGGTGCCCTTCAACAAAAACCTGGGGCAAATTCCATCTTTTACCTGAAACCCTCAACATCTGGCAGTGCTGCCATCGATATACCAGCTTTATTTTTATTTTTTTTTTTATTTTTTATTTTTTTTGCATTTCAGTAACTTTATTGAAAGGTATATCCCTTATTACCAAAACATAATGGGAGTTGGTTAGGTTACCTCTGGCAACTCAAAATTAACAATGATGTATTCAAAATATTGAAATGTATCAGTATTTTGGGAAAACTGTAAAGTTATCCATAAAACATGGTTTACCAAGTATGAGATACACTGTGGGTCTTTGGTTCATTTTCTAATGCCTCTATAGCCATAAAATGATGTCAAAACTGGGTGCAGCCATCCTGGATGGATTCAGGCTACACACTGCACTGAGTAACTCTCTGCAACACTTTAACCCTGTAGATCTCCAAACACTACACCTCAGCAACCTTATACTTATGAAGATGCCTACTTACCTTTCCTAAT
The DNA here is from genome assembly GCF_002263795.3 of Bos taurus. Taxonomy (NCBI): domain Eukaryota; kingdom Metazoa; phylum Chordata; class Mammalia; order Artiodactyla; family Bovidae; genus Bos; species Bos taurus. The sequence goes on along the minus strand of NC_037352.1, from coordinate 39,736 downwards.
ACTTGCTTTTGGCACACTGTAGGGGCAATTAATGTAAGTATATTCTCTTCCTTTTAAGCAAAATTCTAAGTTAGAACCAAGTTTTATAAAAACAGTCCTCAGTAAAAACTGATGGAGTGTTAAAAAGTTTTCAGAGTGACGCTAATTTGTTTTGAGTTACTAGTACAGTAAAAACTAATTTTCTTGATGGGACTAGACTGAGGCAGTAAATTTTATATAAAACTTTTAAAATCATGGATACAAACATCACCTGTTTTCTAGAAAAATATTAAAGATAACATGCCAAAATTAATGAGTTGGTAGTTTTGCTTTACATAAATGCCCTCAAATTTAAATGTGATTTCTATGTAGCAGTAAGGTCCACATCTCTGGGTTAATAATTACTTGCATTATAGGTGCCAAGAAACTAACTATTCTCACTGTCTAGAATAGTGACCCTTATTGTGCCTTAAAAAGTGCATTTGTGAAATGGTGGTTTTGATGTAAACCTCATAGTTTAAGTAGGTTACCCTTTTTAAACACCACCTAAATACAATATATTGACCCAATATAGAAACTTGGATCAATGTTAGAAACGAAGATTCACAGTTTACCTTTCCAGGCTTGTCATTTGCATTTCACATTTATACTGTTACTTTGATTTGTATGTTTCATAGGTGAATTCAAATTTGAGTAATTCCACTATAGGGTAATGTTAATTAGGCAGTTTTCCCAAATCTGAGAACACCGATGCTAATCTAGTTGTAATGTTTTGAGGCTTCACAGCTTAAATCCGTTATAATATTATGGAATCCACAGCTCAGGATTGTGGAGAAAGGCTTCAGAAGTTTTTTGTTGCTGTAATCATCCAATTAAGGGACCGTTTCGGGAATTGTTGGAAGGTGGGTTATCCTGTAGTAACTATGCCTCAGTTGCCGTGCAGTACGCCCAGAAACAATCCATTTCAACTTCTGAACGTTTGGTTTGGCACACTTGTTCGATGAATATTCAGCTAAACACTTGGATACAAGCTCCTGCCAGAAAGTCAAATCTCTGCCACTGATCTTGGAATGTTTCTGAAGACGTTCTACTCCTTCTGTTAACTCTATATACTTCTGTGCTTGGATCTCCAATGCGATGACAGACAATGCCAACACAGATGGCTTTGCTTTAGAAAATATGATCCTGCAGTAGCATGCCTTAAGTTGGGCTTCTAGCCTTTCAAAATTAAGGCTACTCTTCCTTTCATGTGGCACGTTCTCTTGAAGGAGTGAGTAATAGAGCTGTAGAAACTGAAAGGCAGTAGTAGCTTTGACTTTCCAACACACCTTCTCCAATACGATCTTCTCCATTCTCATCAAGTCTGAAACCGTGAACCTGTACTGGCTTATTCGGATCAAGTCAGTTGCCAATGGGACATTCCTTTCCTCTTCTGTTGATTTTACAGCCAGATAGAAGCAGCTTAGTCCAACACACCCAAGGTGCTTGGGCTGTACCTTGATTGCGACTGCAGCTCCTCAGCGGTAAGCACCCTCCCCGGGCCTGCTCTCACCTCACCCCACGATATAAGACCCGAGAGGCCTGCGAGGCGAGAGGACTCGCGGGCAAGAGGGGACAGGCCCGGGGAGGGGGAGCCGTCTTGGGTGGGGGTTTCTGCAGCGCCGCCGAGACGACACTGCCCTTCTCTGGGTCAGTTCGGAGCCCCCAGCTTTGTTTTTAGAATGAGCTCTATTTAAATTCAAATTCACGTGAACTGAAAAATTAAATATATATAATGTTTATTTAAATATAAATTAAATATAATTTAAATATAATTGTTTGCTAATCTAATTAAGACATGTCTTAAATCATCAACGTTATATAATACTTTTATTATGCCTAGGTTTAAGGTAAACTAAATTTGTCAACAAAAAGGTAACTCTTTATATATATATATAAATGAGATAAAAACTTTTAGATTCTATTTTTAATAGAATATTATTATAATATGTTATTATAATCTAAAATAATCTCTTAGGATTGGGATAACTTAAATTTCTAGAGTTGTACTAAACTAAATAATAAAAGTTTATTAAATAGCTAGGTCATTTCCAAATAAAATAAGATTTTAAAACATTAATTACTAAACATTAACTTCCTCTTAACAAAAAGTTTTCTTACATAAAAACTAAAGATATTTTAAACTATTAATAAATATATTATATAATGTATAATATATTGATATAAATATAAACATGTATTTATGTATATAATAAATATATATTATAATATGATATAATAAATATATTCACCAATCTATAAAATGCTAATATACAACACACTTCATAGTTGCTAAGGAAAAGTAAGATGTATGCTTTTTTTTTTTTAAGATATATGCTTTTAATAAAAAGATATAAGACAAACTCAGATATACATTCCACATTTTTCCTGGGGGCAACTGCTCATTTAACAAACAATACAATTATTAAAATAACTTGGAAATATGACAAGCCTATTTGGACAGAGCAGTGGCCCCTCACGAAAGAGAAATTACAGGCGGCTAAGGAACTTATAGATACACAACTAGAATTAAAGCATATTGAGGAATCTTGTTCTCTTTGAAACTCTCCTATTTTTGTCATAAAAAAGAAATCTAACAAATGGCATCTCCTAACAGACCTTAGAAAAGTTAATGCATCTATGAAACCTATGGGTACATTACAACCAGGAATCCCATCACCTACCACTATTCCTCAAAATTGGCATATTATTATTATTGATTTACAAGGTTGCTTTTTTAATATACCTTCACACCCTTTAGACTGAGAGGTTCGCTTTCTCTCTCCCTTGTCCTGATCATATTGGGCCTCGTAAACGGTACCAATGGACTGCACTGCCACAGGGGATGGTGAATCCTCCCACCAGGTGTCAGTACTACGTAGCCAAAGCCCTGGAGCCTGTGAGAAAGCAGTTTCCTAATTTTCTTGTTATTCACTATATGGATGATATATTGTTTTCGGCTCCATGTATCTTAGAAACTCAACATATGTTTGATATAGCTCAAATATGCTTAAAAAACTCTGGATTAATCATTGCCCCTGAAAAAATTCAAACCTCTACACCTTACCATTACTTGGGGTTCGTTGTTAATAGGCAACGCATTACTCCCCAACTAACTCAGATCCGTACTGATAAATTATCAACCTTAAATGATTTTCAAAAGCTCTTGCTGCTGCTGCTAAGTCGCTTCAGTCGTGTCCGACTCTGTGTGACCCCATAGACGGCAGCCCACCAGGCTCCCCTGTCCCTGGGATTCTCCAGGCAAGAACACTGGAGTGGGTTGCCATTTCCTTCTCCAATGCATGAAAGTGAAAAGTGAAAGTGAAGTCGCTCAGTCCTGTCCGACTCTTAGCGACCCCATGGACTGCAACCTACCAGGCTCCTCCATCCATGGGATTTTCCAGGCAAGAGTACTGGAGTGGGTTGCCATTGTCTTCTCCTCAAAAGCTCTTAGGTGATATTAATTGGATTAGACCTTCTTTAGGCATTGCTAATTATCAACTGACTAACCTATTTAATACTTTAAAAGGAGATCCTGATTTAAATAGCCCTCGTTGACTTTCTCAAGAGGCACAAGAGGAATTCTGGTGCAAAATAAATTACAAAACAATTTCTTACTCGCATCAAAATAGATTTACCTCTAGAATTGTTTATACTCCCACTCCTATATTTCTAGACACTTAAAACAATTTTTACAATCTTTTCCTATTATACATATTACAAGTATTCCTTATAATCCAGACACAAGACATAGTCAAACACATCACACACTAAAGTTACAAATAAAAAAATTAAAAAAGGGAGAATACACAGGTACACTACTGTCTTCCTTATCTAAAGAAGACTTTACTAGATTCTAACATATTTTCTAAACCTATAACTATTGTTAATACAGCTTTATTTGTTTTAAATTCTTTAACCTTTTCTTAAGATTCGACCCAAGGGGGCCCCCAGCATTCAAAACGGAGATGAAACAAGAACCCCAGGAAGAAGAAATTCCAATACGGGCCATGTCTGCTCCAAAGATCTCCAGAAAGCACCGCCTTCGGCGGCATCACCCCGATGATCTCCTCACTTGGAGACAAATAAAAGCCCTACTAATCAAGCTGAAAATTTGGTCTCTCAACAGGGGTTGCCTCCGAGTCCTGAGTACATTCTCCTGGCAATGCTCAGTCTTTTGGCCTGTACCTCCCCCTGCTCAAGCTCAGACTAACACCCAACCCCCCTCTATTGCAGGTGGTCGAATGGACGGAGAGAGGACCAATCATTTCAACTAATGACTCTATACATATGCTTTCTCCCTAGTACATGAAAGGGCCTTCACACCCTGGGCAGGAAAGAAAACTAATTAATATTTCTTTAGGCTATGAAGTCCTTCCCTTGTGCACGGGCCCAGCAAAATTGTGCATAAACGTCAGCCGACAAATTTGGGCTGACAAATTTGGGCTTTCATCCTACCTCCAAAAGAAGACTTTCAGACACTGCTTGGATTATTTACTGCCCTTTCGTTGTCTGTAAACCATGTTTATACTACTGAAACTTTCGGGAAAGAGTTAGGGAAAGAACAAAGAACTTTATGCAAAGGGTTTACTTATAAAAACTTTACTTATACTCCCATTCCTTGGGACAAATGTCAAACCAATCAAGAAAATCAATGTTTGTGGCTAATCATACAATTGTTGCTTGGGGACCCCATGGTATGTGGTTATCTGACTGCTCAGATGATATTAACAACACTGTGTGTGATATGGAAGGTCACTGACACTATGATGGAACATTACTATGACAAACGACTTCTTGAGTGACTTGACCATGGATTAGCCCCACCTCCTCCTAAGATCGTCCTCCATAAACAGAGTGGGCCTGAACAATGGGCCATTTGGAAACTTGCTGCGAGCATCAGAGCACAGAAGAACTTGGAACTTGGACCGGACATTTCATAGGGACCAGTCGTCATAGTAACTATTTCTTTCGCTACAGTCAGTCATATTTTATACAGGCCTGTGTCCCACTTCCTTTTGTTATAGCCATAGAAAATTTACAATTTAATAAGACTTTTACGTTCTGTAACTTGTATTAATTGCAAACTATATACTTGTATTAACACCTCTATTTCTTTAAGCTTTTTGTGTTATTCCTGTTCACGTCAATCACAGTGCCTACAACTGGGAACAAATCAAATTTCATTTAATAAATATACGTGATAATGCCTCTCTGAATGTACAATTACTATAAAAGAAAATCTTTAAAACTTTTTTCTAAAAATCTGCCCTCTTCCCCTAATTTGGAAACTTTAGCTGAACAAATTACCTGGGCTAGACCCACGAGGATGGTTTCAAAGTATTACCCACAGTATCGGGTCTGGAACTGTAGCTTTGGTGATTGTCTTGATAATTATATTTGTTGTTTACCGTCGCCTTTCTATAAGGTTGGTTAATACTAACCAAATTCATTTGGTCAAGACCTTTTTTTTTACAAATATAATAAAATAGGGGGAATTGTCAGGAAGCATTTAACAGGAGGCTTCCTGTGTGCTGTTTTGGATCCATCAGGAATTCTCTGCTTCTTATTAATTACTGAATACTCAGGAATTAAGAGGAGAGGCAAGCCTCTCCTGGGGGCTGAAGAATACAGGCATTTCCTTCATTAGTTTTTCTATACAGTGATAAGTACCCTCTTCCTTCTTGTGAACCATACGGTAAAAGTGATTGTTTACAACTCTCTCTCTCTTTAATATGGATCACCTATGTTTTCTAAGTCTGGAATTTTAATCTTTATCTTTGCTGAGAATAACTACCTTGTAAGACAGTATATATGCCCACACCATGTTGATTAAAACACCTTTGCTCCATCAGAGCTCTGGTCCCCGTCTCTCTCTCTCTCTCTCTCTCTCTCTTTCAGGCTGATCCCTTGGAGCTCTGCAGAGGCTCTCTGAGTTCACTTTCCTGCCTGGGCTTCTAAGACCCTCTCGAGAAGGCACTTTGCATGTTCACTCCATTGAGAGGGCACCTGAGGCCTCTGTGAACAGAGCAAGCCCTGTGTCGGGGGCTTTATTGGCTTTCTGCATAAATCAAGGAATATCAGCCTCTTTCTCTCCTTTACCTTCTCATCATCGACTCTAGACCACCAGGTTCCAGTCCATTAAAGGACTTCAACAAGGTGAGAGCAGCCAGGGACTACGCCCGTCGGATTGGCCCTCACCCAGTGAAGCGTTGGGGTTGTGTTTCATTTTGTTAGCATAGTTGTGGGCCCTGCTGGCCAGGGCATTTTGGCCTTAGTGGGCAGGATCGACCCCAGCAGTTTACCTTGTAAGAGGTTGTGCAGGTGCTGCATAGAGGATGGGCGGGGGCCCCACAAGAAGGGAAACACTGGCTGGAGGAGTCACGGGGGCATGTGGACTGAGCTATCAAGTCAGTCCTTGAAGCAGAAAGGCTAAGCCCCTTAACGTCTCCCTTCTTCCAAGGAAAGAATACACTGGCTGGAAGAGTCTCTGGGGCATGAGGATCGAGCTAGAGAGTCAGTCCTTGAAGCAGAAAGGCTAAGCCCGTTAATGTCTCCCATCTTACAAACCACGGACCAATGTGTCCAGTATTTTAATGACGGGTACCTACTGCTTACGTGTATGACATACACCCTCATAGCTTCACATGTCTACTACATGCCTCTTACAAGTGCTGGGCACTGTTCTGGGTGCTGGACACTCAGTATGTAGTAGGGGATATGTAGTCCAGGATCTTTCTATTTCTGCAAAGAAAAATAGAAGAACAAAAGACTCCGTGTGGTTCAGCTTGAGCAAGTTCACCACGTGGACGGCCCTGCATGCATGTAAATTGTGGTAAAATACATATAACATAAATTTAACATTTTAACCAGTTGACTGAATGACTGGGTGGCTTCAGTGGAGTCAGGCTAACAGATGGCCTTGGGGTGCCATCCACCTTTGTCCCAGAGGAACACTCCAAATCTTGGTGGCCTTGTAGACCTTCCCTTTATTCTTCACTCTCCCCAGTGGCTCTAGGTCATTGGTCTGTGTGTCATTTAAGAATCTCTTTATCCACTTTGTTGTTAGGTTTATGTTTTGGAAAGCTTCTCAGACGTCCCTGGGACTTGAGAAGGCAGGCTTGGATTCCGGGTTCTCCCCTGCCACGTGCCTGCCAGGTCGAGGTGGAGGCCAAAGGCCAGTCTGAGTTGTGGTGGTCTATGTGGTCTTGGGGTCAGTGGACCCCCTCTTCTCTGGAAGGGCAAGGAGATCCTTTGTGTGAAGCCTGGAGAGACTTGACAGGGTCAGTCTTCACAGTCTCTCTCTCTTTTTAATTTATGTTTGCATTTAGTTTCTCATTTAACTGTTTTCTAGGAGTTTCCAACTCCTAGTGTAGAACTCAAAATATGCAGGGAGCAGCTTCTTAAAAGAGAAGAAGAAATTGCTGAACTGAAAGCAGAAAGAAGCAACACCAGGGTCAGTAGGGGGATTCTCATGTGTTGACATTTGCCCCACGTGGGTCACTGCTAGCCTCCGTGTTGCTATCTTTAAACTCTGTCTGATTTTCAAGTCATTTTTCACATCTTCCCACTGAGCAGACCAGGATGGATCAGTTTGGGGTTTCATACCTTGCTTCAAATTTATGATGGGAGCTAATGTAATTTTAGTACATTTGAGAGGGGAGTTCTCAATTTATATTTTTGTCCATGCTACACTTTATGTGGGATCTTAGTTCCCTGATAAGAGATTAAAACCCATGACCCCTGCAGAAGTGTGGAGCCTTAACTACTGGGCCCCTGGGGAAGTCTGCTCTTAACTTGAGACTGAACTGATGGGATTCCAACATGCCTTAGCGTGTTTCTGGCTATAGTGTGAAGCTGAAAGGAGTTATCGGCCCTGAAGTCAAGCATGAGGTTGAAGGTGCTCCTTTGGCCCTGCCCTGCAGCTGCTGCTGGAGCACGTGGAGTGCCTGGTTTCCTGGTATGTGCCGTCCCTCCAGATGACGGCGGGCAAGCGGCAGGCACAGTCCCCAGCCAGCATGACCAGCGAGGTGGAGGTGCTCAGGGTGCTGAAATTGCTGTTTGAGCACCACAAGGCCCTGGACAGGAAGGTACCAGTCACCCAGCCGTCCTGGATTTGTACACTAGTGCTTTGTTTTGACCTCACAGATTGCCCGGAAGTGCTGTGTTCCTTCCCTCTCAAAACAAGGCTGTCTAAGGCTTCCTTTGCCCTTTAGAGACCCTCCGACAGCTCTCTAAGCCACGAGGAGGACCTGGCTCAGATGATCGCGCTCCGGAAGTCATAGACAAGCAGTCACAGGAGCAGAGCCAGATGAAGGAGCGCCTGGCAGCCCTCTCTGCCCACGTGACAGAGCTGGAGGAGGACCTGGACACAGCCAGGAAGGACCTCCTCAAGTTTGAGGACGTGAACACGAAACTGCAGTGGGACATCCACGAAGTGAGTGACAGTGGCTGTGTCTGTTGTCCTGAGGTGGACTGTGGGTCCCTTCTTCTCCCGGTGATCTCAGCCTTGGGATGGCTGCGTGAGTAAGAGCAGAGCACTGGAGAGACCACAACTGGCTGCCTCCCCACCTCTGCGTTGAGGTCTCTGGGGTAGAAGAGGCCTGGTCCAGGCAGTCCGTTGGCAGTGGACCGACATGAGGGCAGCCCTGGCGCTGTGCTGCACCCTGGGTGTGGACTCCTCCTTTCCACAAGTTCTAGGGGGCCCATTGTGCTCCTTTTGTAAAAATTCATTCATCCATTCATTCATTAATTGGTGTATAGTGGCTTTACACTGCTATGTCAATTTCTGCTGTACAGCAAAGTGAATCAATCATCTATCTATCTATCTGTCTATCTATCTGCCTCTCTTTTAGATTTCCTGCCCATTTACTTCACCACAGAGCACTGAGTAGACTTCCCTGTGCTGTACACTAGGTCCTTACTCATTGACTTTATGTGTAGTATCAGTACTGTATATATGTCAACCCCAGTCTCCCAGTTCATCCCCGCCCCCGCAACTCCCTGTCGAATGTGTTCCTGATGATGCTGAAATTTGCTTCTGATTCACTCAGGCGAGTCTGGTGACGTCTGTGGAGCCCGTTCTCTCGGACAGATGGGAGCATGCTGTGTGGGCTCTGCTGAGGCAGCTTGCCTGGCCATCTTCTCGAGTTTTCTGAGGTTCCGCTCCTTGAAGGGATGTGTGACAGTGATACCGGCGGTCAGACAAGTCGAGTGGCGTTTGCTCACCCTCAGATCCTCAGGCCCAAGCTGTGTGACCATGTGGAATCATGATGTTTCCGGCGGTGGTGTCTGCGGCGGTCATGGATTTATGAGAAACATCCCAGGGATGTGGCACTGCTGGGGGAATCGTCCCCACTGCCAGCCAGCCAGCCAGCCAGCCACCATGTCCTTCTCGTGGGAAAGTGTTGCCCCGCGCTGCCGGTGGGCACTGGCTGGGGATGGAGAGTCGGGCGGGGTTGTGCTGGCCCTGCTGTTGGGAGCGTTGCGCGGAGCTCAGAGAGCAGCTGAGGGGCCGTCCGTTGGCTGGCCGCTCGCAGACCCCCCCAGAGCAGGGTCACTAACAGCCGCCAGGGGGCGCCCTTCTGCCTGTGATCTTCTCCAGGCTTGGTTTCTCCTCTCCCCGGGCATCTCTGCTGTCCGTCCCCGGTTGGCCTTGTAGTCCGACCTTTTGTCTTCCAGAAGCTCTGCCACTAAGGAGGCTAAACGGTTCAAACTTCCTTCCCAGCTTAGGAAGGTAGAATGTGTGCCTCGCGCGTCCCGCACTTGGCGCTGCCTGCTGCCTGCGCTGGCTTGCCACATGCAGTCCGAGGAGGGGGTGCAGTGGCCGTGGGTGCGGGGCCCGGGGCAGGGGGGAGCACGTCTCCTCTCACGAGCTGGTCACCAGCACCCTCCGTGAGCCATGTGTCACACACGAAGCTGCACAGGCTGCGTGAGCAGGTGTGCGGGCATGCCCCCCACGAACCCGGGGCCCGTGGTTCGCACAGAGCATGGTCTGCTTGCCGCCCCTGCGGTCACAGCCCGCGTGCCGTCAGGACAGGGTCGTTGAGAGCGGAGCTGATGCTGTTCTTGGCGGACAGGCGGGAGAGAGTCATGGCAGCATGGAGAATAGGCTGTGCCAGATGGAGGCCCAACTGGAGGAGAACAAGGAGCTGCAGCGGGTGCCTGTGCTGACGGGGAGGCGGCGTCTGGGCAGGAGACACGGCTTGGGCAGGGGCCAGCGCTGCCTTTCTCCGCCGCTCCCTTCTCTGCCGCCGAGTGTGTGCATGTGTGGCCCCATCTGCTGATCCGGGCACCCACCTCCTCGGGAGCAGGGCCAGAGGTGGTTGCCCATAGGCGGTGGGCAGGAGCCAGGGCGTCCCCACGTTCAAAGAGGCTGCTTGTTGCTCTGACCAGCCAGTCTGGGAGCTGCTTGGGATACAGGTGGACCTCCCAACTGCCCCTCAGACAAACCTGAGGGTGCCAGCCCAGGGCCCATGAAACTGAAGGCATGGTGCCCAGGTGTGGAGCCTGCTTGCCTCGGACGTGGCGCTGGAGTCCCACATGCCAAACTGCTGGTCCAGACACGGTGTATGTGTAGGATGGCTGCTCCTAGGCAGGAGGAGAACCGTAGTTGCGCTGCGACAGAAGGTGCGTCAGGAAAGGGTGATGGTGGAGGCTCACATCACCGAGTCCTGAGAGAGGTTTCCTGGAAAGGTTGGCCACACGGCGATACAGACCATTCAGGAAATGGAGTGGGGATCCCAGGTCCAGCCTCACATGTTAGTACTGTCCCCACTATGCCTGTGTTCTTGGGCCTGGACTGCAGAGCCTCAAAGACGGGCTCCCAGGGGGCAGTGGTTCTGACTCCCATTGTGAGACCTGTGGTGAGGCGCCTTCCCGGCTTAGGCAGAGAGCTCAGTGGCTCCCGATCAGGGGTGCTCTTCCTTACTTTCAGAACTGCTGTTCAGAGGCTGTTGAGATCAGGATGCTGTTTATGACTAAGCCAATTCAAAGTCAACTTTTGTTTTGCTTTAAAAATCTTTGAATGCCGATGCCTTATTGTGGAAGCTGTGACAGGTTTTATTTCCTTGGGCTCAAAAATCACTGCAGACGGTGACTGCAGCCATGAGATTAAAAACTGCTTGCTCCTTGGAAAGCTATGACAAACATAGACAGCATATTGAAAAGTAGAGACATCACTTTGCTGACAAAGATCCATATAGTCAAAGCTATGGTTTTTCCAGTAGTCACGGATGGGTGTGAGAATTGGACCATAAAGAAGGCTGAGCCCTGAAGAACTGATGCTTTCGAATTGTGTTGCTGGAGAAGACTCTGTTCTAACAGAAAATAAACTGTTTTTAAATGTATTACAATGGAAAATTTCAAACATGCACAAAAGTGGATGGAGTAGTATAATAAATACCCATGACCCATCAATTAATCTCAGCAATTTTTAACACAAAGCCAATCTCAACTAGATCATTCTTCTCTCCATTTCTTTATACAGTAGATTCTAAAACAGCTTTTTAAACCTTGAAATTGAATTGATGCTCATTTTATAAAACACAGCCTTGCCAACTTTGTTATTACATTTAAAAAATGCTTGAGGTAATTATTTCCAGTTTTTTAATATGAATTTTCATATTGGAAAAGACCCTGATGCTGGGAAAGATTGAAGGCAGGAAGAGAGTGGATGACAGAGGATGAGATGGTTGGATGGCATCACCAACTCAATGGACATGAGTTTGAGCAGATGCTTAGCAGAAGTCAAGTTACATTTTCCTTATGCTAATCCACTGCTGTAACACGTATAGCATTTCTGGTTTTGAACACTGAATGTGTTTGCATTATAGTTGAATTTAGAGTGTGTGGCTGTTATGTGTGGTTCAGAATTCTGAGTAGTCCTTTCTGGGATCACCTGAAAGCTGAGACAAAGCGTGAGCCCTTCACGTGGACTGTGCTGTGCGTCAGAAAGATAATACGAGCCACCTACACAATCAAAAATTTCCTAAAACCCAATGGGCTCCTTGACATCCTTCTTTCACTGTGAGTCTTGAAATCTTCTGTGTGATTTCCACATCTAGTGTTGCACCAGCCTGTCTCACGTGCTCAGGGGCTGCACGAGGCGAGTGACTGCCATGGCCGACAGCACAGAGCTTCCAGGTTGAGTCGAGTGACTCGGAAACTTGGCCCGTTTGACTTGTTTTACCCCATAAGGAAGTGAAGTGGGCTGTAGAGGAATGAATGTGAGGAATGCCCAGGAATGCAGGTGAGCTCCATGGAGACCGTTTAAAGCAACGAGAGGAGTGAGGGCAATAGAGTGAGTTGTGTCCCCCTGACCCGAACCCCCGCCTGAAGTCGAGCTTCTCTCTACAGACTTCATCGTTGTTAATGGCTTGCCATGTTTCCTCCAGAGAAACCTTTTCTGCGCCTGAGATGGAACTTCCTCCTCATTGTGGTTTATGGGTGAATATTGTTCTGAGTGTTTATATTTTCTAGGGACTCCTAGAGAACATTTTCTCAGAATTAAAATGTTCGGAGTGGATACCTACTCACATAACCTGTTCTGCACATTTTGGTGCAAGTCATTTTACATCAGGAAAGCAAGCGGTGCAGGCTGTGTCATTTGCTGTTTCGTAGGACCAGCTGATTCTAAACCTGGAAACCCTGAGAGCTGAACTGGACCAGATGAGAGTGCGAGGGGCTCCCTTCCACTATGGGTAGGCTGCTCCCCCGGGCAGCTCCCCTCAGCGCTGTCGAGTGTGACAAGGGCCTGTCTGGTGTGTGGACAGTATGACTGGGTGTTGCTCATGGTCGCACCTCAAGGAGCCTGTAGCTTCGTGACCAGCGAGAGGGAAGAGACAAGCATCGTTCCTTAGGGTCAAACTTGGTACCATGGAGTGGTAGTCACAGTATTGACAACACTCAAAACCACAGGCAGAGATTTGGAAGTGTGGGGGCGACCAGTTGATATTTGGGTGTATTCATTTGAGGGGCCTGACAGACTGTGACACTGATGTTTCTGAAGAGTCGCAGAAGGTTAATGACCTGTAGTCTTCTGACTGCGGTGGGAGGAATCACCTGGCTTGTGAATGAGGAGAGCAGATTACTGAGCAACTTGATGATGATGATGATCGTGTGTGAACAGGGTGGCCAGCGAGGTGACACCAGGAGGGTGACCTTGAACCAGAGACCCGGAGGCAGGAAGAGAAGTAGCCACTCGGAGATAGAAAAAGGGTCGTGTCAACCAGCGGGGACAAGGGAGAGAGCGGGCCACATCAGGGAGGAGCCCGGGCTCAGGCCTCAGCAGCTCGAGGCCAGAGCCTGTTTCCTGAGGTGAGGAGGGCTGCTGGGGCAGGGAGCTAAGAGCTGGGCCTCAGCCCTGTTGAGGTGGACGAGCCCATGGGGTGTCCCGGGGACGTGTCAGGAGAACAGCTGAGTGTTCCGGCCTGCATCCGGGAGAGGACTCTTTCAGCTCAGGGTGGACTTGGGGTCGTGGGCATATAGATGGCATTTAAATCCACAAGCACAGTAAAGTCACCAGGCGGGTGCTGGTGGAGAGAGATGGGGTGCAAGGGTAGAGCTGTGGGGCACCCCACATTCCAAGGTTGAGAAGGGGCTCAAGGGACTGAGGAATAACCCCAGGGAGGGCAGGGCCTGGAGCCCAGAGAGAGACATGCTGGGGGGGGGATGTGGGGGAGGGCAAGCAGGGGAGGGAGCTTGGTAACATAGGTTCCTTGAACCCCCAGGGAGCTGCCCTGCAGAGTGGGGCACACCCACCGCCTGCTGGCAGAGAGCTGGAGACCGGGCGGGGAGGGGGACCGTAGAGGCCACTCCCAGGGAGCTTTCAGAGACCCGCAGTGGGTGCTGCAGGGAACCCTAGAGGAGGAATCTGCTGGTTCCCCTTGTGCGATTGGAAGGTGAGAGAAGGGAGAGGACATGCTGACCGGGCTGATGGGGGTGAACCCATAGGCAGCTGGTTCGCTGGAGCAGAGGAGGAATGATGGCAGGTGGTCCTGGAGCCAGCAAAGCGGGTAGCCCAGCCCTGGGGCAAGGTCGTGACGAAGACAGGAGGTGAGGGCACTGGCCACAGGGGACAGGGAGCCAGCAAACCAGCACCTCGAGGCTGCCCCTCAGTTCCTTTGAGGTCATGTCTGGGAAAGAAGGCAGGACCTGGGTGACAGTGTGGCAGGGGGGGACATTTGCAGAGAGAAGGGTGTGAGGTGTGAGAGCCGGAGGGCAGTACGGGGCCCTGCAGGCACTCTTCTGCGTGTCTCTGATGACAGTACTGCCCTTGTGGTGTGAGGGGCCATCCCCCAGAACAGCCCAAGGGCCTGTGCCCCGAGAGGAGAGCCACGGAGGGGGGCTGGCCCTTCTGTCTCCTGGCTGCCCCTACTCGCTCCTGTCTGTGGGTGTTCAGACCAGCCTGGGAAACGGAGGACTGGGAGCCTGCGAGGACGGCACACTCTTCGGTGAACTGTACCAGAGATGACTGCTGATAGGGACCGAGCGGCTGCCGAGCTGAAGGGTTCTTTTTTCTTATTTTCCTCCAGCCTGGCTGATGGAGGCATGGATGTATTTTTGTAATTTTCGGTTTCTGTCTCTGACTCCATCAGCCCACCCTTGTGAATAACCTTACAGGATTGCCTGCCATCCACGCTGAGACCTGAGTGTCACCAGGCCATCTAGGAACTGGATTGTCCCCCTGCCCATTTCTTCAGTCCTGCTCGCTTAAGAGATGGCAGTGTCTCATGAGCATGGCCCATTTATCCAGAGTCAGGGCTTCCATGTAAAATTGGGTTCAGTTCCTGATAGACTTGAGCTGCCCTGAATGTCGCTGACGAGACGTGGTCCTCTCGTGCAAGGTGCAGACCCCGAAGGAGCAGGACTGGGAGCGCGTGCAGCAAGCCAGCGTGCTGGCCCACATGGCCCAGGCATTCGAGAGTGACGAGGGTGTGTCTGACGGCGAGGGCGACAGGGTCAACCTTTTCAGTTCGGCCACTCAGCTGTCGCCCAGCGGGCAGGCCGATGCCAAGACTCTGACTATGATGCTGCAGGAGCAGCTGGACGCCATCAAGGAAGAGATCCGGTGGGTGATCGTGAACTCAGCTCCCCAGAAACTCGGTTTCTCTGAGGAGCTGTCTTCTCCTAGGGACATCTGAGTGTTCTATAGTAAGAAACCTGACCTCAGGTCTGCTTCAAGAATTTTCAGTTTTGAGATTGCCCTTGATTACAGAGCTCGGTCAGCCAGGGCGTTCTGTCCACGGTGTGGTGTCAGCACTCTGTGGGGGGGCGTTGTGGGGTGTTCCCTGTCAGCTCTGAGCCCCAAGGTGGGTGAGGTGCCGAGGCGGTGTCCCCTATGGCCCGTGCACCCTCCTGTGTCCCTCGGAGCCCCCCACGTTCTGGTGAAAAGCCACCTGGTGAAAGCTGGGGTTTTGGGGTTGGCAAATTCCCACTCAGATCTGCATTTTCCTTTTTAACTTAATGCAGTGTGAAGATTGGCTTGTTGTAAGACAGTGGTCCAAGGACATGTGTTTGAGTTTTTCTCATCTCATCAGTATATTTAAGATGTTTTCTTTAGACACCATCTTGGCAGTTATAACAATTTTCAAAACGGGATAGAATCCAAAGGCCCACCTCGTGGTGAGCGGGGGGCCTTGGGTCTGGGTGCGGCCGGGTGGCTGGGGGCCCCGAGGCCTGCCTGGTGCCACACCCGCACAGCTATGCCCGTGTCCCAAGTCCACGTTCAGAGTGGCCTCAGGCTGGTGACCCTGCACAGGACCAGGCAGAGCTGCTGCTCAGACTGTTCTCATCACGTCAGCCCAGGCTGAGGTGCCCGTTCCTGTCGGCCAAGCACGGGGGCCGGGGGAAAGGCAGGGGGTGAACAGGACAACCAGCAAACACAGGTCGTATCACCTGCCCATTTGACGCCGAGACAGACAGCTTTGTGGGCCGTGTTTGAGCACAGACGAGCTCAGAAAGATGGTCCTTCTGAGTCCCTGCAGGAAGTATGGTACGGTTATATATTAATATTTTTATTTTACAGCAAGTTGTCAGGTAAAAGTGATTTTTCCTTATGCGACAAGTTGACTTGATGTAAATGGTAAATTCTGTCCATCAACTTGTTATCAACAGTGAAAAACTTTCAAGATGTATAAGTGGAAGTGAAGCTGGAGAGTTTACTTCCTGTAAGAATCTTGTATTTTACTTTGAAAATCATTTTATTTGCATAATCGTGTATTTAAACTGCTATATGGGCGCTCGCCTCAGGCTTGCGGCGTGGCCTGGACTGCGTTCTCTGCCGGTCAAGGCTGGAGTCCTCCGTGTGGAGCATTCACCCTCCCGGGGCACGGCTGGCTGCTTTCCTGAAAGCAGATATTTCCATCTAAATTCACCTGTGTCAGCATGTTATGATGCCGTCTCGTACCAACCTGGCTACTGGAATTCCCAGTAGCAAAGTGAAATACTCCAGACTCGCTAGTACGGATGATGGCTACACTGACCTTCAGTTTAAGAAAAGCCCTCCTAAGATCCCATATAAGGCCATTGTGCTCCCTACAGTGCTGTTTTTGACTGGCGCCTTTCTCATTATCATAGGCTCCCCCCTGCTGGCAGGCTATATCAGCAAAGTGGGGGCAGACTGGGCCGTTCCTGTCCTGATCATTGGCATCCTGGTGTTCCTGCCAGGATTTTACCACCTGCGCATCGCCTACTATACATCCAAAGGCTACCGGGGTTACTCCTATGATGACATTCCAGACTTTGATGACTAGCACCCACCCCAGCCCTGAAGAAAAGAGTCACAGATGGAACTGAGCCCAGCTTTAAGACATTGAGCAGAAACTATGACTAAGGGCTAAGGAGTTCTGCAGTTTGCAGATGTTTAACAAAACAGTGGCCAGATTTTATGGGTCCATCCTGAAAGATGTTAACTAAGCTCACAAGTAACTGTCATTTGGGCATTCTCTTATTTTTCATTTTCTGGCCCTGGCAAAAAGCTCCTGACAAAGTTTTTCCAAATGAATATGCATCATGGGAGAGTAGCAATTAATTGTATGGGAAAGTGGGAGGTTATTCTGTAGTGGAAAGTGTTCTGCCACCACCCTTTTTAGAGTTGAGCATTCTTTTAAATAGTCCTCATGGTCAGAATGTTCTTATGGAAATGGAAGAATGCGATATGTCAGATTTCTTATTACTAAGTAATTTATTTTGAAAATAAGTGTCTTGTCCCCATACTCTTTAACTTTGTGTTCCAGTGGAAGACCTTGACACAATCAAATATCAGTGTGGTGCATCTATAATATTTTTTACTTGCTTTCTTATTAACAACAACTAGGAATTTTTTAAACCTCAAAGCAAATTTTCAAAATGTAAATGCTCTTCTCTGTACACCAATCCTTGGCCAGCTCTGATCTGGCCTACTGATAGGTTGGCCAGCAAATAATTTGGATCATTCTGTCCTGTGTAGATCAAAATGTTCTTATATCATAGCTTTATGGACTAGACTTTTGGCTGCTTCCTAAGGAAAAAATGTAGACAAATGGTTATTATTTAGAGTTTATAATCCCGTTGTTGGCACCTTGTATTAATGTCATTCTGCTGAAGATTTTAAGAATTGGCCTGGATCTCTAGAGGACTGGACTGGCTTAGCTTGATCTGCCTCCTAGCTTGCAAAAAGTGACTTGTATTCAAAAGAAATTAAAATGTCAAAATCTAAAAAAAAAAAACACCACTAAACTGCTATATAAAATCATCCACCACACATTAGGGGAGAAGAGCAGAAACTGTGAATTCTAGGTTAATGCAGCACATTGACATGAATCCAGAAACTCACACAAAGCTGGTGGAGAACTTCATCAAGTGATGCGTTTGTATATATACAACCTTAAAAAAAAAAAAAAGATCAACTCAGCACTTCATCTGGTCTGGAGACTTGTGTTTAGAAACTGCAGCTTGTTTGTGAATTGCTGTTTTGATTATACAGAGTTCCTGATTCCCAGTGGAAAAGACTTGAGGCACTGACGTGCATCTCTGCCCTGAGAGCAGGGGAGGTAAGGGTTGTCAACTTGAGGTATCTCCTCACAGGAAAGAGAGTGGCCACCAGGGCCCCTTCAGAATGTTAGAGTAAATAAGTGAAATCAAGCGTGAATGATCAGGGCCAGTTTGTAAGACTCAACGCTAAGTTATTCTAAGTTTGAGAATATTCAAAAGAGGAAACGTAGAACCTTTTGGCTGAGATGTTCATTGAGCAACTGTTTCTGGAATTTGCTAATCATGACACAGAATGCCAGCCCAAATTTATTGTCCAGACAGGTTCCTCTGCTGACAAAGGCAGGTGATGGGGTTTATTCTATTTTAGGTTGATCGAAGAAGAGAAGGAGAACACGGAGCAGCGGGCCGAGGAGACTGAGAGCAGGGAGGGCAGGGGGAGCTTAGGCAGCCTCCGTCGTTTTAAATCAGTGAGCTCCCTCAACCTGCTTCCCACCTCCTCGCATACCAGCTCCTGCCTACCCCTGCCCAAGCCCAGAAGGAGGCGGCACAGCCTGGCACAGGAGGGAGACCAGCTGGGCATCATGACTCTGGTATGTGTCTGCCTCCTCCCTGCCGCATCCCTCCCCCAGCACGCTGTTTTTTGTTTGTTTTTTGTTTTTTCTCTTTATACCCAGAAGAAAATCAGGTACATTTGCTACGCTCAGAGGTCTAAAAGTTTTTAAACCGCCTAGTCTTTAATCATTCCACAATGGCACAGTGACAAATTAGTCTTGATATTTGGACCACCAACTTAGCACGTCATCATGAACTCAGCCAGAGCCTGCCTCTGTAACGTTGGGCCTGGCCTGTGCTGGGCACAGCAGCTGCAGGGAAGTTTCTGTTCTCAGGGAGCAGACAGCTTTGTGAAAGTAACTATAGGCAGCTGTCATGGCATGGGAAAGCCGTGCAGCACATTTTCCATTGGGGATGCCTGGCTACAGGGTGCAGGGCATGCGGTGGGAACAAAACCAAGAATCTACACTGGTCTGCTTGCTGATGGACCTGGCCACGCGCTCAGTCCAGCTCTGCGTGTGAAACCAGGTTAAAAGCCCAGGGCCCCAGGGCCCCAGGGAAGACGTCGGGCTGCCTCACTTTTCCAAGTCTAAAACTGGGATGACGACCTAGGGCTTTTGGTGACAGAGTGTGCGGCTCTAAAGCACATGTTCCAGCTTTCTTGCGTGTTTAGCTTAGGTGTTGTGAGTGTATTGCTGTTTACCCCATGAAATCACGTGTACAACATTCTGCTTTGTAACTGGACTTGTATTGTCTCTTTTTTCTGTTACCACCCATTTCATGTTAGCTGCATTGTTAGTCAGCTTATAATTAAATTAACCGTGAATCATTTTAGAGGCCTGTGAAGTGGTAACTAGTCCATTTTGTGGTCTTTTGACACTGTTTTTATAATTTGCATCATTGGCTAATTAGTTGATATTTAAAATTCTTTGACGATTTCTCTGTGGTTTCATGCTTGATTTCTTTCCGAATATTTATGAAAAGAACAGTTCTGTATGTTTTCCTTGCTGTTGGAGTTCTCTGACAGTGTGTCTGCTTTCATCATTGGTTTTGATTTCCTGTCTCATCCTGTTGTCTGCTTAGTCGTCCTCAATCCAGATCCCCCCCCAGCCCCCGAGGCTGTAGTTTACCCATCCATCTCCCCTCCCCCGTCCCCCACTTCCTCTGGTCATAGCAGTGCTGTGGTCCACAGCGTGAGTCCCCTTAGTCGGGTTTGTGCTTTGTCTTCCTGTCTCGTTAAATGGTGTTTTTCCCCCATAGCAGTAATTTGAATTGGTGTATCACTATGCAGTTACAGGAGAAGGCAATGGCAACCCACTCCAGTACTCTTGCCTGGAAAATCCCATGGATGGAGGAGCCTGGTAGGCTGCAGTCCATGGGGTCACACAGAGTTGGACAGGACTGAAGGGACTTAGCAGCAGCAGCACGCAGGTATAAGCATAATGTAGATGGATCCTAAACTACATATCATGTGTAATTCATAAATGAGATTGTGCTTACATAAAGAAATGATCCTCTTAAGTGTAGAATTAATGGACTTTTAGATATGCAGATGACACCACCCTTATGGCAGAAAGTGAGAGGAACTAGAAAGCCTCTTGATGAAAGTGAAAAAGGAGAGTGAAACAGTTGGCTTAAAGCTCACCATTCAGAAAACTAAGATCATGGCATCTGGTCCCATCACTTTATGGGAAATAGATGGGGAAACAGTGTCAGGCTTTATTTTTTTGGGCTCCAAAATCACGGCAGATGGTGATTGCAGCCATGAAATTAAAAAGACGCTTACTCCTTGGAAGGAAAGTTAATGACCAACCTAGATAGGATATTAAAAAGCAGAGACATTACTTTGCCAACAAAGGTCCATCTAGTCAAGGCTATGGTTTTTCCAGTGGTCATGTTTGGATATGAAAGTTGGGATGTGAAGAAAGCCGAGCACTGAAGAATTGATGCTTTTGAGCTGTGGTGTTGGAGAAGACTCTTGAGAGTGAGTCCCTTGGACTGCAGGGAGATGCAACCAGTCCATTCTAAAGGAGATCAGTCCTGGGTGTTCATTGGAAGGACTGATGCTAAAGCTGAAACTCCAGTACTTTGGCCACCTCAAGTGAAGAGTTGACTCACTGGAAAAGACTCTGATGCTGGGAGGGATTGGGGGCAGGAGGAGAAGGGGACGACAGAGGATGAGATGGCTGGATGGCATCACCGACTCGATGGACATGAGTTTGGTTGAACTCCGAGAGTTGGTGATGGACAGGGGGGCCTGGCATGCTGCGATTCATGGGTCACAAAGAGTCGGACACGACTGAGCGACTGAACTGAACTGAACTGACACAATATCCTTTCTGTGTTGGTGCTTGTATTTAAGACTGTAAATCTCATCAGCTTTTGCACAGTTAATGTCTCTATTAGACTCGTTAAAAAAGTATCTTCTATGGTTAATAAAATGTAAAGACTGCACCTGCTATTATGCTAGCTTTCATTCTTACATATTTTCACAGGGAACTTGCTTTAATGAATTTATTTGAGAAGTTTTAAATCAAATTCTATGTCAGGATTTTACATTAATGTCCAAGAGCTGGTTAGATTTGTTCAATGTTAAAATAGATATTATGGTAACTTCCTCATCAGTTAAATTACTAATTTAAAGTATAACATGTTTTTGATTAAGAGAAACTAACTTATAGAGAAATTTGGCTGAGAATAGACACCTGTTAAGGCCCTTTGTTGTACAGAATGCTGTGCTTTAATAAATCATGATGTTGTAATAGAATGGTATCTTCCTGAGTAATAATTTATAGTGTTTCTCTAGTAAATCTTGAATAGCTTATTTAACTTCTGTGGTCAAAAAAAATGTTCTGCTTCCAGTCACATGTTCTGTAAATCTTCATGTCACTTACATGTTTGCCATCATTTTTGCTTTACTGTATTTGCCTCTACGGATTTTGAATTTTAGCTTCAGAGTCACAATGAATCTGGTTTCTCTTCATTTCTTTGCATGCATCTATCAGCCTAGTGATTTAAGGAAGCAGCGTCGAAAGGTAAACTATTTAGTAATGTAGCACGCCTTTGTTTCTCTGTGAAGTATTAAAGAGTCCTTATCGTTTAACGTGAATGAACACTGTGTGATTATGTCCTGGTGAATAATTGACGTTTTAATGGAAGTGATGAAACTCACCCACCACTTAAAATGTGCTGATGGTTCTGTTGGAAATAGGTCATTCGTTGGGACAGTTGTAACAGTGTGCCTTTCTCCCACTTGTTTGCCTTCTGATCATCTCATGCTTGTTTATAATAGACATAGTATTATTTATTATTTTTAAAATGTTCTTACTTATGTTTTTGGCCATGCTGCACAGCTTATGGGATCTTAGTTCCCCAAGCAGGGATCAGACCAGTGTCCCGGCAGTGAAAGTGCCAAGTCTTAACCTCTGGACCACCATGGAATTTCCGCTTAGTGTTTTCATGTAAGAAATGACTGAATCAGAGCCATAGATGTTAGATTTGCGGGAAGCCAATTTAATGATGGTGGGTAGCAGTGTGCAGGAGACTCTGTGTGCCGGGCACGTGCTTTCCGAGTCTGTCATCTCAGCCCCAGGTGAGATCCAGATTGCTGCTATCCCCATTCAGCAGACATAGACACTGAGGCTTAGCGAGGCCGGGCACCCTGCCCAGGCTCTCACACCCAGCAGCGTGGTGCAGACTGGTCTGATCAGAGCCTGGACACTTAAACGTGGTGCTGTCCAGCCACCTTTCCTCCAGAGGCTCTCGTGTCCATCACGGCATCCCTGATGGAGGGAGCATCAGGAGGGAGCTCGCTGCCTCTCCCCTCGGGTCACTTGGATGAGCCCCTGTTGTTGGAGTCCAGTGCCCCAAGGGCTGGCCTTCCTTGTCCCTCTCCTGCTCCCAGCCCGCTGACCGAGCACTCCTGGGCCTTCCCGCAGGACTGGGGTGGCTGTGCTCCAGTTCAGGCAGCTCAGTGCCCAGGAGCCCTTCTCCTGGGCACAGCAGACCAGCGCTGTCCCCCTGGGGTTGGTGACCTGGGTGTGCCACTCGCCTGCTCTGTGGCCTGCTTTGCCCTCCTGTTAAGTGGACACGGTGCTGCCCATCCTGGCCATGTGGGCACCAGTGGTGTGGCTCCCATCCTGGGTAGGGCAGCCAGGCTGTGGACCCAGAGGCCTTCCTCAGGAGAAGGCCCAGGCGAAGGGGCTGGCCACAGTCCCTGACTTTGAGGCAGGTGTTTGTCTCCACTGAGTCCATAGTCAACCCAGGTGTGTCACTTCCCTGCTCTGTTCGTTGCTGTTTTCTGATTTTTATAAATGCTTATTTTAACTTGAATTTGAGATCGATCCCTGTTCAGTTCCATGTGGATAATTTCTAGCCTTTGTAGCCTTCTGTTGTCTGAGGGTTCTTGTTAGAGCTCAGGAGAGGGTGCCCAGTTTATCCAGCTGCTGTTAAACGAGTTCAGCTGTATTTTGCACTGTCACTTTGTTGTCACCAAGCTCCCGTGGGACTGCACGGGATCAGTATTCTTTACAGAATCCCACTAAAAAGGCACAGGTTAGTTGGTTAAAACAACACACTCATTGTTTATAAAAATACATGCCATGCATGTCTCCTAAAACCTCCCCTGGCTTAACCACACACCCAGATGTGTCAGTGAGACCTGTCTGGACCCTGAGGGGTTAATCTGTTCCCCACACTGTTGCCACCACTGTCTTTCCTGTCCTCACACCCAGGACCAGCAGAAACGCTGGGAGTCCAGGAGAGATCATCTCTCTCTTTTTTTTTAAATTTGTTTATTTTTTAGTTGAAAGATAATTGCTTTACAGAATTTTCTTTTCTATCCAACCTCAACATGAATCAGCCATAGGTACCCATATATCTCCTCCCTTTTGAACCTCCCACCCCACTAGGGTGATACAAGATCATCTCTTAGTGAAGACCAGGGGGTGCTTTACGGAAACCACTGTGAGCGAATGACACTCGAACTGCGTGTAAGTACTTCAGTGAGTAGCCCCGAGTCTGTATGTTACCGAGAAATACGATCCAGGCACATGGTGTTCGCGTGGAGGGGTTAGGTACCTTTTCTGTGTTTCTCTTGTTGTCATGGGTTCCAGTAACCTGCATCATCATTACAAATGATCTTGGGTGGTGGCACAAGCTGTGTCTTTTTCTCCTTCAAACAGAAAGGTCTGGACGGCTTTGCTGAGAGGTTTCGTACTCTAGCTGTGGTGCTTCTGAGCAGCATCTGGCAATGAGCACAGTCCTTTCATCAGGGCAGTTCATGCCATGCAGGGTCCACGGTGCTGGCGTCGCTCTGCTGTCCTGCCCGGCAGGGCCATCTGGTCGCTGGATTCCAGAGAGGGCAGAGCCCAGCTGCAGGAAGGCTCCCATCCAGGGTCTCTGCACTCAATCGGATGCTCTCACTGCCCCATAGCCCTGCTTCTCTTGAACAAGACAGTCCTTTAAGATGGCATTAAGCTAGAACAAGGGGGTTTTTTTGTACTTGGGGGAAAGCATAGCTAATAGATTTTCAAATAAGTTTCTGGTTATAATGTAACGCCTATGTGATTGCCATTTTCAAAACAGTCTATTGTTAGCCAATTGGACACTTACCTCACTCCCTCAGCTGCCAGCTATACGGGAAGAGGTAGGAGATGACAAGACCACCATCAAATGTGAAACCTCGACCCCCGCCTTACCGCTGTCCCTTCGGCTGGGCCGCCTGCACACGGGGGCGCTGCGCACAGCCACCCATGAGGACCTCAGGGACGCCCACAAGTAAGCGGCCTGTGTGCCCGTCATCAGTTTCAGGAGCCCTGCGCCTCTTGTCTTGAAGGAGTTGCAAGGATGATTTTAAAGGAATACCATTGGGTTCAGTGCCTGTGTTTAGTGGTGAACTTCAGGTGCTGGGGAAGAAGAGCTCAGTGACCTCAGTGATTTTAGAAAACGTCCTTCTCTACAGATTGACTCCTGTGGGAGCTTTCTTCCTGATCTTGGTAGAGGTCTGCCCGGCCCGGGGCATGTTCCTGACAGTGATGGCCCTGTGCCTCTCAGGTTCGCTCTTGAGGGTCCCTCCCTTTTCCTCAGGGGTCTCCTCTCAGGAGACTCTGTCCCCTCCTGTGACTGACACTGTCCTCATTGAGACCACCACCTAAGCTCCCGTCCTGAGCCAGGCAGCACTCGATGGAGGACACATGTGGTCACTTGGCCAGCAGACCTGCATGGTGACCGTCGCTCTCCTGCCATGGCCGGGGACAGTCACCCTGCAGGAGGTGGGGGGAACTGCCCAGAGCAGGGGAGCTTGCCTTCTGCTTGAGCGTTTTCACCTGCTGAGCAGCGACCCTGATGGAGGGTCGGAGTGCCCTCTGCACCAGCTGGCCTGGAGTCCAGCCCTCCTCGGGGGAGAGCTCGAGGCAGAGAATCTCAACTTCCTGGGGTGGTTCTCTGTGTCTCGGAGCCTGCATTGCTCGTGTGGAGTGTGTTTGGTGAAGGAGACTCCACTGTCTGCTTCGAGGTTGAGGTGCGGGTGTTGCTGGGTGCCCATTTCTATCAGTAGCTCTTGTGGAGGGGTGTGTGTTTGCACGAGGGTGCCAGTTAAAGGTCCTTTTCTCTCCCTAAAGCTCGACAGGCTCTCAGGACAGCCCCGGGAACAACCCCAGCAGCGGCACCAGCAGGCAGGACTCGCTGCACAAAGCCCCAAAGAAAAAGGGCATCAATTAAGTCCTCCATCAGCCTGCTTGTTTCGCAAGAAGGAAAAGGGCCGGCCTGAACACCCCAACAAGGAGGCATTAGGACCAGGTGGGTGCTTCACCTTTCAGAGGGAGGAGGGCCTGCAGGCATCTCCCTTCTGTGTCTCCCCTGTTGTCCCCACAAGGCTCCAGTCACTCACGCTGGGGGTCCTCCTGGGAGCAGGAGCGGAAGAGGGGTCTGTCTTCTCAATGGGTCTGAGATGATCAGATGAGTTAATGAGTGGATGGATGGATTGATTAGTGAGTGGATGGTTGGATGAACAGATGGCTGGCTGGATGGGTGGATGGACGGAGCATGGAATGAATAAAGCAGATGATTGTACTCCAATGCTAGAAACATATTGTACGAAATCAATTGAGTAGGAGCTAGGCAATGATTGTTTCCTCCTAACAGTGACACGTGTTTGGAAACTGCCTAAGTGCTCATCAGTGAGGGGTGAAGTACAATCTGTGGACACCCCACAAGGAACAGCCCGCCCTCCTTCCTGCCACCTCCCCATCCCAGGAGCTCATCTGCCCATGCCCCCACCCCACCCCACAGCCATGCAGGTCCTCCTGGGGTCCCCTCATCACACAGGGTTATCATTAGGCCCTCATCTCGCTTGGCTTCATCTCCTTGAAGACAGGGTATGTTCCTGCCTCTTCAGCCACAAATTTGTTGAGTCTTGTTTGTGCTGGGTGTGGGATTTACAGGGGTAAGTAAAGCAGATGTGATCTGGAGCACAGTTAAGTGACAAGAGAGAAAAAGGAGCAGGTTATTAAATGTGATCCCTGTTATTAATATATACAATGCTGCGATGGATGGTGCATTGATTATATACCAGATGCTGTGTGTGCCCCTTCCCAAGCAGGTGTTGCCCCCTCCCAATTTACAGAGGAGGACACGGTGACGGTCACACGGTCAGGGAGTGGTGAGGGCAGGTTCACACCCACGCAGCAGGACCAGGCACTTTGCCAAACCCCAGCCACCTCTCTGGTGGATGCCACCGGAATGAGATGGTTCTATGGCATGATGATTCAATGGACATGAGTTGGAGCAAATTCCAGGAGATACTGAAGGACAGGAAAGCCTGGAGTGCTGCAGTCCACGGAGTGGCAAAGAGTCGGACACACCTGAGTGGCTGAACTAAAACCTGAGTGTGTGCTAACCTGCTTCAGTCGTGTCTGACTCTGCGACCCCAGGGACTGTAGCCCACTAGCTCCTCTGTCCATGGGATTCTCCAGGCGAGAATACTGGAGTGGGTGGCCACGCCCTCCTCCAGGGCATCTTCTCGACCCACGGATCGAACCCACATCGCTTGTTATCTGATGCACGGGCAGGCAGGATCTTTATCCCAAGCACCACATGGAAAGCCCCAGTGAACGGTGACAACTAGAAATGCAGAAAATAAGGGCTGCTTCTAAGTTAAACTGGAAGAGCAGCAAGCACAGGTTGTAAAGAGGAAAACACATGCCACCCCGCGGAAACTGCGACAGCCAGACAGAGGCGGTTGCTGTGGGGCGCCCTAAGAGCCTTGCTCGTCGCCACCCTTTCACTCTGATCTGCAGGTCAGGCCAACAGGCCGCACCTCTCCTTGGGGGGCGTGCTGTACTTGAGGTGCACGACCTGCGAAAGGACACCAGCCTGCTGACGCCAGCCCGCCACCAAACACCGCCAAAACCAGACCAGGAATCGCCAGGCCAGGCCCGGGGGCCCGAAGGGCTTCCAGGACATCCCAGTGACGGGGAGGGTGGGCGTGTTTGCGCGTGGGGCCTGGGGGTAGGCTGAGGGGTGCGGAGGTCTTGGCGCATTCCCACCCCCAGCCACTCCAAGCCCGGCTGCGTTCGCTGAGCAGGGCCTGCCCCCGATCCGTTTCTCTGATCAGGGCCACGCCGCCCTAGAGGTGTCGATCTTCGGGACCTGCCGTGACCTGACTCCCGCGGCCCGCTGGACTCTAAACCTCCTTCGGGAGTAGGCGCAATGAATCTTGAGCGCCCATCTTGCCGGGCACCTGCCTGGTGCTCAAACACACCTGGAGCCATGGAGGCGCAGTCCACTGGAGCGCGTCAGCCCCGCCCCTTCGCACTACCGAGGCCCCCCTTTGCCCCCACGCCGCCCGCCAAGCACTCGACCTTCCTGAGAGAGCAGATGAGCCACAGGCAGGCACACAGACAGACACACAGACACTCGCACGCACCCATGCCAAGGGAGACAGCTGGCCTGCGCAAGCTCCTCAGCCAGAGCCAGAGCACCTGGCAGAGGCCGGGGCCAGACGAACGGGCCGGCGGCCGGCTGTCAGGAGATACAGAGGCAGAAATACATGAAGATTCCGAGACAGACTCCAAGACGGCGAGAGGAGATACACACACACACACACACACACACACACACACACACTTGAGTGTGGTCTTTGGAAATACTTCTGTTCGTAGTTGCTGGGTTGAGCCCAACTTTGATACGACCCATGGACTGCGGCCCATCAGGCTCCTCTGTCCGTGGCATTTCCCAGGCGAGAATACTGGAGTGGGTTGGCATTTCCTTCTCCGGGGGATCTTCCCGACCCAGGGATCAAACCCGAGTCTCCTGCGGGTGGATGCCTTGCCATCTGAACCAGGACATTGCTAATTCCCTAGGCAAAATACAAAGAATAGAGCTCGTGTTCTACTAAATGGAAAGATGATTTCAGAAACAGAAGCTGTCCTTTGTTGGTATCTGTCAATCTTTATGTGGTTTTTGTTGATTTTTACTATTAAGGCTACTGGAACAAGGCAAGAGAGAAACCCCAGAATTGAAAAGCAACTGGCATTTTTGAAAGAAACATGTGCAGGCGAAGCTCTCTTCCTTTTTGAGAGATGGTTAAATGCAAAATCTTGATTCAACACATATGACTTTTGTGAACTTTATTTCAAATCTCCATGATGAACCCCTAAGGCGTCCAGGAAGAAAGGACTAGAGGGGCAGACAGAAAGAGCAACCTTTCCCCTTGGTGCCATCTCAACCAGCTGCTTAGTTCCTTCATCTCAAGGACTACCATCTGGGCTTCTCTGGTTTGTCTGATTCTTGTTTCGGGACCGTTTCTAGTCACAAGGCTGTCAACAGAGGGGGTGGGTGTGTGTGTGGGGGAAACCCTTCTCTCCATTCCACATGAGACCCAGTGGACAATCCAGGCCCTGCCCACTGCATTGAGTGTGCAGCAACAGTATCAACGGTGATGCTGGTTAACAACGCATATTCCTGGAATCCACTCCGTTGGCTAATGACTGTGTGTGGTGGTGGTCTGGAACCTACACCTGGAAGCTGTCTTGATGATTGCAAATGACACCAAAGTCTGAGGACGATGGAAGACCTTCACATTTCTGCAAGAGCCACACACCTCCAGAAGGAACCACAAGACTTGCCTGAAATGGTCAAGGTATAAGTATTGGACTAAACGTTGGAAGGTCTCCACCTTTGCTATGGAAGTCAAACGATCTTTCTTTGAAATGAAAATGGAGCATACTGAACGTTCACATTCTTCTAGAGCATTTGAAAAGCCCTAACTTGTAGAAATCTGCTGTACGAGTTCCTTGAAAGCAAGAACCTATATGTATGGATGTGTCTTCATGCCGTAGATTGTGCCTCGAATATAGTGTACACATCAACCCAGGAAAGGAAAGAATTGAATCGACAAATATACAAAGAGATCAAAAGTGACACCTTGAGGCTTCCCAGAGCTTTTCTGTCTTTCACACACTAAGTAAATACTGAGCACCTACGATGAGCTAGGAGGCAAGTAATAAGTTTCTGGAAATAGAATGTGGAGAGAAGAAGACACAGAGTTCCTGCTTTCACTGAGACGACTCTAATGATACATCACAGGCAGATCCTGTGAGAACTTATAGAGGGGCCTCTTCCCTCACCAAAACCTGGGTGTCAGGGAAGGCTTTTCAGAGGAACCATTGCATTGAGGTCCATAGGGTGAACCTAGGTAAACCAGGGTTGAGATGCAGGAAGAATTTCAGGCAGGGAAAATAGCATCTTGGAAGGCTATGTGACCAGGGAAACTTAGGACATTCAAGAAACGAAAAATGCCCTATGGGATGGAAGCCAAAGAGTGCAGAGGGCATTCCAGGCAAAAGACATCAGAGAAGAACGTGAGGAGCAAGCCTGAAGGGAAGTGGTCGTATCTTCAATATGATGGGAAAATACGAGAGCCGTTGGAGCAGGGAGGTGACAGAATTGCATCTGCATTTCCAAAAGGTCATCTTGCTCCACATCACTAATGATTGGAGAGACTCAACTCCAAACTCCAAGGAGGGACCACTTCACATGAGTCCGATTGGGCCTCACTGCAATGTCTGTCAATAACAAATGCTGGAGAAGATGTGGAGCAAAGGGAACTCTCCTCCACGGTGAGTAGGAATGGGAGTTGGTAGAGCCGGTATGGACAAGAGTATGGAGGTTCCCGAAGGAACTAAAAGTGGAAGTAGCCTATGGTTCAGCAGTCCGACTCCCAGGCATAGATCCACCCACAGTATAAGTGAACAAGATAGATGCCCCGTTTGGGCACATCTGTGCATGCGCGCGCGATCGCCTGCGAGGCAGGGGGTGGGGCGGGGGCTGGGGCTATGGCTGGAGTCGGTGCAAGCCCCGGGATTGCCTGAGGCAAGCCAAAGGAGCCCCAGATGGAGAAGGGACTGCCTGTCGTCTGGTGTCCTGGAAGCCGAATGCGAATGCGGAGGGGCTCGCGGGCCGCGCGGAGGCAACCCAGGTCTGCAGCGGGAGTCGGGGCCCCGGCCACCCACTCCCCCCGCCCTGGGAGGGGCTGGGGCTGCGGGGGGGATCCAAGAATTGGGACGCGAGGGGGGGGGCTAAAGGACCTCTTCTGGTAGGCAAAAAGCCTCGAGCACCCGGGATTCCCAGGTGGTCTCCCATCCAAGATACTAACCAGGCCCGACCCTGCTTAACTTCTGAGAGCAGACAAGATCCGGCGCCTTCAGGCTGATATGTCCGGAGACTGAAGCGGTTGGCGCGGGGCGCCCTAAGAGCCTTGCACTTCGCCTCCCTTTCGCTCCGACCTGCAGGTCGGGCCAACGGGCCGCACCTCTCGTCGGGGGGCGTGCTGTATTTGAGCCGCATGACCCCCGACCGGACTCCAGCCTGCTGACGCCGGCCCGCCCCCCGAACACCGCCAACACCAGACCAGCAAGCGTCTGGCCGGGCCCGGGGGCCCGAAGGGCTTCCAGGACCACCCAGTGACCGGGAGGGCATGCGTGCGTGCGCGCGGGCCTGGGGTGTGGGCTGAGGGGTGCGGAGGTCTCGGCGCCCTCCCACCCCCGGCCACTCCAGACCCGGCCGCGCTCGCTGAGCGGGGCCTCCCCCCGATCCCATTCGCTGCTCAGGCCCGCAGGGCCCTGGAGGTGTCGGTCTTCGGGGCCCCCCGCCTCCCAACCCCCGCGGCCCAGGGACCTTTGAACATCCTGCGGGCCTAGGCGCAGCGAAACTTGAGTGCCCAACTTGCCCGGCACCTGCCTGGTGCCCAAACCCACCGGAAGCCACGGAGGCACGGTCGACCAGAGCGCCTCAGCCCCGCCCCTTCGCACTACCGAGGCCCCCTTTTGCCCCCACGCCGCCCGCCAAGCACTCGACCTTCCTGAGAGAGTAGACGAGCCACAGGCAGGCACACAGACAGACACACAGACACTCGCACGCACCCACGCCAAGGGAGACAGCTGGCCTGCGCAAGCTCCTCAGCCAGAGCCAGAGCACCTGGCAGAGGCCAGGGCCAGACGAACGGGCCGGCGGCCGGCTGTCAGGAGATACAGAGGCAGAAATACATGAAGATTCCGAGACAGACTCCAAGATGGCGAGAGGAGATACACACACACACACACACACACACACACACACACACACACACACTTGAGTGTGGTCTTTGGAAATACTTCTGTTCGTAGTTGCTGGGTTGAGCCCAACTTTGATACGACCCATGGACTGCGGCCCATCAGGCTCCTCTGTCCGTGGCATTTCCCAGGCGAGAATACTGGAGTGGGTTGCCATTTCCTTCTCCGGCGGGGGGGGGGATCTTCCCGACCCAGGGACCAAACCCCAATCTCCTGCGGGCGGATGCCTTGCCATCTGAACAAGGACATTGCTAATTCCCTAGGCCAAATACAAAGAATAGAGCTCGTGTTCTACTAAATGGAAAGATGATTTCAGAAACAGAAGCTGTCCTTTGTTGGTATCTTTGAATCTTTATGTAGTTTTCGTTGATTTTTACTCTTAAGGCTACTTGAACAAGGCAAGAGAGAAACCCCAGAATTGAAAAGCAGTTGACGTTTTTGAAAGAAACATGTGCAGGTGAAGCTCTCTTCCTTTTTGAGAGATGGTTAAATGCAAAATCTTGATTCAACACATATGACTTTTGTGAACTTTATTTCAAATCTCCATGACGAACCCCTAAGGCGTCCAGGAAGAAAGGAGTAGAGTGGCAGACAAAAAGAGCAACCTTTCCCCTTGGTGCCATCTCAACCAGCTGCTTAGTTCCTTCATCTCAAGGACTATCATCTGGGCTTCTCTGGTTTGTCTGATTCTTGTTTTGGGGACCGTTTCTAGTCACAAGGCTGTGAACAGCGGGTGGGGGTGTTGGGCTCTGTGGGGGTGGGGGAAGCCCTTCTTTCCTTTCCACATGAGACCCAGTGGACAATCCTGGCCCTGCCCACTGCATTGAGTGTGCAGCAACAGTATCAACGGTGATGCTGGTTAACAACGCATATTCCTGGAATCCACTCCGTTGGCTACTGACTGTGTGTGGTGGGAGACCTGGAAGCTTTCTTGATGATTGCAAATGACACCAAAGTCTGAGGACGTTGGAAAATCTTCACATTTCTGCAAGTGCCACACACCTCCAGAAGGAACCACAAGACTTGCCTGAAATGGTCAAGGTATAAGTATTGGACTAAACGTTGGAAGGTCTCCACCTTTGCTATGGAAGTCCAACGATTTTTCTTTGAAGTGAAAATGAATCATACTGAACGTTCACATACTTCTAGAGCATTTGAAAAGCCCTAACTTGTAGAAATCTGCTGTACGAGTTCCTTGAAAGCAAGAAACTATATTTATGGATATGTATTAATGCCTTATATTTTGCCTTGATTATAGTGTACACATCAACCCAGGAAAGAAAGAATTCAATCGCCAAATATACAAGGAGATCAAAAGTGCCGAGCCAAGTGACACCTTGAGGCCTCCAAGATCTTTTCTGTCTTTCACACACTAAGTAAATACTGAGCACCTACGATGAGCTAGGAGGCGTGTAATAAATTTCTGGAAATAGAATGTGGAGAGAAGAAGACACAGAGTTCCTGCTTTCACTGAGAGGAATTTAATGATACATCACAGCCAGATCCTTTGAAAACTTATAGTGGGACCTCTTCCCTCACCAAAACCTGGGTGTCAGCAAAGGCTTTTCAGAGTAACAATTGGTTTGAGATCCGTAGGTTGAACCTACGTAAACCAGGGTTAAGATGCAGGAAGAATTTCACGCAGGGAAAATAGCATCTTGGAAGGCTATGTGACCAGGGAAACTTAGGACATTCTAGAAATGAAAAATGCCCTATGGGATGGAAGCCAAAGAGTGCAGAGGGCATTCCAGTGAAAAGACATCAGAGACAAACTTCGGGAACAAGCAATGAAGGGATGTGATCATATATTCAATATGATGGGAAAATCCAAGAGCAGTTGTGGCAGGGAGGTGATAGAATTGCATCTGCATTTCCAAAAGTTCATCTTGCTCCATAACACTAATGATTGGAGCGACTCAACTGCAAATTACAAGGAGGGACCACTTCCTCGAATCCGAATGGTCCTCATTGCAAAGTCTATCAATAACAAATGCTAGAGAAGATGTGGACCAAAGGGAACTCTACTCCACATGCAGACTGTGTGGGTGAATTCTCTAAGAAATTACGGGAAGAAGTGCTCCATCTTGTTTATTGCATTGTGTTTAGGGGAACTAATTTGGAATTAGTGGAGCCCATTTCTCAGTATATTATTTCCAAACTAGGCAACTATAATTACAGTCTGATAAGATGGAACTCAAATAACTTCTGAATGTTAATATATTTTGAAAGAGGAAATAATCTTGCAAGAGAAATATAGACAAACAGGAAAAGCATAGTTGTCAATATATTAACCTAGAGATGCTTCAAATATTGTTTAAGAAATATGAAAGTTTCATGGAGTATTTCACATGAAGGAATTATTTCCTCTTAAAAGTCAAAAGGGCTTCCCTGGTGGCTCAGAGGTTAAAGCATCTGCCTGCAATGCAGAAGACCTGGGTTTGATCCCTGAGTCAGAAAGATCCCCTGGAGAAGGAAATGGCAACCCACTCCAGTATTCTTGCCCGGAGAATCCCATGGATGGAGGAGCCTGGTGGTCTACAGTCCACGGGGTCGCAAAGAATCAGATACTACTGAGCAACTTAACTAACTTAAAAGTCAAAAAGGATTATGAGTCCACTCATAAAAATGATTTGTTCTTCAGTTTTATCATGAATTACCTGACTAAAGGATGATTATTTATTGTATTATTCCTTCAAAATTATAGCACATTGTTCACTTTCCAGATTTTTATTTAATTGATATTTATTTAACATTGACTCTGTGCCAGCACTGCAAAACCCACCCACACACCCTACACCAATTTTGTGATTTCATTAGAAACCACTTAATCAAGCAAATTCTATAGTTACCTCTATTTTACATCCTAAATTGGCACATTATATGTCACCCTACTTAACACTATTAAGATTATCTCTTTTTTTAAAATTCTTGATAAATATAATTCCTTGCTTCCTCACAAAATAATTTAAATTATATAAAAACTGGAACTTTGTCTAATTTATCACTGTATTCTTAGCTCATAGAAGAATATTAGTACTAGATAGTCAAAGACTCGTATTAAATGAAAATGATTTCAGTGGGTCTCAAAATAACTTGTCTTTAAAAGGCATTGGTGCCATTTAAAGTAGATATTAGGTTTCCATTTTCTCATCAATGATTCGTTTCATTGGTTTTGTCATTTCAGATCACTTTCTTGAACATCAGATCATGGAAGATAGAAATAATGTTACTGAATTTATCCTCTTAGAACTTTCTATGGACAAGAAAGTCCAGATCCTCTGCTTTTTATTTTTCTTATTCTGTTACCTGGCTATTTGGTTGGGGAATTTGATCATTGTGATTTCTATTACATGCAGTCAGCTAATCACCCAGCCCATGTACTTCTTCCTTAACTGCCTTGCACTCTCAGACCTCTTCTACACCTCCACTGTGACACCCAAACTCATGACTGACTTACTGATGGAGAAAAAGGCCATTTCCTATAAAAACTGCATGACACAGCTTTTCACCACCCACTTCTTTGAGGGGGGATTGAGGTCTTCACCCTCACAGGGATGGCCTGTGACTGCTATGTGGCCGTCAGCAAACCTCTCCACGACGCCATCACCATGAACAGGCAAAAACGTCACTCAATTCTCATAGCGTCGTGTGCAGGGGGACTTCTTCATTCTCTTGGTCTCTTTCTTCTTGCGATTGTTTGACCTTTCTGTGGCCCCAGTGAAATAGATCACTATTTCCGTGATGCATATCTTTTGTTGAAACTAGCCTGCACTGATACTCACAAAATTGGCTTTTTTGTCATTGCCAATTCTGGCTTGATGGGACTGGTGCTCTTTGTGGTTTTGATGGCCTCCTACACTTTGATTCTGTATAATGTGTGCACATATTCTGCAGAAAGCCACCATAAAGCACTTTCCACCTGTAGTTCCCACATCACAGTCCGTGATCCTCTTTTTCACACCTGTCATCTTTGTTTACATTAGACCTGCCACAACATTACCAGAAGATAAAGTGTTTACGCTCTTCTACACAATTATTGTCCCCATGCTCAACCCGCTTATCTACACACTTAGAAACATGGAGATGAAAAATTCCATAAGAAGAGTTTGGTGCAATAAAAGGTTCTGGGAAGGGAACTTAATGATCTGAAGGTCATTCGTCTGACGCCAGTGACTGTCTTCTCATCACTCCCTCTGTTGCTGATTCTCTCCTGCTAATGGGAAAATCAGTCAGAATGTGTAAAAGCCAAGCCTCCAACAACAGCTTGCCTTCAGTGGTTCCTTCTTTATTTTCCTCTCAATGTGTTTTCCTTGATTTCACTTTTCACTAATAATCCCCTTTGTTTAAAAAAAAAAAGAAAAGAAAAGAAAACTTTTTACAGAGTAAAAACACACTGAAAAATCTGGAGGGAGAGTGATCCTGCCTGTATTGAAGGCTAAACCTGGGGGAGACTTCGCTCTCAAAATACTTGGCCTCAAGGTATAAAAGGTAATAATATGTTAAAAGGTAAAAGACAGTTGAAGAATCCACCTGCTAATGCAGGAGACACAGGTTCAATCCTTGGGCCAGGAAGATCCTCTGGAGAAGGAAATGGCTACCCACTCCAGTGTTTTTGCCTGGGAAATCCCATGGAGAGAGGAATCTGGTGGGCTACAGCCCATGGGGATGCAAAACAGCTGGACATGATTCAGCGACTAAACAAAAACAAAAAGGCAGTTATAGGAAAATAAGAACAATCACATACTGCAAACTCCTTTCAGAACTATATACCTAGCCTCGTATCCTACAACTCTAGATTTCTTTTAATCAAGTACCTAGAGATCTTTTTGTGTGTATTTGTGAACTGCGATTATTTTACTTAAGTGAAAAGAATATATAGATCTAAATACAACATAGTGTAAAGTCCAGCCTTATAGTCTACATGGCAAGTCTTACAGTCTGAAAAGCAAGTCACTGTGTGATCTGTTTGTGAAGTAACATTGTAAGTATTGGGGAAAATATATGTGTTATATATATATATATATATATATATATATATATATATATACACACAAACTCTTGCTATTTTAACTGGGTTTGACATTAAGTATACATGATCAAGGAATAAATAAACTACAACTGACTTTGCTACAAAAAAGAAGAAAATATAAATCCTTTAGTTCCTCAAAATAGATGATTTATTTCAAAGTAAAAGACTTTCACTTCGTATCTAATTTCAAGTGTAGAATAATCCTAAAATAATATTTGACAAAATATAGATCAGACTCAGTGATGGGAATATATATATATTCTGCTGCTGTGCTTAGGTGTTTCTGACTCTGTGGCCACATGGACTGTAGCCCACCAGGCTTCTCTGTCCATGGGGATTCTCCAGGCACAAATATCAGAGTGGGTTGCCATGTTCTCCTCCAGGGGATCTTCCCAAGCCAGGGACTGAACCCAGGTCTCCCATACTGCAGGCAGACTCTTTACCAACTGAGCCATCAGGGAAGCCCAAGTATACTGGAGTGGGTAGCCTATCTCTTCTCCAGGGGATTTTCCTGACCCAGGAATCAACCAGAGGTCTCCTGCATTGCAGATGGATTCTTTACCAGGTGAGCTACCAGGGAAGTCTAATGTGTATACATCCATACCTATAGGATTTTCATGATTTTCTAGTGCAAAGTATACATTTTGTTTGAAATACATTTTTAAGATTGCTGCATTTTCTTATGAAAATGTGCATAGTTTTGGATATAAAATGTAACTATTGATAGTATAGATTTGTATTCTATATAATGAGTTAAACTATATTTAATACTATAGATTTATTTTAGGTAATAGGATATTTTCTAATGTTTCTCTCTCAAATAATGTAATATTTTTTAGAATTAATAGGAAAGATTATGAATTTTAAAGAATCATATTATTAATATGTCATAAAAATGTTGTTAACTGTTCTCCACACAAAGATAGGCCATATTAATATTTGGCTATATTATGTGTGTGTCTCCTTCAGAATTTTCCACAGTTTATTGTGATCCACACAGTCAAAGGCTATGGCATAGTCAAGAAAGCAGAAATAGAAGTTTTTCTGGAACTCTCTTGCTTTTTCGATGATCCAGCAGATGTTGGCAATTTGATTTCTGGTTCCTCTGCCTTTTCTAAAACCAGCTTGAACATCTGGAAGTTCATGGTGCACGTATTGCTGAAGCCTGGCTTGGAGAATTTTGAGCATTACTTTACTAGCAACAAAGATCTGTCTAGTCAAAGCTATAGTTTTTCCAGCAGTCATGTATGGATGTGAGAGTTGGACTCTAAAGAAAGCTGAGGGCCGAAGAATTGATGCATTTGAACTGTGGTGTTGGAGAAGACTCTTGAATGTCCCTTGGACTACAAGGAGATCCAACCAGTCCATCCCAAAGGAGATCAGTCCTGGGTGTTCATTGGAAGGACTGATGTTGAAGCTAAAACTCCAACACTTTGGCCACCTGATGAGAAGAGCTGACGCATTTGAAAAGACCCTGATGCTTGGAAAGGTTGAGGGGAGGAGGAGAAGGGGACAACAGAGGATGAGATGGCTGGATGGCATCACTGACTCAATGGACATGGGTTTGGGTGGACTCCGGGAGTTGGTGATGGACAGGGAGGCCTGGTTTGCTGCAGTACATGGGGTCTCAAAGAGTCAGACACGACTGAGGGACTGAACTGAACTGAATATGTATGTGTCTTATTTTTGTACTTGCAAGATACTTTGCAAATATTATTTTCATATTTTGCTTCATATTTAAATGTCAAAAAAGAATGGTGTTTCAGAATTGTAAATAATAATCTTAAGGAGGCAAAAGTTATCAAAGTAACTGAATGAATATGTAGTAAATAATGTAAATTAACCAAATCTTACTTATTTTCCCAATTGAATTATCTCCTCAAGTGGATCAGTTGTTTGGAGTTACATTTTCATAAAGATCATCCATTCATCTTCCCAGATAGTTGCGAATATCTGGTAATAACTGATATTTTTCAATATCCCCATCTCTGTGTTTGCTTATAGTGTTTAATAGCCTTCCATAGAGACCTCAGTTCTGCCTTCATGTGTAAATTAAGCATAAACCATAATCCATGACCTTCAGCCACGAACTACAGAGTTTAATACCAGATATTTTGGGTGAGGAATTTTTAAAAAGATGCTTACAATATATGCCATTCTTATCTCTCTTGTTAATAAGTACAAGTACTAGGAAATAAAGAGGCCAGAATATATTGCTTCATTTCACAGAGACATCATTCATACAAATCTCTCTCTCTCGGAATGAGGCTTAAAATAAGACATTATTCTGCCTGCCTCATTCAGTCTGGATTCATGAGCAGTTCAGGTTGTGGGGTGGTGGTTGCTTTTCGCTAGTAAATCACACTGTATGAGAAAACTCATATACTGATTTTAATTCCTATTACGTGGGGATTTCTTATGTTATGTCGGTTCAGTTCAGTTCAGTCGCTCAGTCCTGTCCGACTCTTCGTGACCCCATGAATCGCAGCACGCCAGGCCTCCCTGTCCATCACCAACTCCTGGACTTCACTTAGACTCATGTCCATCGAGTCAGTCATGCCATCCAGCCATCTCATCCTCTGTCGTCCCCTTCTCCTCTTGCCCCCAGTCCCTCCCAGCATCGGAGTCTTTTCCAAAGAGTCAACTCTTTGCATGAGGTGGCCAAAGTACTGGAGTTTCAGCTTTAGCATCATTCCTTCCAAAGAAATCCCAGGGCTGATCTCCTTCAGAATGGACTGGTTGGATCTCCTTGCAGTCCAAGGGACTCTCAGGAGTCTTCTCCAACACCACAGTTCAAAAGCATCAATTCTTCGGTGCTCAGCCTTCTTCATGGTCCAACTCTCACATCCATACATGACTACAGGAAAAACCATAGCCTTGACTAGACGGACCTTTGTTGGCAAAGTAATGTCTCTGCTTTTGAATATGCTATCTAGGTTGTTCATAACTTTTCTTCCAAGGAGTAAGCGTCTTTTAATTTCATGGCTGCAGTCACCATCTGCAGTGATTTTGGAGCCCCCAAAATAAAGTCTGATACTGTTTCCACTATTTCCCCATCTATTTCCCATGAAGTGATGGGAGCAGATGCCGTGATCTTCGTTTTCTGCATGTCGAGCTTTAAGCCAACTTTTTCACTCTCCACTTTCACTTTCATCAAGAGGCTTTTGAGTTCCTCTTCACTTTCTGCCATAAGGGTGGTGTCATCTGCATATCTGAGGTTACTGATATTATCCCGGCAATCTTGATTCCAGCTTGTGTTTCTTCCAGTCCAGCATTTCTCATGATGTACTCTGCATAGAAATTAAATAAGCAGGGTGACAATATACAGCCTTGATGTACTCCTTTTCCTATTTGGAACCAGTCTGTTTTTCCATGTCCAGTTCTAACTGTTGCTTCCTGACCTGCATACAGATTTCTCAAGAGGCAGGTCAGGGGTTCTGGTATTCCCATCTCTTTCAGAATTTTATACAGTTTATTGTGATCCATGCAGTCAAAGGCTTTGGCATAGTCAATAAAGCAGAAATAGATGTTTTTCTGGAACTCTCTTGCTGAA